>NW_019154087.1:74817711-75539128 GCF_002288905.1 Enhydra lutris kenyoni
TTGAAAAAGAAAAAAAAAATTAAATTAACTGCAAGGCTAAAGAATCATGGGGAGAAAGCCATGAGTTCCGTGCTTTGCTTTCTCCTCCTCTGGAATTCCGCTGCTCTCCTTGGTATTGAAACTGCACTCCTTGGTAGGTGAACTTGGTCCTGGCTGGGTTTCTTGTTGATCTTCTGGGGGAGGGGCCTGTTGTAGTGATTCTCAAGTGTCTTTGCCCCAGGCGGAGTTGCACCACCCTTACTTGGGGCCGGGCTGAGTAATCTGCTCGGGTTTGCAGGGTTTGCTTTCAGGAGCTTTTGTTCCCTGAGCGCTTTCTGTAGAGTTCCAGAGGGCGGGAATGAAGATGGCGGCCTCCCGGTCTCAGGCCCGGAGGAGCCGAGAGCCCGGGGCCCCACTCCTCAGTGCGCCCTCAGAGAACAGCGCCCAATTACTCCCGTCACCCTGGCCTCCGGCCGCGCTCCGAGCTGACCGAGCCTGCAACCGGTTCAAGGTAACGCCGAGCTTAGAGCTCACTCCTCGGCTCTGTCTCTGTAGCCGGCTTCCCCGTTCTAATACCTGTAAGCTCTGCGACACTCAGACACCCCCGATCCTTCTGTGACCCTGCGGGACCTGAGGCCGCGCTGACCCCGCGTGGGCTTCACCCCAGTTAAGCCTCTGGAGCGATGTCCCTCAGCGGAACAGACTTTTAAAAGTCCCGATTTTGTGCTCCGTTGCTCCGCCGCTTGCCGGGAGCCGGCCCCTCCCCCCGCGGTCTATCTTCCCGTCGCTTTGGATTCACTTCTCCGCCAGTCCTACCTTTCAGAAAGTGGTTGATTTTCTGTTTCTAGAGTTGTTGTTCTTCTTCTCTTCAATCTCCCGTTGGATTTGTAGGTGTCTGCAATCTTTAGATAAGCTATCTAGCTGATCTCCCGCTACCTGAAGTAGTCTCAGCCTGCTACTTCTCCGCCATCTTGACTCCTCTCCTAAATCAACATCTTTTAATGAACTTAGCAGCTTCAGGGAACGGAACGGCCTTCCTTGTCCAGAAGGAGGAAGGCTCTGTAAAGGGAGGCATATGCTCCATTCTCCAGTAGACATGGCCTTCCCCATCGGTCCAGGGCAAGCCACACTGGGACAGTGAATACGGAGCAGGATCAGAGAAGGAAAACAGCTCAAGGTGATTCAATCATAACTACTAACTACTATTAACTCTCCATGAGGCCTGAGTGTGAAGCCTAACTCACAGGCTGTGTGCCCTGGACAAATATGCCATTCACGTACAAGTGTTCAAGTGTACACTGCCCGATGCAATACCCTGGGGAGACGTGTTCTTTACACTGTAAACATATACCAACTTATCTGAGAGTGTGTGGGTGGGCACAGAGGTTCCAGGCCTTCTGGCTGAGGTCTGCAGCGGCAGAGAAAAGAGCCCTCCTACCTAAATCCACAGGGCACACTCATTAGTACATGCCTGTCATGGCACCTTACCTCAGCTGTGCTCTGGGAGGGACCTGCAGTCACCTCTCTTTCCCACCTGCTCCTTAGGAAGCCCAGTTCCTGCCCCCACCAAGAGAACAATATGGACTAGTTGCCTCACCAGGGTGGTGGGTGGGAAGCAGCCAAGGAAGTGACGGGGGCGGGGGATGGTGGTGGATAATGTATGTTTCTGCTGGCCTGTGTGCAGGTTCAGTGTGTGGGGTCTGCCAGGGTTCCTGCCCAGCTCCCCAGGATGAATCACCTCACATAGGGTGCAGGTGGTACTAAGTTAAGGAGTTACTCAAGGAAGGGACCCTTCTCCCTCTCTTTTTTTTTTTTTTTGGATAAACATTGTATATGTTGAGGGCATAAGGGTCCCGTTCCTGATTAATGCAAGGCCCTTTAGGCTAGCCAAGGCCTAAGGTTTGGGAGTAGGCTCTGTGTTCTCCTCATAAAAGGGGAGTGCCAAAGGGTGGCTTGAGGGGGTTGTAAAGGCAAATGACCACACCCAGGGCTATTGTGGGGACAGCTGAGGGGGAGGGGTCACAGGCCCTGGGAAGCCAAAGGCCTTTCTTAGATCAGCAGGGAGAGCGTTTCAGGTTCCATCCCCTCCACCTCAAAGCTCAGCTCCGCTGGGGTGTCTGGCCCATCGCCCCCAAATTCCGCATCCCAGGACAGCTCTGACAAATAACACCCCTCATACTCAGCCCTAGTCAGCTCCTCCTTCCCCCAAATTGGCCCTGAAAGGCAACAGCTCGAGTGGAGCTATCTCAGATTTACCTAGAACTTTCTAAAGTGACCTGCGAGGCCTTACAGCAACCCTCCCAGGACGGCTCAGCACGGAAGGCCCAGGGGTCCCATCATACAGAGAGAAAAGCAAAGGCGAGGGCAAGAGAGGGTCTCTCTTGGGCCTCAACCCCGACTTGGGGTCCAGGGATCTCAGTTCTGGTTCTACCGCCTCCTGGTGGAACCTTACTTCTTCAGGTCCCCCCTTCAGACCCTGTGCTCCAGCCAGACCAGATTACAAACAGCACCAACAGGCACAGCAAACTTCTCTGAAATCCATCCCCCCACCCTTGGCTTTATTGCTCTCTAGCCCTAGTCACTCTCCAAACACTTCTCATGTTACCTCTTCACTTTCTCCTCAGCTGCCCCTTCTGAAGGCCCTGCAGGAGGACCTGTGGGGAGCTCCTGCTGCTCTGACACTGCCACCCCACCCGCTGCCACCTCCAGACTGCCTGGCGCAGCGCTCTGGCCCACAGACATCTGCTCAGCCGCTCAGGTGGGAACCTTCTGTGGAGGTGAGTCGTCTGCTGAAGAAGCGCCCTCCACTTGCTCTCCTCAAACCGGGTGAGGGCAACACAGCCTGATTACTATTCCAAGGAGACCGCAGCCTGCTTTTTATTTACGCATTTACAGAGAAGATCTCTTATTGACATTGTTGTAATTTACATTGCCCACAAGCTCCCGGGTCCCCAGTCCCTTCCATTTCTTTGTTGCTCAACTACGGAGCTGCTCCTGATTGCCAGGAGCTCACGAGGCTCTTCGGAAAACTGCTCAGTAAATATCCCCCACGTTCACAGGAAAACAGCTAAAGAGCAGGAAGAAGTTCCTTTACAAATAACTGGGCTCTTGACACTTGGTTGAGAGACATACAGCCACCCCCAAAGTCACCTGCAAGAGAAGCATCCTCCTACAAGCCCCTCTCCCTGCCAGCCACCAGCTTTCCCATGTGTGGCAGGGCACCCGGACCGCAGAGTTCATGGAAACAGCCACATCAGTGCAACAAGTCAAATCTCTCTTGGTTCGAGACTTGAAGATGACTCATACACACTGTGACTCATTACCTTTTCTTAATGGAAAGGGGAGGCATTAACACCTTCCTCGTGTGCCAGCACTCCCCTGTGTGTCTACCGTCCTGCCACTGTCACCTTCCCAGGATCCAGGCCCGTGATGGGATGGAAAGATGGAGCTTTCTACATTGCCTTTCTACATCATGCTTCTTGACTCAGCAGCCCTGGCCTCACCTCTCCCTGGGCAGGCTGGCTCAGGCCGTGGGGAGGAACCCACTGGTGAGGGGGATCCGCCCACGATGGTGCCCAGCAGCCCAGGCCTCCTCCTCCTAGGCTGCCTAATGCCCACGCTCCTACTCTCTCCTTTCTCTGCCTAAGTCTTCCTGCTGCCCACACCCATACCCCTTCGATCCTGGAACAAAAAGCAACCACCCTACCTTCTGGGGTTAGGGCTCAGGTCACACCACTGCTCTGAAGCCTTTCTTGGTGCCCCTGGTCCCAAACTCCTCAAAAAACATTTTTCTGCTACTCTTTCCCACTTCCTACAAGCTGTTTCCCACTGAAACTAAATAACAGATGATGGTAATGTCAACTATCCCATATGGCAGGCCCCAGTTCTACCCCTGCTGTATTTTTCTTTATCCCATGGTCACTGTCTAACTCACTATATATTTTACTGATTTCTCATATTCTCCATCTCCCTCCAGCATAAGCTCTCACATGACAATGTAAGTTCTACAAGGGAGGGATTTGTGTGTGGGTTGGACACCATGTGTTAAATGAATGGATAAGTGAGTGGACAGTGAGAAGTGACATGTGTCCCGTGTTATCCCTTGTCTGCCTACACCACTCTCCTATCTACACCACTTCCTCCATGAAGCTGTTTCTAATCCCTACTGTTGGGTCTTAGCTCTTTAATCGCTTAAAAAAACAATCTTTTATGATATACACATCTATCTCCCACAACTAAATGGTGAGTTTTTGAAGGCACAATGCATGGATCTGAATCACAGCCCAGAGCACATGCGACATCTTACAAATAATGAATGTGCAATAAACACTTGTTAAATGAATGAAGGGAAAGAAAATAGCTTTAAAATTGCTGTCTGAGCTGACTGAACCATAATGCAGGCAGTGCCTAATAGATTTTGAAGACAGAAACAGATATAGATGAATGGATAAAATATATAGAGAATTTTTCATAAATGTACCTAATAGTTTTTCAAGTTTTCATTTATTCAAATTTACTCCATTGTTGAAATGTTACTAAATAAGCTCTTAAAAATACATAGTACTGTTTGTAAATACTGCCATGCATGATACTGTCCCTTTCATTATTTTAATCCTAACATTCCTGTTCAACATCTAGGTATTTCTTTCAAGGTTAATCTAGGTATTTCTCTTAATACACTATATAGATAAAGTTATCTTTGTAGTATATATAATATATATTGGTATATAATGTACCAATGCATAGTGTATAAATAGAGAATTTGAGTCACCAACAGACTGGAGACACCTGCCATTGGAAAGAGAGTCTGTTACTTACAGATCCCAATAGAAGGGGATAAGCCAGACCTTGGAGGGCCACTCAGGGAAGCACCAGGGTCAGTCAGGAGGCAGAAAGCTGTGAGCAAGAGTTTTTATTATGGTTTCTACAGCAAAGCAGGATAAGCAGGCTTAGGATTGGCTAGTCTGAATTGTTTGGGTGCGCTCTAGAGCACAGGAATTGTCCCTAGTTGTCCGGTACCTGGCCCTGGGGTGATCAGCACAGATGGATAGCGGCATGGAGTTTCAGAAGCCAATGAAGGAGGTGATAAAATATCCAAAAAGTACACTAGCAGGTAAGTTGTTTGTTACCTCTAGGAATTGCCTAGCTCTGGGAAGGACCGTCCCCCCCCCCCAAGGTCAGCAAGGCCCCAGATGTCCAAACATGCCAATACAGACAATAAATGACATGGTTAATACAGCCCAGCTGAGGGAGGACATGCTTTCTGATTGAGTTGGTTCATTAGACTGGGGTCTGCAAGCTTCTTGTCCTGCAAGCTTCTTGTCACACCAGACCTGGGGCTCATTCCAGAGCCTTCTTTTCAGGGCGAGACCATGCTAGTTCACATACCTGCCTGCAACCCTCAGACAACCTCTGGGAAGAAACAGAGGCTCAGGCAGGTGGACAGACTGACCCTGCATCAGCCAATGGATGGCAAGGCTGGGCCAGCACAAAACCAGTGCTCCTAGAGACGGTAAACTAGACGGCATAGTCTAGGGCCCCTTTGTGGAATCTCAGACTATCAGCGGGGAGAACCCTGGAAGAGTCTCCAGCCCAAGTCTCTTGTTTTTCAGAAGAAGAAAGGGCTGAGAAGGATTCACGGGGTCAGGATCGAAGTCAGATCCCCTGTTAACTCATGCTGTGCTCTTCCCATCCCCACACCATGAGTTATTCAATATAAAAGTATTATTTTATTAATACTGGTACAGTCATCATCGTCATCTTCTTCTTCTTCATCTCCCTGGTTGTCATTTGAATGGAAAACCGGAGCTCCTTTGTCCCCTAATGCAATAGGGAAGTACTGATAGGTTCATACCCAGATGGAGATTGGATCAGGCAACCAACATCCTTGGGGTTTCAATGGGCCTTAAACTCTGATTTAAGCCTGCATCTGAATGAACAGAGCTTCAGGTCTCCAGAGAAGGAAAGAAGTAAGCTCAAAGGCATGTGGAAACCCAGCCCTCCCGAGCAGAGGCCACAGAAGGTCCTGGAGCCAGGCAAAGGCTAGACTGGATGGGGGTGAATGGGGGCAGGGAGTGCACAGGGATGGGGGGGCAGGGAAGCACAGATCCAGATTTTTACCCACTAAAGGCTCAGAACTGTTCTCAAAGCAGACCATGAACTTCCAGACTTCTCCGCTCTTGCGCCGGCTGCTCCCTCTACCCTTCCCATACCTCCTCACCTGGGAAGCTCTTCACCAGCCCTCAGATCCAGTTAAACCAATTCCCTCCACTGGAAAGCCCTCCCAATCCCCATCCCCTCTGGAGGACAACCTACTATGTCCCACAGTGTTCTGGTCATCCGCCCCAGATGGACTTTAGCAGAGGACATGGCAAAGGGTTATTGACAACAGCCATTGCTAGCAACCACCTTGTTCTTAATCAGCACAAGTTCCCTGCAAGGGAACTTTACAGATGAGGAAAGTGAGGCCCAGAGAGCTGAATTAACCTGCCCAAAGACCTTCATCCAGCAAGGCAGGCAAAGTCTGGACCCTAACCAGTTTTGCATGAACTCCATGCCTAAGGTCTAGCCTCGTGGCCAAACTACCTGAATTTCTGGCTACACTGTGAGATCTTGGAAGGCAGGGACTCTGGCTAATTATGTTTGGCAAATCCTTAGAGCTCAAATCTTTTGATGGAAGAATACACAAACATATGAATGGATGCATGTGGTTGTGCCTTTTATTCTCGTGACTGGTAAGAAGATTCAGTGGAATGATATATTAGGGTGAGAGTTGACCTGCTGTATCAAAAACACTCCTAAAGACAATGGCTCAAACAGACTATGATTTGGTTTCTCTCGCATGTGACAGTCTGGCTGTGTAGACAGCTCTGTTCAGAACATAAAATGGTGTGGCCTTTTTGGAAAACAGTCTGGCAACTTCTCAAAAAGTTAAGCCTCGAGTTTCATGTGACCCTGCATCTTGCTCTGAGTTCTATATCCAAGAGAATTGAAAACATTTATTTGTTCATGCAAAAACTTGTACACGAATGTTTGGAGCAGCATTTTTCATAATAGCCAAAAAGTGGAAACAACCCAGTCAGTGAATTGATAAACAAAATCTAGTACACACACGTAATGAAGTATAATTCAGCCATAAAAAGGAATGAAGGACTGACACATGCCACACCACAGAGAAATATCTTGAAAACATCATGCTCAGTGAAACTGGCCAGACATATACCAGATTATATAACCCTGGGCAACATTTAATGCTCTGTGTCTCAATTTCTCTGTCTTTAAATAGGTATATTAATATGTCATGAAGTTTTAAAGTAACAGAATGAAATGATGTGCATATAGAACTTAAATCAGGGCCTGGCACTGTACAAATGCTAGCTATTATTATTAATACCTGCAAGAATAAATAACCAAAGGAGAGGTGACTATTGTTGTACAATTTACTGTTTGGGGCAAAGATTCTTATCTTGCTCAGCCCCCCACCTCAGTCCATCCTTTTCCCCTTCTTTCTCAGCACACAGCTGCCGAGTTAAACTGAATTTTTCAGGCCCTCTTGGTCATGATGTGGCCACATGACCAAGTCTCCCCTTGGAACAGGAGCGGCAGTGACACATGCAACTGCCACAAGTGGAAAAAACCCATGGCTCCCCACATCTCCCCACGGGCTGGGGAAGGCAGTGCAAGACAGCATCCTTGGAGACCACCAGTAGAGAAGGGCAAAACTGACCCATTAGCCTGTGACCTGATAGGATCACTTCTTTTTTAAATTTATTTTTTAAATTTAAAAAAAGGTAAGTGTTCAACTTAGTGGGGTTTTTTTTGTTTTGTTTTGTTTTTTAAAGATTTTATTTATTTGACAGAGATCCAAGTAGGCAGAGAGGCAGGCAGAGAAGGGGCGGGGAGCAGGCTCCCTGCTGAGCAGAGAGCCCGATGCGGGGCTCAATCCCAGGACCCTGGGATCATGACCCGAGCTGAAGGCAGAGGCTTTAACCCACTGAGCCACCCAGGCGCCCCTAATTTAGTGGTTTTTAACGTATTCACAACATTGTGCAGCCATCACCACCACCTAATTTAAGAATATTTTTATCACTCCCAAAAGGAACCCTGTATCCATTAGCAGTCACTCCCCATGCCTACTTCCTGCCCCAGACCACCACTAATCTGCTTTCTATCTCTATGGATTTACCCATTCTGGACCTTTTATATAAATGGCTTGTGGAATATATGGTCTTTTACGTCTGGTCCTTCACTGAACATGATGTTTGCAAGCTGTATCTCCATGGTGTAGCCTATGTCAGTTTCTTCATTAATGTT
This sequence comes from Enhydra lutris kenyoni, assembly GCF_002288905.1. NCBI lineage: Eukaryota > Metazoa > Chordata > Mammalia > Carnivora > Mustelidae > Enhydra > Enhydra lutris. The sequence goes on from NW_019154087.1 coordinate 74,826,004, forward strand.
TTCGCTCTCTGCGATGCTCTGTGGACACCTTCAGCTAGTGCTTTCACTGGGTGGATCTAAGGCACAGGCACTTAAACAAGAGTTTAGCTAAATCCTTCAATGAACGACAACTATGGAGTTCTTTAACTGTGGTGGGTATCAGAACCATCTATGGAGCCTATTAAAATGATGAAGACCCATCCTTCCACTGGCTCAGACTCTTGGGACAGGGGGCAAGGAGGGGACGTGTCTCAAAGCTCCCACAGGTGGTCAAGCGTGAACCAGAGTCTGAGAACACTGACAAAGCCAGCTATCAGCCAGAGTTTGCCCACACGCTGAGGGCACTCTGTGGCACAGTGTGGCACAGTGTGATTATTCACCTCCTTTCTGCCATCTCCTCAGACCATGGAACCTCAAGCCTTAATCAGGAGTCACCTGGGGAAACTGCTAAAAATACACATTCCAGAGCTCATCCCTGAAGGTCCTCTAGTTCATCCTTCTCATTTTATGAAGGTGGAAGCCCAAACCCAGAAGGGGCCCTGCCTCCCCCTGTGCGTTAAACCTTTAATAGCTCCCTACTGCTCTCAGACAGACCTCCAGCTCCTTCTTTCAGAACGAATTCCCTCCTCTTAAGGATTTTGTTTCCAATATTCAAAAAGCTCTCTTATCTGCATCTGGAACAGTTCTTCTCTATCCTTCTCCCACTTTGCCTAATTGCTGCCCATTCCCTCAGCCCCACAACACCTCCTCCAAGCAGCCTTCCTTGACCCATTAAATGGTCCAAGGCTTAGTGTTCTCTGGCCTCCCGCAGAGTCAGTACTCCACGCTGAACCATAATGACCTGTTGACTTGCTCTTCTCCCTTCAATTCGTGAAGGCAGGGATTACCCGGGTCCTTGCACATTGGAAGGAAGGAAGGAAGGAAGGAAGGAAGGAAGGAAGGAAGGAAGGAATAAACAGAATGAGCACCTCAGAGCCCGTAGTCCGCGCTACCCTCCCTCCAGCCTCCAGACTGCAGGAGGAGGTGGGACGGTATCCCTGGAGCCTTGGGCACTGGGAGGCGCCACCGGCCCCGCGCGTCCTCATCGCAGCGGAGAGGGAGGGACCGGCGGGCGGGCAGCTGCGGAGCCATCTGCTGCGCAGGCGGCGGCGCCCGCCCCAGTGTTTGTTTACAAACCAGGCCCTGCGTGCGAGAGAAACACCGCTCCGCTTCCAGGCGCGCGGAGGCCGCTGCTAGCTTGGGAGGAGGGGCGCCGGGGAGGGGGACGGGGATGGGGACCGCGGAGCGCGCGAGGCCAGAACATCTGGAGTCCGCCGACCCTCCCGCACCTTCACGGCTGCGCTCACTCCAACCGCACCAGCGAAAGCCCGCGTTCCGGTTCGGCTCCCCCTGTAAAGACTAGCAGTACCTACGACCAAATCTGGAACACAGACCCTGGTAACAGTGTCTATGTTATAAGGGGGGCGTTAAGGATTACATGAGGTAATGCACACAGTGGCGCTTAACACGGCTTGTTGCTATTGTAGCATCACACTGGGTGAACAGGACAGGTCTGAAGCATTTTACCAAATGTCTCTCTAGTCCAATGTCTCACCCAACTCAGGAAACCCGTTTCAGACGGTGCCAGGTACAGATGATAAGGCCTAGATTAAAATTCATTTCAGGAAAAAAAAAATTCATTTTGAAAATGAAGGACATTCTGATGTGTACGTTTCTGGCGTTACCACTTTCATTGCCCTTCCACCCTGCAGCCACAAGCCCTGAGGCAGGCTCAGAGGTTGGGGAGAGGAACAGGAGGGGATAACGCTGAGTAACCTCCAGCAAAGGCCACCCCTCAGCGCTGGCCTCAAGGGAACTGGCTGCCATTGCAAAGGGGAAGGACCTTCACCCAGGCCCACAAGAGTGGGCGGTGATGGAGGGACAGCCACTGGGGGAGAGAGGTCAAGCTGGCAGCCTACAGACCTCCCCTGGGCAGCACCTGTGTCTAGATCTCCTGTTTCTGCAGGAGGAAGCCTGAGGAACCTTGAAGGTGCCAAAACTAGGCATGAGATGGGGCTGTTCCCCATGCACTCTCCAAGGGTAGTGGTGCGAAGTGCTTGTCCTGGATCTGTTAGTGTCCGGGGGCTTGTTTCTGTATTGTTATTGGTTTGTTTGGGGTTTTTTTTTTTCCCCCAGATTCAAGGACTGAAGAGGTTATAAGGGATGACAAAGAGTCGGTCACTGTTTCTGCCCAAAGAGGAACTCATATTCTAGGAAAGGGAGACAAAAAGAGCAGGAACTACACCTGTAACTACTGTCTGTGTGCCAAGTACTAGGTTTGGTGTTTCTCTGGCAGCATAGTCTACGAATACTTTTTCCAACAAGAACTGGGCTCTGAGGATGGAGCAGAGAACGAGTCTTATAGTCCAGGAGAAGCAATTAAAAATATTGGCAACCACTGAGTAACACAGGGCTTCAGGACACCTATTCCCCCAGGCAGTCAAAAATCCATGTATAACTTCTGACTCCCCAGAAACATAACTACTAATAACTACTAATAACTGTTGACTGGAAGCTGCCTGATAACATGCACAGTCAATTCACACATTTTTATATGTTATACGTATTAAATATACTGTATTCAAACAATAAAATAGGCTAAGAAAATAAAATGTTATTAAGAAAATCATAAGGAAGAGCGAATGCACTGACAGTTCTGTAATATATTTATTGAAAAAATCCACAAGTAAGTGGACCCACTCAGTTCAAACCCATGTTGTTCAAGGGTCAACTGTAATCTCAATGACAATCCATGAACCATAAGGGAAATACCTTTTTCAATCCTGACACCAACCCTATTTATAGCCCTAAATGGTGAATATGATTATCTGCATTTTACAGATACGGGAATGATGGCTCAAAGAGAAGAAACAACTGGACCAAGATCTCTGAGCCCAGGTTTGGAGGCAGGACAAACTCTGGTGTTCTGACTGCCAATGGCCATTGGACTCTCCCCTCCCCAGAGGAGGGGACTGGAAATGGCCCACCTCCCAGTTCCCGACTGAAACAGTGGGTCTATAGCACCATGTTCAAACCATAGATGGTGAAGACTTTTTGCTGAGGCTAAAGCAGAATAAGACTATACTTGGAAAGTCCTGGTTTTAGAGTTCTGAGCTGGTAAAAATGTGAACAGACAATTTGATTCAGAGCCACCATCTGACCGTTCCTTTTGGCAGAAGCATGGGCCCATCAGGCACTGCCCCTTCCAAGTCTGGGTAGGTGAAAAGAAAACTCTTCCCATTCTCCCTCAATGTAAGTCCACTTAAGCATTCACTCATTCAATGCACAGTGAAAAACTGTCCTGCCTGGAGAACTCCAGACCCCAATCAGGGAGAAGGAAACACACATACACATACCACACAAGGTTAGAGCTGAAGGGCCCTGTCCAGGGTGCTATGGGAGCCCAGAGGAGCAAGCAGATTAAAAATCCAGGAGCAGTAGCTGAGGGCTGGTTGAGCCCATTCAACTTTCTTGGTTCATAGATGGAGGTGGAGGAGGGAGCCTAGGCAGAAGAAGAGAGAAGGCAGAGAAGAGCTGCTGGCTGGGGGAGCAAGGGCTTAACTTGAGGCCATTAAAACAAGTCTGAGTCGGTGTGCATGGGTCAGGCAAGGACACAGCCAGGATTAGATGCTGCTGCTCTTAGCTCCCTAGCCCGCATCCCTTGGCCAGGCTCCCCCTTCTGAAGAGCAGGCAGGAATTGTAACGGGGTGAAACCAGGACAGCAGCAGACTAACACATGCAGAGGAAAGCAATCTGAAAACCCAGAATTTCACGGGACAGACAGGCCAGGATAACCAGGTTGCTGAGAGGAAACAGCCCTGAGAGTGGACAGCAAGTTAGATCCAGTCTGCAAGGGTGACAGGGAGGAGGAAAAGGTGCTGACACCTGGGCCATCCTACGGTCTCAGTGACTCACACCCAGGATCACCTGGGCAGGAATCTTCCAGCTGGAAAGGCACTGCCCAGGGTGTACAAGGCGCTTGCCACGGGCTGTGGTATGGGCTATCAGGAGAAAATACTCGTTCATATACCCAGGAAATCTGGAGAGTCAAGGTCAAAGGGTGGGGAGAAGCTTCAGGGCTTCTTAGGAGATGTAGGAGGTAAACACATGATCTACAACCAGAAGATTATGCACAGAATCAGGTTGCTGGCTAGGCTCCTGCCTGGATTTGCATGTTCCCTCAGTTAGCCCCACTCCCCTCAATCCCCCAGTCAGAACCTATTAATCAAATGTGCAGGCACTAAGACCTCTGATTTTGTGAGGTCAAGAGTCACTTCATCATCCCTGCCTCTCCTCTAGGTGCCTGGTATAGCATCAGACCCAAACAAAATGGGGATTGGAGACTGATTAAATGCACTAAAGATATAAAGTTTCTATTTAAAGCAGTTTGGCTAAATCCTTCAAAATAGGAAAGAATTCCACAGTAATAAACAGAATTACCCTCTAATGAGATCTGGTCTTAAAGTTTGAGGTTTTTTTTTACGGAACAAACTCTTTTTTAAACACTGTGACATCAACGACTATGTATTTACCTAAACGGTTCCTCCTTCTCTCCTGAGCACAGAGCCACTCTGCATTTCCCAGCCTCCTTGCCATCAGTGTGACCAAGTTCTAGCCAACAGGAGGTGAGCAGAAGTGAGCATCCCTTCCCGGCCCGGCCTGTAAAATCCTCCCATGAGTAACTGTCCATCGTCTTTCCCCATGCACTGGCTAGAGATGGAAATGGAATAGGCTAGGTTCTAGAATCACCTGGAAGGCTCCCCGTGAATGAGCCCACTGTACTCCTATATGGACAAGAAATAAATTTAAATCCTGTTAAGCCATCAACATTCTGGCATTTATCTATCGCAGGGTCCAACATTAGCCTAAGAAGCTCCCACTATGTGCATAACACATGGCAAGCCAGGCCGGGATGGGTATGTACAGGTAAGAGCAAGTAAGAATATGCAGAGAAGGGCCCGAAGCTGGGAACATCCACAGACACTTGGCTCAGTGTGGATTTTTGGAACATTCCCCACCCCCCACCCATCCCCAGCTGCAACTTGGACCTGGCCATGAACACTCACTAATCACTTCTCCTCTACTCTCCCGCTTAGTGACCATTCTGCCAGACATTCAGACCTAACTGAGGACCCCTCCCTTTTTTTCAATTACAGATTGAGTGAATGCATCTTTTTGTCTTCAAACATTTTCCTTGAGCTAATAATGTTCCTTAAAATCTTCTGAACTTGCCGTCGGGTCTGACAAAAAGCTTACTGAATGCCTTGCTGTAACCTTCTATTTCACTCAACCTTCTAAAGTTGCCTTTTATAGCAACGAGCATCAACCCTTCCATTTATACTGTGTTTTTGGCTCTGTCCCTTTCACGCATCACTTCTCCACAGTGCTTCTTCAAGTCCTCCCGTCTCATTCTTCCCTCTGCCCTGCTGCTGTTTTTTTTCCAAGAAATGATTTCTCTCACCTTCCATGTATTTCCTCCCTTCCCAGTACCCCAATCACCACCCCACTTACTCTCTGAGACACATTCCCTCCTTTCAAACCTTTCAAACTCTCTGAGACACATTCCCTCCTTTCAAGCTTCCCTTTCGGTTCTTGTTCACTTCTGCCGTAGTTAAGTCGAGCCATGTGGATAACTAATTAAAATTAGTTGGTCATTACCATTCTTACTCTCCTGCCTCCTGTGGTGGTAGCCTGTTGTCTTATGATCTCCCCTGTCCTAATTTTCCGTCATGCTAAGAGGGGGTAATAAAAAAAAACAACTTTTTTTTGAAGAAAAGAAGCATCAACAATTTGTAAAGGAGATAAATTACTCAGTCAAAAGTATATTACGAGGATTGTCATGATTTGTTCACGAGTTTTACCTCCTTAAGCATTCCTGTGTTTGCCATTGTAAGAAATACATGTCAACTTTTATCAAATCTCTTTATACATTTCAGACACTTGCAGACTCCATCCTTTCGTTCCTATTTTTCCTCTGGGTGTTCAGAGTCCTGGCACTACCAAAGAGAACTGTAATAACAATGGAAGGCACAAAAATGCTAAAATAACTTATGAAAGACTGTGAATCTATTAAGGAAGGGGCAAGATCTATGGATCTGTGTATCCAAGACTAAAGATACTTATTGTCATTGAGCATGAAATTGAACCCCAAACTTCAATGCAAGCAGAGTTAATGACAAAGCAGAAAAAGAATGTGACAAAGGTTCCAATGGTTAATATTAGAAAGCATACTGTACACGACTGGCTTCTTCATTACTCTTGTAATAAAGTCATGGAAATGTTTCTAAAATATTTCTTTATTTCCTGCCTATTTGCTAAAAGGATATGACACAGCATAACATAAAAAAATCATTATCATAAAAATAAAGACAAGAGACATGCTAAATGGGGATATATGTGTAGAAGCAGAAATAATTATAACTTTCTTTTAAAAGCTAGGCTGAAGGTAATGAACACAATTGAGTACAAAACTTAGCTCTGAGCTTCCCAGCACCCACTGCAAAGATGGAAACAAGGGAATATTACTGAATTTTCCCTAATGGTATTTGCAGAGATGATGGTCTCCTAATCATGAACAGTGAGAGGATGTTATCCCATGGGTCTTATCATTTCCCTTCATCTTTAGAAAGAACTTTCCAAGGATTTTTATCATATAATCCTCAAATTCCTGGAATACTCTACTGTCCAATGGCTTCATCCTATTACCAGCTCTCTGCCTCCAATGTGACTTTCCCTTACCCTTTGATTCAGTCATTTGGGTACCAAGAGGTTGATAGGCACCCATACTAGCCATACCAACTGTAGTCTTGTTTACATATTTTTTCTTTAGTTGCATTTTTATTTAATAAATTTTGTGTCATTCTAGGAAGTCATAGCTCTGGCATGCTGGTTGCAGGATGTTTTCCGTAACACACATTAGTAACACACATGGTAAAGATGATACCATTCTTGAGACTGTTAGTGCGGTTCTGATGTTGCCAGCTCTGCTCCCCACACAGTTCATAGGGGAACCTCTGTCAGAGAATGTCTCTCTCCAGCTTCTACTTGACCCTGCCTATTTTAGTCCCAGACCATCACAGCTGACACACAACCTCCCTTGCTCTCTACATCTAACAGGATTATCTTTCTGGCTTGTGAATGACCTCCTCTTTCCTCACATTCCACCTGAATTCCATCTTTCCCTCCAAGGCTAGTTTAAGTCCCATCTTCTCCACGGAGTCCTTCCTGATATCAGCCTTGAACCTGGACTTTCCTCCGCTGACCTCCCAGAGCACTCATCTGGCTCCTCACATGTCATTACACAGCAGATGTCCCTCAAGGTATAGTGAGTGCTTCTACATATTCCCTAGAAACTAAGCACATAGTAGGTGCCCAGTAAGCATGGAACCAAGTCAGGGCTGAGCTCTGAATTTGGAGCCAGGAGACTTGGGTTTTTGGGTCAGTGACTCTTCAAGCTTCAGTTTATCAAGCTATAAACAATGAAGAAGTGGATCGAGCAGGGATCTCTTTGAGGTCTCTGCCATCTTGCCCCCCATGTTAAACTCTCAGTTTCTTTGGTACCCCACTACTTTCTGTATCGATTCTACTTTGTGCACCCTGACTTTGGCTTTTTCTGCTGCAAAGGTGCCTTGCAATTTCTCTCCAGGGTGTCCTACGAGTGGATTCATTAGCGGTCAGTAGCCATTCTTGTCTGTAAACAACTCCCTCCGCTCCTCACCTTCTGCTCGGGGCAGACACATCCCAGCATCCTGGACAGCCTTCTGTCCCTGATCCCCATCCTCAAACTGACCTTAGTATCTGCCGGTTCTACACGGCCAATTTTCAGCCTCCCTTTTCCTCTGCTCAATATCTTTGTTTCCCACCATTTCTTTCCTCAGAATTGCAGGACATTTTTGTCCTGTATAAACAAAGACTTCTCCTGTTTTGGCACAGAAGCCACAGAGTATCGGACCGTGCAATGAGAGAAGCATTCTGTTCTCATCACAGCTCTACTACTGACTGGCTCTGTAACTTTGGAAACACCGCTTAAACTTTCTGAGCCTCAGTTTCCCCTTCTATCCAGTAGGGATGACACTGTCTGGGCTATCTTGTAGTCACCAGCTGAGACCACGTTGTTCTAAGTGTGCCTGTCAGCACCTCCTCCTTCTATTCCTTGCTACTTCCTGGGCCCAGCTCAAGTCAGCCCCCTGTCCCATCATCTCCTCTACCAGCTAATGAGGCCACTCCTGTGAATAGCTTTTCCTCAGAAGCATGTGCACAGCGCTTTAGAGTTTACAATCATTGTCTCATATACTACCCTTTGAACTTCACACACACAAAAATTGGGGTACAGTTGCTAATCAGTTTTCAAAAAGGCAGAAATCGAGGGGTGCCTGGGTGGCTCAGTCAGATGGGCCTCCAACCGTTGATTTCAGCTCGGGTTGTGATCTCAGGGTTGTGAGATCAAATGCTGTGTCTGGCTCTGTGCTGGTCATGGAGCCTACTTAAGATTTTCTCTCTCCCTCTCCTTCTGTCCCTCCTCTCTCTCTCTTCCTCTCTCTCTCTTTCTCTAAGGGGGAAAAAAAAGAAGGCGATCCAGATACAGGCTATAACATGGATGGGCCTTGAGGACATGGAATGACATAAGCCAGTCACAAAAAGACAAATGCTGCAAAATTCCACTTACAGGAGGGATCTAAAGTAGTCAAACTCAGAGAGACAGAAAGTGGAATGGTGGTTACCGGTGCCAGTAGCAGGGGAGAAAGGACTGGGGAACTGTCATTTATTGGGAACAGAGTTCTGTTTTGCAGAATGGAAAGGTTCTGGAGATATTGTATGACTATAACATATATGTGACTATACATAACACTACTGAATGTACACTTAAAATGCTTGAGATGGTAAATTTCATGTCACGTACATTTTACTACAGTTAAAAAAATTTTTAAAGCTATTCAACTCTTTTTTTTTTTAATGAGGTATTATAATCATTGTGGTCGTTTTCCAGATGAGGAAACTAGGGCTTGGACAGGCTCACCTAGGACATGCATCCAGGTCTTCAGATCCTAACCTTGCCATCCCTACTCCCAAAGCACTGGGGGAAGAACATGAGAGGCACACCTGAGCCACAGGTATCAGCACACAGCAGTCCCTCCAAGCCCAGGGAAGGAGCCCCATGCCCCTTCACCACAGTGCAGGAAGCCTGTTGGCCCTGACCCTAGAGACCCTCAGGCACTGCTATCCTTTGCCCCCAAGACCAAACTCAGCTCCCCTCTATCTAACTTCCATTTGCATCTCTCATCAGCAACATCCTCATACTCTGTGGATGCCTGGCTATTGCCACATGGCCAGCCCCCACCAGCTGCAGGCTGGGGTGAATACAGCAGTGGCCCACACAAGCCGTGTTTCTCCTGCTCTGTGGTGTGTGAACAGGTGATGCCTCTTTCTGCTCTGCTCTCCCACCCCTTTGCTCTGTGTTCCTTTTATGTGACTCAGTTTAGCTGGCTCCTCTCAGGGAGTCTTCCCTGGTCTGCCATGTGGAATTAAATTGCCCTCCTCTGGGTTGCATTGAGCCTGCTCCTCGTCTGAAGCTGGTCACTCTGTTCTGTCATTGCTTCTTTCCCTTAGACCCTCAGCAATCAGAGGCAGGAGCCAAGAATTACCTCCTGTTGCTTGGAGCCTTGAGTCAGTGGAACAGGGTGGGGCTGCACAGGTGCCTGTGGAATCATAAAGAAAGGACAAGGTCCCAGGCCAGGATGAATGTGGGAACAGAGCTGCACGGTGCTGCCTCTTCCAGGGCAAGAGATGGCTCGTGTGAGCTATGGATGCTAGGGCACTGATGGAGGCTAGCGAGGGGTAGAAGAAGCAGCTGTCAGTGTGGGAAGGATGACGCAGGCACCCAAGTCATTTGACTGAGAAGGACATGGCTCTGACTCTCCCAGCAGAGGCAAGATCCAGGGCCCGAGTGGTTGTCTGAGGTTCTGCAATAAACTTGCAATGTGGTTCGAACTTTCATCCTTCCCTGGATTCCCTCAAACTCCGGACACCTGGACCAGCCACTGTGGTGACCTGAGCAGAACTCCCTGATCTGGGTGATCTTGACCAAGTCATTTCCTTTCCAAGCATGAGCATCCCCTTCTAAGATCCAAAGAGTTGAAATGAAGGATCCCTGTGGTCCTTTTTAGTATTAACATGATTATAAACATTTCCAGTATTTTGTGGGCTTACTCACTATGTCCTATGTAGTGAAGGCTTATTTATCTTAGATAAGAACAGAGCAACAAGAGACATTTCTTTAAAGGTAAAGTTTCCCAAGGTGAGAAAACCACCCTCCTCTGGGCTGCTTCGCCCCCTGGCCTGTACTTATTGGAGGTAGAGACAGCCTGTAGTTTGCCAACATTCCGTTTCCTCTTATTTCTAGACCCCAACCCAACCCCAACCTAGCTCTCCTTGTAGCCACATGGCTAGATCTAGAGGCTATGAGTTGAAGTGGTATATGTCACTTCCAGGACAAGACTTAGGAAGTGGATGTGCCTCTCTATATGCCACCTGGATGTAGGTGACAATGATGGCAGAGATGGAGCAGACTTGGGTTATGGAGGAGGACTACCCACCAAGCAGGAATATTCACCTCCCACCACTCCATGAACATGAAATGAACTTCTATGGGGTGAAGTCACTGGGCCTGTAGGGTCTATTTGTTTTTGAAGCTGCGTGCATGCTAACAGATACATTACTATACCTCTAACCCTGTATTTTGAGTGGGTGTCATTTGTCTGCCGTCTATTTGCCTCCCTTGCTGGACCCTGAGCTCTTGAAGCCCCAGAGTCAGGTTTTACTTCTCCTCAAGCCTCCAGGGTCTGTGTCAGTGCCTGACTCAACAGCAGTTTGTTTATTTGGAAGAAATGTCCCAACTTGAACAGCCCCTTCTAGCACATCTTCTCTTTGTGGTCTTTGTGCTTGTCCTCTGCTCTGCATGGAGGGGACTTACAGCTCCATCAGCTCAAACTGTCGGTGATAGCAGGGGCCTTGGTGACCATTCTCACCCAGAGGCAGCATGGGGGGCATTAGAAGCTGAACAGGGTGGCCTTGGCTGTCCTGCTGACTGGGTGAGGGGCATTCCTAGCATATAGTTGGGGCAGACTGGACAGACTGCACATTCCTCAAGGAACAACTATCCCTGCAATGAACTGCTCTGCCCAAATGCCATTAGTGGCCTGATGTTGATGGTTATGACACAGACACTTCTTGTGACATTTCCCATGGTTTCTTGCCCCTTTGCCTTACCATCTGCTGAAAGCCTTCTTTCTTTTCCCTGTCTGCTCCTTGTCTGCACAGCACCTTCTTCCTCTCTTTCTCCAGTAGCCTCTGCAGGGAGATGACTGCCTCCAGCATCCCTGACTTGGTGGCTGGACCAGGCTCTCACACATATGAGTGGACATGCGGCACCATGGACTTCTTCTCTGAACACAGACTGACCACTATGCCTGTCTCCCAGAGAAGGACCACAGAAGAGCTCCCCATTCCTGGCAAGTAGGTTGGCAGAAACCCTACAGGAACACAAGCTCCTACCATGACTGTGGCTGAGCCCCAACCCAGCTGGGTGCTTGTGGTGCTGACACCCACCGGGTTCCCATCAGCAGCTGATGTGAAACCCTGCTCCTTTTGTCACCACCACCCCCACACTGACACACACACATTCATGGGCCAGCAAGAAGCAGTTATGTGCATTGAATCCCTGGCTGCCCACCACATTGATAATAATTGATTTCTTCCTTCAAAAGGCATCTGTTAGGCAGTTAATGCCTACTTTTACCCTCACTCCCTTCCAAGCCTATAATCTCTCATCCGTCACCCCATGCCAGGCTGCCACTTTTCAGTGGAACAGCTAACCCACTGCTCCATGTTTAAGCTACACTTGGTGTCCCTAACTGGCTAACTTCAAAGAGCAACCACCCAGCCTTTTGTGTTGGTCTCCTCCTCTCCTCCACCAGCAGGTCTAACACCAAGGCCACAATCCTTGCCACTGGCTAGTTTCTGTAGTGTAGTGGTTGTCACGTTCACCTCACAGTCTTTGCCACCAAGTGTGACACCTTGGAAATGAAAATGGTTCTAGGGTTCCTCCTTAGTGGGATAAAGAATAGAGGCCCCATGGTCTTTCATGAAGTGAGGTCGTTCTTCTCCCCTGAAAGACCTCGCTGAGAAGTCAACATTTGGAAGGACTCTGCTCAGCCCCTCAGTCTTGACAGGTGCCCGATGTTCCTTCTCAATCTAAAGCAGAATATGCAAGCCCCACTAGCCCCAACTCCCACTGGAGGAAGCTGACTCTTCCATCTGTCCCAGACTCTACCTGCAGCATCTTTCCTGCAAGGCCCTCCCTGGAGCCCTGTGTGGAATTGATATTGACAGACAGAAACTCCGGGTCACACATGTCTCAGGTCTGATGGCTGAATTTGTAATTCTTTCTCCTCCACTTCTGCTGATGACTCCCTTGATGGGTACATGTACAAGCCAGAGCCTCAAATCCCAATTGCCACCTTCCCTGGCCCTAAACCTAAATGGAAAGGCAAGTCCTGATAAAGTACCATCAGCTCATTGAAATTTCCCAAACAGTGTTCCAGAGAGTATGAATAAGCAAACAAAATAAAGGTGAGTGGGTAGAGTTCTGGAGTCAAGTTTTCTTTACTACAGAACCTCCCAAAGCTCTAACCCATCAGTGCGTTCCATGAGTTTCCAAGAAAGGGAGAGAGCACATTTCCTCAATGACGCTAAAGAAATGTGTTTGCTAGATTTCACATGTATATAATCAATAACTCTGAGGATTTAGGACCTATTTCTGGGTGAGGTAAGAGGATCAGAGAGGGGCAAGTTGAGATGCTGGTCATGACAGTGGTTAAAAAAAAATGTGTAGTAAGTGAGCAGGCTAGTGACGCAGCTAGTCCCCTCCCAAAACATGGTAGCACCCCACTACTAGACCCCAAAGGGAAGAAAAAAACAGGAACTCAAACCATTTAAGATGTGAATATAAGGTTCCACACATTTATATGGCACTTTACAGTTTACAAAACACATTCATACACATGATTCTATTTGATTCTCATAATGTCTTTACATAGTGGGCAAGGAAGAAAGAGTACCTCATTTTATGGATTGGCAGTCAGTAATTAGGTGGTTTGCTTAAGATCTCACAGGTTAGTGGCAAACCAAGAACCAAGATGAAAGCCTTCTGCCTTTCTGCCCATTGCCTCTCATTCCTCCTGCTGAATCCACTAGACTGAGCACCTGGAGGGCAAGGATTATTAAAAAGTGAATGAATGAATTGACCCACCATTGGGGTACCAACCCAAAAAGCTCAGCAGTCACCGGCACACGGAGGCTTGGCCGTGATAAGCAGCAAAGCACTAAGGCTTTGGTGACATACTTGGGTAGGCATCTCTTCCTGTCAAATTCACCCCATACACTGGAATAGGATCATGGTAAAAGCAGAAGTTTGTTGTGGAAACCATGTCCCCATTCTCATAGCTGGGCCCTGACTTGGACAACACAGAGAGACAGGTGCAAGTTTTCAGAGGGTAGGTCCAGCTGCTTTCTAGGCATGTGGTCATGGTTCAGCAGTTAGGGCCACAGAGGTACTGAAAGAACATTAATAAAGACAAGGATGAGCCCTGTTATGGGCTAAACTGTGTCCCCACCCCCAAAATTTAAGTTGAAACTCTAACCCCCAGCATCCCAGAATGTAACTGTATTTGGAGATAAAGCCTTTAAAGAGATAATTAAGTTAAAATGAGGTCATTAGGAGGGGCCCTGATCCAATATGACTGGTGTCTTTATAAGAAGGGGACATTAGACACAGACACACAAAGGGAAGACCATGTGAGGACACAGAGAGGGCCACCTACAAGCCAAAGAGAGAGAGGCCTCAGGAGAAATGACCTTGATTTTGGACTACTAGACTCCAAAACCATGAGAAAATAAGCTTTTGTCATTGAAGCCACTCAATCTGTGGAACTTTGTTAAAAATGTTCTAGCTGACTAACACAAGGCCAAGGTCAGGCTGGGACTGAAGAAGGAAGTATAAGATGGCCCAGCGCCCTCTCTCCAGGGGGCAATAGTCCAGGTACGCACCTCTTTGTTAACATCACAGGGCATTCATTCATGACTCCTTTCCTGATATTAAGTGTCTACTGAATATATGTATTATGCCAAGAAAATCAGACCAGACAAAGCATCTGTTCCCTCCCTCTAAAAACCTTAAAATGTGGTAAAATAGTAAGATTAAAAACACATTATGAATACAGAGAAAGCACTCAGTTTTTTAACACAGTGTGTGTGAAAGCCAGTTTGTGAATTATTTGTTTGAACCCAGAATATTTCCCCAGAAGCAGTGAACTCTCTGTGGTGGCTCTGCCCCCACATAATTTCTGCAACATCCAGCCAGCTGACATGAGTGACAAAAATCACCCTCACAGTCAACACTGTACTTTCACCTACCCCACTTCTTTGCATTCTAGAAACGTCCACCAGAGAGGCAGGAGGACAACCTCAACAGCCACATTCCACAAGGGGGCCTGGAGGCCCAGAGAGCGGCTCTGAGATTTGCCCAAGGTGCCTCCTGCACTGGTAGGGCCAAGAGTCAAATCAGAGTTTCTGTCCCCAGGTCTCACGTCAAGTGGAAGAAGAAAGAAGAAACTCTGTGCTTCTCCAACCCTCGCCCTGGGACTCTGGGCAGAGGGAGAGTGGGACATACCCACCAGGGAACGACATGTGGGGTTGGGGTATGGGTGGGAAGACGTTGGTGATCAGAGGCCAGAATATTTAGATGGTGGCAGGAGCTGTCTGCTAAAGTTGTCACCATAAGCTAAAAGGAAACTGTGATCAGCATATCCCCAAATCAGGGTCCTATCTGTATTTTCCTGAGAAGAGTAATCAATCATTCATCATCTTGTATGATTAGTATCCAATACATTTCCCAGAATCCTGGTCCCTCTAGAATTCATACATACATACACGATTTGAATATTGAGATTCCTTTCTGATGAATAATAATTAAGGACTGTTATGAACTCTTAAGGGTGTGTTTAAACAAATGTGCTTAACAAAGGTTGGTTGAGCGCCAACTATGTATCACGTACTCTACTGGGTCTGGGGGAGATTGGAAGGATGATTCAGAGATGCAGCCTACCCTCAAAGACTTCAGAGTCAAACATGGGGGGGAGCACACCAGTACATGGAAGACAGTTGTCAGAGTGCCCTGTGGTGACAGTGATCCTGTAAGTGTACCCCAAACTTAGACACTCTGTGATAACATTTCCTGCTCACCTGAAACAGCCTGGATTTAGTCTTTCACTCTAACATATGCACCAATCGATACCGAAGATGAATTAAACAGATGAAAATCAATCCTCAAACCAGTTTTTCTTTCCAGACCAAAAATTTTCATCAATAATAGAGAATTAAAAGATGCTACTAATGTCTGATGCCGGCATTGCACATAGCACCTAGTTCAATCACAGGTTGTGAGAATAGATTAAGAAGTAGAAACCCTTGCCAAGAGGCTGTTCTGCTGGCCTGTGGCAGACAGGAAGGGACCAGCATGGAGCGAGGAGTTCCAGAATAACTAAAGCTCCAGAGTAGAGCTAATGGCCCTGAGGGGAACTCTGCAGTCTGGGTGGCCACTAGTGAGCTGCTCTGAGGCAGCAGACCCAGAGCTCTATGGCCCGTTCCCTCGGCCAGGATTCTGGGCAGTAGGTTCCAGAATGCCACCAGAAAACAAGCCAGATACACAGAAAACACACAGTGGTCTGCTTGGTTAGTTTGAAGAAGAGAGTTAGATAAAAATTGTTGAAACATGGATATGGATGATATCATGGGAGGTTAGGAATTACAGACTTTTAGTCGCTGAAGACATTTGAGTAGGAAGGTAAGTTTCCTTCTAAAAGGCAGGTTTGCCTATTCTTGGGACAACAGGACAACAGTTGGGACAACAGTTTTTCAAATGTCCTACCCCTGAGATACCCACATGGCCACAGCCACAAGTGTGCTCCATGTCCACTCCAGCAGGAGCAGAAAGTCAGGAGCCAGGCAGGGAGGGTATTAGAGAGCTACAGTTAGCAGAAGCCTTGCTTGAGGTGGTACCTGTGCCTCCTATGGCCTTTCTCCCACCTCAGGTCTCCCCACCTTGGCAGCATCCACATGGCCCTGTGGCCCATGGTCACATACAACAGAGGAACTGTTGAGTCTAGTGACACCGATAATGTGACAGCAAGATCCTCCCAGCAGCACTGCCCAGCCCTGCCCTGAGCTGATGGAGCTTCCTGCTTCATGATTCATTCATTTATTCAATCAATCATTTCCTGCGCCCTGGTTTTGTGTCAGGCATTCTGCCAGACGTGGGAGATGGAGAAAGACATGCGGGTGATTATTGAATCATAGGCCCCCGCCCTGGAGAGTATAGTCTAGCAGGAGAGCCCTGCATTCCATCAGCAAACATTCTCAGAGCACTTGCTATGTGCCAGAGTGATGCTAGGCACTGGGACACCAATCCTGCCCCAGGATGCTCACAGTCCAGTGTGAGAGAGATAGGAAGAAGTAAAGTGATATGTGCTACACAGGGGGTAAACCCACCTCAGGGCCCTAGCCACCAAGGAGAACTTGTCAAGTAGAAGCTGCATGCCAGGGCCCAGCAAGGAGATAAGGAACTGCTCCTGAATGAAGTTTAACCACCAGAGCATCTGTAGGCAACAGTCTTCTGGGAGCAGGATGAGAACAAACCATGCTGAGACCCAGGATGAGGGAGGACAGGTGACAGAGGACTGGGAAAAACTACTGGCAGTTCAGTGGAAACCATAGTAGTGCTCCCACAGAGCAGCAGGCTAACCCAGCACTCACAGCAAAGCCTGGGAACAGGGGAAGTTCCAAATTGTCCACAAGATGTGGCCAGTGGTCCCATTCCAGGAAGCTGAGGCAAGGCAGAGAGCAGAGGGGAGGGACAGTTCAATGATCCCCCAGCCCTGCCAAGGGATTTGCCCACAAGGTGGCCCATCATGTCTGGGGGTGGAAGTGAGAGAAGCTGGCTAAGGCTTGAGCTCTGGGAAGAAAATGGTGGGTCCATCCACCATCCATGGGCCCCTTGATTAGTAATTTCTAGCCAAGATCTCCTTGCTTGAACCTAATTGGGAAGTAAACAGAGACTGGGCATAAACAAAGAACTTGGCCTTGAAGTTGCTCTCTAGGCCAGCCCTTTTAACTCAGGTCTAGGTCAGTTTCTTCTTCTGCCAAATGAAGTCCCTCCCAGGGTTGGGATTAAAAAATATATTCCTCATTTGTTTCTTCTTGGTGAAAGTTAACACTTCCCAATCAAGTTTGAGGATGGGAAGTACTATAATGACCCCACCCTGACATTAGACAGTGCCTCACACTTCACAAGGCATTGCATACACATCACACGTCCAAAGCTTTATCCTTCTGAAAATCCTGGCAGGTAGCTAGAACAGGTGTTGTTGATCCCAGCATGCCGATCAACAAGTGACTGACATCCAAGAGATGTTTGCACACCCATGCTCATAGCAGCACTGTTCACAATAATCAAATGGTGGGAGCAATCCACCCGTCCATTGTCAGACAGATGGGTAAACAAAAAGCTATATGCCCATGCAGTGGAATATTATCCAGTCTTAAAAAGGAAGGTCATTCTGACACATGCTACAATGTGGATGAACCAGAGTGAACAAAGCCAGTTACAAGAAGATAAGTACTATATAATTCCATTTAATGGAGTACCTAGAATGGTCAGATTCATGGAGACATGGGGTTGCCAGGGGCTAGGGAACAGGAAGGTAGTGTTTAATGGGGACAGAGTTCCAGTTTTGCAAGATAAAAGAGCTCTGGAGATGGATGGTGTTGATGATTGCACAGCAATGAGAATCTACTTAATACCACTGAACTACACACTTAAAAATGATTACGACGGCAAATTTTATGTTACTTGCATTTTACCAAAAGTTTTTTAAATGTTTAATTTTTTTGTGAAAAGTGACTTGAACCCACACATCCTGACTGTCAGGTCACTGGCCTGACCTCTACACCATCACCACAGGACACTGGAGAGAGCACACAGGCCGAGGATAGAGACACAACTGGGTGAGTCTCACTGACCATGTGACCCTGCCCCTTCGCCTCTCTGAGATTCACTTCTAAGCTAGAAATCAAAGCTAAAACACAACAATGACAGTCAAGTGCCTCAAACACAGGACACACACCCAGGGAGAGCCAGAGGAGATAATAAGAAGAGGTTCAGCGAAGTCCAGCAGGACCCAGGGCCTTGGTCAGCACAGGTGTTCATTGCCCACAAGTGGATGGGCAGAAGAATGTCCACTTACCCCCTGCAACCTTGACTCCCAGGTCAGAGGGATGAGAAGTCCAGTCTTCTACAAGTAATAGTCTAACTCACTTGTTTCTTCAAAAACCGGAAAACTGTGTCTAGCTGTCAGGAAACCTAAGCAGTACCATATAGTGGTCAGGGTAGAGACTCCGGGTCTGACACGCCTCAGAGTTGCCTCTTCTCCTTGTGTGACCCAGGCACATCACTGCATTTCTTCAAGCACCACCTGAAAAGCATGGGGCATCATGGCCCATCCTCAGGTGGCTGAGAGAGTTAGATGGGTCCCGGACTTTGAGGGCCAGCATACAGGAGGCCTCAGGAAGACCACAGAGAACTTCCTAGAAGATTCTGGGGGTGATTTTCAGGGTCAACAGCTGCAGCTACGAATTTGGGACTACACACTGCTGACCTTGTGCCCAAACTAAGAACAGAAAGAAGAGTGAGGAAGAGTCTTACCCAAAAGCAACCTTCCCTCATGCTAGCTGGGCAGAAAACAAACATGGCTGTTAGGGCTGTGTTATGGACTGAACTGTGTCTCCCCCACCAAAATTTATTGAAGCCCTCACCCCCAATATGACTGTATTTGGAGGTAGGGTCTTTAAGAGGTAATTAAGGTTAAATCAGGTGACAAGGGTGGGCCCTAATCCAGTATGGCCAGTGTCCTTAGAAGAGACACCAGGGATGCATGTACCAGCAAAGGCCATGTGAGGACACAGCAAGAAGACCATCTGCAAGCCAAGGAGAGGCATCAGAAGAAACTAAATCTGCTGCTACCATAGTCTTGGACTATTAGCCTTCAGAACCGCAAGAAAACACATTTCTGTTGTGTAAGCCACTTAGTCTATTATAGCAGCTCAAGCTGATGAAAGCAGGACATCATCAGCCCCAAGTTTACGTCTCTACTCGAATCCCGAGTCTCTGGCCCTCCCCCACCCTCCCTCACTGCATCCCCCCCCACACTGGCCTTCTCTGTCCCTGACCACACTGGGTCCACACCCACTTTAGCAACTTACACCTAGAAAAGTACCATCCACTAAAATATAATGCCAGACACAAATGCGAGCCATCTCTGTAAGTGCTTTTTCACACCTGTTATTGAAATTTATATTTCACATACATAAATTTGAACTTTCTAGGAGGTACAATAAAAAAATTCTTAAGAAATTTAATTTTTTTGAATATTTAAATAATTAATTAATTGATTGATTAACTTACTTTAGAGATAGATGGAGAGAGAGAGAGTGGGAGAGAGGAGCAGAGGGAGAGGGATAAGCAGACTCCATGCTGATTGTGAAGCCCAACACAGGGCTTGATCCCATGCCACTGAGATCATGACCTGGCAAAATCAAGAGTTGGATTTTTAACTAACTGAGCCACACGGGTGCCCCAAGAAAGTTAAATTAATTTAATTTTTTAAAGATCTTATTTATTTATTTGAGAGAGAAAGAGAGAGAGAGAGAATAAGTTGGGTGAGGAGTAGAGGCAGAGGGAGAAGCAGACTCGCCGCTGAGCAGGGAGCCCAATGCGACATGGGGCTCAATCCCATCCCAGGATCCTGGGATCACTACCTGAGCCAAAGACAGACGCTTAACCAAATGAGCCACCCAGGTGCCCCTAATTTTAATAATATATTTAACCAGTGTATCCAATTATCATTTCAACATGTAACCAGTAAAAAGTTATTCCTGAGATATTTTACATGTTTTGTCTTTCAGTCTGTGCTTGAAATCTGATGTGTATGTCACACTCACAGTATATCTGTTTGGACCAGCCACAGTTAAGTGCTCAAATACTTAACATAATGCCTTTGAGAATCATCCATGTTGTGGCCCATGTCAGAATGTCCTTCCTTTTTAAGGTGGAAAAATAGTCCATAGTATGGATAGAACACATTCTGTTTATCTATCCATTCATTGTTGATGGACACGTGGGTTACCTCCACTTTCTGGTGATTGTGCCAGTGTTCTTTTTAACACAACACAAAGGGACAAGAGCTCAGAAGCAGGAGCCTTCCTGTTGGGGGATGTCTTGACCTGGGTCAGAAGAAGTGCTTACACACTTGTTTGGGGGAGAGGAATTCAGGTTGTCTTAGTCTGCTCAGGCTGCTATAACAAAAGCTCAGAGCCTGGCTGGCTTAAAAACAAAAATTTGTTTTCTCATAGTTCTGGAAGCTGGAAAGTCAAAAATCAAGTTTCCTGCAGGAGTCAGGCTTGGGTGCAGGTCCTCTTCCTGCCTTGCAGATGGCTGCCTTCTCCCTGTGTCTTCATATGACAGAGAGACCTCAGGTTTCTATTCCTCTTGCATGAGGACACCAGATCAGGGTTCCACTGCAATGACTTCATTTGACCTTAATCAGCTCCTTAAAGGTCTCATCTCCAACTAAGCCACATAGGGGTTAGGACTTCAACATATGAATTTGGGAAGGGCACAATTCAGTCCACCTTGCACAGGGCAAGGGAACAGCATGAACACCAACTGAGAAGTTTTCTCTGGCAGTTGTAGGTGGACGGTAGCATGGGGTAGGGAGACCACCAGGGGGCCCAGAGCACAGGGCCTGCACCAGATGTTGGCCATGAGACTGGGAAGGAAGCAAGAGATGGGAGAGGCAGGTGAGGCAACACGCAGGACTTGCCAGGATCCGAGAGATAGAAATCAAGCCCCTCTTAGCTGTGCCTCCTTCAGGTGGGTCACCCAACCCTCTACTCCAGACTCCTTATTTGGATATGAGGGATGTATTTATCTCCACATTAAGATTTTGTGCTAGACTAACTTCAGCAGTGGGCTGGTGGGCTGGACCTAGGGTGGTGCTGGGCTTCCGGGGACCCCCATGGAGGGTGGAGAAGACCATCCAGGATAAGCCTGATATTCTACAGTAAGGACCAGTGCCCCATATAAAAACAGGAAAATGGATGGGTTTGTTCTCACCCCCTCATCCCCATCTTGGTGGCAGCCCCTGCAGTGAAGCCTACCACAGCCCAGCATGGATGCAGAGGGAGAGTTCAGGAAGGGAAACTGTCTCTGTGTGTCTTAGCTCAGGCTGCATAACAAAGTGCCACAAGTTGGGCGGCTTAAATAGACATTCATCTCTCAGTCCTGGAGGCTGGAAGTCCCAGGTCAGGGTTATGGGAAGGAAGCTTTCTTTCTGAGGCTTGTAGATATCCCCCATCTCAGTGTGTGCTCATGTGGTACCACTTACCTTCATGAACTCACCTAATCCTAATGACCTCCCGAAAGCTCTATCTACAAATACAATTACATCCAAGGTTAGGGCTTCAACATACAGATTTTGGGGGCAGGAGGGAAGACACAATTCCGTCTTTAGCATTGTGGTTTCTCAAAACCTCTAATCCAGGCTCAGGTGCATCTGTAAGTCCAGCCAGAGCAGACACAGGGCCCATCCAGAGCAATGATACACGCTCCTCATGGTGACCAGAAATTTCTGCTAGATTGTGAGACACAATCTTTTCTCAAAAATCATTGGCCTCTGGCCGTCAACATAGGGTGGGAGTTGGGTCCAGAGGCTCTGGCATTGCCCAGGCCCCAGTTCATGTCCCAGCCCTGCCATGTGTCCCTTAGGCAAGTCATGTCATCTGCACACATTGTGTCATCATGTGTGACGTGGGCCTGATTGTGGTGTCAGATGGTTGTGGAGCTGCTTGAGGTCTTAACATGGAAGCACTTATCACAACACCCAACTGGTCCTCAGTGCTCCAACAATGGTCATTCCAGGATCCTAGTTCTCATCATCACCACTATTATAATTTGGAAGTAAACCGCTTCTTTTCTAAATTCCATAAAACCTGGCGTCATTGAAAGAAACTGGAATTTGGACTTATGCCTCCCAGGTTTGAGTCCCGACACCAGCACTTGCTTGCTGTCCTCCTCGAAGTCCCTCATCCCAAGACCAACTTTTACCATCTGTTAAAGAGAGGTAGTAATGCCCAGGCTTGTAGGAGAATAAAACAGGAGGACAAAAGGAAAACTGCCAACAAAGTAGAAATGGCTGTGAAGTACAACCCTTAACCACAGCTCCCAAATACAAAAAGCTCAAAATGCCAGAAGCTTTTTCATAATTTCTGGCAGTGAGATCTGCCCTGAACTGACAGAAGGTTATTTATAATCTTCATGTATGTGCACTTTCTTGTGCTTTGCCCCAGAAACATCCATGAGTTTGATTACAAGGCACTGCCTGGAATCCCACTGACGGTGTCACACAGTACACACGTATGTGCCATATCCTCTTCAGAAACACCCGAAACTCTGAACTCCAAAACACAACTGGCCCCAAACATTCTGGATAAAGGACCATGGACGCCTATGGGCAGCTCATCTTCTTCCTCACCAAGCTCCAGGAGGAGAGTGTGGGATGAAGCTGGGAGCTCCGGGCAATGGGTGAGGGTCCCATGCTTCCCAATGCAGCAGGCTGGGCCACGAGGCACAGAGCTGGGTATCTCCAGGAGGTGGTGACCCTCCATACTCAGCTCCCTTTGGGTCACCTTCGGCTGAAGCAACTAGAACAGCCAAGGAAGAGACTCGGAGCTTCCTTTCCCTCCAGCTGCCTCTATAAAGTAGAAACCAACCCTCCACCTTCCCTGGAGAAGCAACACTCTGCCTTCCCAGCTCCAGAGTGAAGCTGGGCACAGATTCTGGTCCCCATGGCAACCGCTCCAATCTGTGTCAGCACGAAGTCGTCGGCTGCTGCTAAAATTAAAGAAGGGGGAACCCTCGCACGTTTAGCCTTTTCTGCTCTTCGGAATCAAGACCCCAGGGAATTCAAAGACGAAAAGCTAAACTTGGGAGCAGTCTCCCAGTGCTCAACCATGCTGGCCACTGGGCTGCCCTGGGGCACAAGGAGCAAGTTGAGGACAGCACTTACCCTCAGGTGGAAGGGCCTCACCATTGGCCTTGAACCTGACCCCATGCCGCTTCAGATGGCTTCATTATTAAAACTCTGGGGAAACATATTCTGCAACCTCTCTTGGTACCTTACTCTAGGATTTATTGAGTCTCACTGAGTCTACTGGGAAGACAGGCCTATTTTAAAAATTTCATTTGGAAGGATAAAGTAGGGGAAGGAATTCCAGAGGGAAAGGAGAACTGACACTTATTGAATTTCTTACTGTGCACCCTGAGACTTTATTGACATCATCAACTTTAATCAGCATTGCAAGCCTGTGGATTGTTACCACCACTTTACAGCTGAAGAAATGAGACACAGAGAGCTCTAGTTACTTCTTCAATGCCACACAGCACT
Organism: Enhydra lutris kenyoni; assembly: GCF_002288905.1. Taxonomy (NCBI): domain Eukaryota; kingdom Metazoa; phylum Chordata; class Mammalia; order Carnivora; family Mustelidae; genus Enhydra; species Enhydra lutris. Next base: position 74,849,634 of record NW_019154087.1, read on the forward strand.
GGAATCCTGGCATCAGAATCCAGACTAGGATTTGGTCTGCCTTTCTACCTGTGCTTCTCCACTATGTCGCTATGTTGCCAACCACGCGTGAGAGGCAGCTACTTCCTGTCACCAGACACCTTGAGGTCACTTGTAGTTCTAAGGAAATGAAGGTTTGGGGGAGAAAGTGTGTGTGGGTATGATGGGGCAGACTTCCCAGGACTCAAGTGTCACCAGTCCTTCCTGTGAGTCCTGAGACTATAGAGTACCCAATACAAAACACGGATCAAATTGCCAGTTCTTTTTGCTTCTGCCTCTTCACCCTGAGAGCTGTTCTCTGGCTACAGGGAAGGCCTTGCTGGAGGTTTTATAGAGCATCCCTCCCACCCCAGTTCCTCTGGGTGACCTTGGTCAGCAGGTTCCCCTTTGGTAGTCCTACTAAGCCTCTGCTCTGTGAGGGCCTGTCCTGGCTAGGCATTGAAGCTGGAGACCTCCCAGGCCGCTCAGACCTCCCAGGCCTGACTGTTTGCAATTCGAGGGTCCTGGCTAGACAGCCACCCCCTCAATCCTGATGGAGTGAAATAAATTTCCCAACCATATGGCCACAAGCACACACAAACAAGGCAAAGGCCTCTACTTCTTCCCAAACCAGCTCAGAAAAACAGCTCGCCCCACTCCCTTTGTCAGCCTCCAAGGCTCCCTGCTCTTCCACTTTCACACATCTCCCCCCAAAGGCCTCTCTCTGATGCTCCTCACCCCTCTCCCTGCTCCAAGCCTCTGAACATCAGTAGGGTGCTGCCACTGCCCGAAACTAACCCCCTGCCCAGTGTCTGCAAGGCCCTGTGCTCTCCCTCCTGGCCTAGTCCCATGCTGCCTGCCCTGCCCCCAGAGCAGAGGTAATGCCATCCCTGATGGCACTCTGATCAGTCTGACCAGAGCACTCTTGCCTCAGAGTGAATACAAGTAAGTTTTTCTGCCTTCGCCCACAAGATCCTCCAAATGAGGTAGTTTTGCCCTAGGAGAAGTTCAATACCTGACAATCTGTTAGGGCATGGACATGCAACGGGGACCTCAGCAGTTTAGGTGGGCATGTTGGTACTCCCCGGCGTGTGTCTGGCCCCCCTGGAAGCTCCTCTCCTGCTGCTGTCCCCTCACGTACTGTCCAGCACTGCCCTGCTGCAGTTCCCAGAGCTGCTCCTTCCTTCTCGCCTAAGGATCTTCCTGCCCGAGGCCCCGTGTCCTCATGCTGGTTCCTTGTCTTCTTCCCTCAGCTGACATGCGCTTTCTCTGACCACTGCCTTATCTAACAGGGGTCGCCATCTCACTGTCATCTGATACAACAGCTATTTCTTTTCCTCCACCCCCTACTGATGGGTACAGAGCTACTCACGCCCTCCCTCCCTGGTTCCCTGTGCCTGACAGAGACCAACTTTGGGATAAGGATAAAGGCTGGTCTCAATGACTATCCAAGAAGGTCCTAGCATTTGGCCACTGAGAGCCCATCTGGAGGTTCTTGGCATGCCAGGGATGGTGAGAGGGGAAGGGGATGCTCACCCAGTCAACCCTGCAGGCCTCCAGCCTTACAGCTGTGGGATTATGAAGTGGACACTTCATAATCAAGTGGACAGACACTTCCCATCAAGGCCCTGTCCCCACAAGATGTGTATTCCAACCTACTTAGGCTAATGGCCAAATACACCTTCTGATAGCCAAGGCAAAGGGTCACAGGGGCCATGCCAGGATGACTCTGGTGGACAAGAGAGTGAACGAGGCAAGAAACAGGGCACCAATGGACCTTAAAAACACCACCCATTTTGCAATCTGAGTTCTGCTCCTCTGGGGACAGGGAGCAGGATATGAAGACCACAGCCCGATTTCCAGCCACTTATTCACAGGGAGGAAACACCTCCTCCCCATCAAAATAGTGACCTCTGAGCAGGAGACACCCAATGCACACAGCCACGTGTGGGCATCTCCCTGTTGGTCTGCAACAGCATAAGGAAGTGCGTGTGTTGGAAGCAGGGGTGGGGTACGACCTAAATGTTTACCAGTAAATGAAAAAATCTTGGTGTATCACCAAAGAGTTTGATTATGGGTTATATCAAAGAACAGAATAAATGCAACTATTAAAAATAATGAAATGGATCTATACCTTCTGACTTGAGAAATGTCCATTGTGCAAAATGCTACAGAACAATATGTGATTTTTATTTTTGTAGAATAAAATTCTATTATCTCATTTTTATAAAATAAAATCTGGTTTTCTGCATATGAATTTGGCTAAGCATACGGATAAAATAGTCTGGAAGTTGACACCACACTACTAGTTAACAGCTGTTACCTCTAGGATGGGAAGGGGATACTGGAGCCAAGAGAGGGGCAAGGAGGAATGAAGATAATGTGATTTTACTTTATACACTTTGAATTTTGTTATGAAGCTACATAACAGTTTGTCATAAAAACCAATAAGGATTTAAAAAAAGTAATAAATTCAATAATCACCAAAGCTGCCCAAATACCCTGAAAGAGTACATGCTTGAGATCAGTATCCACCCATGAATGGGCAATCCCATGAAAAGTGTCCAGAGACCCACCTCAAAAAGCAAGTAAAATGCCCACTTCCATATTTTAATGGATATATATGTTTTGTTCTTTGCCTAATTAGAAGAGCTTGGGCCTCTCCAGGCATTTTAGCCCCCATTATAAGATAGCTTCCCAGCAAACTAACAACAAGAGATCTCTTCTCACGCAATTTGTCCAAGCTACAGCATATGCCAAATCAGGGATCTGTCTCTTTACAAGAAAGGACAGATTTTAGGAGGAGGGTAAAGAGAGAGGAAAAAAGAAATCAGAACATGTCAAAAGAGATATCTTTTACAATTCCATTGACCTGATTATGGGGCTCATTTTAACAGTTTAACTATTTATCCATTTCTCTCAGAAGAATGTAATAATCAGAACTTTGAAGATGTCAAGTCAGTGGTCGACACTGGTTTGAGTCTGTCTGCAGCCCATCGTCCTGGTGACAAGGTAGGCAGGTGCCCCTGGCTGGTCTCCAGGACCATCTGTACAACCCACTTGCACTTCTGTTCAGCTAGTTGGTCAAGAATTCTCTACCGATCATTGCTTGTGCCAGGAAATAGTTTGGGGGAGGAGAGAGATAGCTCCTGTCCACAAAAAGCATATAACCTAGTCAGAAAAAAAAAAGACCCCCCGGAGAGAATGCCATAATACCAGAGATCAAGGCTATCTGGTGGTTTTTTGTAGTTTACACAAGCCTCTACAGGCACAATTTGCCCATTTTGGCTGCCAACCTGTTTGGGAAGGAGAACGGAGCTGCTATGATCCCCATCTTTCATGTAAGAAAACCAAGGGGCATAGAATAAGAAATGTATAATAAAATTGCCACAGCAATCCCAGCCTTCAGAAACCACCGTCCTGGTCAGTCAGCAGTCATCAACATTGAGGCAAGACCTTCCACCCACAAAAAGATTACAACTCACTGAAAGCTCAGATGATGGTTAGCCTTTATTAGCAATAAATAGTTTTTTAATTAAGGTTAAAAAAAAGAAATGTATAATAAAACAACAAAGTGAACATTTACCATTGGTAAAGCATCACAATGGAAAATCAGCAGTCTGTAGTGATTCAGGACAAAGCTCTCCACAGCAAAACTCTGGGCAAGACTGAAATCATTCATTCTAGGGAACAGTATCAGGAGGAACTTCTAGGGGTAGAGAGGTAAGTACACACACTTCCTAGGGTACCGACCTTAAAACTGGCATAGTTTCGATGAACAGAAGACCATATTCTGGGAAAAGTAAAAATTACTGAGAAAAGCACGAAATTCACACTCTAAAACCTGCTGCTCCCAAGGAAACTGGAAGGTGCCAGAGAAATCCAGAAGGTGGACTTCAACTTCAGCATGACCTGAGCTTCCTAATGCACTAATCACACAGACGGAATAAATCTATTCCTGCAGGGGCAGAATCATGTGGTTCACTGTGATCCAATGTCAAATAGGTTATCCTTGATTAAGGTCTTAGTATGGATGAGCATTTTATTGAAATGATTTTCCATTATCTGCGCAGCAGTTCATCACAAATATATTTGGCCAAGTGTATTTCAAATATGATTTGATTATGCATCAAAATTGTGGGCATTTAACTTGTTTTAATCAAGAAATTAAATGCATCTTGCCTTGCCTCCTCTCCTGGGACTGTCCTATCCCAGGAGCTCCTGAGCCTGCAGGCTCCAAGGAGCCTTCAGTGGCAACTCCGCTCAGCCTGGCTTCTCTCTTCTCTCCCTACGGCTCATCACCCTGAGCTCTGACCATCAAGTTGAAAGAGAACCTTACAATCAAAGAAGATGTAAACAAGAATAAGCCCCGTCGGCTTAATGGGGAGATAGAGAAGCTTTAATGTGCTTTAATTAGTAGGGGGCTTACTCTGCAATAGTTCATTAGGAGTCAATGTGAGTCTCACTGTTTCCCCCAGTGCTACTCGGGCTGCACCCCCACCGCTTCTGTCAAAGGCAGCAAAAGCACATGCTCCTTGTCCTCTGAAGCAGGGTGAGGTGCCAGCCAGCCAGAGGGGCACTACAAAGTTCACTGAACCCAACCGAGGATGCGCCCACCTACTTGCCCTCTCTGCTAAGACCCGAGATGTCCTACGGCCAGGGACCCCATGTGGAGGAGAGCCAGAAGTCAGACCAGTGCAATTTTGGCTCTGCTACCCAGGACAGCTCCTTCCACAGCCAAATATGCCACTGTGTGGCCAGGAGCAGTGAGCTGGGAGCTGGACGTAGGAAATTAAAGAGATGGTTTCTTCTGAATTTAGAAGGGTGGTCTGCCCTTGCTTGTGGGATGGTGTCTGTGAAGCCTAGCTTCACTCTTTGTAAGCTCTTGCGGACAACTGAGAGTCCAGAATATCTCACTTGGTTAGGGTGGGGCTCAAAAACTAATGGGCAATCACTTGGTATCGTCTTATAACAGCAGGAGCGAGAGTCAGGAAAAGTTAGAAGGGGCTTAGTTAAGACCACTGGCAAATGTGAAATCTGAGCTGAAATAATGTGGGGTTCAACTTGCAGTCTGGGAAAAGATCATGAAAATGTCACGCCAAAAGCCTCCCTTCAGCCTGGCACCCAGCTTTCCTGAATTCCTCCAGATTAGGACACTGCAGAGACTTGACAAAGCCCACATATTCAGTGGACACACCAGGCTTCCTTGAACAAGGATAGAGGCATAACATTACTCTGATAACTCAGAGTTCAAGAACTAAAGAGGAGCTAAAGAAGCCAGAAAGGAGGGGTACCTGGCTGGCTCAGTTGATAGAGCCTGCAACTCTTTATCTCAAGGTCATAAGTTCGAGCCCCACAATGGGTGTGGAATTAACTAATTTTAATTTTAAATATTTTTTATTATGTTGTTAGTCACCATACAGTACATCATTAGCTTTTGCCATAGTGTTCCACGATTCATTGTTTGTATATAACCTATTAATATAAAATAAAATTTGAAGGCACCTGGGTGGCTCAGGCATTAAGCAGCTGCCTTTGGCTCAGTTCATGATCCCAGGATCCTGGGATCGAGCCCGCATTGGGCTCCCTGCTCGTCAGGAAGCCTGCTTCTCTCTCTCCCAGTCCCTTTGCTTGTGTTCCCTCTCTCTCTGTCAAATCAATAAATAAAATCTTAAAATGTATATAAATTAAATAAAATTTAAATTTAAAAAGCCACAAAGGGTCCTAGTGGTGGACTTTGACCTGCTTCTAGCTTTCTTCTACAAAAGAGAGCCTGAGAAAGGGAAGCAAGGCTTTCCCACCTCAGGTGCTAAAGGCTGCAGCGTCCTCACTGGGGTCCAGACTTTATTTTTATTACATTCCAGGGTGCACTATCCCCAGCCAGGGTCAAAGCTTTCCCTGGCAACCTGCCTGGGCCAGAGTACAAAACGCCGGTGCTGGGCAGGGTTTTCCCTTTCAGGCCTGAGAATGCCTTCCTGGGGGACCAGGCAAGGAACTAGTTCAACCTGAAAAAGTCAACTGCATAACAATGTTAATACCAATGTTATATGTCAAAGTTAAATATTTAAAATCAACCTAAGTGCCCAAAATGAAGGGAATGCTTAGTATCAACAAGAGCTCTGGTAACCTGTCATAAAAGTAATTATGAAAAACACATAACTATAAGGGGAAGCGATCTGAATATTATATTAATTAAGAGGGGGAACACAAAATTGTATGCCATTAGGATTATAACTATGTATTTCAAATTTTGCAAGGGAATGCAGAAATATATATTTTTAATATTTCTGCATTCCCTTGCAAATTTTAATGTATTGAAATACATTTAAATAATTTGATTAATTTAAATAAATTGAAATTTATTCAATTAACTTAAATAAATCTAAATTATCTGATTTATTTAAAGCTCTTGAGGTAGGGAGATTATAAGTTTTTTTTATCTCCTTTAATAATATATTATGTTTATAATAGATAATACTGAAAAAAATAAGAAGCCTGTTAAGAAAGGGGTCCTAGATGGAGGTCCCTAAGTCCTGGCTTCTGTTCCTGTCTCTGCTCCATCTCACCACGTAGCCTTGGACAAACCTCGTGGAGCCTCAGGTATCACAATTATACACTAAGTAATATACACAGTGTAACTCAGTTGGTAGAGCTGACTTCCTACAGCTTTGTCCACCCACAAACAGTGTTAACTGACCTAATTAGAACAAGACTTCAACCATCGATATTTATCAAACCAAAGGAGCTGGAAATCTGGCCAGAACACCACCTGTGTATACTGTGCCCTCAAGAGCTCAGAGCAATTTGCCACATACGATTTCAGCCATGCTTGATTCTCCTGTGCACAAATAGAAGCTACTAGATTGCTTCAAGTCTGGGTCACTTGGCACTTCCCAGAATTTAGGTAGAGGTAGACTACCATTTATAAATAAAACTCCTGCGCCTCGGAATCCCATTATTCACTACAGAGCATATCCTAATTGGGAAGGGAGGGGGAACTATTTACTCAGACAGCAACTTCCAATTTACATAGCACCTCACGCTAATGAAACGTCTACCGGAACCTAATGATGAGATGAAGGTGTAAATTTAGAGCTCCACCCACCAGCCTGCTGTGTTTCTGATTCAGTCCAAATCTTTTTGAAGTAAGTTACGAGACTTCACCAGCTTTCTGAGTTAATGTGTAGGATCTATTTTTTCCCTTTTACAAAGAGGCACTTGCCAGTAACAGTTTTGCTATTTCTCAAGACTCAGAGATGGTTCTGCATTCTCTTCTGTGGCAGTTACCAGGACTACCGCCAGCTTCAAAGGAAAGGAGAGGCGACTCACACAGGAGAGGAGATGGAAGAGAACTCTAATGTCCTTTGTCTTCCTTGCGAACTTGCAATCGGTCAGCTCCCAAGGAAACATTACGTCTACAAAATAAAATATTTTCTGAATAACGGAATCCAAGGAATACTCATGATCTATCTATGAAGGAAATCCCAGTCACCTCAAAATAAACCTTTGGAATCTGAAGTCCCATATTCCAGCTGCACCCCTATACTGTTTCTCAACTCCCACCTCTCCCTCTTCCTGGCACAACCTTCCCTCAGCCCTCCTCTGTGCCTGGGGTCACTGCCTTTTCTTTATTCCAGGCTCTCCTTTCAGGCTTTCCTGACCCTTCCAGGTCTGGCCCCATCCTCCCCATCACCCCAGAATGGTCTGCATAAAGCTCTATTAGTGAGCACCTCTCTCATTCCATTACCCCTACAAATTTACCTCAATGCTCCCCTATGTTAGATGGGGAATTATTTTAGGGCAGTGTCATGTCTTCCTCGTCTCTATGTCCCTGGCAATAGGCAAAGTTCCTTCTTTGATTTAGCAGGTATTTGTGGCGTGCCTCTGTTCCTGCTCTCAAGGAACCCACAGCCTTGTACAGGGGAGCTGGTCTGGGGAGAGTGCTTGGGACATGTTCATTCAGTGTGAAGGGGATATGTGTGTGTGTGTGTGTGTGTGTGTGTGTGTGTGTGTGTGTGTGTGAGATGACTGCATTGATCCTCACATCAATCTCATGCGAAAAGCTAATTTTCCTCATTTTGTACATGAGGTCACCAAAATACCCAAAGGCATATTGACCAGGGGTGGAAGAGTGGAGAGTGGACAATGATGGAAGGTCACCATAGGTGACCCCAGTGTTCTACTGAAAAAGAGAGCCTACCAGAGATCAGACTACTGATAACCTTTACTTCCTGGGCCAGACTTGGTCAGCCATGGGCTCAGACTGCTACCCACCCACCTCTCCTCAAAGATTCTTATCCCCGGGCTCCGAGTGTGGACCTGGGAGCAGTAGTGGCCTCCATTCTGCCATTTTCCCCCACTTTCTTCACACGTCCACTCCAATGAAATCTTTCAGAGGAAGGCTCAATGGGGGCAAGTTGACTCAGCTCTGTTCCCTTTGCTGCTGGCGTCAGTATCCAACTCTCCAGAGCTCTTAGTCAGCCAGTGTGTCCCAGTGCAGTTGTCTGTCAAAGATCTCCCATGTTGCTTCTGTTGAGCCGGCATTCAGCACATCAGCAAGACTGCTGTCTCCCAAACTGGGGCCCACAGATGTTCTGCCTCAGAATCACCTGGGGAGCTGTGAGAATGCACATGAGCCTCACCCCAAATCTACAGGATCAGAATGTCTGTGGGTAGTACCCAGAAATGTGGGAAGGGGATGGACAGGAGTGTCTGCAGATGGGGACTGAGGAGTCTCTTCATGTGGGACCTAGGGTTTCACAAACCCCTCTGGGAATTCTAATGCTCACTGAAGTCTGAGCAGCACTGACAGAAGGAACTGCAATTCCCCTTCAGTGAGTGGGCCCGGGTTCCCTGGAGGACACTCTCCATACATGCTCACAGCACTGCCAGCTGTCCACGTTCCCTCAGTTGAAGAATTAAGAGTGAAACCAAATGTGTTTTTGAAAAACAAGTAGAATGCATGTCCCTAACCCAGACTCTTGCTAAATGCACTCAGTGGTTTGATGAATGGGTGCTTAAATAGAAGCAGGGTTTTTTTTGTTTTTGTTTTTGTTTTTGTTTTTGTTTTTTTTGAGAAAGAAAATCACACAACAGGTAAAAACAGAAGTTGAATTTGGCTGACCCAGGGAATGCTCTGGAAGTCTATGAACTAATGAACCAGGGCCCAAATTCCTGCCATACAGTAGGTGTCTAAGCAGTGCTAATTGTTATTATCCATAAATGACAGCCTTCCACAGAGGTGGGCATGAAATGTGGAGGTGCTCATCAGAACTGTATCTTGTCATTTTATTAGCACAGTCCCTGAAAAGGATCCTAATGGGAGGAAGACACTGCATCGTGCCTAGCCCACAGTAAGGTAACACTGGACTGAGACATCTAAATGTCAGAAAGAGGAAAAAGGTGTCAATGGTATGAAGTTGAGTTACCCACGCTGGAAAGCAGCATGGTGAGGTTAAGTGACTTACCTCAGCTACAAAGTAAATCCCCAGCAGAGGCAGGAATATAACCCAGGTCTCCAGTGCCCCGTTCTGATAGTATCTTTTTTCTAGATCCCGCTGCCTCCTCAGTGAAAGGGGAGACTTCAAACAAAAAGTCAGCACAGTAGTTTGGTCTGCTGTGAAGAGAGGCACTGGTGTGGCTGCTGCCTGCATCCTATGAAAAGACTGAATGCTAGAAATATCTGAAAGTGAAGAGACCTTGGAGGTCACCTGGCCAGATCCATCCTGCAGAGATCAGTCCTGTCCCTCGAGATCTTCGGGGCATGGCTCCAAGGAAGAGACTGCCTCCCACTGAGATCTGCCTACACTGTAGGGCTGGAGGTATGAACAAGTAGAGCCCATGAACCCCCAACTGCCCTTTGCCCCCCACTCACTCATTCTCCTGTCTTGCCCTTACCTCACTCTGCTCCAAGGTCTGAAATCTGGTACATGTTAGAAGTCTTTCTTTATAGCATGCTTCCTTTCCTCCTACCAAATCCTATAACATCATAATGTGGGAACTCAGTGTTTAACTATTGCTAAATTTACCCTTTGAGGAGACATTCAATGACTGTCTCAGTGAAGAACATTTTTGGATGCTATTACTGGTTAACCACCCACATCCGTTCTTCCCCTTCTTCCTTGATAACAAAAATCTGAACTTGATGATTTTCTTCGCCTCAGGAAAACTGATGGACTCCAAGCCCAGGGGTAATTCTAATTTCTTTCTGTCAATCCCAACAATACAATTCCTCCTGCCAGGGATTAGCATTAGGCACAGCAATATGAAGGATTCTGGCCAAGAAGACATGGTGGAAGCTCCCTGGGGGATCTTATGGAAAGGGTTCCTCCTCCTAAAAGAGAGACACATGGAAAGAGACTTATCTCTTCTTCTGCTGGACACTGTCATATCTGAAAACTACACTGGGGTCAGTGAAAGCCATTTTGCAAGAGGAGGGATGTCTGGGAAATATGGTGGAGTAGGAGGACCCTAAGCAATCACAAAGGGAGCCAGCCTGACATTATGATGACAGCAGAGCAAAAAGATGGAAGGAACCTGGGTCTACACTGTCATCTTTGAGCTACTGAATTGACCAATCATAGCATCACAATACCTAGTGACTTTGTGTTCAATGGCACGATGCATTTTCCTTATTATATAGGCTACTTGGAAGTGTGTTCTCTGCATCTGTAACTAAAGGGACCCTAACTGATTAGCAATCTCCCTTCTCTTGGCATTTATTTGAGGAGACAGAATATAACCAATATGAATTTCCAAACTACACATAGAACCAACATAGAACATATTAGTGTAAATGTTTAGCAGCTTTGAGATTCTTCTTATGTGACTGGAATGTAAATTAAACCCCCTCAATTTCTAAAAACCTAAATCCCTGGTGGAGCCTTTTACATTTAGACCACAATAAATGGCTCCCTGGTAAATAGGACATGCATGAAATTTAATGGCTCTGGGGGAAGGACAATCATGTAATACCACTGTGTTTATCAGCATAAGCCAGCAGGCTCCCTGGGACAGGGAGAAGCTGCATATTAATCAAAGACTATGTTCCTTTTACTGTAGGATTGTTTCAATTCAGGAGGATACAAATCATTTTTTCTTGATGGTGGAGAGTTTGGAGGTCAAACCATGCTTCAAAACAAAATAAATACAAGTAATCAATGCCTCTGTAGGTTTCAATGTAAGCAGGCATTCAGAAAAGGCTACCTGGATTCATGTGGAATTGTTATCCTTTTCTTGGACCAATGACTCTAAGTCTGAGGTTCAATCTGAGCTCCCTGACCCTGAAGAAAATCAACAGATCCACCTTCAAGAGCAGAGGAGGCCAACTCAATGGTTCCGCCATAAGCCTCTCCCCCTGGGCTTTTTGGAGCACTTGGATAGCAGAAACAGCATTTTCACCAGCTGTCCAAGTCATATGTATTTTGAGGAGAGAAATGAAATAGTCAGTAACTCTGGCATATGGGGCATGGATATTAGACCTGTTCCCATGAACCAGATGGTAAAAGTCAGGGTTCTACTTGGTAGAAGAAAGACCCAGAAGACTGTCAGGTCAGCCAGTGTTTTGCATGAAATCTCAAAAACCTAAGAGGTGGCCATTCTGCTGGAGGGATGAGGTAAAGCTCAACATGAGAAATTACCTGTAGATAGAGAAAAGCTAGGCACAAGGAGGGGACAAGGACAGATGGTGGAGTCAGATGACCAGGGTTCAAATATCTCTGCCACTTCCCAGCAGATGACCTTCTGCCAATCATTGTTACTGCTTCCATCAGCCTTTCTCTTCTCATCTGTAAAGTGGGGACATTGATGTTAGTGATAGCTAACTCTTCTGTTGTACCTTCCAAGGGCCAGACAATGTCCAAGTGCTCCACACAGATAAACTATGCTACTTCCCCCAGCTGTCTCAAGGCTCCAAGGAGATGGTTGTGAAGGAGCTTGTGACTCCCTTAGGCATGGGGGAGAGTAAATTCATTAAAGTAGGGTCCAGTCTTCCCGTTTTCCTTCTCTAGAGGCTAAACTGGTTTCAGGGATCCCATGATTTGAAGTCCAGCCTGTTCTAATTGCAACAAAACCCCCCAGAAAGGGAATAGATCTTTATGTGGGCCCTTTGACTGTTTTTCTTGTCTTACTCAGGATTTTTGTCTAAGGCTTCATTTGTTTATTTGTTGCACACACACATTATCTAGTCCCTTTGGTGTTGCAGACAGCTTCTGATAGAGAAATCAAAGCCTTGAGAGAAGGGAAAAGAAGGAGAGCACCAGAGAAGAATAATGGACCTGGGGCCTGATGGAACAATAGGGCAGGCCTGAGACCAAGGGGAGGGCAATGGGCTGCAATGGAGTGAGCACTGTTCTGGGAGTCCTGAGAATCTCAGAGTGGATTCCAGGCTCAGCTCTGCCCACACTGAAAGGAAACTACCCCCATCCATGGAACCACCTTGCACATTTCTTAAGATAATGGAGGCTTTAAATCTTGTTCCAGTTCAACATTTCCATTCTATTTTTCTCTCTTGGCCACATTCTCATTGGCTGTTCATTCAACAGATGCTATTATTGTGAGAGCTCACCTGATACTGGACACTACAGAGATACAGCAGGACATGAGATGTAGTTCTTCCCTTCTAGATGCTAACAGTCCAGTGGGAGATGCATATACCAAGGTAGTGGGAGGAGGACACAGCCAGGCTGGAGGGTCCAGGAAAGTCCTCTTAAAGGAAGTTACAACCAGCTAAAGGGGACTGGGAATTGGACAGGGAAAAAGGGTGCAAGCGGTCCAACCCTATATGAAAGGGCTGAGATACGGTGGCACATCCCCTACGTAAGATGTTTGGAAGGCAATGTTGACAGTGTAGGGCTAGGAGCCACACACGTGCCTGAAAATGACCAAGCAAGGGAAGCCTTCTGTTTCTCTGTTGCTAAAGATCAAGGGCCAGAGGGCACCCAGTGGGGTCGCCTCTTCTTTCCTCTATCACAGAAGAAGGTGATAATTATAATCAGAGCAAATTGTTCTTCAGATCTGAGCACTGGTTTCAGACAGGTTGTCAGGGGTCAGCTCACTAAGTCCCACACTGACCTGACAAGGACATAGAGGTCCCTCAGCTACTGAGCAGAAGAGTGAGGACCACTTCTGACACCTCATGCCTCCCAAGCCGCTATCTTTCCCCTCTTCAGTGGCACACAGAATCCTGTCACAAGGACCATCATACTTAGTTAGATGGAATGCAAGACACAAAGACAAAGACACCAGCTATGAAGGTCTTCCCTTGCATGAGATTGGCACAAGAGCCACTTAATTATTTTGTCATTAAAATGTTGCCAGATGCAGATGCTGGTGGTAATCTTTCCATCTTTAACGTTCGAGTATGCATTTTATATGACACATTCGTCTTTTCAAATCACATTGGCAGGTATTTTACCTATGCATTGAAATCAGAGCGGTGTCTTCCTGAAATGAGGTCTTCTCTATCCAGATCTTAATCAGAAAAATAGGATCCAACCATAAGTCTGAAAGTGTTGTCTGGTAGCTCTCTAAGCCCTGCCACCACCACATTTCGAAGTTCAGATGGAATTCCTGGGAGTGAGTGGAGGTGGAGGGAGAGGACGTGAGAGCTGCAGCCTTCCATGCTGGGAGCTAGTATGATCAGCCATCCCCCAACCTCTAGCCCCAGCAAGATCAAGTTCCTCCTCAAAATACTGTCCCTACAACACCCACTACCACCATGACAGCACATGTAATGGCTAAGGGAAGGGAAGACATGATAATAAATATTATTGCCCTTTGATCTTCCACAGTCAGCCATAGCTTTGTGCTAGACAACTGTATATATCATCTCCGTTAATCTTCCTGACTCTGTGAAACAGGTATGATGAGGGAACTGAGACTCAAAAAAGTTAGCTTGCCTGAAACTACACAGATAGTAAATTGTAGAGCCAGGATTCAAAGTCAGTCTTGCTTTTCTTAAAAGGCTGTGCCTTTTCCAAGATATGACTGAAGTGGTCAGCACAGTGCCTGCTGTTTAACCTATGTCATCCTATTGGGTCCTCACAATGTCCCAAAAAAGGAAGTGCTATTGGGCCTATTTTACAGAGGAGGCTAGTGGTTTATAAGATGTCACACAGCCACTGTGTGAAGGAGATGGGGTGGGTTCCCTTGTTCTCACTCTGGAGATTGTGTTCCTCTCAACTGGAATAAGAAGCCTCAGACTGGCATAAGAGAGAAGGTTCCTAATGTGTAGGTTGGTGATACAATCCAACTATCATCTACCAACTATGACCTATCCAAACAGAATAAGCAATCCAAATTAAAAGAACAATCCCTGTTCCCCAGAAAGGTAGCATTGGAAATATACACTGCATTTCTGTCAGTTTTCATACTCCATGTTGGGCTGATACTGAGTATGAAGCAATTTTCTCCAGCTTGATAAACCACCACCCCAAGCAGCCCTCCTGTCCTGCTGTGAGTTCAGGACCCTCCAACTAATCACGGTGCAGTCACAAAGCAGTTCTCTTGGTCTAGTAGCCACAGGAAGGATTCACTGATTCAGAGGCATGTGCCTGACAAGTCTCCCAGTGGTCTATTACTCCTGCCTGTAAGATCCCTCCATCCAGTCAACTGCAGCCATTAATTATCCAGCAAGTAGCTTCCACTCACGCACTCAAGCTGGCTGTGAATCCATTACCTGCTTCCAGCGTTTAAGTTCTAGTTGTGTTGACGGTGGTGGCCTTTAAAGCACCATCACAAAAAGTACACCTTCTGTTTATGTCCAGACTCCTTAGAGTCAAGATTGAGAAACTGGTTTCTAGAATCCAAGTCAGATGGCTGGAAGATCCAGAGCAGAAAGGGATATGTGGTCAGAAAGACAGGAGCAAGGTATGCAGAGAGAGGAAACCAAAGTAGAAAGTGTGCTGAGATGATGCAAGAGGGAGGTGTGCAGGCAGCTAACCCAGGACAGGAAAGGGCTCAGCTAAGTGGAGGGGGCTCCACAGCAGGCAGGGCCTGGTGTCCTGGGTTTCCAGGGCCTCCGTCACACCACACATAACCCAAAGAGAGAGAAAACATACTTCTTAGTGTTAGAAAGAGCACATTAACACTTCAATCCCAACAAGGTTAACCATGCTTGGAATTACTCAGGAAGAGAAGGACTGTGTTCTACAAGTCAGAAGCAAGCCTACAGTCATGGAGGAACTTGATTATCCTTTCCGACATACCTCTTAATGCCAGCTTCAGCCTCCTCTTGGCACTGGACCCTATTAGGCAGGGCCAAGCTGGCACTGTTTCTGTTAGTAACTCACATTTACCTCCCCAGCCAATAAACAGACATGCCAAAGCTTTAAAGCAAAGAACCAGGAAAAGTAAACCGGTTCATATACTTTTTCTTTTTCAGACAGTGTCACATTCCATATGGCACATTCAGGATTTCCTCATGGTTTGTTACTGAAAAGGAATCCCTGCTGTTATTTTGGCAGTCTAACAGCCACCTACCCCTCTGCTGGGAACCCAGCCCCCAGTACTGCTACTGCCCACCTAGAGGTGGAAAGCTCCACCCAGACCCTCCTCTACTGGAACACAACTGGGGTGGGTTGGCGGGGAGGGTATTGGTCAGACATGTGACTCTGTCTCCCAATCAGATGTGCTGTCCAACCCCAGGAAGTCTGGGGGTTCTAGAGTCACACTTGCAATATTGACCAGCCTGTTCCTGCTAAGGAGATATTGTCAGGGCCTCTGCAGACTCTCCCTGGTATTTTGGTCTCCTATTCAATCTATTTGTAGGTGCCTAAATTCTCCCTATGCCTCCATGTTCATTCTTCCTGCCCCACCCACAGTAAGAGAGCCAGAATTGGATTCCATTCGTGGCCCCTCTAGAGAGCAGACAGTCATTCACAATGGTCGTAGAGGAATATGACCAGCATTCTTAAAGCCAGGACTCCAATAATGCCATAACTCAAAAGAACCTTTGATGAATCCACTGTCCCAAAAGATTGGGATCTGCCAGCATATCATGAACCTTTGGAGGAGGACCAGGTCTTCCTGGAATGCTATGTGAGCCCCACTGCTGGAGATGAACCTTCCCACTACATTTAGGCAAGCTGTGAGTCTCTAATTCCACATGTAAAGTCATTAACATGGAGAAACTGTGAGTTTCCCATCATTAGAAATATTCAAGTAGAGACAAGGCAGAGAAGGGACTTCTGTCCAGGAAAGAGTGAGGTCCATATAAAGACTCCTTCCAACCAAAGTTTTCAAACAGACTACCTGGATAAGGAATAACCATGAAAACAAGCAAACAGAGTGGGACTGGTTGTTGGAAACATAAAGTATAACTGTTGTCAGATTGAAAATTGTTTTCCAGGAGTATACTGGAAAGGAAGGGGTGTGAGGAAGGCTAATAGCTTTAAGAATTCACAGATACCTGCTTTGAAAAAGTGCAAAGAAAATTCCATTCAGTGTCAGGTCAGAAAGATATTTCAGGATCACACCTCCAAAATAGTGATATCAGAAGACATCTTCAAATCCACACCTGTGTATCAGTTTACATATAATAGAGATGTTGTTAAGTATCTACTTGAGCCAAAAGATGGGGAGGGGTGGGGGTACTTTACAGAAACCCAATCTGACATGAAATGATAATTCTGACCCAGATCCCTTTGCAAAAGAATGAATCTCAAAAACCAGTCTTACACAGCCAAGTACGAAACAAGCTCTTTCATTAAGGACGATTTCAGATCATGGTGCCAGCACCATTTATTCGACCTACACCTCATACTGTCTTGTCATGTTAACTAATTTACTGTGGCACTGTCTTCCTCTCTAACTAAATGCAAAATCCCCACATAGGTGAGATCATGCCTGGTGCGCTGGAGTCTGGGTTTTCAGAAAATGTGAAGGCAGAATGGCTGAGGTAGAATGTCCTCCCTTCCTTCAGGTGACAAAGATGGAAGGGAGTGCATGATACTCCTACGAAAATCAATGAGCTAACGACACTAAATATTTAAATTCAAGTAATGAGAATTAAGCCATAATCTTAACACTGATTTCAATGTTTTGGACATATAATATGAAACTCATTTATTTCTTCTTCCTACAAATGCAAGGCATTAAAAATGAAGAGAATGGTATCTGCCCTTTAGTGCCTAGCCTAGCAAGATAAAAAATAAATTTTAATATGATAAATATCATATTAGAACTATAAGGCATTTTGTAAATGTTCTGAAAGTTATGACCATTTGTGAGAGAACAAATCAGGCTAGGCTATATGTGCCTTGCACTTAGAAGATGCTCAATAAATGGACGAATAGGTGGATGGATGGATGGATGGAGAAATGGATGCATGGATGGGCAGATGGATGGATAAAAAGAAGGTTGGGTTTGTTTAACCAGGGAAGAGGGGTAAGGGAATTTCAGCCAAGAAAACCACAAACACCAAGACAAAATGGCAGGAAAGCATCAAGTATGACCTGAAACCCATGGCTGAAACATCAGGTCCATTGAGGAAAGTGCTAAAGCTTAAAGCTAGGAATAGAGGCTGGAGTCAAGGGACTAGAGGATCCAGACTGCCCCACCAGGGAAGTTTAGACCTCATCTGATCTAGAAGGCCAGGTGGAGGGAATGGTACTCAACTAGTTGGGGGAAAGGAAGACTTAGAAGCCTTCTAAATGGGGTGGGAGGAATATTTATCATACCTTCACTGAGTGCCAGACTGTGATTGAGTAGTTCTTAAAAATGAAATATTTCAAGCATATAAATAAAGAGCATAGTACAAGGAACAATAATATACCCACTCAGCTCTGTCAAAATTTTAACATTTTGCATTCATGGCTTCATTTTCTTTTGAGAAATAAAGCATTTAATAAACAATTGAAACCCTCTCTGCACCTTTCTCCATCCCATTTCCCTTCCTGAAGTACTTACTTCACTGAATTTGTTGTTAATGGTTCTCATGCACAGTTTAGTATATTTTCTAGATATACCCTTATTCATAAGCTAGGTGTATATTCACCCATACATATGCATATACATGCACCCACATATGCCTAATATATATAAATAACATTATTTGGCATATTTTAAATTTTTACATGAATGTTTTCATACTGTAGATATTCTGTGGGGTTTTTTTTCACTTAACATTTTAAGATTTGTCCATGATGACACAAATGTAGTTCTAATTTATTCACTTTAACTGCTATATGGTATTTCATTGAATGAATATCCAGACCCTTTTAATGGATGCTTTTGTTATTTCTTGTCATTAAAAACAAAGCTGTAAAGGACATTCCTGGCAAAGGAATTTCTGGCTGGTAGATATACACATCACCAGCTTTATTTTATATTGCTAACTTGCTCTCTAAAGAGAGTGGAACAATTTACACAAACACCAGGAATATGAGTTATTATTGCTTAACATACTTGACCACACTTCATGCTGTATTATAGATGTGAAACAGTATTTCATTGTTTTAACTTTTGCATTTTCTAGATTGCTAATGAGGTTGAACATCTTTTGGTTTTTGTATTTCCTCCTTAGAAATTGTTCACATTTTTTCACCCATTTTTTAAAAATTGGCCTTTTTTTCTTACTGTTTGAAGGGAGTTCTTTATAAATTGTGAATACTAATCCTTTGTTAGTTGCATACCCTATAAATATCTGTACAGTCTTACAGTGGCTTATCTTTTAGTATTGTTTTTGATGTGTATATTTTTATTCTTAACTACAACTCTTAAAATATATATCATCAACTCTGTTTCCTAGATGAGAAAACTGATCCTATGTGACTTGCCTAAGGTCTCTTGGACAGAATGGGGAAGAGATACAACTTAAGCCCAGGCGTTTATGATCCTAAGTCCCTTTCTCTCAGACCATCCTTTCAGGTTAGAAGTAGTAATTTTCATCTATACCAACAGGTGGCACTGGGAATAGAAAGAAGGGAAAGGAGGCAAGGGCTATAGGTAGGAAAAAATCAATAGGAAGTGACTAATAACTAGGTGACAGGGTCAAGAACAAGAGTGAGGTTGTGTCCAAATGAGGGTGACAGTGGTACTTCTAAGAATATAGAAATACAGGAGGAAGGAGTTTGGAGTCTGTTTTTAAATGTGCTGAACTGAAGTGCCAATATGAAGTCATGTTGAAAATGTAATTAAAGAGACCTAGAACCCATCAATGGAGAAACCCTTGCAACCAAGGGTCTGGGTAAACTAACAGAAGGAATGTGAAAGGAGGGTGCTGAAGTCCAGCTCTGGTGGCTCCGAATGTATTCCACCCAAGGGACTGTGAAATTCCCCAGGAATTCATCTCACACGAATTTTCTTCCTTCCATATCTGACACTTAACACAATGTCCAGCTCACAGTAAGCACTCAGTAAATATTTGCTTAGTGGATGAAAACTGTTACATCCTTTATAGAAGTCCACAGTGTCTTGTGGAAAGTCCTATGATTCAGAATTTTTTGACCCTTAGGTAAGTAATTGAATGCAATATGCCCACTGGGCTCAAAGGCGTGACTCCATTCTGAAGTTAAGTGTGCAAATGTTCACAGTAAGTGAGACAAAGGAAGGCCATACATACCCTTAAATCACCATTTTGCTGCCAAATGAACTTGTGCCAAACTTAAGAAAAGTCTTTCATGTTTTGTAATGTGGAGTTGCAGATAAAGGATTGGGAGCTCATAGCAATGGTTTTTAAACTTCTCTACCTATATTGCAGTGAGAAATACATTTTCCACTGACACTCATTACATGCTCACACACTTACAAAGTAAAACTGAAATAAACATTTTATTAAACAGCACTTATCCTTATTATATGTGGGACACTTTGATTTTTTTTTCTATTTATTTTTGGCATTCTGGTTGTAGCCAATTAAATAGAGACTAAAGCCCGCTAATGGGTGGTGACATGCAATTTGAAAAATACTTCCTAAGAATCCAGCACAGTGCTTTGTATACACTAGATGCTGTTGTATCTGTTGAGCAAAATGAAGAGCATTATGTGTACAAACAGCACTATGGATTTGAGGATCTATTTATTTATTTATTTGCGAGATAGAAAGCAAGCGCGTGTAAGCAGAGAGAAGGGGCAAAGGGAGAGAAGGGAGGAGAGAAGCAGAGTCCCCACTGAGGGGAGCCGGACTTGGGGTTCAATCCCATGACCCTGAGATCAAGACCTGAGCTGAAATCAAGAGTTGGATACTTAACCAACACCCAGGCTCTCCAGCCCTATGGACTTTGACCATGGAACTCTTTCAACTTGAGACCCCCTCTAAATTTGGGGTGGTTAGGTGGGGACCCTGGCTGGAAGATTTGTATCCTCTGGAAGCTGTCCTGGGGGCAATCAAAGGTGATAAAAGATTAGGAAGAGAAATTGCTTAGTTCTCGAGTTTGCCAAGAGCTGGCCATGGTCCTGCCTTGCAAAGATCAACTGGAAAGAGGTCCAAAGATAAACTCTTCCTCCTGGATGGCAATCAAGAAGCTCATTTTGCTCCACTTCTGGACAAACCTCAGCCAGAAAGAAACTCACGATTCCTTGCAACCTCTTTCAATTTTTCTGGTCCAATAATCAATAAATTGGTTTTGCGTCATGGAAAATCAGAGCTGAAATGAGCATGAAGACCACCACAAACCCGCCAGTCAGTTCCCTCATCTGACCAGAGGCCGTAAGCTACAAGAAGAGCTTGGGTAGCCAGCCTGGGGCTCACAGCACAGGGACACCTGGTCTGGCTGCTTGCCTGCACACAGTGGCCAATCCCGCCGCGCTGTCTGCCCCCCCAGCCTTCTCATCCACTGTTTATCTCAAGTCACAACTTCAACCATGGCATAAAATGCTTATGCAAGAAAAACTCACCTGGTATAAAGTTTGGTGCACCCCTAAGCCCACTGTGCCTGACCATGGACTGGGTTTCGCCCTGACGGCACTTAAGCCCCTCTCACATACTCTTAGCCTCTGAGTTAATAATAGATTTCTAGCAACATGACCTTCCTTCCTCCTTCTCCTCTTTGAAATGACCTAAGATGCATTCATACCTGACTCAAGTGTTTTTTTAAATAAAAATGATGTACACAGGAGTGTGGTAACTCTTCAGGCCACACCCGTATCTCCTGTTTTTGATTTCTTATAAATAATAAATGTATTAACTATAATAATAAATTTAGCCCATTATACTTCAGTGTCTTTATATTATCTACTTTTTGTTTGGGGTATATATAATTTCTCAAACTGGTCAGGGGGCCTCAAACACAGAAAGAAACCTCTCCTTGGAACCCTCTGCCTCCTGACCCTTACTCACACACATCCTCCTTTAAGTAAACCAGTGCAGTGAACAGAGTGAGGGATGGAGGTACCAACAGTAATAAAGTAGTCGCCAGCTGCCAGACACTAGACTTTCGTTGCCATGCCTGCTCCCTGCATAGCCCTATGAAGTGGCATCTCCACCACCACCACTGTCATCACCATCGCCATCATCATCATCATCTTTGCCATCACTATCATTTCTGAGGCTCTGAGATGCTAAGTTCCTTCCAGAAGGCCAAGGCCCTTCCGTGCCTCCCTCTCACCTCCTGCAGGCTGACTGGCTTCTCCTTAAAAAGCAAGATGCTACCTATGGGGTGGACACTAAAAAAAAAATCATAGGTTGATTCGTAGGCAAATTCCCTTAGAAAACCTTTTAATGAGGCAGCTCCAGGCTACAAAAATAGGAATGTATTTTCAATGTTAACTAATAAGCGCAGTCCGCGTTTGTACAGAGATATCAAATTGGCCATTTTGGGTTTGACTTTCTTTTCCCAAGTTGCAAATACTAATTTGCTTACAGACTTATACTCCATTTCAAATGAGATACTGTTGTATATCAAAGAATAATGAATGCTGGTTTTTAAAAAGTACATACACAGACACAGACACACACACATAAACAAGGTGTTAATATTTGTAATTTGTATACATATTTATCTTCTAATATATTTTATGTATTCTAGATATCCTTCAAAATACATTTGTAAGTATGTCGTCTTTCCAAATTAAAAAAAAAAATCCACTTGACACAGTATAGTGACACCTAAGGCAAGTAAATCAGCCACAGAACTCAGAACTAATCACGTAACATCAAACAACCACCACCTGGGGGAACCCATGCTTTCAGAGAACCACTGTAATTTTGCAGGGGCCTTCCAGCACACTGTTCTGAATCCCCCTCCTCATAAAAGCACTCTGATCTTCATTGTTAACAGACAATGGCAGGTAAGACAAAATACACCCACTATGCTAATAAAATGCAATGCTCAAAGCAAGCAAGCAAAAAAAAAAAAACAACAACAACAACAAAAACATGCAACTTGGCTCTGCTCCTAAGTCTGTGGATTTGTGTAAGGGTTTTGATTTTTTTTTTTTTTTTTGAGTTTCTGATTCAATGGTATTGACGTGTGACCCAGGCCATTCGTAACTATTAAAGGCTCTAACAGGTGATTCTGAGCTACACATCTGTTAAGACTAGATCACATTTAATTAATGGTTGTGTTTTCCTCAAGATGCTTGCTGCCAGTTCCTAATTCCTCTGTCTTCCAGTGACGTCTACGGTGAAAGCTAACTTGGAGAGTCATTTTAGCTCAGAGCTGGGAAGACATTTTTAAGCAGAGGAAAGAAAGCCTAAAATAAAAGATTGAAAAATCTGACTAGGTAAAAGCATAATGTTTTCTGAATGTCAATAAATACTACAAACAAAGTGAAAAAAAAAAACAAATGAAAATATGTGTACAAAACAGAGCTTTCAACGGTCACTGAGAAAAAACAACAACAAAAGAAGAATGAGCCAAGGACCCAAGAGGCATTTCACAGAAAAAGAGAAAGTAAGCAATTCAGTCTCCAGATCAAATATATGCAAATTAAAACAAGGGGATATTATTTTTTTTTTAAAGATTTTATTTATTTACCTGACAGAGAGACAGAGATCGCAAGTAGGCAGAGAGGCAGGCAGAGAGAGAGAAGCGGGCTCCCCACTGAGCAGGGAGCCCGATGCGGGACTCCATCCCAAGACCCTGAGACCATGACCCGAGCCGAAGGCAGAGGCTTAACCCACTGTGCCACCCAGGCGCCCCACGTTAACTCAACTGTCAGAATGGCCGTTTAAGCACACACCCCAAAACAGCCTTGGTGCACTGTTGGTTAAGCCACTCTGGAACAGGCCTCATTAGGATTTATCAAAAGGCATTATTTATCCAACAAATAATTCACATATATCTTTAGAGTTGGTAATTCCATTTCTCCATATTTATCCTAAAAGAATAATCGAAATGCACACAAAGATTCAGTGCAAGGATTCTCTCTCGCAGCATAACATGTTACACGACAGGCAACAAACTGAAGGCTCCTCAGTAAGGGAGAACTGGATAAGCTACACTACAACCAGCTGACGGAATACCAACCAGCAACATGAACTAATAAGCCAACAAAAACCTCTTCGGTAATATTTCAGAATTTCGGAAAGCATTCACTCTAATACTCACGTGAAAGAGGAGGTTACAAAACTTAAATAGAAAAACAAAAAACAAAAAACAAAACCTTAACAGCATCATTATCTCAACTTGGTAAAATATGTTTATGAATGATACTTACCACAACGATAACAATAGTTGTCACTGAATGCTAGGAGTAGAGTTATTTTTTTTCCTTTACGTTTTCTATTTGTTTCCAAAATTTTGTTCCAAAATGAACATGTATTATGTTTATAACAGGACACTCTTAGAACATCAAAATCAAGGCATTCATGTTTTTGAACTGAATAAAGACACCAAATGAATCCAATTGCTCTATACCATTACACTGCTTAGCAGCAGATGCCCAAGAGAGTTTGGAAAAGGAAGGAAGTCAGACTAACACTGATTAAGAAATCAGCCTTCTCAAAAAAAAAAAAAAAAAAAAAAGTACTTGTGAAAGTGAAAGACCATAGGAGACTTACTTTGCCCCAAATCTCATCATCCCAGGGCCAGCCAGGCGGGGTGCAGGACCCAAGTCAAAATGCCACCCTGGATTTCCACGCGGTACCTTTCCTTGTGTTTGACAATATTTAGCTCTTCCTCAGTTAACGGTAAGCATAGTCTAGACCTCCCTGAAAGTTATCCCAAGATCACATTAAAACCTAGCTGGAATAAAGATGTTGTGTTTCCGGTTGGCAAATTCTGAGGGAGACTTAGCCCATTTGCATATGATTTGCACATCCTTTGTACCATCTGACAGGAATGGCGCTCCATAAATCAAAGCCACCCAGCTCTCAAGCTCTAGCTCCATCCGGAAGATGGAAGACAGCCTACAATCAAGTTAAATCCCATTTTCCCAAAGACAGTTAAATTTGTCATCAGCAGGACACTCGCCACCTGCTGTCTCCCTGTTGCCTAAAAATGGCAAGTAAAAGAAGTCTCACGTCACTCTCTCCCTAGTCCATTAGCTCTGATTCTAAGACCTCAGAAGACATCATAACAACGGTAATAATAAGAGTGTATATTGTCTCTACTGGGTTTCCAAAACTGTCACTGTAGCCATACCTCCCCACTCTCCACCCCCGTATTCAGGATGCAACCACCAAACCAGAAACACTGTAATGGAAATACTCCGAGGGGCATGAGAAAGCTTGGGTTCTAGCATCAAGTTTTGTTTTGGCAACCTACCTTTTGGGACCTGTCTTGTTATGTGTAAAATGAGGTGACACCAGCAGGGCTCAACTCACAGGACAGTTACAAAGTTTAGACACACACACACACACACACACACACACAGGGCTCAACTCACAGGACAGTTAGAAAGTTTAGACACACACACACACACACACACACACACACACACATACACCTGAAAGTTTCTGGTAAGCTAAGAGCCTTGCTATTCCGTGCAGTTTGCCCACCAATTGGACTGGCTTCACCAGCCAGCCTGTTAGAAGAACAGAAGCATTGCCAGGTCCTGCTCCAGAAATAGTGAGTCTGAAACTGCAACTGAACTAGAATGGTTATTCTGTCTCTCTCTGTCTCTGTCTCTCACATACACACAAACACACTTTGAGAAAGACTGAGCTAGAGAACCCAGTGGACAGGACAAAACGAAGTGAAATGAGAATGAGGTCCTACTCTTGCCAGTCTTTGCTTTCTCCTGAAACTCTTCATGCTATGTGTACGTCTCACCCTTAGAACTCAGGTCATGGTCTCAGGGTCCTGCGATCGAGCCCCACATCG
Organism: Enhydra lutris kenyoni; assembly: GCF_002288905.1. Classification (NCBI taxonomy): domain Eukaryota; kingdom Metazoa; phylum Chordata; class Mammalia; order Carnivora; family Mustelidae; genus Enhydra; species Enhydra lutris. Next base: position 74,874,836 of record NW_019154087.1, read on the forward strand.
GGCTCTCTACTCAGCTGGGAGCCTGCTTCCTCCTCTCTCTGCCTGCTTCTCTGCCTTCCTGTGATTTCTCTCTGTCAAATAAATAAAGTTTTTAAAAAAATAATTTCATGACTAGAGGATAAAAATTATCTCTGTGCAAATCCCTGAGTTACTTACACGGTAAGGTTACACGGTCATTTATGCTTTTATTATGCTCCATTTCAGTTAAATGTTCCTTACAGAAAAGTTCAAGATACCTCTTTCCTCTTTTGGAGGATTTGAAAGATTCATTGTTTATTTATTGCTTGCGTAAGTAAGAAAAATCACCTAGACTTCCTGTTGCCTTATATTTTAGCCTATTTGCATTGTTGGAGAAAGAGCTTACTTTTTTCTTTTTCTTTCTTTTGAACCTTCAGTGAGGGGAGAAAGACAAATGTCATTGTTTCAAAACTTGTTCTAATTTTTTTTTCAAAAGTTGTTTTTAAATAGACTTTCTGGCTTTGGAACTTTCTGAACTAGTTGCCCATAGAAATATTTAAATTATTTATTCCACTGAATTTAGTCCGCAGAAGTCTAAACAAACAAACAAAAAGGTGGTAGTCATGAGGATTTTGTTTACTGATATGGACTAGTAGAAAATGAGACAAAGGGAGCTTCCTCCTCTTCCCTGAGCCCTGGGGTAGCCCAAGTCAAACCCTGAGATATTATGTTGCCACTCTGCCATTTCTGCCCTCCTTCCCAGAGACCACACACTATACACCCACAGCTCACCAACCCCCCCACCAATACCAGGCCCCATATTACTCAGCCCTCCTCCCCTCTAAGCAAAGCTCCCAGCCCCTCAGAGCTCTTAGTTCCAGGGATGGCAGGAGGGCCATCTTGTCCCACCAGACTCACACTCTGAAGAACTTTAGGCTCAGTGAGTGTTCTGTTGCCTTTTGTAACCCTGGCCTCTGGTGGTGGTCCCCTGGCCCCCTGGCTGCTGCTCAGTCAGTGTCTAGAGTGTACTCGTCCACTAAAACGCTTCTTAAAGGCGGTGCCAACTATTAGCACAAGTCACCCTCCAACCGGGGGAATGTTAGAAACGATGGCTTTAAGTGAACATGCAGGTAGAAAAGGGGCTGAAAGCCAAAATGGCGGTTGCTGTGCAAAGACAGCGCTATGTGGAGATCGGGCCCTGAGATGATTGCTGCTTTTTTCCAAGTCCTTGACTTTCTTCCAGTGTTGAAATCTCCTAGTTTCTTCACAAGTCCCTAGGTAGGAACAGTGAGGGATTCATCCATTTGTCAAACAGCACACATTTACTGAGTTTCTAACATATGTCAGGTGTTGTAGGTTTTGGAGGAACAGTGGGAACAAAACAACCCTGCCCTCTCCGAGCTTATGTTTTAGTGGAGGAGACAAATCTTTACCGTCAACTTGCAGTGACTGCTATGACGGGGTAAGGAAAGCATGAATGGGATGCTATTTTACACAGGCTCTCTGATGAGGAGCCTTTTTAGCAGAGAGCTAATGGAAGCAAGGGAGTGAGCCATGTGGGTACCTGGGGAAAAGCATCCCAGGCCAAGGGTCCAGCCAGTGCAGAGGCCCCGAGAAAGGAGAGCTCTATGTTTAACTCTGAGCTCTCCTCATGGTGTTTGTTGCACAATGGTCTCACCTAGGAACCATCCAGAGATCTTAGGGATGAAAAATGGCTGGGGAAGGGGGCATGGGCAGAAAACCACCATTAAGGGATCCAATTAGACCACTTCCAGAAGGTACATTCCCCTCAAAGAACCAAAATGAACATCACTCACACTTAACCCTTGTAAAGACTTCCTACATTGGAAAATAGAGCATTTTGCCATATGATTTTCAACGTCTCCAAAAAACGTGCTGTCTCTTTGATCTGCCTAATTAAAATAGTAAAACTTGGAATCAAAGCAGTTTCATGCGAGGAAGCTAGAAAGTTCCATTTTTAGTTTGGCCTCATATGTGCTCATCATCTTATATTCCAAAAGCTTCTGCTGGCATTGGCCTTGGAGTCGGTGCTCTGAAAGCTGACTGCAAATGTGCTCTGTGAGCCGCAGGCACTTCCAATGTGACAGCAGTGCCAAGGAGAGACAGGAGTCTCACCTCGCCGGCCCAAAGGAGAGACCACCATCTCCCCCAGCCCACCTTGCCATGTTTTATGCAGAGCTGGAGACATTAGTTGGTACTAAAGTGCTTTGAAAAGTACACACATGGGCACACACACACACACAAAGTACTCCGTGGTAATGTCCGTACTAAACTCTGGTACTGTGCATCCCCCCGTTCTATGCATCCTGGTTTTTGTTAGTGTCCATCATTTACACCAAGGAGATGACTGGCTGAGTGCAGATATTGTACAGAGGGATAGTCACTGGAAACCAAGCTTATAAGAGTGAAAAACGGGAAAGTATCTGAATAATGAACATTGTAAGCCACTGAGTTTCCAGCATCGGGAGTTAGCTCGTTGCGTCCACACAGAGCCACCCTTATAAAGGATGTCAGGAGCACGGATAATGGAGAAGTCGAAACTGCTTATGATCAGACTATTAACAGTAGTGAGATAGTGAACTTTGCCCTTTTTGTCTTTCTGCACCATTTGAGTTTTTATGAGAAAAAGTTATCTGCATTTTGGAAAAAAAGATATGGAGAGACAGAAGAAAGAGGAATAATTACCAAGCACCTTCTCTCACTTGCCAGAGATTAGAAACTGTGAACCTACAGGAGCCAACAATTCTGGGCCATGTCCAGCTGAAAGTCCCACGTGGGAGAAGCCACAGAGAACAGCCCTGGTCCCTTCACACCTGTAGAATCTTCTGCATTTTAATCACCCTTAAGTCTGACCTTGTTCACCCTGGCCTGCTTTAGCTCCTGGTGCTGCCTCTGCCTGGCCTGGCCTGTCCTCCTAAGACCCTCCTTATGGAATAAACACAGCCGGCTCCTGAGAGTCCTTGCTGGATTTTTTTTTTTTTTTTTAAGTTTATTTATTACTTTTGGTAATCTCTACTCCCGACATGGAGCTCAAACTCATGACCCCGGGATCAAGTGTCGCATGCTCCATGGACTGAGCCAGCCAGGAGCCCCGGAGGGTCCCTTCTAAAAGCCCATCCTTCTTCCTCAGTGGGACCCCTGCTGTGTTGTATCTGCCATACGATCTAGCCGCATATTATGATCATGCCTGCCTCCCCAAATCATGTCACCGAGAGGCCATGAGGGCCAGGCTCCGGAAGAGAAAAATCGAGGCAGGAGAAATGACAGTAGCAAAAACAAGGAGGAATGTGCATGGCTACGTTTGGACGCAGCGAGGGCTTCCAGTAAGAAGTGACTGGAAAAGAGGTAAACAATTGTTGGAAACTCTCCAATATTCAATTTTCTCTCTTCCTGAAGAGAAGCCTGTCAGTCAGCTGCGATCTGTACACACACGGTTTTCTCAACTCTCACCTTCCCAACGACGTCTGCTCGGAGCTCCTTAAACACTGAGGCGTGCCCCGCCCTCCTACACAGGTGTCCCGAGCGCATGCGCTCTGCTCTTCCCCGTGGGTTCTACCGCACGGTCCTTCACAGGCTGGGTCCGTGTAGCTGCGTACAGTGCGAACCCCGTGCGTTGTGTGTTGTTTCCCCAAAGAGCCTGGAAGAGTGCCTGGCACTTGGCAAGCGTCCATTGATATGCTGCAGGAATGAATGACAGACTCCTGTAGCCTGTCCGGCAGGCTTCGCAAGTTCTCCTACCAAATAGCTTTTTGCGAAAATTATTTCACTGTGGACTTTCACCTTGAAAAAGGTGGGGAGAAACAGGAAGCCAGAATGGCAAGTGACAACTCCAAGTGTTGAGATACGTCGTCTTTTGAGCCAGCGAAGTCTAAGGATTGAGAGCCTCTGCCCACTCATAATTTGATGCCCGCTGAGGCAACAGTGTATACACGTGTGTGCTGAAACCTTTCATGCCCCAGAATTCGGGTTTCCGCCAAGAAGGTAAGGATGAAAACTGGGCGGGAAGAGGCAAGAGTAAACGTACATGGCATAGCCCTAGTCCCCTCAGTCATTAAAAACATGCAGATAAAGCCACAGTACCGGTAGCCTCGCCCAGTGAGTGTTGCACTTTTGAGGGTTTCTACCTTGTTCCGGTGCGACTTCCCTGCTATCCCCTTTTTCTGACTCTTGCTCTGAATTTCAAACCTTTCAGGAGGTCATCAGCTTCACTACCTGAAGGGGCCAGAGGACCTGAAGGGCAGGAGACTAGTGATGGAAAGGGGAGAGGAAAGACTTTTACACTCTTTTCCTTCACTAGGACCAAATTTATCTTTTTTTTTTTTTAATCAGAATTTAAGTCTTACATAATAGTGAGTACAAGACGGAATTCTAGGTCAGCTGCTGCTGGCATCCCCCCCCACCCACCCAAGGATATGGCAGCTATGGAATGAACCTAACTTCTTAAACAGGTAAAAATCCAGAAGTTATTATGTAAAGAAAGGGAGAAACTACGGTTTGCTAGTGACTTCTTAGAAAGATGTTACATAAAAAGCAAGCAAACCGGAATTGCTTATGCTGGTAGATGTGAAAAGCAAGGCCTCCAACACCTGCTTGACTTCCTAAAATCATCAAGATGCTCCAGTACTCAGACATTGTGCCACTCAGCCCCCACACGGGAAGTATGCTGAATCAGACCCAACAAGAACAGCCGGAGGCATAGACAGAGCGATCCATGAACCACACATTCGCCTTCACTTGACCTGGTAGTTAAGGATAATTCCTCATTTCTGATAGTGGAAAACTCTTATATCAATTTTAATATTTTAGTATTTTTCAGAAGATCCCACACACGGGGCTTTTAAAATTGCATAACTCATTCTGTGATGTGGTTTTCTTAGGTCAAGAGCGGTCCTGGAAAGGTCACTGACAGCCACTCAGGAGCTAAAGAAAATCCTAATTCCTAATGGAAAAGTTCTGAGGTATGATTTGACTAAAAATGTAACTTGGTTTGGAGCAAGACTGAAATATCGGTGAGAGAGAGAAACTAAATTTCCTTAACTGTCACCAAAGATCCATGGTAAGTAAGTTGTGTTTTTTCTTCCAAATACATAATGGCAAATCTGTAATTTTTGGTCATGTCATATTTTAGGTGAAATGATTTCAATCAGAATGTATCTATTTGTAATCTTTTCTCTGCTGCATAATTGAGAATGTTCAAAATATTTAACCCAAAATTTTCATGCAAAGTGACGCCCTCCAGAACTGAGAAATTTACAAGCCTTTGCTTAGTTTCCCACAGAAAGGATGTGAAGCACATGGCAAATGAAGTCCAAAATATCCCTCAAACTAATTTCATTTTATTTAGTAATTTCATTCTTGCTTTTAAGTTCCAGTGAATACAGAAAGCAGGCGTCTGCCTCACTAATCTTGGCCTTGGGTTTAATAATTCAACGTTGGTGGATGGAACTGGAGGGTATTATGCTGAGCGAAATAAGTCAATCAGAGAAAGACAACTATCATATGATCTCCCTGATATGAGGAAGTTGAGAGGCAAAGTGGGGGGTTTGGTGGTAGGGAAGGAAAAAAGAAACAGGATGGGATCGGGAGGGAGACAAACCACAAGAGACTCTTAATCTCAAAAAACAAACTGAGGGTTGCCGGGGAGAGGGGGGGTAGGGAGAGGGTGATTGGGTTATGGACTTTGGGAAAGGTATGTGCTATGGTGAGTGCTGTGAAGTGTGTAAACCTGGAGATTCACAGACCTGTACCCCTGGGGCTAATAATACATTATATGTTAATAAAAAATTAAAAATTAAAAAAATAATAATTCAACGTTGGGTCTCCTAAGAAAAATTCTCTAAGGAAAACACTTAATGGTAAGCTTCCCCTAATGAACAATTTGGTAAGAAATTTGCAATACCCCCAACATAAAGGGAGGTACTTTGGAATACTAGAAACCATGACTAGAGGCCATGGACTTCCTCTGAACTTGCCTACAAGCACCCATTTTAGGAAGGATACCAACCTTCATCTTTAGAAGCCAAAAGAAGAAATCTCAGTATCTTTCTTGAAAACTTATTCCTTGATTATATATATGTGTGTGTGTGTGTGTGTATGAACACTAGAGCTCAATACTGGAGCACTTCCTACAATAGCTAGTTAAGAGGATGAGATATAAAAACATAGTCCAGTCACACAAGACAATGGTATATAGTCAATCTTAAACTTGTTACTGGAGATAAGCAGAAATAAAACAAGTTACAACCATTGCATTGTTTCTGGTCCTTTAACATTTTGCAGGTTGAAAAAATTATCTGCAAAGTAGTATAAATGATTTCCTTAGAGTTTGTGTTGTAGTGGATCCTTGCATTATTTGAGGTTTCAGTTTATCTTCACATAAAACTATTGAATATCTGTACGAGAGATTTCCAGAATGAGTTCTTGGTCAACTGTTGGTTGAAACAGGATGATACTAGCTGTCCTTTTAACTACTACTTTTTTTTTTTTTAATTAATTTCAACACCCAGGGTGGGGCTTGAACTCATGGCCCTAAGATCAAGAGTCACATGCTCTACCAACTCAGACAGCCAGGCACCCCTTCAATGCTACCTTAATTAGGCATTTTAAGACAGTAAGTCCCACTATACAGCAATGCTGAAGTAATTATCTAAACTCGCCAAACTGTTCTTTGGCACATTAATCAGTATCCTGTGAACTATGCATTGCAGGATAAACAACTGGGACCTTAGTACATTAATCCTGCACATTCCAAGAACCAGCAGCACACAGCCTTTTGATTTCACAAGTCGATAAATTTTTTAAAAATATCTTTTGAGAACTAATTTGACATGGCAAGCTTTTTATTTTACCAAGGGTAAGCAGTAGAGGGAATGACATAAACGTTTAAAAGGACAGTTTTTTTAAACTGAGAAAAAAAAAAAATACCTGTGAAGTCCCTAGCCTGTCCTTGTTTTTCTTTTTTCTAATTTGCCTCTGCTTGGCACCCAGCTTCTACTGGTCATTCAGGAACTGTGGGGAAAGACTTCTAGTAGCAAGCTTCCTTGATCTTGAATTCAGGTGCACAGAGCACAGCTCACACACGCCCCCACCCCATCACTACTGATGCCAGATGGGTGTCTCTCTCTTCTCTTCAAATGACACAGCCCACCCCTATCCCATTCCCCCAGACTCACTACCACTGTTACCTTTAATAGCAAAAGGTTGCAAACCACTAATTCAGACCCTCATTTACAGATCCTTTTGTTCATTTCTTCTCCTTTAACCTGACCGTATTTAATAAAATTTAATTACTAAAAGCTCCTTCAGGGTACAAAGCTACTTTATTTGGACAAAGTTTGCTACATACGCAGAAAAGCTCAATATGCATTTCCAGCCAGCCCAATCCCAAGCACGTGGTAATTACAGCCAAAGCTTCAGAAACTTACTGAGACACAGATCCCGTTCACAGTAGTTTTACATGTGGAAAACAAACAAGTATTCTAAGAATACTTGCACATTACATGAAAAGTAAAAATATTATATACTTAAAAATTTTACTCAAAAAATACTTTCAAACTATTAGGTTTTAAATACTGAGACCACTTAAGTTTAATATTTATTAGAGCAAGAATCAGAAAATTATTACATACAGTATATACCCTTTTACAGAAAACATATTTGCACGTTTCCGAAAACTACTTGTAAAAATTTTACTTGTAAAGTTTTTTTGAGTAATATCACATTTTGTACATCACAGTAATATGATAATGCTTTTAAGGGGTACTTTTTTTTTTTAAGTAAGAGAAACCAGAATAGTCAATGTGGGTTCATGGTTAACCTGAAATTCAGCCTATTTTTTGACAAATCTTGTTTTCAACATCCAATGGACATGGTAACTTTCTCTGCACATGATCTGCTTTGACTAAAGTACAGTGGAAGGCACAAGGATCTCTTTAACTACCCCATTATTATGACCCAGCAACCAGCAAGCTTACAGAGAGGTCAGTTGTGGTTCTCCCTATGCCTAAGGCACCATGAAGTCTATTCCTGGCCTCAAGAGAATCAGGTGGTGCAGAGAAAGAGGGACTGCCCTATCCAGCAGAGGGCCCAGCACAGGGCACAGATACAAAGGAGACTACCATTAACATCGCAGCTAAAAGACTGTATTTTAAATACAGTGCTGTGAATCTATATAGGCAGACCTTACACAGCCCAGATCCCCAAGTCTAGATCTGTTTTATTTCTACATCAGTACATGCAGGCAGGGAGATGGAAATGAAAGGACACATGTGGACTCTTACAGTAAGGCAACTGCCAACCTCCCATCATTGCCAGAATGAAACAGGACAATGGGAAGGAAGAAGACTGAAATGGTGTGGTTTCAATGCTACCTTGACCTAACCAAGGGGCAAAAACTGGGCCATATTTAGAAGAGCTGAAAAGGAAATATAACACAATTACCTGGAAGGGATAAGTGGAACTGATTTAACAGGATGTTGGAATCCTGTATGCTCCATGTTTTCCTCACATTTAAGCCAACGGTGCCAAAAAAGATGGACAGAGAACAAGTATCAGGGCACAGATAGCTAAGGCTCCTTTCTCAGGGGATATGAAGGGCACATGGGAGACAGATGTTGTAAAAGCCCCAAACACTGTATTCCAAGAGGAAATTTATAAACACCTTCAAGTCCAAAATACATGATGTTTAACTTTCAGTCAAGTGCAATGACCAAGGTTCCCTCCAACAGTGTGAATAGTCAAGAGCAGACTGTTCTGACAGAAATGTTCTTAGAGGCCAGGGTGTGTTTTCTTATATTAAAGATACATTTTATGAGGTGGTTTTCTCTAGATATAGGTCCAGTTTGTAACACAGTCAAATTGTTTCATGTACAAAAGCAACACAGTCTAAGATGTTTCCAGAGTGTGCTGGGTTGTCAATCTGATGATGCTCTTCCATCTCTTTACTCAGTCCCCAAATTAGTTTCTTCAGATTTCTTGATTTTTCAAGGATGATCTTCTCAGCGAAGCTGTATTTTGCAGGAAGAGTCCCAATGAACAACATAACAAGCAGGGGATCTGAGATTCCAAAATGAAGATTAGAGCCACTCAAATAGAATTTTCTGTTAAAACACATTTCTAATAAGACAAATTAAATATATCCATTCTGTGTCAAAATATGAATGGAAGACAGTTTTGTCTAAGCTTATAAATGGCTTAATAAGGTTCAGAAACAATCATACATTCAGGAACTTGAAAGAAGTTAAGAATGAATTATCTGGGAATCTCAACACTTTTCCTGAAAATGTGTTATAAATTTCGGAGTCACAAAAGTAACAGCATCCCACCCAGTTATTATGTTAATTTGAAGTACACATTTTACACCATTAACGTGACATCCTAATACATGGGGAGAAAGTCACACTTGGGTAGAAAACCTTTAAAATAATTAGAGATCTTAAAAGAAATATGCTCATTTTAAAGACAAAACATTAATATTCAACTTCCTATGGAATAAATGCCCCTATACCAGTAGGAAGCAGGTACTAGCTCGGAAGCTGTGCCACACCTTCGTGCCTCAGGCTCTATTTTTACCATTGTACTTGTGGGGCAGCTCTTTGTGGACCATGTTCACTCCATTATATTACAAAGCTCTGGACTTGTGACTTCGGTTCAATGTGTAAGGCAGTGAGTGTCCTTCAAGATTTGACGCTCCCTTCAAAGGTGACAGAGAACCCCTGACTGAGAGTGACAATAAAGTGAGAGCAAGGTCAGAAGAAAAATGAAGATGATCTTTTAGATCAGGGCTTCCTGACCTCTTCCTGACCTGACAATCAAGGGCAGTCCCTCTACCCTCAGAAATTGCAGTCTTGTTGGAGCAAGCATCCATAGTTACCTTCGGATTTTCAAAAGGAGGTTAAAAAGTACCAAAATACAAAGAACCACTAGGTTCTAGGGTAACCTTCTCTGTGGTTCCCTACGTACTTTCTGTACCCAAATTTACAAAGATCTGTGTTCCTCCCCGGGGTAAACAGAGTTAGATTTCTAAACTTTCACAATGATGGGCCAGACTGTGGCGCACAGTGACCCAAAAAGGTATACATTTTCCCACTAAAATTCTGTTACAGTAAAGCTAAGGACAACAGGTTTTACCTAGAAGTTTCTAGAAAGCAACCATCAAATACTGATTATATTCATGCCATCAATTCTCTATTATGCTCCGTATTCTACATTACTTTCTAAAGTTATACAATAGGACAAAAGATCCATTTTTTATTATATTTTCTCTAAGACTGAAGATACTTATCTTGAATTATGTTCATCTTTGAACTGCATACCCATTTATAACCCACTAAAATAAAAATCAAGCTCATTGTTAGGAAGTACATTAATATTTCCCCAGATCACCTGTCACTAGCCTTAAAATACCACCACTTGCTAGTGTGAACTGCTCAACTGAACATCAGAACGCCTGCTGTCCCAGGATTTCATATACTGCCTCATCTCCAGGAACTTCACTTCCTTCCCTTAATACACTTAGGTCAGCTGTGTGAGAGTTTATTCCCCACTCCCACCACCGTTTTTTTATTCTTGAGCTCTTACATTTTTCCCTTTCTTGGGTCTCTTTCCTTTGTACTCGAAGTGTTCAGAATCTAAAAAGGTTTTTAAAATATTCATTCCAGTAGAGACCAAGTTTTTTCCTGCCTGTCTAATTCCTTCTGGGTATATCAAATGCCGAGGCCTAGTCAATACTGTGGCTAGAATTGGCTAAGAGGAAACACCTCTGTTGACAAAAGTATCACAGAAGGAGAGTATTTTAAAAGCTAGTTGTAATGGGAAAGTAGCAAATAGGCAACACACATTTAAATTAAAATGTAACTCGATTTTTAAAAATCTAATGTTTTCATTGTGCCATCTATTATATATATATATCAGTCAAATCCTCTTAAAGAAAAGCAAAGGGGTGGAGGGTGCTACAGTGTATCTTATTTAGCTTCTAGAAGCCTTCTAATAGAAACATTATGAAAACTGTGATCATACATAAACTTCCACATTTTTGGATAATCTACCAATGATAAAACTTGCTACCACTCAGTCTCTATAGCTTCGTGAATTTTCTTCAGCCTTTCCCTATGATCCTTTTTCAAGCTGTTTTAAACACATTCTTAAAAAGCAAGCCTTCCCTCGTTTTGGTCAAAGGCATAGGGAGGCTGTTCTATTTGCCTATGAAAATAACTGCCCCATGATATTCTTCAAATCTCTTCATCCGAGCAGTCAACCACAGACTCACCCAAGGACTATCTGACTCTCCTGTCAAATAACAAGTTCTCCAGCTATCCTCTGGGCAAGCATACGCTAGTTCACATTCTGGGTCTACATGAAAGTGAGCCTATGGTTTTAAAATAGTGTGTTCAGGTACTTGGAATAGAGCTAACTTTCAAATTTTTAAGGGGAAGTATTCCTTCTTAGAGATTCAAGTTTTGTTTTTTCTCCTTTCCATTTATACTATCTCTTAGCCATCTTACTTTCCACTAATTCATGCACCCAACAACAGCAAGAGAGGGAGGAGGTGAACCGGAAAAGCCTTTCTCCTCTCCATTAGCACTTCTGTCCTACATAATAATATCCAATTTGGAAATCAGCAGCATCTGGTTACAATTGTATTTGGGTATAACAGACTATTCCGAGGTCATTTCCAGGCTGAAATTCTGTAATTACTACCTCTAGGATTGTCACTTGATCTCTTCCTGATCAATAATTACCTCTGATCTAAGTAAGCTACATGGCAAGGTAGATAGAAAGGAAAAGGAGCTGACCAAATCAGCATGGGAGGATTACCTAAACTGCCTGGGAAAACATGGGGTCCATAAAAACCCCCAAATATTCAAAATGTAACTGTCGCCAGGGAATGACACTAATACTAGAAGATGAGAATCTGGACATGCATGTCAACTTAGAAACACAAAATTATAATACCTATTCTTTTTTATATTCTTTTTTATTAAATCTACTGATTCACCTAGTAAGTCGTAATATACACAAAACAATAATTTCCAGAGTTCCTAAATATTTCCAACATATTCAACTTAGGGATCCAAGATTCTGAACATGCCATCACCAAAAAAAATTGCAAACCTAAAAAACAAAAAGGAAAAAAAATTAAACAATGTCAAAAGGAAAAAACTTTTTAGAAAAGGTCAATATTTACTTTTATAATTTTCAAAACAACATTTTTAAGCTAATGTTTCTTTCTCATCTTACAGTTATAAGCTCTTAAGTCTAACATTAAAGTTTTGCTTAGAAACAAGGTAGCTTACTTACTAAAAAATATTAAACTATACTCATACATATCACCTATTTAATATTTACTGGCTCTAAATATCTTCACATTTACAATTTCAGGCTTTAAAGTGGCATTAGTTCTAGATTTTCTTTCTAAAAGCTATCATTATGGTGACAGACATTCAGATATATAAATAAAATTAATGACTTCACTCTTATATGACACATGCCTTCAGAAACCACATTTTTAGCCAATTAAGAGTGGTTAGTCTTTGTACTTCTATCCCATTAACTTTCAGCACATGAAATAGAAAAGATGACCTTCAAAGTTCTTCTAACCTCAAAAAGGGTCAATTTAGATAGGCTTTATTTGAAAAAAAAAAAAAAATTATTTGGCTAAACATGAGAAAGGAAAATTTCAAAAAATAAAAATCAGTACCTGTTTCTCATTAAATCATTAATACACAAAAGTAAACTATATGAACAATTCTTCTACCATAGGCTTAAAAATGATGCTTTCTAGATTAGCCTATTTAATTTTTCCATAGAAAAGCAAGAGTTCAAAGTTCACATATCAGAAGAATAAAACAACACATCAGCAGATATGGGAAACAAAGAAATGATCTATTGTGTACTATTTCTCTTTAGGACAAAGCCAGAATGATTTATTTAAATATAAACTGAGATCACAGATATAAAATCATTACACTCCAGTCAACCTAGTGCCTGGATTTACATGGCATGTGAATAAGTCTATCATCACAGAAAGCCATGTACACAAACAAAAATACATTTTAAAAATTTAAGTCACTCTTGACATTGGAGAAAATACTATTTGTAGAGAAATAAGGGAATGCAGAACTAGAGCAACAACTGAGCCCCTGGAAGAAAATAGGAAAATAAGTGTGACTTTTAAAAAATATTCTGTAGAATCTGCCCTCTGTCTCATCCTCTGGGTGGGATGACAATTTCATTTTCGTGGCATGCCATCAATTAAACAAATGTGTAATTTAGGCTAAATATAAGTAAATTGTGATACTATTTTTGCTATGAACACTGTTACATGTAGTATAAGAAAGATCAAATAACCACTTACTCTGAAAAGATGGCTTAGTATAAAACCTGAACTTGAGCAAAGAACCTATTGGACTTCTATTCCCAGAGGGAATTAAGCCTAGTAACTGCCTTTCTAAGCCCTGTTATATCATTATTTTAACAGGACATGGTCCACTGGAATAAATTTAATGAACAGCAGCACGCTCCCAAAGAAAGTTTTACTGTAATAAAGACAAACAGTGCTCTTCTCCTCAATTGTAAAACAGATTTTGAACTAAGTTACCTGCGATAATTAAAGCAGAGTTAACGGACACTACTAACATTCTTCATAGAACTTTACATCTTAAAAAGAAAAACAAAAAAGCATCCATAAGACATAAAAATTTTTTATGACAGCAAAAGCACAGAACCCTTACTTTCTAGTCTGAAAAGCTTTAAGTATTCAGTCCCTTTTAAGAGCAAACCCTATTCGTTTTCAAAGGAAGTCAATTATTTCAATCTGCAAATTCCTAATGGCTTAGGTGTTTCCACATAAATATTCTGTCACTAGTTAAACATCTCACTAAGAAGTTTAAACAACTCTAAAAGGCTTAATTAGTATGTCGATTTACACAACTCTTTACTTTTGAATCAGTTTAGTTAGAATATATCAGCATGTTTTTTAATACTTTTTGTTCACAAGTTAAGATTTTTTTTTTCTTAAAGAGGAAGGAATGGGATAAGAGAACAGACATGGAAAAACATGAAGGCCTCTCTTTCTCTTAGGTTTTGCCATTACCATTCTGTTTGAAGTGGTTTCAGGACGAGGCGATCGCACACCTTCTAGTCAGAAATCAGATGGCCTCAAAACAACCTCATCTCAGTCTTAGGCCTCATGTCTTTCGCTTAGAGCTAAAAATAAAAATACATGTGAATGAACAAATGATCATGGAATGAAATCTCTAACATGACACTAAAATATATAAAATATCAGAAGCCATTTTTACCACAGAAAAATGAAAGGTACACATTTCCATCCAGAGCATCACAATCCTAATTAGAATGAAAGGCTGCTCTTAGCCCACCCGCCGCCGGGAGTAATAGTGACAATGATAATTTAATACCAAGGTGGTTCTACAGAGCCACACTAGGTAGGATTTTATCCATCTCCTGAGGTTCTGAAATGTTCTTTTTTTGATGACGTTAAATATAAAAATATCATTAATGAAGCTAATGACACTAGACAGCAACTTAGCTCTCTTTATGCAAATAAACGAAGGCAAGCAAAGGAAGTGTCACTCTGAACCAGAACAACGGGCTGGCCCTAGAAATATGTTTCTGGAAACTCTGAATTCTAACAGCCATGCTGGTAGTACATGAAAAGTAACTTGTTTCTACAATCAAAATGAGGCAGTCACTCATTCTACAAGTATTGAATGTTTCTAAGCGCTGGAAGCCAAATGCTGAAGAGAAGAACCGGGTTCTGGACCTCAACAAGTGGGAGACTCGTTTTCTATTTGTCTCAAGTCGGGGCTATCATGTTAAGGAGACAGAAAATAAGGATTGCTATGTTTCCATGAGAGGGAGGAGGGCAGTATGTATTATATGACAAGAGAATGAGACTGCAGGATTTAAACAAAATCCACTGAGAAGCCTAAATCTTACGCTGCAAATGACGTCCAGCCATTATTTGGTCTCTGTAGTGTGAAGCTTATATTTCCAAAATCCTCATTAATCCTGAAAATTAATTCTCCTCCATTTGGAGAGCACTGGTAGTTTCAATCCCAAATACAAATGTCTCACACTATTTCGCAAGGTTAAATCAGCCAAGCACCTTAAAAAATCACTTAATGTAAGAGTCCTTCATTCAACTGAAGCCGTAATTTAAAATTCAGAAGTTCTGTGCCAAAGTTACACTCAAGAATCGGCCATAACTATAGTGTAATGAAGACAAATAGCTTATGAGATTTTTTTTACACCATTCATATACTTCCATTATATAAACTTACTGAATTATCACTAGAGTCTATACCAACAACATTACCGTTTAATGCTTTGTCTTTCTTTGCTGGTTCTATGTATACCAATGAAAGGCTTTAATTTTGTGGGAACACAGTACATTACCAAAAACATCAAAATGAATCAATTTAAGCTCGATGTTCACCTTAAATTGTCAGTAGTAAACACATTTCCTGAGATCGATTATCTTCTGTAATTTTTCATGTGAAGTCCAATTACGTTTAATATCTAGACAAATGTAACAGAATTAAATGGTCTGACTCTGAAGTTTATAGCTTTTAGAGACATTCTTTAAAGTAGTAACTTGTAATTTACACTTAAATATTTAGAATAAAGAAGAAAAGAATTGTTTTGAGTTTTACCTTGGTTTAAGGTTATGGTTTGCATCAAGTGAAAATACTTTTAAATCAATAAGCTTTTGGAATTTCATTTTCCACTGAGGCTCATAAAATGATTCCAATAGTTTTATATTCTGGTATATTCAAATTTTAATCAAGGAAAACTGGACGCTGTTCTTATTGATAGGCAGTCACTCCTCCTTCCTTTACTGTATGTGTCATAGTTCCCTGCTTCTTTCAGTGTCAATAAATTTCAGAGAAAACATAACTAATTGATATACTTTTTCTACATGGTGCCTCGAACATCGGCTTATCTGTAAATCCCAAATGTGTCCCGCAGCAACACAAAGAACCTATCCTTTAGTCCACAGCTCCTCTCAACTCATGTTTGCTCCCATTCTTTGGCAAAAACGAAAAGTAACAAGAGATTTCATCTGCCTCTCCAAAACTTGGATCTTTCCCTTTAGTAACTTTTATCTCCATTCCTTTTTGCTTCAATCATAGTCTGTTTTGTTTTACAAGTTTCAGTCCTATCACTTCCCTGAACCAATGGACCCAGGTGGGAGAAATGCAACAACAAACACCATGCCACTCTCCTTTTCACAACCGTCACTACTCCCACTCTGATCAAGGACTTTAATGATAAAGTAATGAGATTTAATACTCAGAAGACATGTTCTATAGCTTACTAAGAAAAGTACCCTTATACTCAGTCTTAATTTATACTAATCATAAAACTCCACTTGTCTCATCAGGAATGTCATAGTGGTCTCTCCTTTAATAAGATCAATGAATTCCAGTATGTTAGTTATAACTGTCAACAAATCACAGAACCGAATTTCTATAAAAATGTCTATTATTTTAAGAATATCCAATGTGAAATACATTCGGATTCAAATAATTTCCTTAGTTTAGACTGTTTTTGTTTTTTAACAAAAAGGGTTACATGATATACCAGGAGTGAACCTGCAACCTGATTATTATGGTCTCTTCTTAGAAGTTTACTTTTTGATTCTAGTACTTTACACATTCTAAGATCTCTCTTCTGACACATACACATCTCGTCTCCTAATCTAAGCAAAAACCATATGCATGCTTTTTTTCTTCTGATCATAAGCTGTTTCTTCCTTGTAGTGTTTAGCTGTAGGAGCAGCGTTAATTTACATGGGAATTCTATAATAAATATTACATGCACAGTTTTCCCAACACAATTCCATACTGTTTTACCTAAATGGTACTGTAAACACAAAATATTTATCAGTCAGAAAACCTCAAATCTCAAATTTCAGGAAGCTATGGGAAGAAGAGAGTGCTCAAAAGTGATGTTTAGACCACAGCTAGCCATTTGGAAAACTTAAGGCTGGCTCTCTCTCTACGTTTACTCATTAAGCCAAAATAAATTCCAGATATACCACATTTAAAGTTAAAATATGAAACTATAAAATTACTTAAAGAAAATATGAATGAAATTTTTAAATTAATTTTTAAGTATAGGAAGGCCTTCAATCATGACATAAAACCTAGTAGCCAAAAACCAAACAACCAAACAAAACAAAACTACAATTGTTTTTTAGAAAAGCAAAAACCAAATCAAACAAAAAAACAAGTGTAAGCAAAAAATAAACATAAGCTGGGGAAAATATCTGCAGTAAAAATTTAATATGCACAGAATTTTTATAAACTGCTAAGAAAAAGATAGCCACTGGAAAACAGGTGATGATTACAGACAATTCACTGGGAAATAAAAATAACTTGAAAATGTATAAGAATATCTTTAAACTTGTTCAAAATGTACGAAATGCAAATCAAAATGAGATGCTAACAATGGGTAATGATTAAATTCAAGAGTGTGGGAAATAGGGCACTCGAATATACCACTGGGAGAGGTATAAACTGGTATTAAAGTTTTGAAGAATGACAGTATCTACTAAATTTAAAAACCCACATGCTTTGACCCAGAAATTTGACTTCTAGGGCTAGATCCTTCAGATTGCTTTTCACAGGTGAATAAAAGTATCTGTACAGACAGACTATTCATTTACAAAAAAATGAAAGAAAAAAAATTTGGAAAACAATCGCAATGTCTGTCCAGTGTCCTAAAGTTCAAAAGGAAGCTGGTTAAAGAAGGTATCATATCTCATGCAACTATAGAAAGGTGTCCTAGATATACTATTAAATGCATAAATGACATGTTTGAATAGACATATGTCATTCTTTCCAAAACAGTATTTTTTTCAAAAATAGTATTTTTTTTAAAAGGAATGCCAAGACAGGTGAGAAAGAAAGGAAGAAATGAGGGGCGTGGAAGGAAGAAATGAGGGGCGCCCGGGTAGCTCAGTTGGTTAAACAGTCAACCGGCCCACTCTTGATTTCAGCTCAGGTCATGATCTCAGGGTCCTGGGATGGAGCCCCGTGTCGGGCTCCACATTCACCAGGGAGTCTGCTTAAGGATTCTCTCCCTCCCTCCCTCTCTGCCCCCGCAACCAGCATACACATGCACACTCCCTTTCTCTCTCTCCCTCCCTCAAATAAAACTTTAAAAAAAAGAAAGAAAAAAGGAAGGAAGAAATGAAATCTGTGAAAAGCTACCCAAGAAACTGTTAAAACATGAGAACCGGGGAGGAAGGACTTTTTACTTACCACTTTATAACTTCTATAGTATGTAATTTTTGTAACACAAGTAATTATTCTACAATTAAAATGTTTTTCAAGGATGCTTTGCTATTTCAGCATTTTAAACTCTATGCATTGATTTCTCAAAATGGAAAGAGATTTACATTCTAGAGTCAGATCTCACCAGCCACCTGGTGAGTGTGAGGACTCATTTGTGGTCAAGACCACAGAGGCATTCACTCAGCTTTCACCCCTGAAATTAACTGTCAATGCACTTGGGGGACTGTGCTTCTCAAACTTGGCCACCACTTGCTTCTTCTAAACATTCTTTAATCTACACACCACACTGTGGCCTACACAGGACACTTTCACTCCTACTCCTATACATGAGGGGCAGGTTACAAGGTTCTGAATTTACCTTCATGGACTTAATGGCTATCCAATAGCCCCCACCGTGTGCCGTAAGTTAGTCATCGATTATTTACCCTATCTTCTGTCCTACAGAGAGTGCCAATCTAGTAACACTGTGCTGTTACTTACTTCTGCAGTGATCTCAGACTCCAAATCCAATTCCTTCACAATGACAAGCTTGCTGTTTTATGTGACATCTACTTTACAGACAGAATACATGGAACTGGTCAAGATTCCAGTAAAATGTCACTAAAGAAAACCAGTCTCTCAGGTGGGGAACAAAGCAAAATGTGCTAAAAATACAGTATTTGTCCATTTAAAAAATGGTCTTAACTCTGCAATTACTCTCCCATTTACCCCAAATCAGCACTAACCGGAGATGGTTAGTTTTTCAGCAGGATAAGTCATAATTACCGAGGCATGACCAGCTTTTGGCACTTGCAGGAACCCTCTACCTCCAAAAGGGACATACAGATCTAACTCTGACAACGCATTGTTTGATTGTGAACCACGAAGTTACTGGGAGATTTTTAAACATCTTCTTTCTTCCTCTTCTTCCCCTCCCCCCCCCACCCAGGGAGAGAGAGAGAGAGAGAATTAAGCAGGCTCCATGGCTAGCATGAAGCCTGATGCAGAGCTTGATTTCATGATCCTCGAGAGCATGACCTGAGCCAAAATCAAGAGTCGGACACTTAACCTACTGAGCCACCCAGGTGCCCCAAACAGTTTCCATCAGCATTTTTCTTTAGCTATGAAGTCACTATAATTGAAAGTGTTGTGGCACTTATGAGTAGATTAATTCATATATCTAATTTTACTTGAGCCCTCACTAATAGATTCTTATTTTTAAACAGTTTCTCTCTCCTATCTAAGGGTAAACAGGGATCTTCTTTTTAATGTTGACTTTTTTTTTTTTTGGTAATCACATAACTCTTGTAGAGCCTTAATCCATTTATATCTTCAGTTTCACCTGAAATAGATTCTTTTTATTTTTTTTAATTAACATATAATGTATTATTAGCCCCAGGGGTACAGGTCTGTGAATCGCCAGGTGTACACACTTCACAGCACTCACCATAGCACATACCCTCCCCAATGTCCATAGTCCCACACCACAACCCCCCCCCCCACTACCCACCCCAACCCTCAGTTTGTTTTGTGAGTACCTGAAATAGCTTCTTTCCTTTTGCCTATAGACATTCAGATTTCTGGATCCTAGACCAATTCACAACCCATTTCCTTGAATACATGACTCATTTCAGCTAATATCCCCCTTCTTTTTCTTTAGTGCTAAATTGCCAAATTTGAAGAGTGATCTAGAGTTGGTTCATTCATTTAAAAATATTTCCTGAAAAGTTACTAAGTGCCAGGATCTAGGGATACAAACTGTTACGGCGCCTCCCTTAGGGAGCTTATAGTTCAATTACTCAGGTATCTAGAGGTTCAAGATGTTGTCATGAAGGAGTAACACTTGAGGCTATGACAGAGCATCAACAGGGGACTTAATTTAGACTGGGAGCCACTCTGCACAGCATCAACAGGTGCTCTTCTCCTCCTGCCTGGGTGTTCTGGGATACGCAACTTGTGCGTGGTCTTATAAGGCAGCCCTGGTGGGGTCTCCTGGAGGAGGTGGCCTTTAAGCTGATATCTAAAGGTTGCACAGGAATTGGCCAGGCAAAGAGTAAGAGAAGTAGCATTACAAATAGAGGGAACTGGTTATGTTGAAGTCCTCGGACAGGAAAGAATATGGTGAATACGGTGATCTGGAGAAGGGAATGTGGGCAGAGAACATGGAAGACAAGCAAAAAAGTATGAGCCAGATCAACCAGTCTCAAACAGCACACTGAGGATTTGGGGCTTTAACCAAAGTGCAGTGGGGACCGCATTTAACACTCTTTGCAGCATGATTTCTACTCCTACTATTCTCTAAACAGCCAGCCATACACTTTTAACATACAGAATCTTCTCCATTCTCAGCAAGTAACTATAGTTATAGCCCAGACATACTGCGGGTTTGGTTTCAAACTAGTGCAATAAAGCAAGTCAAATAACTTTTTTTTTTTGTTTCCAGGTGTATAAAAGTTATGTTTCCTCTATGCTGTAGTCTATTAAGTGTGTGTTAGCATTATGTCTAAAAAGGCAATGTACACTGTACCTTAATTTAAAAACACTTTATTGCTAAAAAAAAAAATCTGACCATAATTTGAGCTTTCAGGGAGTCATATCCACTGATCACCAATCATCATAATAAATATAATAACAATGAAAAAGTTTGAAATAAGAATTACCAAAAATGTGACACAGAAACACAAAGTGAGCAAATGCTGTTGGAAAAAAGGCACCCAACGGCTTGCTTGATGCCGGGCTGCCACAAACCTACCATTAGTAAGAAAGGAAGAAAGAAAGAATGAAAGGAAGAGAAGAAAGAAAAAGAAAAAGGAAGGAAGGAAGGAAGGAAGGGAAAAAAAGAAAAGAAAGAGCAGTATCGGAGAGGTACAATAAAGTGAAAGCATGGTAAAACAAGGAAGGCCTGTATTCAGCTTCTGAAATGGCTTCTAGCCTAAGCTTGAAAACATAAGCTGTCACTGATTCTTCTAACTTCCACTTCTCTCAGTATTCAGCTTAACGTTTTATACACAGTAGGCGTTCAAAACCTGCACAAAGACAAATCAGTCTTGGAAGAAAACAGAATGATGAAAAGTTAATCACAATAGTGTAAGAATGTAATCGTATTTAATATTCTCTATGAGAAGTGTAATTTGAAATGGCTTCAATTTAACTTATAGACTTGCCTTATTTTCTCCTGTAGTGATGAAATACTTATGAACTCCAGAAATTTCTTTGAACAAATGCCCAATTGCAATTTGATTAGTCCACAGATACAATGCTTAGATGACACCGCCATTCTCTGCGCTCAGCACAGGGTACATGGTAGTGGTCTAGTTCTTCCATACTAGAATTATAAAAACTAGACAGCTGACATCCAGGTAATATGTACATTCCATTGAAAACTATGCCTACTCTGCTACAAAGAATATAAGTCAATGACATCTCATATTACACTAGCCATCAAATCTTGCACGTTATTATATGTATGCTTTACATAGACTATTCATTTTGCAACTGTTAAATATGCTATTCTTTCATTTTTGACAATTTTAGCAAATGCTAAAAGTCAATGGCCGCCACACTTATAGATTTTAGCAGTAATTTACCATACTTATGTTCTATTAAATGAAGATAAGTACCAACTATTTTCACCTTATTCTGGTAGGTAGGGCAAGATGTCAAATTTGCTGGGTTCAACATTTAATAGTTCTACCCATATTTCATCAGAAACACTGGTACAGACTTAGAAACAAATGTAAGATTTATTAAAAAGAAATATATATATATATATATATATATATACTTCCCCCAACATGAGCTATTGATATTTCAGGTCTCTGCAGATCTTTTTTATGTCTACAGAATGATCTGAGTTGTGCCCCCAAATCAGGCTGAATCATATAATTAAGCTGAATTAGATATTTTCTATACAAGGCAAATAAAAACATACTTTCATTATTCTTATATTAAATAACCTACTTTATGTGTCTTTAAAACTCTAGGGGTAAGAACTCTAGAAACTTTAAATGTTATTGATTGAAAAAACTCTCATCTGCTTCATCCTTTGTTTTAAAATGGCTTAAAGATTAGATTTTGTACATTTTGAAATTTAATGTGTATAGACTTCAGAATGTTTCTGCTTTCTGATGTCTAGTTTTTGTAACAGTAGATTAGGATGTTTATAGGCCTTTGATGCCTCAGTCCTGCTAATAGGACTCTGTTGTCTAGAAGAGATGATCAGACTAACAATTGAAAGCTCTAATAACTGGGTGGCACATACTGAACATGACAGGAAAAAGTGTCCGTGTTTGGAACTGAAACAGAAATAGAAAATCGTGCCAGCGTTGAAAATAAATCACGCTATCTTAATGTAAAAATGTCTACAACAAATTCATGCGCCATGAAGTAGAGACCATGATATTTTTAATACTAACTTGACAGGTGTTGAATAACTGTGTCATGTTTGGGTAGTTCCCAACCATACAGGCAACAAGTACGGCCTATCTGGACTCATGAGAAGGACATAGCAATTAAGAATACCAATGCACAGTAAAAACTGTTAGTATTTTCCTGGTCTCAGTCAGAGACTGTGCTATAAAAGGCAGGCAATGAGAGGGACTCACAGACTTGAACTGCCTACATGACCTCTTACCCTCTCAAGTTCCACCCCTTTCAGCATTCTTTGTGAAAACAACATTATCTGTGAAAAACAACATTATCCTTCCTGTCAGAAAGCTTCATAATTTGGTCTGTTCCTCACTAGCCATGTCCTGCTCTCTCCACTGCAAATGCTCATTAATGATGAAGGGTTACAGCAGCCACTAGAAGCTCTTGGTG
This sequence comes from Enhydra lutris kenyoni, assembly GCF_002288905.1. Taxonomy (NCBI): domain Eukaryota; kingdom Metazoa; phylum Chordata; class Mammalia; order Carnivora; family Mustelidae; genus Enhydra; species Enhydra lutris. The sequence goes on from NW_019154087.1 coordinate 74,897,935, forward strand.
GAATAATTTTAGTCTTCAAACTGAATGACAAATAATCATTTAAAAATGTGTTTACTATGGAAAACTTCCAAGGTATACAAAAGTAAATAAGCTAGTGCAATGAACCCTCAACTCAGTTTTAATAGCCCAACTATCAACATCCTGCCATTTCTGTTTAACTGACATCTCTACTCACTCCTCACTTCCCAACTAAAGAGGGTAAGTTTCCCTTTTTTTCTGAAGGTACAATTTACAATTAAGTTTTTCTTTTAAACCATCTTAACCATTTTTAAAGTATACAGTGTGGTGGTATTAAGTGTATCCACGCCATTGTACTACTGCCACCCATCTTCAGAATCCTCTGCGTCTTGCAAAACTGAAATTCTGAGGCCATTCAACTGCCCACGGTCCCTCCCCACCTTCCCCAGGAGCCACCTTCTCTGTTCTGTTTCTGTGAGCATGACTACTCTAGGGCCCTCACACCAGTGGAATAAGACAGTCTGTGTCTTTTTGTGCCTAGTTTCCTTCACTTAGCATAATGTCTCCAGGGTCATGTGTTTGCTTTTTGATGCATCCTTCCTTTTTAGGACTGAAGAATACTCATTTGTATGTACGGGCCACATTTTATCTGTCATCTGTCAATGAACTCTTGGCTTGCTTCCACTTTTTGGCTATTGTGAATAACACTGCTATGAACATGAGTGTATAAATACGCTTTCAGTTGTTTTCAATTCTTCTGAGTATATACCCAGAAGCAGAACTGCTGGATCATATGGTAATTTTATGTTTCAGTTTTTGAGGAACCTCCACACCGTTTTCCATAGCACAGCTGTACTAATCCACATTCCCACCAACAGTGTACAAGGATGATAAACCAACTGGCATATGACAAAAACTTTGAGTTTACAAAGCACTTTCATATATATTATCTTACATAATCCTTTCAAATACAATTGACTAGTGGGAGTCCTAATCTGTTGGCAAGCATTCAAGATCCTTAAAAATCTATCACTATTTTCCCCATATTTCCGAATAAATGTTTCTTCTAATCAGATTGGTTTAAGCAGACTATATTATACAGTATTAGATATGTAGCTCAGTAAATGCTAAAAATATTAACAGTACAGGAATTAAAGGACCCAAATGAAAATACAAATATAATGGAATGATACTTGTGGCTCCCAAAGAAAAACTAACCTTAAAACAGCTATATCTAACACAGAGCATCGATGAATACCAGCTATATAGTTATTAAATAACAGGTTTGTTATCATTATTATCAAAGTCAGAGAAACACGAACTACTTCCAAATAACAAAAATGGCATAACAGAATTATCAGTAAAGAACTCAAAATTAAAGTAACATTTTTTGGAAAATTTTCTGGAAGCACCCCATAAGGCAGCAAGTAATCTACTCCCAAGTTACCTCGAATAAACAAACAGCCTCTTGGCATAATCTTGAAAAGTTTTAATGTTGACGATGTCAGCTTCCCCGAGAAAAAGTAAGGCAGGAAAAATAAACACCCAATTATAGGCATTATTTAGTAATAAAATAAACAAGTTCATGAACACTCTAAAATTTAAATGATAAAAGTACATGTCCCACACACAAATAAAAATATTTACAGTATTTTTCTTGACAAATTTGTTTTCAGTTGCCAACAACTTTCTGATTGCAGAACTTAAGCTTTTGTTATAAAGCTAAACTGGAAAAAAATCCTAGTCATTATGAAGCTTTTTTAAATGAGGAAATTCCATTTTAACAAATACTCTAATCTGCTTTTCTACTTCATATTGGACAATCAGCTAACACAGACAAACTGCATGAAGGCTATCTGCTAAAAGGCAAAGATTGATGAAGTTTTTTCAATACCATCACCAACCCCAAAGTGGACCTAAGAACAGAAATACTTACTGGCTGATACATATGCTGATCAAATACTTAAGTGCGCAAGAGTTTGAGGAGATCCCTGAACATCACAAGATATGTATCCTCTATACTTTACTTTTTTTTTTTTAAGATTTTATTTATTTATTTGACAGACAGAAATCACAAGTAGGCAGAGAGGCAGGCAGAGAGAGAGGAGGAAGCAGGCTCCCCGCTGAAGAGAGAGCCCGATGTAGGGCTCAATCCCAGGCCTGAGCCGCATGCAGAGGCTTAACCCAATGAGCCACCCAGGTGCCCCTATATTTTACATTTTCAAAGGAACTGAATCTCCTGAAGAAATATGAAATTGTATTCTCTGCTCTAGGGCTGTTCTTCCTTCATAGTTGTCATAGCCGTCCTACTTCATCTCAGTAAGGTATCTGCTCAAATGCTAACTCCTCAGGGAGGCTACCCCGACCAATCTGTCTAAAAATCAAACAGCCCTTCCTACCATCCCATCCCATCAACCCAGAGCCCCTTCCTTGTCCTGCATAACTTTTCTTCCTAGCATAACTTACTGCTAACATTATATCATATTTTAACTTATTTTCTATTGCCCCTACCAGAATTGATTCTCATTTCCTGGCATTTATATCTAAAACTGTATTTCTATAGTATAATCATTCAAGGAAGAAAAGAAAACTTTAATGTTATTCTGTTATCTAGAGAATAGATCATTTAGTTTATTCATTTTACTCCATCTGCAAAATAGCAGACCAGGATACTGATAAAGCTAAGTTTCTACCCTTAACCTCTGATGGACTCCAGACCATCTCTCTGGCAACTCAATATGAAGTCAGTTACACCTCAATTAAACACAGAACACAACTGACTAGAAACAAGCGCATAATTCATATGTTTTCTGAAGTACAGAGGTCACAGGCAGAAGTTGGAGAAAATTATTACAGGGGCTCCTCAACAGAATTTGAATAAAAGTTTTTGTCAAAGCTCAAGAGAGTACTGTAACTGATCAACAAACTGATCAAGTAATTATAAAAGCCAAACCCTGTGAGTCCAAGAAAGCACTTCAGGGTTCGCTGAAATGAAGAGAAGTTAGGAAGGGGAAAAGAGTTAAAAACATGAGAGGGGATGGTAAGGTAGGTAAAGTGAGGTGAGCAGAAACTGGTGAGCAATCAGGCAGCACCAGAAGCCCATAGAGAAAGCTGGAAGCAAATGGAAGAGAGAAAGCAGGTAATGAGTAAAAGCTTAATGCATAGGATGGCTACATAATTTCCAGGGTGTACATTGTAAAGGAAATGCAAGGCCCTTGTAAAAATAAATAAATAAGTCTTTCAAGGTAACGATGGGAAAACATTAAAGCCAGTGTGGGACCCTCTGCACTGCCCGTGAAACTGGCCCTGAGTATATATGGGCTGAAGACCTGAGGCAAGACAACCACTACTGCTGGAAGCAGCAAAAGGAGGGGAAGGCAAAAGCGAATCCCCCACCTCTAAGTACAAGTAGGCCCTAACAGAGGCCACTGACATCCATGGTGCAATTTACGGGGCGCAGCAAGGCCAAAATAGGTCTTCAGGCATTTTCAGATTTGTTTTTTAAATAAAAAAGGGTGGAAGAAATGGTAACCTACCAACAGCTAGGTGAATGATTAATCACCACAAAACAGGAGGTTACTAGGCAGGAAATACAATTGATAAATTTTGGTGAAGGGGTAATCAGGAAACAGATGTGGACATCAATATGGCTGCCTGACAGCACGAAGACAAAAAACCCATTAAGTTATATCTGAAATATACAACATAAAGAGAAACAGGGAAGACCTAAGACAAATTTTCTTCTATTGACTAATACTCAGGGTTAGCCATGGTTTAAGAAAATATATCTCCTGCTAGGCAAAAAAATGAAGGAATCTGGAGTTGGACAGAAAAAAGCTTTAATACCAGAATTAATTAATTTAATTAATTAATTTAATACCAGAATGGATCTTGGGAGAGTTGAGGGGGGGAGGGAAACAGAGTCTAAAACAAGGAGGAAAAAAAGAACCTCATAAAACTACCAGTTCCGTTACCATTCCAGAGGACAAATTTGTTTACTCTGGAGTTCATCTTCTAATTTCTGAAATGTTGTGATAATGCGTAGGAGCAGATTGTCATTTTTTTAAAACTAGGTATGTTAACTTATTTTCTTGATATCCTTATAAAGCCAAACATTTTTATGAGAAAAGAAAAACTAAAGAAGCTTCACAATATCATGTTGATAGTCCCTCTCTCTTTCTTTACTACCTTTGGGTCATGTTAGGAATTAAAATCTGAATTTAAACTTTTTTTGCCTTTATTTCTGATCTAAGACAAGTCAATCAAACACTGTGAATGATTAAACCTGATGTTTCTGATAATGTCCACAATGTATAAAGACTCATTTTTATTTCATTTTTGTTTTTTAAATTATTTTAGCTTCTCATTATCATCTTGAAATTCAAAGCATAGAGAGATATCAATTTAATAATGAAGTTCTTATTTTGACCTCAAATAATGTATTTCCAACGTAGAAACTCAAATAGTACAAAATATTTCTAATAAATGCTTCCACTACTATTACTTTCCAAAGCATTATCATTTCAATGTGTCTCTACAACATCCTCTCTATTAATAAGACTAGAACATTTGGTCCATCTTCCAAAAGGAAAAAAACTAAAAAGATTCTTTAACCAGAGTAAAACACAACTTCTGACATCTACTCTAGACTACTTTCTTCTCTCCATAAATCAGTGCACCTAAACAACAAAAATGTCTTTTACACTAAAGCACAATATAGAAACTAGAAAGCAGTAGACAACATATTTGGAAAAAGGAAAATGGGCTCTGTAAAGTGATGAGAAACAATGCTCCACATTCATTCCTCAAAGCAGTGATCCTAGGAGAGCAAAGAAGGCACAAAATGGAGAAGCTAAGTGGATCCCAATGTCTTCTGTTCCAACTGTGGATTGCTCCATTATTTTGTTTTTAGAATGGCAAAGCCTGAATCTTTCAGTGAGAAAGAATCTAAGATCATCTTGTCCAGACTTTTCACCAATGCTGGAAACCCAAGTCTATTAAGTGTTTATTCGGCATTTGGTTAAACATTTTCAGAGGGCAAAAAGGCTGCTTCTTTGGAAAATCTTTTCCATTTCAGAGCAGCTCTGTTGGAAATCATTTTGGTCCTATACAATTTAGGAAAAATTAAAAATGTTACATTAATCACGTCAAGTAAAGGCCAACTTTTTTTTTTTTCCATTGTTAATAATAAGTTCCAAGGTCACAAATCTCCAGCGGTTTGTTATTCTGTTGCTTCAACATCAAAGGCCTAGGCTCCTTTATTCATTTTCACTCTGCCATTAGCACGCTGGTTTAGCTCTCTTTATGGTTTCAGGATGGCTCCCATCATTCCAGGCTTCACGTGCAGATATAGTAATGTCCAATGTAAAAAGATTATTTCTTCCCCTTCTGAATCTTCTTATCAGAGAGGAATTTCTGTGTCTGAAGACCCCTAGCACACATCTTATTGGCCAAAATTATGCCTGTCCAATCACTGGCAAGGAAATGAGTCCATCATGATTGAGAATGATCATCATTTGTCCCCCTGGAGCTGGGGTCTGCCGCTCTTGATAAATAAACATAGGCAGAAAGGGCAGATTACTTAAATAAAATCAAAATTCCCTTAGAAGGAAGGGAGGAGGAAAAGGCAGAGGGTATAGGTGATCCAACACCTGCTATGGGTACATGGCCTCAAAATCTTGTCTTTCAGCAATTTCTACCTATTGTCACTAGTTCTAACCTCTAGATCTAACTGCAGAAATCCCTGTGCTTTAACAACACTACACATTCTATACCTGTAAAAACAACTACTGTGCTCCCCTCCTCAATCATAAATTCCTCTTTGGGTTAAACAGTCCTATTTCAGTGTACTGCTCTATATCACTTTCTGTCTATATGTTTTTACCATCTTGATCACTCTTCAGTTACCAATGTCCCTCAAAAAATGCCCAGGACCCTCTTAAGATGTTTAGTTCTAGTAATTAACTTCCATGTTTTATCAGTGCCATCTGACACTGCTGCTTCTCTGGGACTCTCCTCCTGACTTCCAATAAACTTGACAGAAACTATAAACCTCTTTTGTCTTCTATAACCTACACTTTGGTATTTGTAAAAAATGATATAATACAAAACTCTACACTTAATTATGCTATACTTCACCTTATTTTTGGTCTATCTTTCCAACCTAAGCACATGTTGAATATTTTTTTTTAATTCTAAAAACTAGTGTTTGCCACTTTCCTAGTTTTCAATTATAGAAATTCAAACTTGAGAAAAACTCACTGATGTTTATTTCTCAGCTTTGCAGAAGCAGGGCAATGTCACTTGGGGAAAACATCTTATTCTCACAAGAAGTCTTCTGAGACGTTATTTACTTGTTGAATTTCCAAAAATCAAAAAACTAATCCTCACAACATCAGCAAAATAATCTATTAAGTGTATTGAAAAGAGCCATTTCCCAGGGATGGACGGACTTTCAATGGACTAACTAAAACCAGAATGTCAATTCAAAAATGTTAAGTGAAAATGAGAATAGCTAAGGAATGAAGAGAAATTAGAGTCCTGTGGCCAATGTATTCCCACTTACCCACTCCATGCACAGACAAACCATGATGGAAATCAATATATAATCAAAAGAAACCAGATAACTGAATCATTTGCTCAATGAATTCTTTCCATGTAGACATGTCACACAGGAAAGCCAAATTATAATCAAATGTTTGTTTAGTAAGCATACAAATCAAAGCAAAAGCAAAGATGTTAGTATTCTAACATCTTTTCAACAATATCTGGGTAATAGTCTCATATATCATTCTCTAAAACAGCTTTATTACTCTAAGTATAACAGAGTACTAAACAGGGTACTGTGGCTGGTACTTAAATGTTAAAATCTGCCTTGGGTACTTGATGAAGAAACTTCTTTCCTGACAGTCCTACTTCTTAATTAGATGCAATACAACTCCACCAAGCTATGATCAAGTGCAGATGACCTGGAGGTTAGCCTATCTTAAGGTCTGGGCGTCATAATGGTTGAGTTCAAAGCCAACTCTTCCTTCTGGAAATTCTAAGGGGGAGAATCCCTTGCCTCTTCCAGCTTCTAGAAATCACATGCACTCATGGGCTCAAGGCCCCTTCCTCCCCCTTCAAACCAAACATCACTGGCAGTGTAGTATCTTCAGATCTCTAACTCTTCAGGCTCCCTCTTTCACTTACAAGGCCCTCATGTGATTACATCAGGCCCACCTAGATAATCCATTATAATCATTATATTTTCAAATCCTTAACTGAATCACATCTGCAAAGTCTCTTTTGGAATGTGAAGCAATATATTTATAGTTTCTGGGCATTAGGATGTTACATCATTGCAAGATCATGATTCTCCACATGGCAAAGCTGTCGTACTTACCACTGATTTTATGTTAACCAGTTTAAATTTGGTGAAGATATTTCATTTCATCTTGAAACTTCAATACTGCTAACTAGGGAGGGCACAGCTATTTCCATGCACAGTTCATACTAAAACTAGACTGCATTTTCTATTTCAGTTTTCACACACAAAATGGCAGGTGTTTCATTCATCAATGGAAAAGAAAAGAAAACTTAGAGTCAGGCAATCATTCAAGCCCTCAAGGCTGTATCAATTAATATGAGGCCAATTAAACTAATAAGAAATAAGCCAGAATGAAGTCAGTATGTAAATGCTGGCTCCAACAATTCCTCAACCTCAACGGATCCTTCCAATCAGGGATCCTAATACCTTTTCATTCGTCCTACCCCACTTTCATCCTCATACCCTAGCTTAGGTCTCATAGTCCACTGTTAATAATCACTCTCCTCTCTCATCTCATGGTCCTTGGCTAGCAAAAACCCAACACTCCTCTATACAACTTTCTGTCCATTTCATGACAACCCCAGGGCAATTTAACATGGTAGGAGAAAACCTTCATCACTCATCTCAAATGGGACCTTTAGAGTGGCCCTCTAATCAAACTATGGTTCTTTAATCCATCATCTCTCTCTGAAACCCTGTACCCTCTTCTTCCCCATCCTCCCTCTCAGCTGCTTCTTATTTCACTTAGCAAACAGAACTTCCTTCAGATCCTACCTCATCATCTATCCACTGAATTACAGTGTATCCTTATACTCTCCTTTCCCTCCTGTATGTCTGGATTGAATGCCAGTCACTTCACTCTACCTCTGATCTCTCCTTCTCTTACCAACTCAAGGCTGCAGCTCTAGCACTCCTCCGTCTCTCTCCTGCTTCATCAAATTCTTCCTCTCTTGTGGATAATTTCTGTAAGCAAACAGGCTGTGATTTTTTCCCATTATACTCATCGCCTCCACCTGACCCCCTCCCACCTTCTCCTGAGCCCGCACACCAAGTGCTCACCCTCAACATGCAGCAAAACATCAAAGTCATCAAGAATCTTTACAAAGCTAAATTTAATGGTCAAAAGTTGGTCTCCATAATATTTGACTTAGACCATTAATCTCTCTTCTATGAAACATTTTTCACGTTTCACTTCCAAAACACCGTATCCTTCCGGTTTTTCTTCTACCCACTGGCCAGGCCTTCTCACTCCCCTTTGTTAGATTCTTCTCAACTACCTAACCTCTAAAAGTTAAAGTGTCCCAGGCCTCACTGTCTACATTCACTCCCTTGGGGAAGTTTTTAGTCTCAGGACTTTAATTACTACCTGTGCTGACAACTCCAAATTTTATATTTTTAGTCTGGATCAGACCTCTGGTCCCCAGCCTCCTATATCACAAGTAGGTCCCTCAACAGATTCTCTCAGACATCACACAGGTATCTCTGAGTACCCCAAACCAAATTCCTGATCTTCCCTACGGACCTGTTCCTTGTAGTCTTTGTCTCAGCCCAGTATACAGGAACTCCATCTCATCAAAAACCTTAGTGTCATCCCTGAAAACTTTCTTTCCCTCACGTCTACCACCATATCACATCGGCAGACCAAATTAGCTCTCCCTTCAAAATATATCCAGAATCTGACCAATTCTTACCATCTCTATTGTTATCATCTTGAGCCAAGCCGTCATTTCTTATTTGGTTAGTTACTGCAACAATCTGCTTCCACTCTTATTCTCCTTGTTTATTTACTACATGCTGGGGTGCCTGGATGGCTCAGTCGGGTCAAGCATCTGACTTTTGATTTGGGCTCAGGTCATGATCTCAGGGTTCTGGGATTGAGCCCTTTGTTGGGCTCCCTGCTTAGCAGCAGGTCTGCTTGTCTCCCTATCCCTATGCACCTCCCTCCTCCCCTACCCACTAGCACTCTCTCTCTAAAATAAATCTTTTAAAAAATTAATTATTTAATACATGCTGTTTCCTTTTTTTAGTAGGCTCCACACTCTTGGTGGGCCTTGAATTCAACCCTGAGATCAAGAGTCACAAGCTCTACCAACTGAGCCATCCAGGTGCCCCCATGCTGTTTTTGAATGCTTGTGTCCCCCCAGAATTCATTATGTTGAAATCCTAACCCCTAAAGGTAATAGTATTATGTCAGGCCTTTGGAGGGTGATTAGGTCACAAGGATGGAATCTTCATGAATGCATTTAGCATTCTTATAAAAGAGACCCCACAGAGCTCCTTCACCCTTTCTGCCAAGTGAGCACACAGCAAAAGTGCCTACTATATATTTTTTAAAGATTTTATTTTTTAAATTTTCTTTAGAGAGGGAGGAGGTGAGCGAGAGAGGGAGAGAAAGAATCTTAAACAGGCTCCATGCCCAGTGCAGAGCTGGACATGGGGCTCAACTTCACAATCCTGAGATCATGACCTGAGCCAAAATCAAGAGTCAGACACTTAGCCAACTGAGCCATCCAGGCGCCCCAGGTTTTTTTTAAGTAATCTGTACACCAATGCAGGGCTTGAACCCACAAACCCCCAATAGTTGCATCCTCCACTGACAGCCAGCCAGGAATTCCAGGCGCCTGCTTTAAATCAGGAAGAGGGCCCTCACCAAAATATAACCATGCCAGCACCTTGATCTCAGACGTCCAGCCTTCAGAACTATGAGAAATAAATTTCAGTTGTTTATAAGCTACCCAGTCTGTGGTATTTTGTTATAGTAGCATGAATGGACAAAGATTATACAACAGCTAGAATTTTTTTTAAATTATGGTTCAGGGTTTACTCTATTGTGCTCACCTTTTAAAATAAGGTAAAATTTACATATGGTGAAATTAAATAGATCTTAGGTTTCAATTCAATTACATATACCCATGTAATCAAGACCACAATCAAGATACAGAATTCTTTTAACTTTGGGCTATTATGAATAAAGCAGTTATAAACATTCTTATACAAGTCTCTTTATGGACATATGGGTGCCTTAGGTAAGAACCTAGGACAGAGTGCTGTGTAACAGAACAGAAACATGTACATGCATGTTCATAGTAGCATTATTCACAATAGCAAAAGGTGGAAATCGCCAATATCCATCAACAGATAAATGGTTAAACAAAACATGGTATATCCATACAATGGAAAATTATTCATGTATAAAAAGGAATGAAATACTCAATCATGCTACAATGTGGATGAATCTAGAAAACATAAGTGAAAGAAATTCAACAGTAAAGATCACATTTACACGAAATATTCAAAATAGGTAAATCCATAGAGTCATAATGCAAACTGGTGGATGCCAGGTGCTGGCAGGAAGGAGAGAAATAGGGAACAGTTGCTTAATGGGCTTCCTTTCAGGGTGACAAGAATGTTTTGGAACTCGACTGAAGTGATGGTTGTTGCTCAATACGGTGACTGTACCAGGTCTCACTGAACTGTTCGCTTTGAAATGATTTTGTTATGTACATATTTCACCTCAAATAAATAAATTTAAAAACCCATATAGAATTTTTTATATTTTGAACAGAACAGCATTCAGACAATGTAGAATAACACAAAATCCAGTGTCCACACCACCATACATGTGAGTTGGGTTGTTACACTAAATGCAGTCTGGAGTAAGTCTTTCTAACTCTATAGGGACTTCATGGTTTTTTTCATATGTAAAGTGAAGACACTTCAATGGGCTGTGAGGATCAACTGAGATAATGACGATGAAAACACATTGTAAAGTGCTGTGCATAAAAAAATTAAGTATCTTTATATTAGCCCCAGGTAGGGGATATACTCAGACTGAGGGGGCTACAGGTGATATTCTCAGGGAAGTAGGTAAAACTATTTTGAATAGCTAGTCTTGTAGGCACAGAGAGAGGAGAATCCAAGTTAAGCCCCACCAGCAAAGTGTCCACTGCTGGCTTCTATGATGACTTAGCTTGTCAGGGGTCGTACTTAGATTATCCTCAGCCCCAGTCAGTGATTTAACACTGCACTCAAGACTGGCTTGCAAGTGTCGCTATAAAGTTAGAGGGCTTGACAAAAGACTGCAGAAGATAAGAGGCTACTCTCCTGAAGCCATAAACTTACAAATCCCCAGTGCTCAAGAGTTAAAACAGGGAGCTAATCAACTATTATGCCATTTCAAAGATCAGTCCCAATTAGCATAGGGTAATAAACTAGAGTGTGACTACTGTAATTTGCTTATGTCAAACACTAACCAACATATAACTAGCCATGTATAAGTGGCATTAACTAGATTTAACATATCCAAATCTCAGTGTTCTTAAAATGTAAAATGTAACAGCTACCAAATTTACAAATGAAAATTACTACAGCTTAACCAAACCCATGACAGACACTGTGCAACATAATTTACAAATATTATCTGCACTCCTTACAACAACCAAGTAAGATAGCTGCTTTAATCCCTATTTTGCCAAGTAACTGTGCTGAACGAAAGTAATTAGAGGCAACTCCGTGACCTAACGTGGGGTGGGGCTGACTCTGAAGCCCATGATCCATTCACTAAACCCTGATGCCTCTCAGTCCTAGAAAAAACTCTAGGGTCCTAATTCTTACGGTTCTAATCCCTACTGAATACAACTTCAGGAGGTGTATGATTAACTAAAGGTCCTATTAGTCAAGATAAATCAGATTCTAAACACTGGGAAGCACTAATTAGACAGAAGGGATTAATACTAGAATGCTGTTTGTAACTGTTTGAGGTACAGTTGTTGGTTCCAGGCTAGTCTGGACCATCAGGTCACAATTAGAGCCTACCCAAAGGGAAGCCTGAAAGGGCTAACTTCACTTCACTTCAGAGGAATGCAACAACAGAGCCCATATCTAGAATAATTCTTTGCATCTCTGCAGACACCCATGGGCCTTACACAAGTAAAGGAATAAATATACAGAAACACCAGAGTTCTCATCCCTTTAAGATTTAGGGGCTTACAGGTCAATAACCTAATGTATTTGCCATTTTGTCCCCCCGCCCACACATACACACACATTACTGTCAAGTCAAGAGAAAGGAAAAGACAGGCTATAAAAATTTCTCCAAACATTCATGCAGAAAAAGCAAGCCCCTCAAGAAATCAAGAAATCAAGGGAAAGAAATCAAGCTGGCCTCAGACTTTTCCAGAACAACATTCCATGTGACAAATCAACGGAGCAAACCTCTATCTAGTTTTGAGGAAAAGAAAAGTATGACCCAAGAGTGTTACAACCTATTTTCATGAGCTCATATGAAGGACAGGGCCACACATGGTCTGAAACATGAAGGATCACAGGAGAATCCAACACCCATAAGTCTCTTGTGAACATTTCCTTCACTTTCCTGTGCTAAAACTAACACCTGTCATCTGACAACACAGCTTCTCCTGCAGCTCTCAGGAGTGAAGGCTGTGCTGCCCCCACATGCCACATATGTGAGCCTTCTGGGGGAATTTGTATCTTGATTTCAGTGCTGCTGCTGTTCTTTCTACTGTCACATGTCCCAGGCTCTCTGAAGGCCCTGTCATCAGACTTGACCACTGTGAAGAAAATCTCAACATATTCCAAAAGTAAAACCAACACAAGCCATGGAACTGGAAATTAACAACAAAAGGCTAGTCAAAGATAGCTCTTTACTTAGAAATGTAAAACACCTCTTCTGAATTCAAGAGGATATAAAATGGAGTATTTTAAACTAGAAAGGAACTAGCATTTTTAATTAGAAATGAGAAATGAACTAGTACTTTTAATTAGAAACAAACAGGGCAAAGATGACAACACATCAGATAATGTGGAACATAGTCAACGCCACATTTAAGTACCTTTTGCAGTTCACACTACAGTGAGTACAAGTGATTCAGACATGTCTATTCTTTCCAGCACTGCTCGTTGAGAGCTGGTAATGCGGAGTTCCCAGGTGGACTGCACCTGGGTAAACATTTAGGGGCTGTGGCTTATGAGCACTGTACAGTGAGGAACTACTACGAGTAAGGAGCTCTGACTCCAATGCAGGCTTTGCCACTACACTAACTAGCCAAGTGTCCCGCATCAGCAGTTTGCCAACGGCCGAGTCTCAGTCAGTTTGGAGGCTCTAAAACTAGGATAGGCTGATTAGATTATCTCTGAGATCTCTTCTCCCTTTCAGAATTAAAACACTCTCCCAGCAAAAACTTTTCCTGTTGACCTATTTTGAAAGCAAGCTTCTGTGCAGCACATCTTCCCTGCTCTACAACAGAGTGCACACATTAACCTTTTCTTAATGACAATCACCCTAATGAACATCTCCTATTGTACTGTGTGCTTTAAAACAGAAACCACAATTCAAAAGCAAGAATAAGATAAATTTCTGCCTTCAAAGAGTAGTGCCTTTTCATTTGGCAAGTAATTTCTCAATTTAGTAGGACAGATTGGGAAGTGGGTATGGGGAAGGGGCAGCACACTCTTCTTTCTGTGAAAAATACTCCTGGTGTTCAAAGCTAAAAGGTTTATCGCTGCAGTCATGTTTTCAAAGTCAAGTAAAAACAGTGGCTTTTCACTGTTCCACTGATGGAACTTTTACAAAACTCTTATCATCAAACATTTCTGGAGTGATTCCTCCTTGTCTTTATTTAAAAAAAAAAAAAAAGGTCTTATTTATTTGATAGAGAGAGGGAGAGCACAAGCAGGGGGAAAGAGGCAGAGGGAGTGGGAGAAGCAGGTTCCCCGCAAAGCAGGGGAAGCCTGACATGGGACTCGATTCCAGGACTCTGGGATCATGACCCGAGCCGAAGGCAGTGGCTTAACCAACTGAGCCACCCAGGCGTCCCCCTCCTTGTCTTTAAACGGTTTCAAATGTACAGAGCTCTCCCCTTCCACTGTCACAGGAAAACCACTAGCTGTTCAAATCATCTCTTCTTCAAGAATGAATACCTGACTCTAGAATTTAATGAGAATATTCATGCGACAAGACCAAACATAAAATACCATTTTTTAAATATTACACATATTTGGTGTCAAAAGCTATCTAAGTAAGTTAAGACACTTTAATTCTACCTGAATTTTAATTTATCCTAAATCTATTAGTTTTGGACTTTGTATTTGTGTCTAATTTTTTTTTTAAATCAAGGTGAAAAGGAGGACAGGGAAACAAGATAGAGAGGAGTATTTTCTATCTAGCCAAGTCAACTGTCTTAAATGATCCTTTCCATTTTCTACCATTTCACAATAAATATGAGAAAACAATTCAATTCTCACTTTTAAAAATCTCACCTATTTAGTACACAACGAGAGAAGGGAAAGGGAAATTTGAGGTAAAAAGCTCAAGTGTCCATCTGAATTCTCAATTCTAGATTGCATGGGAAATCTCTGATCTACTTCTTACGTAAAAGTTCTGACAATAAAGTAGCAAAATCCATTCTTCAGAGCCACAGAAGAAGCAATGTCATTATATATTCAACACATATGCTTTTAGAAAGCTTTTAGAAAGACAAGTTAGTCCTTTTCAGTTCTAGAACCAGACTAGCATTTAACATGTAAGATAAAGTAAAACTGAGTGGCTGGTTTCATTTATTTATTTATTTTTGGATTGCTATTAAACTGTTCACTCTCAGTTTACAGTTTAACTTTTTTAAGTTCTTCCAAAATGAAATTTTTTTAATTTATTTATTTGACAGACAGAGATCACAAGCAGGCAGAGAGGCAGGCAGAGAGAGAGGAGGAAGCAGGCTCCTTGCCGAGCAGAGAGCCCGATGCGGGGCTCGATCCCAGGACCCTGAGATCGTGACCTGAGCCGAAGGCAGCGGCCCAACCCACTGAGCCACCCAGGCGCCCCCCAAAATGAAATATTTTTTAAACAAGTAATTAAACTCATTTCCTCTTCAATTTCTTATCACGATCTGAGTTTGAACTTCTCAAGTTTCCCCCTCAAAATAAGTATTTCATAATGGTATTCACACCATAGCACTGTAGTAGTATGAGAGGTCTTTAAAGGGAAATTCAGAGTTCCTCTCTTCTCTCCTCCTCCCACTCACCCACTCCCCTTGGACTCATCAAGATCTTGAGCAAAAACCAGGACATGTATGTTACATAGAGAGAGTGCCAGGCCACAGATATAAAAAAGTAAGGGTTCACTTTAAGTGGTGATGCACAAGTGGTGTGGTCTCTTTGGAATTGTTTAGGATAAGAGGCTAGGGGTTCCCAATTATGGCTAACACACGGCTTTTTAAAAAAATCTTTTGGGGTGCCTGGGTAGCTCAGTTGGTTAAGCGTCTGCCTTTAGGCTGTGATCCCAGGGTCCTGGGATGGAGCCCCAGTCTTGTATGTGCACTCCCTCTATCAAATAAATAAAGTCTTTTAAAAAAAGAAAACAAAAAACAAAAAACTTTCATTAGACTACTTGCAGTTGGTTTTCATTCCTGTCCACTCGAGATCTGCTTCTGAGATCTGACTGAACTCTGCTCCAGGTACTCTGCGTGCAGGTTGGGTCACTGAGAACCTTGTATGAAACACTGTACCTACCTCCTTCTTCAGACTAAGTCACCGATTATGGACCTTCCATTAGAAGCCATGGGACATCCAAAGTGACAAGTAACTTGAAAGTAATGTGGAAGTAAGAAGTAGCTAGGGGCCTTTATAAAGAACACTGGATCCACATATGCGTATACCTACTAGAATCAAAATAACACCAAAACGTCAGTCCTTTTTTATATTCCACTTTACTCTGGCAGTAGTAATACAAATCTTGTGGGAAAACAAATCTATTCTCAAATAGTAAATTCTGTAGCCAAACTACCTGAATTCTGAGAAGACCAAGAAATGATATCATTGTATCACACACAATATAAATATCCCTGATTAAATAGGTATTTCCCAGCTCCCTAAATCCTCTACAATCACTTTGGTTCATTTATTTTCAAAAGCACACCCTCTCCCCTGGCTCGTCGTCATCAGCATGTTTCATATCAAAGTGTCTTCCATCTTAATTATAAACAAAAACAAAAACCTACCCCAGAGTGACTTTTTCATTTTGTTATCTCCCAAGCCCACAGCTATCTCCAAAGCCAAAGAGAAATTCCTCAAAAAATATTCAAAAACTATCAGTACTTCATAGGAAAGGGATACAACCAAATAAAAAGATCAACACTGTACATAATTAAAATTACACTGAGAAAGTATTTTTCACCAACCAAACTGGCCAAAATTCAGGAAATTTTTGTTGATAAAGCTGTGGAGAAATAAGTACCTTCTAACATTGTTGATGGGAGTCCAAATTGCTCCAGCCATTTGGAAGGTAATTCTGCCAATATCAGTCAAAAGTGCACATGCACATACTCTTTGATACAACCAATAAACGTCTAAAAATTTATTCTATAGCTATACTAACATGTGTGGGAAGATCAGATGTGTATGTGTAGACATATGTTTGTGTGGCATTTATATACATAATATCACGGTAATGATGGCAAAGATGTTAATAAATACAATTGTCTGTTATAAAATGTATAGTAGTATGCGACTATTTGTAACATGTGTGTGTGTGTGTGTGTGTGTGTATAAAAGGGCAGGTAAACAACCCTGGGTACCTCAGATGGAGGAAAACCTTTTACTATATATCCCTGTTTACTTTTAAATTTTATGCTATTAAACCATTCAAAACTAATTTTTAAATACTTGCTTTAGTTAGGTAAAGAAATTTAACTATGTTTCTAAGGAATTTTCCCTTTACATAACAAAAATTTAAAAGAATGTTTTCCATCATGCCATCTCTCTTATTTTTTTAATGCTAATTCAAAAACCTGGGTTGACATTTCCTAAAAGACTTCGTATTTTCATTTAAGTTCTTTTTTTTTTCCCTTTTGACTCCTTGCACCCAGTTCTTCCTCCCACCCCCACCCCAACACCTCTAGCAACCATGAATGTTAACTCTGAGTTGGTTATAATGTTTAATTTGTATTTCATTTTTTTTAAGATTCCACATATAACAGAGATCATATGGTATCTGTCTTTGTCTAACTTATTTCACTTAGCATAATGCCCTCGAGGTCCCACCATCTTGTCACAAACGGCAAGTTCCATATTTAAGTTTTAGAGGAAAACCTCCATACTGTTTTCCACAGTGGCTGCACTAATTTACATTCCTACCAACAGTGCACAAGGGTTCCCTTTTCTACACATCTGTGCTAGCACTGGTTATTCTCTTGATTTTTTAATAATAGCCATTCTAACAGGTGTAAGGTAGTATCTCGTTGTCGTTTTGATTTGCATTTCCCTGATGATTAGTGATGCTAAGCACCTTTTCAAGTATTTGTTGACCATCTGTATATTTTCTTTGGAAAAATGTCTATTCAGATCTTTTGTCTATTTTTAAAATTGGATTGTTTTTTGTTTTGCTACTGAGTTGTAGTTCTTTATTGCTTTGGATATTAGCCCCTTATCAGATATATGATTTGCAAATACTTCTTCCCATCCAGTTGGTTGCCTTTACACTTTGTTGATGGTTTTCTTTGCTGTGCAGAAGCTTTTTAGTTTGATGTAGCCCCACTTGTTTATTTTGCTTATTTTTGGTGTCATGATTCAAAAACTTAAAGCCAAGACCCATGTCAAAGGGGTCTTGATAAGGAGCTAATTTTTAAATATTAGCTTTAGTTAGATCACATAATTTAACTACGTTTCTAAGGAATTTTGCATTTCCATATCATAAATTTAAAAGAAAACTCAATGTTTTCCATCATGCCTTCTGTTCCAACTACCATTCTCTTCCTTTTCTTATTTACATCTTTCAAGTAAATTTCAATTCCTAAATCAACACACACCATTTCCACATAGAAATCTAAAGAGGTATAATCTGGATTAAGGGCCTAAAGAAACAGAAAGAGGTATAGTTATACTGTCTGTGTAACCAACACAGAGAAAGGCTGAGATCTTAAAGCTTAAGAAAACAAAAGACACTGAGTAAAACAAGAGCACATAAACACTCCATTCAATACAATGTCAAGTCTTTGGAATTTTTTTCATTGAAATTATAGCTACCAACAAGGATTATGATAGCAAAAAAGAAGTCTCCAGGAGAAAGACTCTCCAAAACAGGGTAGTCTGTTACATGACTAGCATTATTTCCTAGCACTGTTGACCTAGCGAGCCTATCTTCTCTACATTCTAACTAATACAGTGAATCTTGAAATTCAAAATTGCTGGGCCCCACCCTCCAGAGATTCTGGTTCAGTAAGTCTGTGGTAAGGCCACAGAATCTGCATTTCTAATAAGCACCCAAGGGATGGGATACTGCTAGTGCCAGGACCACACTTTGGAAAGCACTGATCTTAATATAACCAAGTAATCTACTATTGACATTGGATATCATCAAAGTCCATGTATCATAGCCCAAGTGGTGGTTCCAGAGCTACTGTCGAAGCAATTCTTTCTGCATCTTATTCAGACCTCTCTGTCATACCTGCTAATCACCCAGTCTTCAACAACTTCTTCATGCTGTTTTCCTTTCCCTGCCACTTAAACTTCTCTCTGTCATGTGACTTGTGAGGGGAAAAAAAGCTTTCCAATGGAAATGCTAGAAATGAATGCCCCAAGGATAAAAGTCTGCTAGAGTCAGATTAAAGAGATTCAAGTTAAAAAGAAGGGTTAGAAGTAAGTTTACACATTTTTGAGATCAAAAACCTCTGTAAGGAAAATAAGGAAAAGAAATTCATTTGACATCTACTGTTATAAGGAAGGGAAATACTGAACTGCAAGTTATATTGCAAACATATAATTGGCTTTAAAAATAAGCATACAAGGGAAAGGGTGCCAACAGTACCAGGAATTGAAATTTAAATGCATACTTATTAAAACCTTTATTGCTTTAGGCATCAGAATAAAGTATTATCATTGCTATGTATGTAACTAGTTAGGATCACATTCTGACAGATCTATAAAAATAGAGTGCCAGCTTCATACAGAGCACCTCTATGTGAGGCAAGTTGGAGGTGGACTGGAGTAATAAATCATGATTCTTGGGCCAAATAAACTCAGATCCTTGGGCCAAATGTAAACATTATCCCTAAGATTCCCTTCCTGGAGAGGGCAAAAACTGAGGATCCCAACTCACTCTGGGAAAGTACAAGGCTGCATATGAACAGACCCTGAGTTGGAGGGCATGGAGCATCCCTTAGAACTCTCCAGGGAGATTTAAAGTGGAACAAATGCTAATATATCACAGCCTAAGATTCAGTCTAGGCCTGAGTCCTGGAAGAACTGTGTGCGTAAGAGCAGTCCAACCTTTAACGGGAAAAGCATTACCAGTAGGGCTATGGCTCTCCTTTGTAAATAGGGAGGGAGTTAAGATACCCTTTGCCCTTCAAGATCAAAAGCTTTTGCACAGCAAAGGAAACAGTTAACAAAACCAAAGACAACTGACAGAATGGGAGAAGATATTTGCAAATGACATATCAGATAAAGGGCTAGTGTCCAAAATCTATAAAGAACTTAGCAAACTCAACACCCAAAGAACAAATAATCCAATCAAGAAATGGGCAGAGGACATGAACAGACATTTCTGCAAAGAAGACATCCAGATGGCCAACAGACACATGAAAAGGTGCTCCACATCACTCGGCATCAGGGAAATACAAATCAAAACCACAATGAGATACCACCTCACACCAGTCAGAATGGCTAAAATTAACAAGTCAGGAAATGACAGATGCTGGCGAGGATGCGGAGAAAGGGGAACCCTCCTACACTGTTGGTGGGAATGCAAGCTGGTGCAACCACTCTGGAAAACAGCATGGAGGTTCCTCAAAATGTTGAAAATAGAACTACCCTATGACCCAGCAATTGCACTGCTGGGTATTTACCCTAAAGATACAAACGTAGTGATCCGAAGGGGCACGTGCACCCGAATGTTTATAGCAGCAATGTCTACAATAGCCAAACTATGGAAAGAACCTAGATGTCCATCAACAGACGAATGGATAAAGAAGATGTGGTATATATACACAATGGAATACTATGCAGCCATCAAAAGAAATGAAATCTTGCCATTTGCGACGACGTGGATGGAACTAGAGGGTATCATGCTTAGCGAAATAAGTCAATCGGAGAAAGACAACTATCATATGATCTCCCTGATATGAGGGAGAGGAGATGCAACATGGGGGGTTAAGGGGGTAGGAGAAGAGTAAATGAAACAAGATGGGATTGGGAGGAAGACAAACCATAAGTGACTCTTAATCTCACAAAACAAACTGAGGGTTAATGGGGGGAGGGGAGTTGGGAGGGGGGGTGGGATTATGGACATTGGGGAGGGTATGTGCTATGGTGAGTGCTGTGAAGTGTGTAAACCTGGCCATTCACAGACCTGTACCCCTGGGGATAAAAATATATTATATGTTTATAAAAAATAAAATTTAAAAAAAAAAAAAAAAGATACCCTTTGCCCAAAACCTGTCTAGTCGGTAATCTGATTCCTTTTAAAATCAGTTATTTCCCATGGAAATGTCAGGTCTCACAATCGTCCTGCTCTCAAAACAGAGTTAACTCTATGCCTTACATCACATCATATACCTCATCAGATCATGTCATCTTCCACTTTAAAATCTAGCAATGACTTCCCCTCACTTATGGAATAAAGTCTAATTACTTTGACTTTTCCTATGTGGCCATTCATGACCGGGTCTCCCACCTT
The DNA here is from genome assembly GCF_002288905.1 of Enhydra lutris kenyoni. Classification (NCBI taxonomy): domain Eukaryota; kingdom Metazoa; phylum Chordata; class Mammalia; order Carnivora; family Mustelidae; genus Enhydra; species Enhydra lutris. Next base: position 74,918,889 of record NW_019154087.1, read on the forward strand.
TTTGCCCTGATCTTCTATCAAAAATCCTCATTCTCAAATCACCTGTACTTCCCCAAAAGCATTCTTTAGGCTCATACCTCTGTACCTCTGCACAAGCTCCTGTTCTATATAAACGTCCTTCATCACCACTCCTCCAGTTCCTGAGTGTAAGAATAAGAACTCTTACACTCAACACTCCAATTCCCCAAGCAATTCTTCCTTTATGATGTCTTCCTTTTACACCACCCACAAGATGGCTCAAGAGGGTCCAACAGTACCTTCCCCATGCTTTTTTTTTTTTCAAAGAGCTTTAAGTATTTTGTTTGTAACTAGGTTTGTTAACACTATCTAATGAAAATGTACAAAGAATAATGCTGCAGTTTTTGGTTAGATTTAAGTCAAAGACACTAATTAATAAGGAACCTATGAATATGAATATTCTAGAAATTTCTCTTAGCCATCTGATCAGAACACCTGTCTCTATACCTTACTTTAGAAGGTACTGGCATACATCTGAATTGAACTCAGAATATTTCAAAATAAGCTCTAAATAATAAAACTATGCTATATTCAAACTAAAACAATTTTCACAGAACTTTCCTTTCCAGAAATAGTAATAAAGGAAATAAGGCATTCCGTAAAATGTGGTTCTGAACAAGTAATACGTAAAAAACAAATGTATACTTAACTTCTACCTCCTCAAAACAGATGAGCAGAAAAGTTAACGCTTGCGGCAACCAGAAAGGTCTTTCAATTCATATAAAATGGAGCTGCAGAAACATTTTAAGCGTTCTCAGGAAAAAAAGTTGGAGCTGAAATGTGATTATCAGACCAGTTGCAGAAAGTGCACAGGAGCCATATCTCAAGGTCAAACCTAGTACCCGGATATGCAAGAAAATTTCAGGACATGTAGCTTGTTAGCCTTGTCCCATATTGTCATACTCTGATCACATGTGAATTTCACAAACGATTCCAATTGCTCAGCTAGTTGGGTATCAAGGATTTGCTCATACTCCTTCCAAATTTTATCAGAGTCTTTTAAGAGATGCCCCCATATTATTCACAACTGTAGGAAGGTAAAGGTAGGCTGGTCCTTCTTCATCCAGAAGGAACCTGGAGATCTAGGTGCTAGGGTTGCTGAGGAGTGAGGAGCTTAGAGCTTACCACAATGTGTTACAGATTTCCTGGGTTACCCCATCCCCACCCCCAATACCTCAAGAGTCCTGAGGAAAGGATTTTTGTCTTATCTTTGGCCAACATTAGCAACAATTCAGCCACCTGCAACTATTAAAAATAGGTAAGGATTAAGAAAAATGGGTAGCCTTAGAAACTGTTAGACAATCTGGCAACAACTATTGTCAGTAAAAAAAATATATACCCACTGACTCATTTCAGTACCCCAGGCACAACAACAGGCATTCAATGTGTGCTGTGTGTCTGTGTGGAATAACATCCTAGCCACTAATGTTTTCATTTGTCAGATTATTGTGGAACTAAAACATAAAAAATTTGCACCTGGATTTTTTTTTTTTTTTTTAGGATTTTATTTATTTATTTGAGAGAGAGAGTGAGATCACAAGATGTGGGGAGGAAGATAAAGGCAGAGGGACAAGCAGACTCCCTGTTGAGTAGGGAGGCTGCCCTGGGTCTCAATCCCAGGGTCCTGGGATCATGACCTGAGCTGAAGGCAGATGCTTAACCAACTGAGTCACCCAGGCACCCTTCCAGGCATGCTTCCAGGCATCCTGGAATATTTTTATATTTTTTTGAAAAGAGCATTCCATGGTCCTTTTCACTGTGAGTGTGAATGCAAATTGGTACAATTTTTTAGGAAGGCTATTTGAACATATAGATCCTTCCTCAGCTTACAATTGCTTTATCTCCTGATAAACCCATTATAAACTAAAAATATGGCTAAGTTGAAATGCAATTATCTGTGCGCACGCGCACACACACACACACACACACACACACACAAAACCACAGAAGAAGTGCTGTGAAGTGCTGTGAAAAATAATCTAAACTAATCCTCACTCTAAAGAGTTGGAGAAAACTAACTTCACAGAAAAATGAGCAACAGAAAATACTGAAATCAGATCCCTCACAATGTTAGCACAAGGAAAAGACGTTAAACAGCAAATACTCCACAATGAAAGCACACATAATTAATTAAAGCCAGATAAAAGATATTAAGATGAGACAAGGCATGAAAGAATGTAAGTCAGAATTTTTTTTTAATTCAGAAAAGAGTTGATAAAAATAACAAATGAAAACATCAGTTTAGAAAAGAACATTATTGTGACACCCTACTTGGCTCAGTTGGAAGAGCATGAGACTCTTAATTTTGGAGTCATGAGTTCAAGCCCCCATGTTGGGTATAGAGATTACTTAAAAATAAATAAAGAATTTTAAAAAGAGAATGAAGATTATTTTGGAAGATGAGAGCAAATAAACACAACTATGCTTTAAGAGAAACAGATAAAGAAAGTAAATGAAACAAGATGGGATTGGGAGGGAGACAAACCATAAGTGACTCTTAATCTCACAAAACAAACTGAGGGTTGATGGGGGGAGGGGGGTTGGGGGGGTGGGGTTATGGACATTGGGGAGGGTGTGTGCTATGGTGAGTGCTGTGAAGTGTGTAAACCTGGCGATTCACAGACCTGTACCCCTGGGGATAAAAATATATTATATGTTTATAAAAAATAAAATTTAAAAAAAAGTGAAAAAAAAAGAGAAACAGATAAAATTTTTAAATAAAAGGAAATGAAGAGATTAAAAGGATACAATAGAAAGTAACAAATATTAAAGATAGACAAGAATATCTAACACAGAAAATAGAGAAGTCTGACTAAAAACAAAATGCAACTGAATACTGAAAATAATGAAAATAAATGCAAGAACATTTTCTTGAAATAAAAAATGTGAAGCTGAATACTAAAAGAACATAACATATATCTGAGACTGCCAACCCTGATAATCAACACCAGACATATTCTAAAAAATACCATTAGACTTTAAAGAAAAGTCCTTTGGACTTCTAGGCAAAAGAGTTATTATTTAGCATGTTATTTACAGAGCTAAATATCACTGGACATTGCCAGCAATATTTTATGCCAGAAGAAAACAAAGAAAGGTATTTATGATACTTAAAGAAAGAAAATGCAAGCCAAGAATTTTAAATCAAGAAAAAGTAACCTTAAAGTATCAAGGTGACACGATTCAATAACCCTAGAAAAGTTTTCTGCACTTCTGAGAATCTACTAGAGAATAAGTTCAGAAAACGAAAATGATTACAAAGACTGGTTTATGTTAAGTATATAGTTACTTGAAGAACTAATAAGATTAGTTAAGAGAGAGGGATTATAATATAAGATGGCTTTACAAAATGTTGACACAATACAACTATTAGAAACAATTGGAAGAATGGGGACAGTATACGCAAAAAGAAAAAAAACAGAAACAAAAATAAAAACAAACAAAAAAACTATGTTCTATTTTGACTCTACAAGAGAAATAAAAGACCTTATCTCTAGAGCCCTTTCTTCTTCATACACTAGAACACTGACCACTAGGTTTCACACTAGAAGGATGGTGAGAAAGAAAAAAGAAAAAAAAATAGTACCAAAAAAGTTTTCCAAAACTAAAGAGGAGTTTCTTTGCTGAAAAGGCCACAAACCAGAAAAAAGGATGAAAAGCTCCACTTTAAGGTACATTGGTACGAAATTTGTAGAGGACATGATCATCTACAAAGAAACTCCCATCGAATCTACCAAAAAAGCTACTATAACTAAGTTAATATAAAATAATCAATTGTATTTCTATAAACCAACAATGAACAATCAGAAATCGAAATTAATAACACAATACCATTAACAATAGTGTCAGAAAATATGAATCACTTCAGGATAAATCTGACAAAAGACAACACAAGAACTTTACACTGAAAACTACAAAATAATGCTGAGAGAAATTAAAGACCCCTAAATAAATTGCGGAGATGTGCCATGTTCATGCATCAGAAGGTTCAATATTGTTAAGATTTTAATTCTTCCTAAACTCGTCTAGAAATTCAATACAATCTCAATCAAAAACCTCACACACTGTTTCGCAGAAACTTACGAACTGACTCTAAAATCCATATGAAAACATAAAGAACCAAGAGCCAATGCAACTTTGAAAAGTAAGAACTTTTCCTTTAAGGGGTTACAATGTTTGAGAACTTGAATGATTTCAGGATTAATTTTAGAAGTTATAATAATCATGATTATACTGGCAGTAAAATTTTTAAAAAATTATAGTAATCAAGACCATGGTATTAGCAAGATACATACACACACAAAATATCCAGGGAATAGAAGAGAGCTCAGAAATAGACTCATACTTTTATGGTTAGCTGATTTTCAAAGGTGCAAAGAAAGGAAAGTTAGTAAAGAGAATAATCTTTTCAACAAATGGTACTAAACTATTCAGATGTGGGAAAAAAGAACTGATCAATACTTTAAATCATATACAAAAGTGACTTAAAGTGGATCATAGACCTAAATGTAAAAGCAAAAACTGTAAAACTTCTGGAAGAAAACAAAGGAGAGAATCTTTGTGTTCTTGGGTTTTGCAAACATCTCCAAAAAGGACATCAAAAGCACAATTCATTAAAGAAAAGGTTAATAAAATGCCATTTCATCAAAATCTTTAAAAAATATTTTTAAAAAGAACATTTTAAAAAATAAAATAATAAAATAAATTTAAAACTCCCTCACTAGAAGATGCTGTTAGAGGAATAAAAAGATAAGCCAAAGACTGGGAGAAGATATTTTCAAAGCATGTACCCAATAAAGATCTTGTATCCAAAATAAAGATTTCTCAATAAGAAACCAAACAACCCAACTTTAAAATGGGCATGAAATATGAACATACACTTTGCCAAAGAAGATATATGGATGGCACTAAGCCCATGAAAATACTTCCAACACCATTAGTCATTAGCAAAATGCAAACTGAAACTCCAATGAGATACTACATTATACAGCTATTAGAAAGGCTAAAATTATATACTTTATCATACCAAGTGTTGGCAAGTGTTATGGGCTTAACTTCCCTCCCACCCCCAAATTTCACATATTGAAACCCTAATCCCCCAATACCTCAGAAGGTAGCCATATTTGGAAATAGGGCCTTCAAAGAGCTGATTAAGCTAAAATGAGGTTAGGGTAAGCCCTAATCCAATCTGACTGGTGTCCTTATAAAGAGGAGGAAATTTGGACATAAGAAAAGAGAATGTGAAGAGGCAACGAGAAAGCAGCCAGCCATATACTAAAGCCAAGGAGAAAAGACTCAGGTGAAACTGACCCTGTCCACACCTAGACCTTATACTCTAGAACTATGAGAAAATAAATTCCTGTTCTTTAAGCCACCCAGTTGGTGGGTCGTGTTATGGCAGCCCTAGCAAACTGAAACAGCAAAGAAATGAAGCAACTATAATTTTCATACTGCTGATGGAAATGCCAAATGATATAACCACTATGGAAAACAGTAACCATATCTTAAAATGGTAAACATGTATCTACCATATGATTTAACCATTCCATCTTGGATATTTACCAAAAAGAAAGGTAAAAAAATAAACATATGTCCACACAAAGATTTATACACAAATGTTTATAGCATATTGAGGTGTAATAGCCCCAAACTGGAAACAACCCAAGTATCCATTAACAGATGAATAGACAAACTAGTGTTTCCATACCATGGGATACAGGATGGAATTCTTCTGGGCAATAAAAAGGAATGAACTATTAATACACATAAAAACATAGGTGGATCTAAAAATAATTGTGCTGAGTAAAACAGACCAAACAGAAAAGCATAATTTCATTAAAATAAAATTCTAGAAAAAGTAAACCACAGTGAAAGACAATAGATCAGGGACTCCCTGAGGAAAGGGAGGGAAAGCAATGAGGGGTTATAAAGATGCACAAGAAAACTTTGAGGGGTGATGAATATTTGGGGTTTTAAAAAAATTTTTTTTCTTCTAAATTTTTATTTAAATTCTAGTTAGTAAACATACAGTGTAATATTGGTTTAGTGATTTAGTGATTCATCACTTACATATAACACCTAACGCTCATTCTAATAAGTGCCCTCCTTAATCCCACTCACCCATTTAAGTCAACACCCACCCACCTCCCTCCATCACCCCTCAGTTTGCTCTCTATTGTAAAGTCTCTTATGGTTTGCCTTCCTCTCTCTCCTCTCTTTTTCCCGCCTTCCCACACTATCCATCTGTTTGGTTTCCTAAATTCCACATGAGTGAAATCTTACGGTATTTGTCTTTTTCTGACTGACCTATTTTTGCTTAGCATAATATACTCTAGCTCCACCCATGTTGCTGCAAATGGCAAGCTTTCATTACTTTTGATGGCTGAGTAATATTCTACTGTATATATACACACACCACATCTTCTTTATCTTTTCATGAATGGATGGATATAGGCTTTTTCAGAATATTTTGGTTTTCCTGATAGTGGATCTCTTGGGTAGGGATACAGATTTCAAATATTACCAAACTATATACTTCAAATGTTTGTAGTTCTCTCTGTAAGTCAACTGTATTTCAACAAAGCTTTTAAAAAAATTTAAAAGCACACATTTTAAACTACAAAGAAGAAACTGACATAAAATCATCAAAGAGGTTTCTAAAAAACTTCTTTCAGACCTTGACAGAGTAGGTAAAAAACTAAGAATACAGAGAATATTAAGTTGGAACACACAAGTGCATACTCACACATCTAACTCTACATCATGAAAAGAATTACGCTCATTCAAGGACTTATAACGCTACATAAAAAGTGAACACATATTAGACTTGTAGAGGACATCTTAACATTCTAATCACAGTGCAAATAAACTAGAAATTTATGACAATATAGTTACAAGAACCCAAAATTTACTAATCTATTAGAATTTAAAATACTCTCATAAATTAATATTAGGCCAAAGGGAAAATCAAAGATATAATTATAGATTATCTAGAAAATTATAATTAAAATGAAAACAATGTCAAAATTTGTGGGCCACTACTGAATCTGTTAACATGAGAAAGCTCATAGTTGAAGTATCTATGTTAAGAATGAAAATAAATTAATAAGCATAAAAACGTGAAGAAGTCAGAGAAATAACATGAATCCAGGAAATCAGAGAAGAGGAATTAATAACAGTATCAACTGAAATCCACATAAGAAAAGAACAAACACTATTATTTCTGACTAAAATTCAATATAACCTATCATGGGTACCTGGGTGGTTCAGTTGGTTAGGCATCTGCCTTTGGCTCAGGTCAGGATCCCAGGGCCCTGGGATCAGGTCCTGAGTTGTGTTCCCTGGCTCAGCGGGAAGCCTGCTTTTCCCTCTCCTTCCTGCTCGCTATCTCTGTCACTATCTCTGTCTCTCTCTCAAATAAATAAATAAAATCTTTATCAATTACTAATCAGCCTACTCAAAATTTAGAGAGAAACTTTAATTAAAAAAAAAACAGGAAAGTAAAAAGAATTATAGGAGATATTTATTTAACTCAATGCCCATAAATCTGAGAATAAAGTCCAATGATGAATAAACAGTCAGCAAAACTGACTCAGGGAGTAGTTAAACTTAAATAGTTAATATTTATTTCCTCATATGGAAATGAGAAAGCAAAAAGCTACATTCCAAAAATCAAGCCCAGTTATTTCATTTGTGATCTTTTATATGGCCAGAGTAAGTTGGTCTGAAGCTATTCAAATTGTTCCTGCAACCAGATAAAAGAAATTTTGTTCTCCTTTTAGAAAGAAGAACAGTAATGACGAAATGCATAAACACCCACACACAGAAAGACATGTAAATCTCATGTATGAAAACTGAGGAATACTCAAAATAATATTCAATAGAAAGAACATAGCAAAACATTGAAGAAAATACTTTTATCAGGATTTTTACATCAATTAGAAAATTAAAAAGAAAATATATTCACACTTTTTTACAAGCATAAAATGATGAAGTAAGAAATGTGGTTGATCCTTAAAAGAAATTATAACTCAACTAGGGGATGTAAAAGAAATCTCAAATTAACTGGGAAATCGTATCTGATTCTGAATTGGAAGACTCAATACTACAGGTTGCCAATTCACATCAATACAATTTATAAATCAACAAAATTATAAATTTTAAAATTATAAATTATAAAAAGTTTAAGTAAAAAACTACAACATATTTATTTTTTTAAACTTCAAAATAATCCTAAAGTTTACTCAAATGAATAAAGAAGCAAGACCAGTAAGGAAATTCTGAAATAAAAACTACCAGATATCAAAACAAACATAGAGGTTATATTAACATGGTATGCATTTTGCAGACTGGGAAAATAAAACAGTAACAGATATTAGCAAGGATGTGAAGCAAACAGCAAGTGAAGAGTGCAAACAGAAATAGCTCCTTTATGCAAAAATTTGTCAGTACCTACTAAAACTGATCATAAAACAATATGCAAAGAGAATAAGAAGAAAGAAAACACCATATAAAAGTAGTAGAGAATAACATGAGAGAGCTAAAACAAAAATAAAAATATTAAAGTGGACCAAAGATATATTAAATAAACAAAAGTAAAACATAGCAACTGCACTCCCAACAGAAGTATATACACCTGCTAATCAAAAAACAAATGCAAACATGTTTTGTAGCAGCATTATTTCTAATGTTCAAAAACTAGGACAACCCAAATGCCCATCAACATTAGTACAGATAAGTAAACTGTATACTCAGACAATGGAACACCATACAGCAATGAGAAAGAACAGTCTACAACTAGTACACACAACATGGTTGAATCTCAAAAACAATGTTGTATTAAAGAAGACACCAGAGAATCTGTATGATTCTAAATGATACCACTCATATAAAATTCACACAGGTAAAAGTCTTTCATGGTATTAGAAGTCAAGATTAGTGTTCACCCTTAGGTTGGGGGTGGCAGGCACGTAGGAAGAATAGTTTTACAGTATAAAGAGTCACTGTGGACCTGGTTTCTTTATCTTGGTCACATGGAAGTATTCACTTTGCCAAAATTCACTGAGCTAAAACAAAAACAAAAACTAAAACTAAAACAAAAAAGACACAAACTAAGGATGACAAACTAATAAACATGTTTTGGCTATCAGATTAAAACACTGACAATCCTTTCTTAAAGATGCAAATTAGTACCCATTTTGAGTATTTTTTATATTTGTACTCTGAGATCCAGAAATATTTATCCTTCTAATATAAGTACAAAAGATAAATAATAACCATATATCACAAAGTTGCCTGAAGAACTTTTTGGATTTCTACATATACTCTTTGTATTCATAAAAAATTGAAATCAACTAAATATTTTCAATAAGAAACTGTTTTAAACAAATTATGGCACAAAGGAATGTACAACACAGTGGAATTCTATGTATACATTTAACATTAGCAGAACTATACATACAGACATAGAAAGGCATGCAAAATGTTAACTAAAAATACCAATTTGTAAAATAGTATATATAATATACTCCCATTTTCATAAAAGTGAATAAAAATGATTATTCAACAAACTTTTAATAGCGGTTATTTCTGCGAGGGTAAATTACAGGGAATCTTTGCTCTCTACATTCACATTCCAAATGGTTTCTATGCTTGAAATAAGCATGTATCAGGCTTTTATAATCTGAAAAAATTAAAAAAAATTAATGAGATAATAATATTTCAAGAATGTCTATGCTTTAAATCTTTTTAAAAACCTACTGCTGTATGATCCTTTATGCAAAACCATTTGTAGAAAACACAAGGTGAAAGTGATTTGAATAGACAGGATTTCCTTTGTCACCCTCACCCTCCAGTTTGGGCTACTCTGATTCCCACCTCATTTCTTAAATTGCAATATTATCTATCTGAAAAAAAAAGGGGAGCTGAACAGAAGGATCACTTAAAATTCCTTCCAACCTTGAACTCCTTTATTTTTTTTTCCCTTTCCTTTTCTTCTACCTCCTGCAGTCATAAGAAAGATGTATATTGTTTCACTATATTCACTGGAGTTTTATATTCTCTTTAATTTAAAATTATGTTAGAATTTCTCCCAAGGAAAAAAGAAATCCAAACTAATTTGCTTCATAAGATTCTTTGTGAGTAGCCCTGAAAAAGCACATTCCTTAATCTCTCCGATTTTCTTCCAGTTCCTGTTTTTTCCCATATGGTATAAATATTCATTGGATATTCAGAAAACAGCATTTTTGTCCCAAAAGTACCCAAGAAACTGAAAGTTTCTACTATTAAAAGTAAGCAACAGGGGGTGTCTGCCTGGCTTGGTCTCAGCAGAGCATGCGACTCTTAACCTCAGGGTCTGTGATTTCAAAGCACAAGATGGGCTTGGAGCCTACTTAAAATAAACAAACAAAAATAAAAGTAAGCAATATTAAAACTGTCTTGATTTTTCTTTCCTCGTTTTATTTTAAGCCATGTCTACGAACTTACACATCTAAATGGACTTAAGCTAATTAAAAAAATTTACACACTGACACATTTGACAAATGTGTGTATATAAAAAACCACAATTCAAAATATTTACATTCATCTCAGAAAAGTATTTTCTAGGACTATAGCAGGAACCACGTAAGAGCAAAGAACATGAACGTAATTTACTATAATTTTCTATTTAATCTTTTCAGCATGGCAAGACCAACTTTGTTCAACAGTAATGGAACAATGTCATATAATTCCACCCATGTAAACACAATGTGCCATTTCCTAAAATCCCGTGTTAAAAACTACAGCATTAATAGCAGAAACAACAGAGCAGTCTGGAAAGCAACAGGAATTCAGATCAGACAAACTTGAGTCCTAGTTTCAGAAAAGGGGAGACCCAAGATTCATTTGATAATCTCTCAGAAGTATTTTATTTGTTTTTCTCAATCTTTTTCCACACATCAATTCACATTCCCTTTTGCCTCACACTTTCTCCTTCTTTAAAAATACCATTATAAATCCATTTTTAGAAGAGCCTAACAGCTCCCATCAGCAAGGGAAGTAATTATTAATAAGCCTGGACTAATGTTATCATTTTGGCTCTATAGAAGCAATGGTATCATTCTCATAACTGGCTGGGAAGAAAAGAACAAGTCCTGTTCAACAGGATATTAAAATGAAGGTTGAACGCCAATTAGAGACAAGAAGAGCAGAAGAGACAATGGTAACCAAACTTATTAACAAATTACAATAAGAAAGAGGCCTTTTTTGATTCCCAGTTTACATTAAGAGCATACAAATAGACTTTTGCTAGAAGTCCTAAGAATTCAAATGATATCTTAAGAAATCTTAATGATATCTTAAGAAATGGTATCTTAAGAAAAATTTCCCAGCAAAGGGCAGTCAAAACATTGGAATAAATCAATGGTATGAGCAGTGTGATTCTAGCTGTGGGGGAGTCTTTCTGAAGACATTAAATAACAGCATGCTTCCTTGCTCTGTCTACAGTGGTCCTCTCTGAAACATTCTGGAGAAGGTCCTTAGTTCTGATGCCATAACATACCTAGGCATATTTGCTAGCCTTACCTATCTATATCATTCAAGATTTGACACCTTTTTTTTTAAAGCTAGGCTACTATTATATTAATTTTTACAGCTTTGAATCTAGATATATAATAAATTGTGGGAAGGACAGAAGGACAAATGGTGGGAGGATGGGAGAGATGGAAGGAAGAAAGGAGGGAGGAACAGTCAACACACTCCACCATTTAAGAATGGCCACCACCAGAATGAGATTTCTTGCACCTAAAGAACTTTAATTGAACTTCTTTTCCTAATGAAGTATACATATGACCAAAGGTTCTCATTCTCTATTCTAACATCAATAATACCAATCTGTTTTATTTCACTAATCTGTTTGCTTTCCAAAACAAATGAAGAGAATTAAGTTAGTGGCCCAGAGAACTAAGCCAGAGTTAAAAGCCAGACAATTTGATCCTCAACTTGCTTTTAAACAGAATACGACTGACTCTCAAAGTACACAGGTTTGAAATGCATACATTCACCTGTATGCAGGACTTTTTTTTTTTTTAAATACACTACAGTACTGTAAATGTATTTTCTCTCCCTCATGATTTTCTTAATAACATTCTCTTTTCCTTTAGTTTACATTATTGTAAGAACACAGTATACAATATATATAACATACAAAATATGTGTTAATTAACTATGTTATCGGTAAGGCTTCCAGTCAAAAAGAGGCATAGTGCTTTAGTCTTGAGGCGTCAAAAGATACACACAGATTTTCAACCTCCTGGAGCTGGTACCTATAATCCCTACCATTGCCCAAGGGTCAATTCTATTTCTTTTCTAGTTAATCCTTTTAACTGGTATAAACAAATTTAAATGTAATTAGAACCAAGTTCATCAAGTTACAATTCCCAAAGATGAGAAATTTCCTAAGCAGTCTTCAGCAAACTACCTAATTTCCATAATACAGCAAAGATATTACTGGGTCACTGGGGCTTGAGACTAGCAAAAACTAGCTGACAGATCTGTCAAATGACAAGTTATGTGTTGATACAGATGAATAGCCAAATGGTTTGGTATCATTCTGATCACAGCATCAACACAGAATAATACTAACAAAACTTTTCTATTTGGAAGAATTTTTTAAGTACCAATTTTCAAATTAAAATTAGAGTATTGTTAGACTATACTCTATGTAATCCACTGAATTGTAACTCACTGCCAACATTCACAGTTAAACTCAATGAAGAAACTGAACCTGTATAAAACCATCACTAAAGCTGAGGAAAGATACGTGAGGATAATAAGCAACTGAGTTCAATATTAATTTATTCCTTTAGATAAATGCTCTCAATTGACCCAAATAAACCAATTTACTAGGTCACCTGATAACATGAAGAAACTATGAAATATGACATGACTCATGCATATAGCATGTATAACACAGAGCAAAAACTTCTGAAAGTGTGAACAGTTTCAATAAGTTGAATAATTTTAGGTGCAGAAATTCTACTACTGTTGCTACTCAGAAATAATTTAAAATATCAAAATATAGTTTAGATCATTTTGATAATATTATTAGAGAAGAATCAGTAAGAGTATTATTATTATTTAAGTTGGTCTTTGTTCATTCAAAGTTGTCTTACAAGGGTGTTATAAACTACAACTGACTTCTTTTTTCAGGTATCTGAAACACAAGGAATGATTTGCTTTTAAATAAGCCACAATATATCATCAGTATAGGACTAGTTTTTATGACGTCTTCTCAAAGGATGGTGGTGGTGGGAGCAACCTAATTCTTATGACAGACATCTGTCTTTCTCAGGAATGGCATCTCAATCCCTAAGAATTGTTCATGCCAAAAGCCTCAAGAGGTACCTAGGACTCCTTCTCATTCTCTCACACATATGTATACCCAATACATCAACAAATCCTATTGCCCCTTTCCTTCAAAATATTCCCAGACTGCAACCACTTCTTTTACCCTACCACTATCACCTGGAGTCAAGCACATTCTCTCTGGACTACTGCAAACAGCCCTTCTAACGTCTCTCTGATTCCACCTTTGTCCTTACTTAAGACCAATCTCTACATAAAACTCAAAACAATCCTTTTAAAATATAAGTGCACAGTAAAGTCGGCCTTGCCCAAAAAGAGGTGTGACCATTGCCTGGGCTTCTTGGAGGTAATCTGGTTCATAACTGATAGAAGTGATAGAAGGGGCTGGTCACATCAGACCTTCAGGCAGGACTGGCCATACCCAAGAGTCTTAGGATCAGCCATGCCTGAAAGACCAATTAGTGTGGAGGCTTCAGGTCACACAGAATCAATAGACCTGTTCAACTCCACAGACAATCAAGCAACTAATCTCGCTTATGTAATGAAGCCCCATTAAAAACTCTGAAAACCAAAGCTTGAGTTGCGTTCCCTGATTAGCAATACTCTGTGCATAAGGTAAAAATATCATGCACACACTGATACCAAGAGGGTCACTGTCCTGACTCCATGGGAGAAGAGAACAGAAGCTACACATATAAAATTCTCTAAAACCCTGCCCTAGGAGTCTCTTCCTTTGGCTAATTCTGATGTATCCTTTCCCAATAATAAACTACAACTGTACAAATAACAGCTCTCAGTAATTTCTGTGAGTCCTAACAAATTATAGAACCTCAGAATGATTTTGGGAATGCCCTGAACCTGGAGTTGGTGTCAGGAGTAAAGACAGTCTTGGGGCCTGCACCCACAAACTTCAGAGTTTGGTTAACTCCAGGAAGGTATTCAGTGTGTTTTTGTAGTTTTCTTACAAATTAATAGAGGTTCTAAAATACTTTATAATCTTATCTTTTTTTTTTCTTTTGGTTCCTTGTCTGCCTATAAATGTGGCCTACCCTCCCATTCTTCAAGAGAAAATAAAAGTATCCTGTTCTCCCTCCTCTCTTCTCTCCACTGACTGCTTCCATCCTCTTCAAATCCTCTCACTACTCCACTCACTTTACGGACTCAAAAATGTATTCTAAAATTTTCTCATCATATTCTCATAAATCTGCTATGTAAAGTTTCTACTTCTCCTGGAAAATAAAGACGAATAGAAAATACAAAAGATTTTCTACCAGCACAGCCTCCTCATATTTATTTGAGCTGCATTAGAGATGGACACAGTAAAAATCTAGCTAGGCCCATGGTTTCATCCTGAGGCCCCCAACCTGACACCTCTTGTCCAGTCTTGCTATGACATACTCTCCAGAATGGTACACATTTTACAAGTTGACTTTATTACTCAAAAAGAGTCCTCTCGGCCTGGCTATGTCACCACTCCCTTGTCTTGCTTCAGACTTCCAAATGTTAAAACAGCATTATTTAACATTTGGGCAGACTGAATTCCCTGCCTTACTAGTTAATTAAGGGTCAAGTGTTCCAGAGCAGTAATCAAATATGTTTCAAGCTGAAAAGAAAAATCTGTTTTTATATGAGTACAACCAAAGACTTTATCATTTGAATATTACAGTTTTATTTTATCAAATAAACACAGGACACCCCCCAGGAAAAAAATTATTAAAGATTTCACAATACTTGTGCATTATCTTGAGGATATGGATCCTTAAATGAAATTTGAGAACTGCATGCACTATAAAGCTTTACACTTCTTAAAAGAGGCATATGCTATTTGCTTAATATACATACGCAGTTTTCACCTGACTACTTCAGTGGTCTTTCAGAAAGCTCTGTTGGTCAGCCTCTGCAGAGACAACTACTGAAGGCTAACTGGCTTCCCTATGTTTGCTGAAACCTTCCATTCATTTTCCATTCCATCCTCAAGCCACTACACTCTACTACAGAGTGGTCTTACTCAAAATGCAAATCTGATCTCCCATCAATGGCTTTCTGGAGCATTTGGGATAAAGTCAAAATCCTGACAAGATCTTCACCATGTTCTGCTCTCCCTGCATGTGAACACTTCAGCCTCCTAGGTCATCTTGCACAGGACCCCCACCCTCCCCTCCCCAAGGACACTCCCTCCCTCCCTCATAACTGTTCCCTCTACCCCATGCTCTCAGATTCTACTCATCCCTCAGGTTGCTGTAGTCACATTACCAAAAACATCTTTGCTGATGCCTTCCCACAAACGAGGGAAGCTCCTCCTCATAGGTTCACATCAGACACTCATTCTACCTTTCACAGCCCTATCCACTCCCTTTCCATTTGTCTCCACTAGACTGGAAGCTTAAGAACAGGGTATGAGTCTTTCTTACTCACTGCTATATCCAACCATGCTTTTGCACCTATTTGCTGAATGAATGAGTCCAGAAGCATGAAATATACTGACTTAAAAATGTTTCAAAGCCAACTGTTAGTATAAATTATGTTAATTTTATTAACATTTCTTTTCAAAAATCCACCAGAAAAGGAAAATGGTTCTTACTTTAAAGTGAAAGTTGTTTGTTTACCATTACAATACTAGGCAGTTTTCAACAATAAAACCAGTACACTTTTTGAGTATTTAGAATAAAGAGCATATGTTTTCACTAAGGATTTAGAGCAGAAAGAATATAAATGCAAGATTACTGGCTGTCTAATGAAGTTTCATTTTAAATTAATTTCTGAAGTCAATTAATACCATGCCCAAAGGGCATTATAACCACAACCAAAAACCTCCTTTTGTTAAGCATAAGGTCAAATCTATGTTCAAACACGTGCTACATTTTAATGCTTTATTTAGGAATAATTTTCTTCATGAGAGGTTCAGTTCCTTTACAAATAGCACCTATCAGATTAGAAACTTCTGATTAACATTATGGCCTAAGTTAAAAGAAAGGGAAGAAAAGAGGTCACCATAAAAATTAGTCCTCTTCATAGCTCTGAGTTAAAATTATCTAGGAGGAAAAGAAAAATATCAGGCAAAGATTCTCTAAGTGCAGAACCAGCTGAATTCACTTCTAATTGAGAAACTATTTAGAACAAGATAAAACTACCACAGATCCTAACCTCATTTTCTCCAGCACCCTGAAAAACAAACAAGCCGAGTGACTGCTCTGGCCAAAGGCTGAAAGCCCAAAAAGCATGAGAAAGAATGGTGGAATGTCACATATTTATTTTTGATCCTTGTCTATATCTGTCCTATATCCTAATTACCTCTACCAAGTTCACAAAGGGTATGGACTCTGATACTTTTCCCAACACCAGAACTTAGCAAAGACCTTAAGTATATTAATACAAGAAATTAAATAAGCTCATTGAATACAGTAATAGCAAGGTGGAAGGTCAGGCCACAGCCTGAACTTATCTATAAGCCAAATGTTAAGTCTTATACGTAAGTCTAGTTGTTCTAAATACAATATACAAAACTAATTTAATACAAATTTGATTATTTACTAATGCAAACTATCTATTCTGTTAGATCAACCCTTCCTCCTTTTCTGGACTTTATTTCAATTACCCACTTTCCTTCTCTACTGGTTCCTTCCTTTCATTTAAACATAATCAAGTCTCTCCCAACTTAGAACTCCTACTGACCCTACAATCTCTTCTAGTTGTCTGCCTCACCAAGCCCCCTCATATCTAAACTTCTTGAGAAAGAGGTCTGCATTTCGCCACCACCTAGTCACTTCTTAAACTCATACATGCACGATGCAAGTGAGGTACATTACTGAGCCATAAAACTAAAGATGAAAATAATCTGTGAACAAAATCATTATCTAGTCATTTAAACACTTCAAAATTTAGAAACTGAGAAGCTTATCCATGTCTCTTCCCACTTCATACCTTCTCCTGTCTCTCCACAAATTGTATATCCAACCCACCTCCCATCTCATCTATACCATGGTTTAAGATTCAGCTTCTCAAACATGCATTTTTTGTACAGGTCTTCACTAGCTGTGTTCCCTCTGCTTAGAATGTTTTTCCAACCTTTTGATGATTTAACTCTTCCTCATTCTTCAATGCCAAATTCAAATGGTATCTCTTCTCTGTAGCTTTCCCCACGCTCAAAGCAAAACTACTCCCTTAATTGTATTCCCACAGTACTTTACTCAAATTTCCCCAATAACATAAACACATCCTAGTCAATTTTTTTTAACTTGCCTGTCTCTTCAACTGTTCTAAATTACTGGAAGACTGAGTGTGTCTTAATTGAAGTTCTAAAGAGTTTCAAAGACCTGGGAAACTCCTTAAATTAGAAGCAAAATTTTGTACATCTTGTGTTTTTGGACAGGCTACAGAAGCTATCAGTTTCTCAAAGAGGCATACGACCCCAAAAAAGTTAAAAATTACTGCCTCCGAAGTTAGCACAGTATCTGTCACATAGTAGAGACCCATTAAGTGGGTCTCTAAACTGTCATCAATATATCCATAAAAGGGACTAGACGGGGATAAATCTATTTGGTGGGAGAGAAAAACAAATCTCCTTTACGGAATTCTAAATAGCATATGCACATACTGCCCTCTCCAGGAGGTGGAGCTTAATGTCCTACCCACCCCTACAAGTCCTTGAGGGTGGGCTACTTAGTGACTTGCTTCAAACGAACTGAGTGGGAAATGAGAAAAATAGTAAGTAACTTACAGTGGAGAAACCTTAAAACACCACCTTAAGCAAAGGATTAACTACTTAGTTGAAGGCTGACCTCACCTATGATGTCATGCAATTATCAGGCATTCCCTGATTTGATGTATCAAGAAACCACTTCATCCCTATAATATTCTTTCCAAAAATGTATAACTTCTGTGTAATTGTGGGGGGAAAAAAAGAAAAAAACAAACAAAACAAACAAACTTCAGACCAACCCAAACTGAGGGACATTCTACAAAATGCCTGACCAGTACTTCCTAAATGTCAGGGAACCAAAAAATATGGAAAGAGGGAAACTCTTACAGTCCAGAGGAAACTAAGAAGACAGGACAACATAATGCAATCTGGTGTCCTGGACTGGATCCTGGAACAGAAAGAAAACACGAATGGAGAAACTGGTGAAATTCAAAAACTCTGGAGTTTAGTTAATGGTAGTATACCCATGCTGGTTTCTTCATTTGGACAAAGGTATCATGGTACCTTTCCCAATGGGGGGAACCCAATGGGGAGTATACAGGAACTCTATGTGCTGTCTTTATCATTTTTCTGGAACCTACAATTATTCAAAAAAATAAAAGGTTTCTTTTCTGAGTCTATTTTCATGTAGTCAACTCAGACTTCTCAGATTCCCAGTTTCCAAACTTTCAAAGAAATAGTGGCAAACAGATCAGTTGTCCAATTCCAGTAAGTTACATTAGACATGCTATATAAAGGATGCTACAGTCAAACCAAAGCAAAAATCTGTCAAGTCAATTATAATTATGAAAATTATAAATTACAACTTAGAAGTTAGCGATTGGCATCTATTTCTCGATAATGAAGTTTCAAATGTGTAATTAGTGACTTTTAAATCTAAACTGCTTAACTCTACATCCAAGCATCCTATTGTGCTAGGCACAATGAAGACCTGTACACACGCAGTGTGTGTGGAATGGGGAAAGAAAGACCAATAAGCAATAATAAATGACTATGGACTAGGGCAGTGGGACATAGAATGCAAGGGGAGCAGAGAGCAGGAGGTCTATAGACTCTCAGGACTGTCTGAGGGAGATTAAGATGGAAGGATCAGTAAAATTTTTCAAGAAAAATTCAGAATGAGACCTGAAGAGTAAGAAGCATTAGCCAAGAAAAGAGGATTGAGGAGTACACCAGACAAACTCAAGAACCTACACAAAGACCTACAAGTGAGAGACCATGGCCAGTGGTTCAGTGTGGCTACAGATTAAGTGCTAAGCAGGGCATGGCAAGAAATGCAGGAGCCCAGTTTTACAGTCTGCTTTTGGGAGTCATGCCTAGAAGCTTGGCCTAGAGTTTCTTTATCTTTCCCAATAATCCTGGAACAACTTCTAAAAACCTCTGTGTTAGTTTACTTGCCATAACAATGCACTGCCACAATCCCTCTTATTAATAAGATAATTAGCCTCCACACCATAACATTCAACAGCAATAAAAACAAATGTTTAACCACAGTCTCTACACTCGATCCTATCTACACAATTTTCTTTGCCACTAGTATGTGCAAAAAGACACAGAAGGCAGGTTTATAAAATGTGTAAGATGGCAAAAAGCTGGCAGATATTGCTAACATGTTTTAAGTTCTACACTTATGTTCAAATGTATCAATAACACTAAATATAAGTAGCGATGAACCAAGGAGGAAAGAAAGGGAGGGAGGGAGGAGGGAATAATTACCAGAAGGCCAATCCCACCATACATCTAAAATGAACCTCTCAGCCTTACCATTCCTGCAACAGAGGACCCACCTAACAGTAGAACACATGCTTAAAAGTACAGGTTGTGAGGCCAAACTGCATGACTCTGAAACCCAACTCTACCACCTGCCAGCTGTGCTACACTGGGCAAATTACTTCACCTCTTTGGACCTCAGCTTCTTCCATTAGTAAGTATGGATAGTATCAGTACCTACCTCGCAGATATAATTTGAGCTAATACACACCAGCTATCATTAATATCCACCTTGTATTCCAAGGTGCACATTCCCGGTACCCTCACTGAATAGCCACCCTTTTTTCTCCCCCTTAAGAAAGCATGTCAGAAAGTAACAAACATTATCTCAAATCTACTTATCTACTCTCTAAGTAAATCACTTTCAAAGCTTAGTTTATTACTAATAATATATTCTCTATAGTCCACAATAACAATTACTCTTTTCAGTGTGTTACAACACCTAGAAGAAATATGATCCGAACTACGGCAGAAATGGACAGTTGCCTACCTCACTCACTGCCCCACCTAATAACAAAATCCTGATTTTGTTTGGATATCAGTTGGCCACACACTGTAAGGGAGACTGGGCCCATCTCCATTCCCTGGATCAACAGCATCAGCATCACCCAGTAACTTGTGAGAAATCCAAAATCTCAGTCCCCAATCTAAACTTGCTAAATCAGAAACTCTGGGAGTGGGGTCCAGAAATCTGTGTTTTAACAAGTTCTCCAGGTCATTCTGGTGCACACAAGTCCGAGAACCACTGAGCTCATAATGGTAAACCCTATCTCTCGTCATTAACTGGTTTAGGAATAGACGCGTGACAATTCTGACCAAGGAGGGTCACTTCTGGAAATTTTGCTTATTAAAAATGAACACAAAGAAGGGACCTTTCCTCTTCTGGCCTTTAGATGTTGTTGATAGGAGGTCTGATGCTTAGAGCTGCAGCAACCACCTTGTATGTCATAAGAGGGCAAGCCAAAAACTTAGCTGCCACATGGTGTCACTGATATAATTAAGGCAAAAAACAAAAACAAAAACAAAACCCACCCATCATGGATCCACTCTATCCGTGAGATCTCCTGATAATTAAGATAATACCACATTTCATCAAATATAAGACATTTCAATGGTAAGACGCATCATTATTTTATGAATCATCAAGAGGAGGAAATGCTGTCAACTAAATTGACATGCTGATCACTTAAATGTTCAAAATGTCTCAATTTCAGGAACAATCAATTATGAAGAAAACATAAACCTCTGAATTGAAAAGATTAAACTCCTTACTGTTTAAGCCATATGAAAAGGGGTTTTCTGTTGCCTGCTGCTAAAAACATCCTGATTTTTAAAAGGATATTATATTCAATTCTGGGTCTTCCATAGGACCAGAATACACAAAAGATGGGTAAGAATAACAGTGGGGAATCCTGAAATATAAAGTAAGAGAAAGTAAAATATTTACACTGAGAAAAGAAAATTTAGAAGAGGGCACCATAAATATCCTCAAATATCTGGAAGGGCAGGGATACTGGGGAAAAAAAAAAAAAAAGATTAGACTTTGTACAGCTCCAGAAAAGACTAGCAAAGGCTATTTTAACTTAAGGAATGAAATCTACCAATGGCAAGACTTGTCTCAAAAAAAAAGTTCATGCATTCTAGCAGAAAAACAAGAATTAAGGGTATAATTCCTGTACTGGTTGATAGGTAGATCAGATTACCACCAAGGACCTTCCAATTTTAAGACTCTAAAATATTATGAGCAGATTAGAGTACAACAAAGAGTTATTAAAATGTACAATCAAATCATAACTGCCAACAGGACCTGATCTAGGCAGAGTACCTAGGAGAATTAAATTCAAGAAATCTAGGATATGGGATGGAATTCACAACCCTCATGGGGTTATAAAATGGCTGTAGCAGCTCTATGCATCAAGTCAACAATCAATAACATGTGAAAGCTAAAACAGAGAAAGTCCATTCTTCATGGTCATATCTAAAAATACACAAGGACTTTTAAGTATCTATCTACCTCTAATCTAAATACCCCTGCATGGGATTTAAAGTTCTCTCTCCACCACCACTACCTACACCTTGATACACCTTTCATTTCTTAAGGAATCTACTCAGTGTCCATATCCCAAAGCTATCCGTAACCCTCCTCTCTTCCCAGTGCATTTGCTCATAATGGTTCCCCCACACACCTGGCACATCATTCACCCTTTCTGCCCACCGGCAATTTGCAAATCTTGAAAAGTGCAACCAAATACCCAGCCCCATGATTAGGATAGATCCATGATTCTTTTCCCAGCAACTGCCAATAACGACCGTAATGCACACATCATCCTCTATACTGGGATTCTACTGACACAACAGAGCAAGATTAAGGACCTGACTGTTCTCTCAGGTATTTTTATTTTTCCAATTATAACATAAACAAGTTCCTTCAATCCTTTACACTGCTAGGAGCACTTTAAGCCCTTAATCTTACTGATTAATCGATCACTTTAGGAGTTATCAAGTCTTTCTCAGTCAGAAGTTAGTATTTATTTAGTATGTTTATATAATGGTAAGAAATTTTTTTTAAGATTTTTTTTTAAAGATTTTATTTATTTATTGGAGACAGAGTATGAGCCAAGGAAGGAGCAGAGGGAGAGGTAAAAGCAGACTCCCGGCTAAGTAGGCAACCTGATGTGGGACTCGATTCCAGGACCCTGGGATCAGGACCTGAGCCAAAGTCACATGCTTAACTAACTCGGCCACCCTGGTTTCCCAAAGATTTTATTTTTAAGTAAACCTGAAGTAGGGTTTAAACTTACAATCCTGATATCTACACCTGAAGTAGGGCTTAAACTTACAAACCTGATATCAACAGTCCCATGCTCTGCGGACTGAGCCAGCCTGGCACCCCTATAATGGTAAAAATTGTGGCTGGCTTAACTAACAAAGAAACAAAAGAATAAAGGGTTAGTCTGCCTTTGTAAAAAGGAATTGCACTTAGTTGTCTGGGTCCTAACAAATACATGGTGCTGAGTAAAATGACAAAGAAAATGAAAACAAGAGAAAGGTCTATGGAAGGATCGATCTCATCCTACTTCACAGAATGTCATATCTAGAATAGTAATCCAACTCCATCATATTTTACAAATAAAAACAGTGATCCAGAAAAACTGTAAGTGATATACCCAAGAAGTTCCCTTTTTATTGCTGAGACAGGCAACCACCTAATTATAAAAAGAAGCTAAAAAAGAAAGCTTCCAGAAATTTTTAAAAGAATGAACAGAGAAATGAATCCAAGAGTTAGGGATACAAAAAGTTGAAGGGAAAAGCAGACAGTGCACATGGCTGTATTAAATTAAATAGGAATAAATATGCCTACCACACAGTAAACTCAGAAAAAAAGTCTCCTTCTCTCAGTCCACAGGAGCTATCCTCAGACATCCTCAACTCTGAGGCTCAATGGCCTTAATTTTCTAAATGGTGATTTAGGATTCACAAGGTCACAACTTTAGAGTGGTTCTGATCAACTGATCAACTGCAGAAAGGAAAAAAAAATCCTAAGTTTTTATTATAATAGGTATTAAGTGGTTTTATTTCAAAGTTGACTTAAAGACAGCTAAGCTAGAATTTTAAAATGGTTTCATACTGACACTGTGACAGTAAACAATTACAGAATACACCCTACTCTCCATAATTACAAAAGAGGAACTTCACTTTTTTGTTGTTCTTTTGGCTTATATAAAAGTATGACTTCTGACTTTCTTAAAATTTTGAGACCATTATTACAAAAGGCCTAGTGGTTAACTCACTGAGGTACTGAACCTCAGTTTTAAGACGGGTTTGTCTGACTGACACTGGGGAGCCAGAAAAAGAACTCTGTAATGAGCCACAAAGAGTTCAGCTCTGTAAATCTTTACACATTAACAGTAAAGACATGTCCATGGGCTGAGTCCTAGCCGGACTACCCAGTATAAGCATTTCAGACCCTGCATTTTTATGCATTCATCACTTAATCTATTTCTCAGTCCAGCTTATCTGTTTGAACCATGAGCCTCCAAAAATATTATTTTAGGAAAAAGAAAACAGCTCATCCTTAAAGAGAAATAGTTTACCCAATCTGTTTTCCCTGTACCTGAAAACAGGGATAATAGAACCCTTCACTAATACAATAACATACCAAAAACAAGTGATCATAACCTAAAAATTATTCTCTAATAAAATCAGGGCCACTTAAAGACGATCACAAATCAACAAATTTAGTAATAAAAAATCATTCAAAAACAGCAAACCATACTCTGTGTCAGTCCTAATAATTACCACTTTTTTTCCAAACATGAGAAGGTTTTAAAAATGCAGTTCTGTGTAAAGTGTAAGCACTACACAGCATTTATTACCCAGGATAATGTATTACCAACTCTATTTCTGTATGCACTTAATTATAATAGATAATTCCTGTTGCAGGAAAAATGTGACCAGCATACTAGAGCCTTTGTCTTCTGTTGCCAGAGTCATTTCCTTGGTTCTGACACAGTATAAGCAGCTCACAAAATCCACCTAAATCAGCACGTACTATGTCTTTACTTGCTCACGTAACTATGTCCTGCATCTGCTGGAGATAGACATCCGTGATAAAACTAAGTCTTGTTAATAAAGCCTAAAGGTAAAACGCATACTGAATTTGGTATAAGCACTTGTTCAGGTAGGACAGAATACAGATCCATTTTGTTGTGTGCATGGTCTGTTCCTCATTTTTTCAGTTTCTGACAACAATAACAGCATTTATTTTCTGCTAGGCGCTGCCTTGGCACTTTAGATACGTAAACTCACTTCTACTTCTTGGTACCTCTTTACACAGTTAAGGAAGTGAGACGGAAAGGGCTCACTAATGTACCCAAGGTAGCCAAGGTTACAGAGCTGAACCAAGGGTTTATATTTTACTTCGTTCTAAATCTTATCTGCTGTCACTGGCCTGGCCCCTACTGAAAAATTCAGTCAAAACAAAAAGATAAGTAGACATCAAAAGGACAATCATTCCTCAACCCAGCCATCCTGGTAAGTTACAGACATGTGCTTCCAAGTGGTAATGTGAAAGTAAGTTTCCGGAAGAGTCACCCTTAGTTTCTCCCCTGTCTATATAATGAGGACCCCTGTCTATAATGAGGAAGAATGAATCTGACCAAGCCAGCACTGCTTTCTACTTGCCTCCCTACTGAGTCAGCCTATTCATGGCCTGAAAGCCAATCCTCCTGCAGGCTTCTGCTTCAATTCAGGTAGAGCAGTGAGGTTTGAAAGTGCCTCAAGCAGAGCCAACAGTTCTCTGATCCTTTACAGTATCAAACTCTGCAATTGTGTGTCCTAGCAGCCATGCTAGAATGAGGTCAATTACTGCAGGCACTCACTAGACTTTTCCCTTTTCTCCACCCCCGGTGTTCAGACTCTTCCCAGCACTTGCTCAGAACCACTGTTAGCCTTTTCCCCTTGGTTTTACTGCCCCTACACTTAAGTTATTCTTCCCCATGGGTTCTTACGGGGAAAACTGAAGGTCTGAGAGGAGAAAAGTAAAAAAAAATACATATATATACATACATATATATTAAATTCAGTGAAAATTCAAGAGGTTCTTGCATTAAGTCACTATTTTTTTTCAAGATTCTTTAAATTTTTTTAATTTATTTGAGAGCAAGTGAGCGAGCATGAGCAGGGGCTGTGGTGGAGGGAGAAGAGGGAGAGGGAAAAGCAGACCCCTCTGCCCCCGCTGAGCAGAGAGACCAACACAGGGCTCAATCCCAGGATCCCTAGATCATGATCTTACCTGAAGATAGATGCTTAACCGACTGAGCCACCCAGGTGCCCCTTAAGTCACTATTTAAACAGATATCTGGTTCTGTTCATTTCAAAAGAACCAAGCATTAACTACAATGAATATGGCCTCAATATAATAAAGAAATAAACACACATAGGGCATTAACAATGAAGGTCTTCAATTCCAAGCATCCCCCTTTTCTTTCCCATCCACTTATTTCTAACTATACTATTCGACTCTAACCATGTAATCAACTATTTCTCAAAATCCACTTGTCAGAAGTGAAATATTGGGAAGAACATTAGCCTTAGACACCTGAGACCCAGCTCCTAGAACACCATCATCATTTACTTAAGAAATGATGTCACTGAAGTTTTGTTTATTATCTGTAAAACAAAGGCAATCCCACCAAAATACCTGCTAAAGCAACATGTCAGTACTAAGTAATCCAACCTTTCCCTTGACAGTAACTATTTTAAGCAGAGAAGTACTAACTCCATTGCCTTATGGAGAATTTTAACTGGACAAGCAAAGTGAGGGGCATTAAGAGACAACTGGAAAACAGCATACAGTGTAGGGTCACAAGAGCCTCGGGCTGACTTCATATAAACAATTTATTGCCACCTGTTTTTCTATTTTTACCCCAACTCAGTCTTCAGATTAAATGTGATATGTTGGCTCCTAGGTCAAACTCCTGAAAAACTAACAGTGATCCCCATTCAATATCAAAATGATTGTTCAACAACAAAGTAGCCAAAGAACACTAAAAAGACATCATACATTCTTACATCCAAAAGTCTCAAATTCTTATTCAAGTGGTCATTTCTAGTTTGTGTACACAGTGCTAGAATTTGTCTCCTCCTGAATATATACTCTGTTTTACATTATCTCATGTTACAGAAGAGGGCAGTAAGGTCTTAAAAAGCCTCATGCAATGGTCATTGTCTGATGTTCTGCCAGATGATACCAACTTTCCATATTTGCAAACTGATTATAAATGTATACTATCCATTGAATAGATAGAAGGCCATTTTAGCTATACTTTAGGTTCACCAGTAAATGCATAACTATAAAACCAGATATAAATCAAATCATATTTACCATTGTCTCAGGTTCTTTCAAAAGTGCATTTGCACATGAGGAAAAAATATCCAAAGACATGGCCTTAAGATATAAAGATTAGGCACCAAACTTTTTGAAAACTTTCATATTTAGTATTTATTTAATCTAACATTTAATCAGAAAAAAATATTAACACTACTACTCAGTCAACAACGATCCAGAAAAACAGTGTAAGAGAAACTGTGGTCATTGCCAGGATATATAAAAAGAGGATCTAACAAGCAATGAAACACCTCTTATCTGAAGAATCTGTAGAGGGAAGAGAATAAAATGCTTTCTGTGAACACTGAGATGGACTACCAAAATGTGTCCAAGTCTAATAAGGTGAGGGTGATGGCAGCACAATGGCAGAGTAAACAGCTCCATGGTCCCACCTGCAACCCCCTATAGTACCTGACATCGAAAAACACACACCAACTATCAGAACCAACTTTATCAGAACTCTGGTCAACAAAGACTTAAGCAATCAACTGAACACTGAATAAAAGAAAAGTCAACAACTCTGTTATAACCTATCTGGGGGCCACCTGAAGGAGTGACACAAGGGATAGTCTTTGTTTCACTAATTCAGTCACCCAGGCTGGAGAAGTGGCTGGCACTGCTCAACACATGGCAAGGTAGAGTAACAATCTGAAGACACCTGAAGTAAAAAATTACAACTGAAACATAGAAAAGACTACCCAAGGTCTAGGAGGAAAATTCAAGAAGAGAGCCTCTTTGGGAAATTAGGGCAGTCAAAAGCACCCCTCTATCTGAGGAAATTTAGAAAGCTGCAGATATGCCCAGAGTAGGAGGCATGCTCAGAGAGAACCATAAGCTTTCACCTCATGCTGAATGCTAGACTAGTTCCAAGTCTGGCTAACTTAGGAAAATAGACACCAGCACAGAGCCAATCTGCAAAGAATCGGAGGGGTTTGCTTGTTTTTTAGCTTCTGGTATTCAAGAAAATCTCTGTGAAAACACTAGCTGAACAAATGTTAAGAAACTGAGACTTCAGTGACCATACAGGACAAGGAATACGATCCCTACAAAAATATTTGTTAAAAGTCACTAGATACAAAAAATAATGTTGCCTTCCACAATTAAAAAAAAAAAAAAGAACGAAACAAAAACAGGGGAGGGGGAGAGTCTGATTTCCAGAGATACAACATTATAAACATCAAATTCAAATGTCCATTTTCCAATTAAAAAAATCACAAGGCATGAAAACAAAACAAAAGGTATGGTCCATTCAAAGAAACAAAATAAACTGACAGAAAAGGTCTCTGAAAAAGCCTAATATTGGAAATACCTTGAGACAAATGAAAACAAAAACAAAACATATCAGAACTTATGGGAAACAGCAAAAGCAGTGCTCAAAAGGAAATTTATAGCTGTAATGCCTGCATTAAAGAAGATGAATGATCTCAAATCAATGACCTAACTTTGTACCATAAGTTTAAAAAAAAGCAAAACAAAACCAAAAAAAACCAAAAACAAAAAGAAAAAAAACTAAAACAAAAGCTAGCAGAAGGAAGATAATAATAACTATCAGGGAGGAGATCAATGAAATAGAGAAAAACAATAACAAAAATCAATGAAAACCAAAGTGGCTTCTCTGAAAAGATGAACAAAATTGACAAACCTGTAGCTAGACTTACTGAGAATAAAGAGAAAAGGCTCATTAACCTAAATCAGAAGTGAAAATGGAGACATACTACTGACCTTGAAGAAATAAAAAGAATTGCAAAAGAATTCTATGAACTACACATCAAATTAGTTAACCTAAATGAAATGGATAGATTCCTGGAAAGGTACAAATTATTTAAACTGACTCAAGAAGAAAAAGAAAAATCTCAACAAAGCTATATAACAAGTAAAAAGATTAGATTAGTGATCAAAAATCTCTCAAAGAAGCCCAGGAACAGATGGCGTCACTGGTGAATTCTACCACACTTTTAAAGAATTAACACCAATCCTTTTCAAACCCTTCCAAAGAAGAGAAGGGGGAGGGAACACTTCTCAATTCATTCTATCAGGCTGCAATATACTGATACCAAAGCCAGAAAAAGATCACAAGAAAATTAAAAAACAACATCCCTTATGAACATATGCAGAAAACCCTTAATAAAATACTAACAAACTGAATCCAACAATATATTAAAAAAATTTTATCCACCAGGACCTACTGGGATTTATTCTGGAATGCAAAGATCATTCAGTATATGAAGAAAGTGAAAGAACTACCCACAGAATGGGAAAAAGTATTTCTAAATCATATATTGTTATGGGACTGATATCAAAATATATAAAGAACTTATACAACTAAACAACAGATAAGCCAGTGAAGTGGATAAAAGTGAATAGACACTTCCCCCGAATAAGGTATATAAATGCCTAACAAGTGCATTAGATGCTCATCACCACCACTCATTGGGGAAATGCAAGTCAAAACCACAATGGGATACCTTCGTATCTAACCAGGTTGACTATAATGAGAAAAATGGAAAATGAGTTTTGGTGAGAATGTGGAGAAATCAGAAGACTTGCACATTGCTGGTGGGAATGTACCTAACGCCAATGTAAAATAGTGCAACTACTGAGGAAAACAGTTTGGCAGTTACTCAAAAAGTTAAACAGAATCACCATATGATCCAGCAATTCTATGCCTAGGTATGCACCCAAAAGCAGTGAGAGCAAGAACCCAAACAGGTATTTGTACACCAGCGTTTACAACAGCATTATCCATAAAAGCCAAAAGGTAGAAACAACCCAAATGTATCAACTGACAAGCAGATAAATACAACACTATGTATGTCTATATAGTGAATTATTATTCAGTTTTAAGAAGGAATGCAATTCTGACACATGCTATATAAGATAGAGGAACCTTAAGAAATATGCTAAGTGAAATAAGCCAGACACAAAATGACAAATGTATGATTCTACTTATAAGGGGTACCTAGAAGAGACCAACACATAAAGACAAGGAGAAGAGAGGTAACCGGGGACTGGAAAAAAGGAGCACTAGGGAATTATTGTTGAATAGATACGAAGGTTCTTTTTGGCATGATGAAAAAGTTCTAGAGATGGATGGTGGTACTGATTACACAACACTGTGGATGTATGAACTGTACACTTTAAAAATGGTTAAGATGGTAATACTTGTTACACATATTTTACTACAATAAAAAATACATACGGTCACAATGGTTATTTACATTATGCATATTTATCACAATGATAAAAATCTTAAATGGTTAATATAGATTTTATGTTCATATATTTTATCACAATAACTTTTTTTAATGTAGAAGCAGAGCAACAGAACAGAATCTATATGATCTCACAGATGTATGTAATAAAATTTCTCCTGTAGAAGCATGAAAATAGTCTGCAATTTCTAATTGGATATGATGTTAGATCTGGGTGACTAGTGTCCCAAGGAAGTCTTAAACAAGAGTGACTTAACCAAGCTCCTGACCCTTAGATAATGTCTTATAATAAACAAAGAATTATAATTATAGTGCCAGCACACTGCTGTATGCAGTCCTTCAAAATGTTACACACAGAATTATCATAGGACCCAACAAGTCCACTCCTAGGTGACATGACCAACAGAAATAAAAATACAGTCCATACAAAAACCTAACACACTATTCATAGCAGTCAGATAGTGGAAACTAACCCAAATGTCCATCCAATGATAAGTGGATAAACAAACTAGTAAAATCCACACAATGGACTGCTGATAGAGGCTACTCTACAGATGATCCTTGAAACATTATGTGGAAGTGAAAGAAGCCAGTCAGAAAAGACAATATATTCTAAGTATGGTAGGATTCTATCCAGAACTCTATAGAGACAGGCAGTATGTTCATGGTTCCAAGGGGCTGGGGAAAAGGGAAAATGGGAAGTGACTGACAATGAATGGACATGAGGTTTCTTTTTGGAGGGATGAAAATGTTCCAAAATTAGATAGTGGTGATGGTTGCACAGCTCTGTGACTATATTAAAAACATGGAATTATACCCTTTAAGTGGGGAAATTTTATGGTTGCCTATTACATCTTAAGCTGCTAAAAATAAATGCTGCTTTTTGACATTCTGATCCTTATATCTCAAGTGCTGAAGCAAAGTCTCAGTGCGGAAAAACAATAGCATCTGTATACACAATGCTTCTCAAAACCCTTGTTTGTATTTTAAGTCTCTGCAGTGTTGGAAAATATTCTTAGATTTGAATAATTTACAGAGGAACATACGTATTAACCTCAACTGTGACAACAGAATAGTAATATTCTGTTCTATCACCCTTCATAGAAGGGCTTTTCCAACTTAAGGATTTTCCAACTTAAGGCTTTTCCAACTTAAGGATTAGGTTAGCAGCCTTGAATTCTTGACTCTTACTAGTTTAGAAATTACAAGGAAAAATTGAGGAAATACTGTGTCCTCTTTATATGTGTTATTCTTGAGTTGCTGAAGTCTGTATTATTAAAAATGTCGCATGTCTTGTGCACACAGAAGAGCATGAGTAAGAAAGGACTGCAGGAGTATGGCTCATTGCAGAGGATAACTCTACACAGGGCACCTGAGAACAAAAACTGCCATTAAGAATGTGGGTGGTGCTACAATTAAGGGTGCACACAAGCCCACATGAACACACACACACACACACACACAAATAGATGCACAGGCACATACAGAGAGCTAATTCAAAAGATGGTTTGCGGGTGGGGTTATCAGTCTGGGACACTTTACCTCTCACAACAGATTATCAGAAATTAAGGGCTGTGGCCCTCAAAATGCCATTCTTTCACTACACAGCACATACTTTAGGTCGGTCTGGCCACCTTCGTGAGTTTTCTCCTCCACATTATACTTTCACACCAGTACACTTTCTCAACAATAGAGCTCCTCATGGAAGTCACCAGATTATCGCAGTGGTATTCACCTCCTGCTCTGAGTGCTTTCCACACACTTATGCCTACCTCCCAAATAAAATGGGTTTGGTTGACTGTAGCTGAGGATGACAAGACAGAAAGGACAGAAGGATTTTTTTTTTCTTTTTTTTTGAACCATAGAAAATGTTTCCACATAAATCAATTTTAAATTGCAAAGCTTTTCTTTTCCTTTACTCCATGGCTGCCTCTAGATATGTTTGCCTACTCAGCAGGAGCAAAAGCCAGAATGCAGGCAGGCTCCAAAGAAAAATATCCAGAATAAAACACTACAGAAGACTCATGGGGGGAAACGTTTACTTTAACAAAGCAAAACCAGAAGGAGGATTCCTGCAAGCAGTCTGGCAACAGTAGAATTGTTTCAAGTCATGTATTTAATTAATTATACAGAGTTTCTTCTCTGGTATTTAAGTTATTAACATATCTGTAATTTCCATTCACCTAATTCCTAGGCCAAAAGGTAGGCTTTAAAAATATAACAGCTTCCAGAGAATATACGTGTGTTTCCAAAAGATGGCACAACATTGTGAGAATGTGATTCTGGAGCCAAACCAGCTAAATCTGAATCTCTTACTAAGCTCTATGACACTGGGCAAGTTCCTCACTTCTCAGGGCTTCAGTTTCCACATCTCTAAAATGGGGATAACAGTACTTACCTCACAGGGTTGCTATGAGGATTCAGTAAGTAATACACATGTAAAGCACTTAATGCCCTGCACTTAAGAGACCCTCAATGTAAGTTAGTCATCGTGATGGCAATTTTTCCAATTATGTATACCAGTTAAGGACAATGACCCTTCCTGGCTACTTCCCTGATGAAGCAGAGTCTTCCTTTACTCAGCCAACCCCCATCAGTCCTTTAATGCCCAAGGCCTCCAGAGACTAATGAGTGATCACCAGTATGAACAGCAATGTAGTTATGATGCAACCACAGTCACTACTAGAAGAATTCTACTCATAAGTCACTCTGGTATCTAATAAATTGATAGCACATAGGGGAAAAAAGGGAGGGGAGGGTATGAATGCAGCACTTTCCTAAGGATGGTGATTTGGGATGAGGAGGGTACTTTTACTTCTTTTTAAATATATATCAGTATTTTTGTCTGACTTGTTTATAATATTTTTTTTGTTTAAAAATGCTAAGTTTCAATACATGTATGAAAAACATTTGCTTTCAAATTAAAACAACTACTAACCAGGTACTAGGTACAGTTCAAAACATATCTCTATAAATCCTATTCTACATGTAGTTCTTCCGAAGGATTTGATGGAACAAAATAATTACAGCTGTCAATTTTCCTCTCAGTGGATGCGAAATGAAGAGGGAACCTGAGCTTGCGTTAGGAACACGTGCGGGAATTCCAATCACTTCCTCTCCAGCAGTAAGTCACTCCTCTCTCTACCAGATGGCAAGTGACACTCCAACAAAACCCACATATTTAAAACAAGTGTAGAAATGTTTATTGTACATTGCTCTCCAAAGCAGCTGCTCAAGAGAATGTACTCGTGCCACAATAAGGAAATCAAAGTGTATGTCCAACTAATGAAATCTTTTACGAGCCGTGCACTGCACAGACTCCAACACTGGTAGCTGCCAGCTGCTGCCTAAATACTATTTTCCAACATCTTCTAAAGGCTAGTAGTTACTCAAATAGATTTTTAAAAGAAAATGAATGCAAAATATTGTAATTATTAGAAGATTATTATAATTAGACATTTTGTTCCTTCCTTTGATTCAAGGAACAAAGTGGATGTGACTATAGCTGAGAACACAAAGTGCCTTCATTTGGTTGCTTATTAATCCACTGAGGTTACACTGACTTACAGGGTAGAGACCCTGCCCTTAGCCTTCCAATTCCAGCTCTCACCTATAGTCAGTCTCCTGAGCAAGTCCCAAAGCTCTCTCCATTAGCTCCCTTCCCACTCTCCAGTGAGACAGAAGAGAAAGAACCATCAAAGGCTCTTTACACCTCTCAAACACCTCGAAGCCACATTCTAGAAAGGAGAATACTTAACCAAAGTTCTACAGTAATTTGTAAGTATTAGGATCCCCTTTCTACTTTCTAAACTAAGTGAGTGACAATTGATTTTATTGAAATACAGGAGGTTAAAAGGGAATAGAATTTGTTTGCAAGATCTAGTCCTCAGATCCCTCTGTAGTAGGTTCTCAAAAAAATTTTTTTTGAACTTTGACTATCTACTCGAAGATCATTATTTCACACTGAAAGCAGCACAGGATTTTTAAAACCTTGTCCAGTATGTTTTCCTTGCCTACCAGACCAATGACATCTCAACATAATCACTGTACCTTCAGCAGTCTGTCAACAATATCTATCAACAGCACTCATCAGCATTTTTCATGATCTTTTCTGACTGCTGAAATAGCATCACGCCACTACAAAAATACAGGTATGCAACTTCATCCTTCTCAAAAAATTAGAGAAGAGCTGTTTGCATTTAAAGCCTGACAGATTAATACTAATTTCTGACCCCCGAGAGAGGGGCTGCATCATGCACTATTCCACAGGTTTAAAAAATGACCAACCTTGTAAAACTCGTTTTACAAGGTTTCCAACTTGTGTGCCCAGTGTTTCCAAACTCATCGTATCACTGCTCTACATACTTAGCTTCTTTAAAGCATTTTAATAAGCTATCCGATTTCAAAAAATTGAAGCATCTCATAACTGAAATAAATCTGAGAAATTATCTAAATCCAATTGACCAACATGTCTAAATCTTGTTCTGATGCTTATAATTGTCTTAAGATTAACAAGATAAGGGGCGCCCGGGTGGCTCATTTGATTAGGTGTCTGCTTTTGGCTAGGGTCATGATACCAGGATCGTGGGATCGAGACCCACACTGGGCTCCCTGCTCAGTGGGGAGTTTGCTTCTCCTCTCCCTCTGACCTTCCTCCCCACTTGTGCCCTCTTTATCTCAAAGAAATAAATAAAAATCTTTAAAAAATTAATAAAATAGGTACTCTCATTTCCAATTTACAGAATCAGAAACTGAGGGTAAGCTGAGTAAACTGGCATAACATGGTAGATGATAAGCAAGCGTCTGGTATATTTACTACGTCAAGAATAAATTCCCCCAAAAGAAAACTTAAGCATGATATTGATATTTGGAAGGGTAAGAAATGGTTTCAATATAAGCTGGTAAACTGGCGATTTTACTCCGTTATCCCTTTATTGATTAAATAAATGTACAGACTTTTAAAAAAGTTATGTCAAACCAAATTTCTCATCAAAGTCTATTCTGAAACATTCAGGTACTGTCCCACAGAACTCCCTGCCATCCCCAAATCCAAGACTATTTAAAAACCGGGTGAGAAGGCAGATGCGGTCGACCCCCTGGGTGTCCTGGAGCCACACAGCACTGCATCCACTGGGACCGAGCTCCACAAGCAATCAGTGCATCATGGTAAGGTGTACCTCTCTCAAAGAAAACCCCCATAAAGCCTCTAAATTGGAGTAAGAGACCTCCTCTGGCCGTCTTCTTGGTTACTATTTTTAGGCAGTTCAACCCTGGGCAAAGTCTGGCACCACTGGCAGCAAGATGTTACTGCTGGCAGCACGACGGACTCCAGCTGCTCCAATGACAGCCACTTTCAGCATGGCCAAGGCTAAGAGAAGATGGAGAGGAGGAAGGGCAACTCCCACAGAGCAAACACGCCATGTGTGCCAGATACGATGCCAACATCATCTCCTCCAAACCCTGAACAACCCTACCAGAGAGGCGGAGTTCTCATTCCACCAGTGGGCAAACTACGGCTCTGAGAACCCAGGATTCTGTTACAAAGCCTAAGCCTATGGCACGACAGAAACCGAGAGAAAGGCATTATCTACAGGATTAAAGTAATGCATAACGAAGCCCTACCAATCTGCTCTGGTTACAGGATGAAGCTGCAGACTGACCTATTTCATAACCTTCATTACAACGTATTGTCATCAACATCTAATACCCTTATCTGAAGAGTGACCTATACACACACAGCGTATTCTTAAACTGACGATGAAAGAGAATTTTAAAACTCACTATGCTAACGGCCTGGGTGTCACAGGCTGAACTGTGTACCTTCAAAAGATACATAAGTCCTAACCACCAGGATCTCAATATATGACCTTATTTGGACCAGGGTAGTTGCAAATGTAATACGTGAAGATGGGGTCATACCAGAGTAGGCTGGGCTCTAACCCAATATGACTGATGTCCTTATAAGGAAAGGAAAAATCTGGACCCAGAAATAGAGGGAAGAATACCATGTGACAATGCAAGCAGGTAACAAAGTTATGCAGTTGGAGGCTGAGGACTGGCTGCTGCCCCCAGGAGCTAGGAATAGACAAGGACCCATTCCAGCCAAGCTCAGGAGGATCACGGCCCTTCTGACACCTGGGTTCCAGACTTGTCTGCAGAAAGGTGAGAGAATAAATTCTTGTTGTCTGAAGCCACCCAGTTTGTGATACTTTGTCTCAGCAGTCTTAGGAAGAAACTAATACAATGTTCTACCATAGATTCCAAGATACCACCCAACTGAGGCCTCTCTGACATAAAAAGCCTGAAGCCTGCAGTTGTTCTGCACTGTGAACTACACAGAACTGATCCCATCATACTTTGTTTTATGATAGAGGCAAGAGATCAGGGTATAGCACAGACAGCCGGGTACTAGGCCAGAGGCTGGGTGGAAGCCAGGTGTTCCAATCAACAGGCAGCAGCAGGAAACCATCCTATGAAGAAAGAGGTTAATCTAATTGACACTATTACTCACTGAAAACAGGCCACAGACATGTATTCTGGTCAACAATAATTTCGCATGTTCGACAATTGATCAGTCTACTCTGGTATAATCTTTTGAAAGTTTATCAGCTCTGAGATTGACCTGCAGCAACCTCAAGAATAATATTATGAACTGTGGAAAATTACAAATGGGCCAAAAAAAATTAATGTATTAAAAATGGATGACTTCATTTAATCGTCTTACTTCTGTGACTTCAGGTGGCCATCAAGCAGTTATGAAAGAGTACAACCAAAAAGAAACTTTAGTACATACACATTAAACTTGGGGGAGGAAAAAAGGATACAAAATTTCCCAACCATAAAAAAAAAAATCACTAAAAAAAAAAAAGAAAAATTTTTAAAAGATTTTATTTATTTGACAGAGAGAGCATGCGTGCACAGGCAGGGAAACGGCAGAGGGAACTGCAAAGGGAAAGGGAGAACAGGCTCCCCACTGGACAGGGAGTCCGATGTGGAGTTCAATCCCAGGACCAGGGGTCATGACTAGAGCCGAAGGCAGACGCTTAACCAGCTAAGTCACCCAGGCACACCAAAAGTGAATTTTTAAGTACAAACATCTGAAAAGTTAAAAATAGTAAGAAATGAGAAGAGCTTGGGTCAAATAGAAAACTTCTAGTTTTACTGTCATTTGGGCTATAAACAAAATTGAGACAAAGCCCTTAAAGAAAATTGCTAAAGTAAACACTTCCTTCTTTAATTCTCCATTTTCTGACTGGCTTTGGTTCTGTCTGAGCCCACAGGAGTCCAGTAGCCCAAAGACAAGCATCCAGCTGGAGAAAACCCAACCAACGCTGACAGGACTACAAGTTAACAGATGCCTCTTTCATAAAAAACAAATAACTGATTATTAACTTACTAATTCCTACTGGATACCTAGACTTTAGCCACCAAACACAGAAAACAAAATAAGCCACTGCATACTTCTAGTTCATTTAAGATTTCGAAGGCAACCGATTCAAACCAACCACCTGAGCCAACCAGACCCTAAGCAATGGTCACAAGCAAACCCAAGTTCGCAGCATTAGAATGAAAATATTTCATATGTGTGCGCACATGTGCGTATTTAGACTTCTATTTGCATCACCTGGTGTTGAAGTTCCCTTCAACACCACTGAAGCCCAACTCAGGATGCATGTTCAGAGACTCCTCTTCATACCCATCTTCTGATGTACTCATATCTATCATTCAGTTGCATGTGGCTTAGTTGCCCTGTGTCAACACCATGCAATACTTTATTTAATGCCAGGTTTGTTCATTCTTTAAAACAAGCAGCACACCTTACTATATAGAAATTTCTTTGCAAAAAAATGAGTACGAATTAGACATAGAACCTATTCTTCAAGGAGTAAGGGAGAGAAGAACAAATTATAAATAAGATAAAAAATCTAAATTCTAAGTACCAAAAGCACTTTCCCTAACAAAGTTCACAGTCAAGAGTGACTGTCTGAATGGACAGACCTGAATCCATTTTCATGGAAGCGGTAACAATTAAAAGAGGTAATAAAAAATTGTTAGAACTTGAACAGAACAATACAAAGGGTTGACGAGGCGGGGGTTTCTCAACATTGGTTCTCTAAGTTTCAGACTTACATACTTAACTCTTTGTTGCAGAGAACTGTCCTGTGCACTGCAGAATGTTTAGCAGCATCCTTTGTTTCAACCCCCTTGATGCCAGCAGTACTTTCCAGCTGTGGTGACCAAAAGTTTCCAAGATACGATTTAAAAGTTTGGGGTATGTTCTGTGACTGAAGAAGGGCCACCAAAGGTTTTCGATCCGGCCGTAGCAGATTCGGAGAAGTAAGATCTGTCAATAATGTTGTTTGCGAAGGTTGTAAAATGGCTGGTTAACATCCTTCTTTGCTGAGAGGATTCTGGAGGGTTGCAGCATAGTTAAACCATTTATACACAAATATTCTCCTTATCAACTGAAAGGTGGTGAGCTCTTTTTCCATCAAAAGTTTATACGTGCATGATATACTTTACAGTAACTTTTTTCTTTTTTTAAAGAATTTATTTTTAAGTAATCTCTATACTCCAATGTGGGACTTGAACCTACAACCCCAAGATCAAGAGTCACATGCTCCAGTGACCGAGCCAGCCAGGTGCTGCAACATTTTTTCTTAAAAAAAAGCTCACATTTTAGCTTTTTTTGGTGCTAGATGTTTCTGACTTTTATATCAGAAAACATGCCTGCCTAACATTATTCTTGAATATACATAA
The DNA here is from genome assembly GCF_002288905.1 of Enhydra lutris kenyoni. Lineage (NCBI taxonomy): Eukaryota > Metazoa > Chordata > Mammalia > Carnivora > Mustelidae > Enhydra > Enhydra lutris. The sequence continues at coordinate 74,957,581 of NW_019154087.1, forward strand.
CCCAATTTTTATACCAGCACTTATCAAAGGTAAATAAATTACAAAGTATAGTTTTCTCCTTGGTTTCACTTATAACAAGAACAGGCATTTATGGACATTGGGGAAGGTATGTGCTATGGTGAGTGCTATGAATTGTGTAAACTAATGAACCACAAACCTGTACCCCTGAAACAAATAATATATCATATGTTAATAAAAAATTTAAAAAGAACATATTAATACATATTTGTAACTACTTTAGCATTATTATATCTTTATTTGGAGATTTACTTTGAACACCTAAGCAAGGTACTTTGATAGGTATAGAAAGAGGGTTGGATAACCAATAAAGGAGGAAAATTTGGCCAGGTAGAACACCTTATCGATGACAAGAACAATCCTCAATACTCTGGGCCAGGTGGAAAAGCTATTAATATCAAACACTTATTTAGTGAGTACTTACTATATATCAAGTGCTATTCTCAGACTTCACATGTATTAGCTACTAATTCTCAAACAACCTTCATAAAACAGTCCCTAATCTTTATACCCAAAATAAGCAGTATTCTGCCTATGAGGGAACTCAGAAATAGAGAGGTTAAATAATTGCCCAAGTTTGTCTGAGGTAAGCTTGAAACCAATCACATGGGCTCTAGAAGGCATGCTCTGAAGGCTTTACTGGCTCCCTCAGCCCTCATTAGGCAGTGCTGAGCCTCATGCCCACAGGTCATGCCATAGGAGGAAGAATTTGGAAAAGTACTCTTTTGATTTAAAATAATATCCACTTTTTACTGGAGTAATTTCAGATTTCATAACACTGGGGTACTCTTTTTCAAATTTGACATTACAGGTGTCATCATGGAAGATAACACTAGGATTAACTTTATACCTATCAATGATCACACTGTGTTTTGGAAGTGACCAATTTTTTTAAATATTTTTAGGTAAGACAAGTAAGACTAGTTGCCAGCTGGACAGTCTGGCTAAAACACTAATAAGACATATGCCATAGCTGAATGGGATGGCTAGGAGGACAGCATCAGTATTGTTTCTGGTTTTTAAACTGGCAACAGTCCTGGGCGAGGAAGAAAAAAAGATTTTGTTTGTTTGTTCATTTGTTCCTATGCTTTAAGTTGTAAGCCTAGAAAAAAATGAAAATATCTGAAAGGTTTGTTGATTTTTTTTTTAACTGTGCAAAATACACTTAACATAAAATTTACCACCTTAACCATTTTTAAGTGTACAGCGGTGTGAAATATATTCATGGTGCTGTGCAACCACCACTCATCCACAGAACTCTCTTCATCTTCCAAAACTGAAAGTGTACCTAATTTCCTATTCCTCCTTCCCCCCAAGCTCTTAACCACTCTACTTTCTATCTCTGTGAATTGTACCATCTAGGTACCTCACAGAATTGGAATCAGATAGTATCCGTCCTTTTGTTACTGGCTTATGTCACTTAGGATAATGTCTGCAAGGTTCATCCACATTGTAGCATGTGTCAGAATTTCCTACCTTTGTGAGGCTGAGTAATATTCTCTGTACATGCTACATTTTGCTTATCCATTCATCCATCCATGGACACTGGGCCTGCTTCCATCTTTGGCTATTATAAATAACACTGCTATGAACATAAGTGTACAAAACTCTCTTCGAGTCCCTGTATTCAGTTCTTTTGGGTATATAATGTAATTGCTCAATCACATATAAATCTACATTTAATTTTCTAAGAAGCCACCATACTGTTTTCCATATGGTTGCACTATTTTACATTCCCAAGAGCACACAAGGGTCCCAGTTTCTCCACATCCTCACCAATACTTGTCATTTGGTTCACTGTTATTTTTATTGGTTTTGTGTTTGTTTTGTTTTTGTAACTGTAGCTATTCTAATGAGTGTGAGGTGTTATTTGTTGTTTTTTTAAATTATATTCAAGATTATATCTGTGTCAATCGAGAATATTATGTGAATTCATTGTTTATTTGGCCTTGACAAGAGTTCCCTAAGATCTGTGTTAACATTACTATAATGCCACTAAGTATAATTTTGCAGAGTCCACCCAAAAGTGAACGTATGAATTAAAAACTAAAAAGGCTTATGAGTAAGCTTTTAAACACTGTGTAAGCATTATAACATCTGCAGCAGTATTACATTCTAGAATGCATGGATATAACAGTACTTATTTTGATCAAGCTCAGACAGGGTCACCCAGTGGCTTTTATACAATACTGGGGAATCAGGTCTGTTTGCAATCTGGGTAATATCACCCGGCTACAATGGACAGAATAGTGGGAGGAAAAAACTAAACCAATTCCAGATAATACAAATAAATATACTGAAAGTATTAAAATTATATTAATAAGATCAACAGGACAGAAATTTTATCTCACATAATGCGCAACTGACCTGTAACACCATATATAGCTTCTGCTAAAGCTTTTAGTGTATAGTTTTTATTCTAATTCTAATTTGCAGTTTTATCACTCAAGTATAATAGTCTGAGAAGATATTAATTACTTAGCCATACAGGTGACCGATGCTGGCTTTGTAGGAAAAACAAGGAACTTTATCTAGACTCCCATACAATCTCAACAGGTGGTAATATTATGTGGAGGAACTTTAACTATCAAAAAGCCTCTAAATGACATACATATTAATTATTTTAATGTTTTAGTAACCTAATTTTTAAAGGCAGAATACTAGAGGGGCTTCTGGGTGGCTCAGTCAGTTAAGAGGCCAACTCCTGATTTTGCCTTGGGTCATGATCTCAGGGTCCTGGGATCCCCTGCATAGGGTTCTTTGCTAAGAGTGGAGTTTGGTATTGTCTCTCCCTCTCCTTCCGCCCTCCCCTGCTCACACTTGCTCTCTCTAAAATAAATAATAAATCTTTAAAAAAAGAATACCAGAAAATGTAACCTAAATAATATTTGGAATTAAAAGAATAAGTATCGTACAACAGTTGACTGTTAAACCTTCAATACCAGAGTAATAGGTTCTATCTTTAAAATATTTTATGGATTTCAATAAGAACTTATAAAACATACTGACATGCTTTGATGAAAACATTTTAGTTGGAGTTTTACACTGAATCATATTTAGACACTTCAACAACTTTTTTTTTTTTTTTTTTATAAAGCCCTACGCTTTCTTTTTTTTTTTTTAAGATTTTGTTTATTTATTTGTCAGAGAGAGAGAGAGAGAGCAAGCACAGGCAGACAGAGTGGCAGGCAGAGGCAGAGGGAGAAGCAGGCTCCCTGCCGAGCAAGGAGCCCGATGCGGGACTCGATCCCAGGACGCTGGGATCATGACCTGAGCTGAAGGCAGCTGCTTAACCAACTGAGCCACCCAGGCGTCCCGACACTTCAACAACTTTAAAAGGAATTTTTAGTTTTAATCCATCCTCAGTGGTTATTAACAAACAGAATCTAGAAATTTAGTAATATAAAGGTTTAGCATAAAATTCCAAATCTAAGCATGAATTTTACACGTATATTTAGGTCTCTACAATTAACAGATGAAAAACAAGTGACTTTCAGGGGTTCTTATAGGGGAGCAGTGCCCAAAAAGTTCCCCAAAATTGGCAGGACATGGCTTTACTCAAGTTGTATCAGCTGTGCTCACTTACTGAGACCCCAAACTGTCCTAAATCAGAAGAACTATTTTTTAAAACTTGAAACACTGCCAAGGGTTAGATATAGGGCCCCAACATTTATTTAGTTTATGAGGACCATTTTTGCCTCAACTAAACTTTACCTGAAAAAACATTATTTAAAACTCTACTTGTATTATTTCATTATATTTCAATTTAGTATATTTAATATGGATCATACTTAAAACGTCTGAACTTAGTTATTTTTAAAGGTTAATTTTAAAAGTTACTTATTTTACCTGACCAATTAAAGTAAGGGTTGGCCTGTTTTTATATGACCCTCAGGCTACAGATGGTTTTTACATTTTCTTTTGCATGCACCAAATGGCAGTTTATTGTGCTTTTTCGAATTTTTTTTAAATTTTTATTTATTTATTTTATTAACACATAATGTATTATTTGCCCCAGGGGTTCAGGTCTGTGAATCAGCAGTCTCACACAATTCACAGCACTCACCATTGCACACACCCTCCCCAATGTCCATAACCTATCCACCCTATCCCTCCCCACCCCCAGCACCCAGCAGCCCTCAGTTTATTGTTTTTTACATTTTTAAAGGGTGTAATGAGACAGAGGCCTGACATGTCTCACAAATCCTAAAATACTGAATTAAAACATAAATCAAAGTTCTAAAATTGTCTCTTCTATACTTTAATCAATACCAATTTACATCACACACAAACACACACACACCCACACACACACCCACACCATTAATCTGAAGGATATCTGGTCTAAGCATAAGATTCTTTCTTTCTGAGTCTGTCAACCCAAATGTACGCTTCCTCTTCTGGGGTACAAAGCTGTTGCCTGGGCAGGACTACATTTCCCAGCCTCCCCTGATGTGGTTACAGTCCCAGAGCTAGTTCTTCACAGGAGACTATCAAGCACAAGTGATGTGTGTCACTTCAAGGTAGGGCTTTTAGGAAGCAATTATGCTTTCTCCATATTCTCTTTCCTTTCACTGGCTCAGTGCTGAGAAGATTGAGTCCCTAAAGGATGTCAAAGCCACTGTCAGTCAGGACCACCCACAGGAGACAATACATCTCTATTGTGTTAAGCCACTGAAATTTTTGTTACTACGGTTACTGAGGAAACAAGCTGTAACAGTCATTAACATAAATGTTGGATATTTGCTGCCTTTCACATTTAACTAACTTCTACTTAATTTAGAAATTCTCCCAATCATCCTTAAAAAAAAAAAAAAAGCTCTATGAAAACAGAATGTTTATATTGCTGAAAGCCTCTGTTTATTCTAGCCATCAGTCTTTTCCTTGACAACTGGCTACTGTTGCTTCTTTTTCTGTTTACTGTATGCTCAGATGAATTTTAATTTAAGAGCTCACTATAACCACATCTCAAATGAACCAAAATGTAAAAGCATTCCTGCTCCACACGTGTAGTTCAAATGATGCAGCATTAAGACATTACCACATTCTATCCAATGCCTATTCCAGAAACAGAAATTTTCAAATGGATTAAAATAGACCCTCTTCTCTTCTTTATTGTATGTAAGGGCCAAAAAAGCATGAGAAGGGTAATAAAGTTCATTTAACCTTGAAACACTGGTATCTCCAAAACTAGAAATTTCCAAAAACAGTAGAACCTTCGTATTTTCAAGAGCTGCATCTTGATAGCATCACAGATTCAAAAATATGTAAGTGATGGCAAAATGCATGCTTCTGTAACACAAATTCCATCACATTTGACTGACAAAATGGGAATGACAATAGTGTAAAGGGAAAGTAGTGTTGGTTCATGAGTTGATTCTTCCCAGCAGGTTAATGTTTTGAAGCTATCAAGGGCAAGATTTTTCACAAATCATGAGAAAAAAGTAGAAGGAAAAACAAAATGAAGACTTTAAGAAAACTGGTAAGACTCTTACCAAAGTCTTACCTTCTTTGGTACAAACAGTGGTGGTTGCTTTAGTGGCTTCAGTACCCATCATGCTTATCACTATCTTGTGATGTGAACACACGGGAAGCTTACACCTTACATGAGAGTTTTAATTAAGGTGAAACCGGCCTCCAGTAGAAGCCAGTAGTCACAAGATTCTACATATAAAAGATAAACGTGTCCCAGAATAAAATTCTAAGAATCATCTTGGTGTGGAGTACAAATGTCACCCATACTACTGTGCTGGTGCTTTTATCTGGATTGTCATTGTTTTTGTTAGTGCTCTGGTTACAAAGTTTCATAGTCTTAAGAAGTCTAGCCTTAATCCTATTTTTTTCCACAGCTGATAGTTTTAGTGCATGAATTTTTACAGAATGAGAGGTTTTTTAGGAATGTATGTATCACATTACATTAGATATGAACATAACACTAATTGAGATAGTGAACTGCACATGCCAAACAGGCAAAAGGACACAATCCAACTTCACGGTGCCCCCATCCAAAACCCTTTAACACACCTGACAAACACCATTTCATTTAATGCCAGACTTCTACATCTAAAAAACTACCTAAAATTTCTGTGGGCCCTATCAAATAGTGAAAACCATAAATATAGTCCACAAATGCTACAAACATATACTAACTCTCCCAAATTTACCACGTAATTGCTTTTAACTTCAGCTTCGTTTTAACAACTTTTGTTTAATCTGCAAAAAGAGTAATAAATCCTTTAGGTAGCTTCTCTTTTCTTTCAATCCAAACGTACACCATCACCTACTAGGTCTAAGCAAAACCATTTGAAAATGCTTAAATTTTGCAAATATAATTTCCTTTCTAGAAGGCATAATCTTTTTCTTCAGAGACAGCTTTGATGAAAACTGCCTTAAAGGTGGCAAAATGGCAGCAACCTCCATAGACACAGCTCTTTAGAACTACTATTTAGTTGACCACTCGAAGCTGCATTCCTTATAACCAAGCAAAATGACAGATTTGAGAGTTTTGCTAATTTTGATCCAAAATCAGAGGATCCAGTCACATCTACACTGTGCGTGCCCATATACTCCATGTCCCATCTCTGCCAGCAATTGCCTCCCCTAGGACTTCTGACCTGGCCAAGCTTCCCAGTTACAAGGACCCTAAGTTTTCTCACCCCGCCACAGTGCATTCCTAGATGGAGCCCTCTTTGATATTATTTGGGTATGTGCAGATTTTAGGTGTCCTTGCTGATTCACTGTACTGATATCCTACCAACATTGTAAAACATTGTAGGACCTCTTCCTATCCTCTCCCCTAGTTATCCACCCTCTACCCACAAATCTATCAAGCAAAATTAGTTAGGTACCTAATTTTTCTTCTCTGCTTCCTTCATTCCTATCTCTAATGACACCCACTTAATATCTTTTAGATCATTTCTCCCCTTTTGTTCACCAGTTTCTTTTTAGGAATCCCATCCTTGGCACTGATTTCAACAAATAGAACATTTCTGAAAATTCAAGACATGAAATTCACTCTGGAGAGAATATCAATCTCCCCAACACCATTCTAACCTGTCACTTCTGGAACACCAGCAGTGTTAATTCACGTTAATAAAGATTCTGAAGTACTTCAAACTTCCAAAGAAGTTTTTGAATCAAAGGAATATTCAAGTATATGTCATACAGTTTTAATGTTAAATGTATTTACAATATTCTAAATCTTTAGTATATGGCAATCCGTATGCCACAATATGTGGCAAATCTAGCTACAATTTGATTAATACACACTTTTACCAACCCATTCCAACTAAGAGTAAGGTCCAATCAGAGACTGTTTAAATACTGGTGTGTTCCTTTATACATTCCACCCCTCTAGATCTAGTATGCCCAGTATTTAAGTATATAACAAATCTCCCAAGTGATTCTAACAGAAACTCCTTCCCCTTGCAAACTACCACGGCAAATATTGGTAAAAGAACAGCCTACTGGGGCACCTGGGTGGCTCAGTGGGTTGGGCCTCTGCCTTCAGCTTGGGTTGTGATCTCAGGGTCCTGGAATCAAGCCCCACATCAGGCTCTCTGCTTGGCAGGGAGCCTGCTTCCCCCTCTCCGTCTTCCCTTCTCTCTGCCTACTTGTGATCTCTCTCTGTCAAATAAATAACTAAAATCTTAAAAAAAAAAAAACAACAACAACAGCCTACACAACTGTGGTTCTCATCTCTGTGCACTGCTGGAGGAACTTTGTGAACACACAGGCTCTTTAAATACAGCGATTCCAAGGCCCTCCCAGACCTACTGGATCATAATATGTAATGATGGTACTCAACTATCCAACTCCCAGGTGATTCCAATGCACAGCCAAAGTTTGGAAACAAATGCTTGATAACCTCAGGTATCTTAAAAGCTGCTGCTCTCGGTGACCAATGGGCTGCCAATGAACCAACATATGGATCCAGCATTAGGTGGGACCTGCAAGGACAAAGAGGGGCCAACAAGGTGTGGCCAACCTTACACAGTCCTTTCTGTAATGTGGAAATCACAGGGATGGAAGGTGCATCTGCTTTGAGAAAGAGATCGGGGTGAAGTTCAGAAAATAATTTCCTAAGGATATACACCTAATGGCACTATTCAGCTACTTGAATCACATTAGCAGTTACAATCAACTAACTGCCTACCCCACTCTCCGCAGAGTTTAATACCTTACACTAGAAATCAGAGGTCTCAGAAGACCTTAGCTTTACATCAAGAGGCCCCAGGGGTTCAAGAATATCATTCCTCCACTTGGAATAAGCCAAACAGCAAAGTCCAAAAGTAAAGCAAAGTAATTAATTAGAAGAGACTTCTGATCATTACAAGAAAAATCTCATGAAGAAAACTGCACATATTTTTGCCATCAGTGAGATCTGCCTTCAAAACTTTCTCCACTTAGTTACTAGTAATTCAGATTACTTAACCTCTCTAAACCTATTTCTTCATCTGTAAAACAGGCTCAAAAACTCATGAAAATTTAAATGAGACAGTATTTGTAAAAACATGATATTCAATATAGTTTCCTTTCCTCCTTAGAAATTTCTCTACCCCTCCTCCACCCTCCTTTAATTTTAGTCATACATACTAATAGTTTATACATATCTCTGTTAGTCTTTACCTCAGTTGATTGCTATTACATATGAGAAACACATGAGACACATTTAATTTTGTTACTCCAAAACTAACAGCACTTAAACTCTGTCTACTGACAACCCATTGAAAACCCATCAGGGCCGAGAGTCATATACTAAGTTCCTGACGGCAGATTTTTGGTTTTTTACTCCCAGGTACTGATTCCACAAGAGCAATGGCTCTCAAACTTTAAAGAAGGTAAGAGGGTTGCCTGGGTGGCTCAACAGATGAAGTGTCTAACTTCAGCCCAGGTCAGGATCTCAGAGTCCTGGGATGGAGCCCAGGGAAGTCAGGCTTGCAGCTCCACAGGGGAGTCTGCTTCTCCCTCTGCCCTTCCCCTCATGTTCTCATGTTCTCACTGTCGTTCTCTCTCAAATAAATTAAAAAAATCTTTTTAAAAATAAACAAATAAAAATAAAGACAGTAAGAATTGCTAGGGAGCTTATTTAAAATACAAATCCCACCTCACACCAACAATTTCATAACTGATAACAGGCAGGGATTCTCAATGGCTAATGCCAGTAGGTAAAAGGTTGCTAGGAAACAGAACACTTGACACCTTGCCAAACTACCACCCCATGAATTACTGATTGCAAAAGGGAAAATACACCTTTATACAGAAAAATCTGGGAGTCAGGATCTTAATTAGGAGATAAAACTTAGCACCACTAAAAATGCAACAAACCAGGTACCATCATTGAATATATGATGCAAATAAGAAGCAGGAAGCAGTATTTCGGGTGAAAATACATAAACTGAATAAAACCAAGCACCTAGATGCATCTTCAAGTTTATCCAGAAAACATGTAAGTCAGACTACTCTTGGAAAAAACAATTAAGCAATCCAAAATACGAAACATACGAGAACTGGCCTAGACTCTGCAAAAGTCAATGTCATGAGGGAAAAAAGCAAAATTAAGAGAATTGTTCTAGAGTTATGGAAACAAAAGCAATGTGTGAATTTTTACTAAATCCCTATTTGGAGGGGAGAAAACCTATAAAAGAAATTGTTGGGGGCAAATGCACAAATAATATGAAGTAGCTATTGCATGATTCTATAAAATTATGGAGTAATTATTGAATTATTATTAATTTTTTAGATGGGACAATGGTATTACAGCTATGTAAAATTATTCTCAATATTTAGTATTTGAAGTATAGAGAGGTACAACCTCATAATATGTTACACACACAAATACACGCTGACAAATATATCTATGTTAATTACTGAAACCAGGTAGATGGTAACAGGTGTTCAAAACACTATCCTTTCCACTTCTCTGTATGCTTAAAAGTTTCCATAAGGGGGGCGCCTGGGTGGCTCAGTGGATTAAAGCCTCTGCCTTCGGCTCAGGTCATGATCCCAGGGTCCTGGGATCGAGCCCTGCATCGGGCTCTCTGCTCGGCAGGGAGCCTGCTTTCTCCTCTCTCTCTCTCTCTGCCTGCCTCTCTGCCTACTTGTGATCTCTATCTGTCAAATAAAATAAAATAAAATCTTAAAAAAAAAAAAAGTTTCCATAAGGTAGACAAGAAAAAATACGCATTCCCTGGCCCAACTCCCTAAGACTCTAATTCCTTAAGTATGTAGTGTAGTAAGCCCACAAATCTGCATTTCAACTAGCCCTGGGCCTATCCTAAAATACAAGATGTTTTCTGACCACTCTAAGAAACACAGTTGAAGAAAGAAGGGTGTGTCTGCTGCCCAGAAGGGCTTAGATTCTTAACTCCCTGCCAGCTCTATTTTACTGGAAGGTTTCCCAAGCCATGGATTTGGTTATCTTCCTCACCTTTGCCATCTTTCTTCATGTGTCCAGTGTATTTAAGATAGACTGAAAAGGAAGCATAATGGTTAAAAGAGAAAGCTTCTATTTCATGTACCTATGATTCCTTGAGAGCATCTCCCCAATGTAAATAATAATAATCAACTCTACTTCCCTTCCAAGAGCGCTGTAAAGAAAACTTCCTTGTCTTTCTGTGAACTGAGTATTCAAAGTTCTTCCTAGAAATGGGTAATGAGCATATAGTCCATGCTCTATAAACTGATAACCGAAATAAAACAGAAATAGCATCCTCACAGTTAAAAAAAGGAAGACCAAAATATTGCACTCAAAAGTTTTGATTACAACAAACTAAAAAGCTTTTGTACAAACAGGACTACATCAAACTAAAAGGCTTTTACATAGCAATGAAAACCACCAACAAAATGAAAAGGCAATGGGAGAATATAGTCACAAACGATATATCCAATAAGGGGTTAACATCTAAAATATACAAAGAACTCCTACAACTCAGTATAAAAAAAGATAAACAAACATTCCAATTAAAAAATGGACAGGGGACCCAAATAGACATTCTTCCAAGACACACAGATGGCCAACAAGCACATGAAAAAATGATCAATTTCACTACTCATCAGGGAAATGCAAATTAAAACCACAATGAGATACCACCTCACACCTGTTAGAATGGTTATTATCAAAAAGACAAGAAAAAACAAGTATTGGCAAGGCTGTGGAGAAAGGGGAACCTCCATGCATAGTTTGTAGGAATGCATATTGGTGCAGCCACTATGGAAAAGAGTATGGAGGTTCCTCAAAAACTTAAAAACAGAATTACCAAACAATCCAGCAATTCCAGTTCTAGGTATGCATCCAAAGAAAAGAAAAACACTATGAAAAGATATATGCATCCTTATGTTCATTAAAGTATTATTTACAATAGCCAAGACATGGAAGCAACCTAAGTATCCATCAATAAATGAATATATAGGCAAGATGTGGTGCATTGCCCAGCTATAGAAAATAAACTCTTGCCATTTGTGACAACACAGATGGATCTACAAGGTATTATGCTAAGAAAGTCAATGATTTCACTTCTATATGTGGAATCTAAAACACAAAACAGAAAAAGGCTCAGATACAGAAAACAGAGATAGACAATATAGGTGAAGGGGATCAAGACCACAGTCTTCCAGTGATAAATACACGTGACACAGAAATGTAATGTACAGCAGAAATATCAAATTACTCTGTTGTATACTTGAAATTAATGAAACACTGTATGTCAATTATTCTTTGATAAAAAATTTACTTTAAAAACTGCTATTTCAGGGGCACCTGGGTGGCTCAGTGGGTTAAAGCCTCTGCCTTAGGGTCAGGTCATGATCCCAGGGTCCTGGGATAGAGCCCCACATCCGGCTCTCTGCTCAGTGGGGAGCCTGCTCCCCGCCATCCCCCCGCCCCGCCTGCCTCTCTGCCTACTTGTGTTCTCTGTGTGTCAAATAAATAAATAAAATCTTTAAAAAAACAACAACAAAAAAAAACACTGCTATTTCAAAATTAAAGTGATATACAAGAAACTTTGTTAGCAAAGTTACCTTAGGATATAGTGTTTTGTTTTAAGATGTGTTAAAATAATGTAATATACCAAGATCTACCCACATGAGATATACAGAAAAATCTAAAGTTGAATCTTATGTGGAAATGTATCAATGTCATTGTAACAATACTCAGTGAGTCCTCCAAGCAAAACCCAGAAATACACCTGGAATCAAAGAAGTACCTACAGCTTAATCTAAGAAAAATAAAAACAAAATTCACTTAGAATTATTTCCTAGAACAGCTCACAACTCACATGGAGGCTATCAGTTAAAAAAAAATTTACAAACACTAAATTCTCAAAGTTAAAGAATACATACACATCAAATAATAAATTGCAGTAGGCAATTTTGATGTTCCTCCCCAATAAAGAAATTAATCTTAGTAAGCAATTCAGAACACCTCCAAAATATATAACTTATATGCATTGCTTCAGCTTATTCTAACAGTAAAAAAATTTAAAACAGAAGATTACAAAAAATGAGCACTTTAAAAAGACTAATTTTAGCTGAAATTGTAAATTCACAAAATCAGCTAGTAAACAGCACTAACACATTTCTCAGAAAGTCTAAACTTCGATAAATTTTAACATTAACTACAGAAAGATATAAAATGCCTCTACAGGTAACAAAGTGATTGAAAATAATGAGAATGTATTTAGTACATCAAAATAACATATGGTAAGATTTCATAGCAGTTCCTGGGAAACCTATACATTTTTAAATATATTATTTGTCCTAACCAGAGCATGAAATTTTTTCTTTAAAATTTCAGAGTGCTAATATCTATAGCATAATAAACTTTTCAAAATTGAAGAGACCTTAAAGATCACTACCTTCAACTCCTCATTTAATAAATACGAGAAAATTAAGGCCAGAGACTTATTTTTGTAACTTGCAGAATGATAAACCATGATTTCTTAACTCCAGTGTTCCCTTTATATGATGCTATGTATGTCTTGTCCTTTAAAAACAAAACAAAACAAAAAAAAAACCTCCAATTACAATAAATAGTAGGTTGTCTTCAATCAAATGTCAAAAGTCACTAAACCTTTCATTTAATATGAGGCTTTATCTTCGTGACTTTTTTTTTTCAATTTTAACTTTCTGAGACAAGTAAGAAATCCAGGATTTTAACTAGAAGAAAACAGGTGAACAGAACATCATGGGGAGTAAATTAAAGCGTTAGCCATAAACTTGTTTGCAGAGAGAACACTGTAAAGCAACCAGCTCAGGGTGAAAATGGTAACATGTAAGACACAGTTTGCAATAGTCCAGAATTTATCACTTACATAAGTATAACTTTGGATAAAGTTGGCAAAATCAAAGCAAATAATGTTAAAAGACAAAAATGAACTGCTTGTGACTTCTGACATGTGCCTACTAGATTTCCAGAATGCTAGACTTCTGTCATACAGAGTCTGATGCTTTGTTTCTGGATCATTCTGGAAATCCTATCCTTCATCACCAGTTACAATGTTACTCAAAGCATGCCATTTTTTTTCATCACCTCCCCTTGAAAATTCACCATAAATGTCAACTTTTACTGTTTCTAATCTCTCAAAAATGACAAATATTCTTCATAGATGGATCTCTTCATAATCACTCTCCTTTAGGAAGTGGTTCTTTATCTAAATATATAACTCTTTCCCTCACCATGTATTTCTATGATTTTTCAGGTGATGGGAACAACTTTATGCTGTTGTATCTGTCCTCTTTTTTTTTTCTTTGATGGAATCAAAGCACTTGCCCCCTGCAAAATTATAAAATTATTATCCTACATTTTCCTTTAGGTTTAGTATCTTCTGTTTCCATCTTTAATCCTTCCAGAATTTTTGTTTATATAAGGTAGAGATCAATTCCTCCCCCTATGTGGGCAGTCATTTACCCCACTATCATTTGTTAAATAACCCCTTTTCCATTCATGGATTAGAAATGCTTTATTATCTACCTGCTTAATTCCTGCAAACCTATTTATTTACTTCACTCTTTATTCTGCTTTATTACCTATCTACCTAATTCCTCTGCCAGCCACACACTGTTCTAATTATTGACACTTTATAGCACATAAATTTTCTGGTTTTTTGGGGCACCTGGGTGGCTCAGTGGTTTAAGCCTCTGCCTTCGGCTCAGGTCATGATCTCAGGGTTCTGGGATCGAGCCCCGCATCGGGCTCTCTGCTCAGCAGGGAGTCTGCTTCCCTCTCTCTCTCTGCCTGCCTCTCTGCCTACTTGTGATCTCTCTCTGTCAAATAAATAAATTCTTTAAAAAAAAAAAATTTTCTGATTTTTCTGGTAAATCTCAACATTTTCCAACAAGATTTTTTTGATTACACAAAAACATTTACCTTTCTCAGATCGATTTTTCTTAAGTTTACCCTCAAAAAAACCCCAGTGAGTTTCTTTTGAACCAAAATTCCATTGAACTTACAGATAAAAAAATTTTATTTTTAAAATATTGAGATGTCATTTAGTAATAAGCAAATATATAAAGTCACCTATACAACACACAAATGCATGTATACAATCTTCATTTGACTGTGACTGATACTCTGGCCCCATACGAATGAAATTTCCTTATTTGTAAGATAACACTGCCATTCCTAAATCACAAAATCTTTGAGCTAGAGGAATATTACAGATCACTTAGTCCAACACCTCTTGTAAGCCCAGTTATATTTACCTCAAGCCTACTTGAGAATCATTTCAAAATTAAAATTAATGTACCTTTTACATGTCACATAATCATAAAAGTACCACTTGGATCACACACAAGGCAATGAAGTGGGCTACATTTACTGAAGACTGCTTTCAATTTCGGAATCCTTTTAGAACAAGATCATACTCAGCTCAAAGAAGAAAAGAGTACCATAAGTACATACACTTGCAACAGCTCCAAATACTTTTTCAAGATACTCACATTTCTAAGATAAGTCTTTTTTGTTACTGTGTCCAGGAACTAAACTTAATAGTACCACATCATTCCATTCCCAATTGTTCCATCATATTAATTAAGAATACAAATCCAACAATTTCTAAATGGAATAAGCTGAAGCAACTCCAAAGTATTTCTCAAGACTGGCTGCCCATATAATCACCTGTGGAGCTTTTAGAAATATGCTTGCGTGGATCCCACCCTGCGACCTTCAGTATATTCTTTTTCTCTTTTAAACCTATAGTAGATTCTATTCTCAGCCAGAGTTAAGGACCACTATTCTAAAAGATTCAACAAGAACAAAGGCCCTTAATATGTGTAATATCCCTATACATTGTCGGGGGAGGGAGGGCGGGGGAAGTGAAGGAGTAAAGACAAAGCATCTTCACCAGCCTAGAAACATCTGCTGCTGATTCACTGAGTTCTGTCCCTACATTATGCTAGTCTTAAAACAGAAAAAATGGGGAAGGGGGGGCCTGGATGGCACAGTCATTTAACCATTTGACTCCTGGTTTTGGCTCAAGTCATGATCTCAGGGTTATGAGATCAGGCCCTGTGTAGGGGGTCCATGCTCAGTGAGGAGTTTACTGAAGTTTCTCTCTCCCTCACCCTCTGCCCCACCCTGTGCACCCTCCCTTCCTGTCCCCCCCCCAACAAATAAACAAATAAATCTTGAAGAAAATAAAAATTTGGGGAAAATAAAGCTTTTGACTATTCGTAGATTTGATGGGGCGATTACGACATGTGAAACGCCTTTTTCTTTCTTCTCCCTTGAAGGCAACTCTCCACCCCACAGTATCTTCCAAAAGAAAGGATGACTGATGTTCACTTTAAGAAAGCTAATACTATTAAGATTTTATATAAATTCCTCTTCCACTTTGTGAAATAGAAGGGCTTAAATACACCCATAAAAATAAATAGAGAGATTGATGATCTGGCTGGGGTATCATGACATGAGATGAAATTTCAGTCAAAGAGCTGTTGCTTTGTGACTACAAAGAACTGCCAACACACACTGGCCACCCTCTGAAGTTAGCAGAGAAGCAAAGAAAGGCCAATACACTGAAGAAACAAACTTATAACAATGCAAATATGCAAACGGAATCAAACTGTTTCTAAGGTCTAACCCTCCAAGAAAATGATCACACTTTCTAATAACAACACTTTCACTAAACCGAAGTCTTGGTGTGACTCATATTCCTGTTATGAGTGACTCATATACCTTCTATCCCTGGGAAAAGCACCTGAAAAATAAAGCTACACTGTAAGCTACATGCTAAGTAATTAGTAAGGGCAAAGCATGCATTAAATAGACCTTAATCACACACTAATATTCTACAAAAGGAGGTTCATGAAACCAAATCATCCTACAACTATTCTTCCATGCTCCAATTCTGGCCTAGCCAAAAATATTGTCTTATATTCTGTAAACTCATTTGGTAAACAGCTATCAAATATGCTCCATCTCATCACGAAAGGCACCACACAGAGAAGCTTACCACCTTACTATCAAGGAAAACTAAATTCTCTTAAATAAGCACTGAGATTTGTCCAAGCAAGAGTCAGGTAACTTTACTTTAAAAAAAAGGGGGGGGGGGAATGTGAAGAGACAGGTACTTGTGGTTTAGTGGAATCAGTTTTAACCAAATACAACTTTCCCAATGTCTTTTCTTTAGAAATGTGGCCCAAATCAGCGATATAATTCCTAGGCCTTAACCTTTCTGTCACATGACCATGAAATAACAAAATTTAAGTAGCAAATATAGTTATGGGAACAACTGTAATCCAAAAAATTTTGCAGTAAAAACTGAGAGGACATATGGTTATACACACTGATAAATAACTGTTTGCCAAGAGATTAAAAAACAAAAACAAAGATAAAAACCTTTCTCTAAAGCATTTCATATGAATGATCTGCATGTAGCCCCATGCCTAACAGGTAGTAAAAGACAGACCGGACCCTGCTCCTGGAATATTTCAAGCAAAACCAGCTTTCTAAAAAAAATTTGAAATAAATAAAATCCTTCTTCAGCTAACATTTCTTTTGAAGTATAGCTATGTTAGAATAACTTAACTGAATTCACATACCTTTGAATACTCCATACTTTCAAAACTTTATGAAATATTTAGACATATATTTTAATCTTGAAAAACAATTTAAACATACTAAAACCACAGGCATCTCTTAAAAATATATTTGTATACCACTACAAATCTTGAAAGGTCAATGAAGATCTGGGAAATAAATGCACTACCCAATTTTAAACAACTATAAAACCTAAATTTACACTTAAAGTGTACTTTTCAGTTTGTTCCAAAATCTAGACTTCTTACTTTGCCCAAATACAATTAAGATTGAGGTCAGTGGGGGAAAACTGCTCTGCCTAAAAAATCTGTGAAACCGAATTCCATCTCATTATGTCCAAAAAGCTTATTACTAATAAATATCTAGGATGGATTACATTAGAAACAATTCTCTCAGGAAATTTAACCTGACAAGAAGATTCTGACTGCCTACACTTAGGAGTCAAAGACAGGGAGAGATACAAGATTTTGGCTTGTTTAGAAGAAACCTAGTTACTAAATATATGCTGTTAAATTTTACTAGTCTTTCAAAATCTTTCTCTTCCCCATTCTTCTTGTTCCTCTCCCCCTTCATTCTTTTGCATCTTACCCACCTGCAAGAAATCAAAAAAAGTATCCCCAGTATCAAACACACTACCTTTTATTCAATACGGATTTGGGAGTTCAGGGATGTTTTTAGATTTAGATTTCAAATTCAAAACAAGTTTCAAAATTTTACTTAACCCCAAGCTACCCTCACAACTGCCAAAAGTTAATAAATCATTTTTTCCCTATTTTATCTCCCTAGCCCCTTCTTATAAACTTAGCAGGAAACCAATTATTTGCAGACAAATACAGGTGGGGTGGGGGGAGGCTGCTCAGTTAAGTCCAGGAAGACCAATACACAAACCTGGGAGCACCAGGAAAATCAAGAACCACTCATTCGACCCCCATCCTGAATTTGCATACAAATTCTATAGGACAAACTTCTTGCATTCACTCTCATGATCTGACTTAATTCAATCCCATGCATTCGGAAACATTTTTATTTAAAACTGTGAAGAGAGATCTGGACAAACAATTTAAAACACAATGAACTTTTACTTCAGTTAACCTAAGTACATCTCAGTTAACTGAAATGCATAGCACCTAAAATCTCCTGGTAGGTGCAGAACTCTGGGCAGTCTAGGCAAAATGTCTTCTCACAGAGGCAATGTACCTGAAGAGCTCTGTGTTATTTATCTTCAGTTAAGATTTTTTTCTCTTGCAAATGTTTACTTACAAACTCAGTTTCCAGAATACACTCAAGCTGGTTTAAGTTGGAGGGCACAGATGTACCAAGATTTTAACCGGATCATCTCCCTAGTTTAGCCAGTTAAGGTTAGTTGCCACAAGAACATTTGCAAGTGGTTTTTGAGGGACTTACCAGGGGAAATTTACAAAAGAGAAAAGGGCTGCAGGGCCAAGCTTGGGGCTTGTGTAAACATAAATCACCTATGCACTGACCTGGCTACCTAAAACAATGTTCCTCCAGAATAGGTGTCCAGGTGGCGGACTGACTTTCTGGAGGTGAGAGTTAAAAACAAACGCTTACATCTACCATATAGTACACAATTTTACCTGTCACCAAGAAAAGGGCACGTCTAATCCACACACCAAAAAAAAAAAAAAAAAAAAAAAAGTCCTTTTTCCTTCAAGGAAGGAAGCGGCTTGGAGTCATTTGCAGGGGATGGGATTGCAGGAAGGGGGGAGGAGGCGTGGAATAAAGGAGTGCTAAAAGGAGAGGCAGGGCCCCACACAGGCCACTGCGGAGAGAAGACGGGGGAAGAGGGGAAGATGTCTCACCGGGGGACAAAACCGAGTGCAAAACCGGCTGGAAGAAGGAAGGTTCCCCCCCCACACACACCGAAGACGAGCTGGGGTGCAGATAAAAAGCGCTAAAACGGCTGGTTACCTTGGGATACAGGGGAAAGGGACAACGGGAATACAAAGGTCTACAGAGATGTGAGTAAAGGGAAGGTTGAGGCAGGGTCTCGGGTAAGTGCGAACCAGGGAAGAAGACAGACAAACAGCGGGATTGGGGCCTCCCAGGACCAAAAGGCGTGGCCAGGGATCCAGATCAAACGATGGTCTTTTTGAGACGCCAGGGAAAGTGCGCGGCAAACCCCTCCTTCAAGACCCTGGGCCAGACCCGTCCGAGGGGCCCAACTGCGAGGCACCTCGAGGGCGGAACGCACTCGGAGGTCTCTGGCCTCGCCCGCGGGGCCCTCAGCAGAGCGGCAGCCCAGGCCCCCGCCCCCGCCCCCACCCCCGCAGTGCTCTTACCTCCACACCTGCCCCATCTGCAGCAGGTGGATGACCGACTGCCAGATCCACACGGAGAGGCGGCACAGGCGCTGCGCCCCCGGCGTAGCCGAGCCCTCCGCGCCCGGGCCGCCGCGGGCGGCGCCGTGGCCGTAGCCGGCCCCCATCATGGGGGGGCCCCGGCTGCTGAGCCCCTCCACGGCGCCCAGCCCGCCGCCCGTGTAGTCCTGCACGAACCAGCGGAAGCTCAGGCTCTGCACCAGCAGCGACGGCACCAACACGAAGAAGAGGGTCAGCCCGAAGAAGCCGTAGTCCCCCTTGCGGTAGTAGTCGAGGGCCAGCCACAGGTCGGTGCCCACGTCCCCGAAGAAGACCAGCAGCGCCAGCACGATCCACAGGCAGTCGAGCCACGGCCGCTCCACCTGCGGCGGCGGCGGTTGCGGCCGAGTGGCAGGCGTCGGGGGTTGTTGGTCTGCGCCGGCGGCCGCGGGCGGCTGCAGCGGCTGGTCCCCCCCGTCGGCGGCGGCGGCGCTGCGGCGCGGCTTCTTGCCCAGGAGGGAGCGCAGGCAGGCGGAGCGGCAGCCCCAGTAGCACGAGGAGGTGTTGCAGCAGTGGCAGATGTGCAGCGAGCTGCTCTCGCCGGGCTCGCTGCCGTCTCCGCCGCCGCCGCAGCCGCCTCCCCCGGGCTCCCCGTCCTCCTCGCCGCCGCT
Organism: Enhydra lutris kenyoni; assembly: GCF_002288905.1. Lineage (NCBI taxonomy): Eukaryota > Metazoa > Chordata > Mammalia > Carnivora > Mustelidae > Enhydra > Enhydra lutris. The sequence continues at coordinate 74,977,629 of NW_019154087.1, forward strand.
GCCCACCGCCTCGTCCAGGTTGTGCAGCTGGGCGAAGCCCACCCCCACGCCACCGCCATCGGATTTCGCCGCCATCTTGACTCTCTTCCCAGCTGCGGGGGGGGGGGGGGGGGGGGGGGGGGGGGGGGGGAAGAAGGCAGGGAACGGGGAGGGGGGGAAACGAATGGAGAGTAAGGGGGGCGGGGAGGAAGCGGGGGAGCAAACGAACGAGGGGGGAGTGGGCCAGGGAACCCCCTCCGCTTCCGGGTAGTTGGCGTCACTTCCGGGCGAGCCCCCCAATCGCACGGCGCCCGCAGCTCCCCAGCCCTACCCTCCCGGCCAAGATGGCCGCCCTCCTGTGCCTCAGCTGCTGGGCGGGGGACCGGGGGGTTCTCCCCGCCAGGGCTCCCCTTCCCCTCTTCCGTTGACCCCGAAACCCATCAGGTTGACCCCTCGGCGTTTCTGAATCCCGCTGGGCCGAGTGATGCGGTCCAAAGTGATCCCTGGAGGGGGCAGTGCCAGACGTTTTGGGGTCCCCTTCCTCAGCGTCGCAGCTCACAGCTTTCCTCCTGGAGAAACGCCCCCTAACACTCTCCCGGCTGCTGGCGGAGGGGCGGGACCTCTGAGGGAAGGGGCGGAGCTAGTGCAAAGCAGGTGATTACGTGTCACTTCCGGGAGATAGGATGACCTCATTGAGTAGTTAGGCACCCCCCCCCTTCAAAATGGCTGTGTCTCACCTCTTTGGTTGTTTGGGTGGTTTTTTTTTTTTCCTTTCAAAATTCTCTCTTACTCTTTTCTTATTTGGGGGGGTCTTGAGAAATTACATAAGTCAGTTTAGAGTCCCACATACAACTTACTGATGCTCACTTTTATTTAGACACCTCCCTCCTCTGTTGACCCCCTGATTTTCTTGTCAATGACAACCTTACCATCCTTAGTAATAAAGTTTCCGTCGTTCTCTTAAGAAAACTCCAAAGTCCATTTAAAAGTCAGCCTATTGTGTCTTGAACATTGGAGCAAAGATTGAATTGGCATTAGTGACCTTGAATATTTTCTTCATCACTGGAATGTATTCTACCAACTTTTTTTAAGTATGTGATTTTAAAATTATGTGACCTTAATTTCTAAAATTCAGAGCTAGCCAGGGTTTAAGCTGTATCAATTACTTTTTCAAGTTATTTGAATGTGTGAAGACTGACTTTTAGAATTTTTTTGGTGCCAAAGCTTTATCAGTAAACATGGCTTTAAATGAGTGAAAATGTTATCAATGTGCGATATCATTAAAACAGGTGCAAGGTACACTACTTAATCTTAACAAATTACGAAAGGGAAGCACCACTGAGTGGATTTGAATTACAGTGATCTTCTAGTGAAAGTATACTTGAAACCAGACAAAGCAAACTACATGGTTACAGTTGTTACTGATCAAGTGAAAGAGACATTTTGAAGTTAAAAATAGAAGAAAGTTTTAAACCCTGAATTCTCTCCTGACCTCACCAGATTTTCATACTAATTTTTCCGATTCTATCTACTCTTCTCTTTGGTAAAACCTAAGAATACCATTATTTTCTTTGGAATGTTGAGGACAAACTAGGTAATATTTGCACTGAAGTTCTGTGGAAGAAAGGTGTCTTTGCAATTTTCAGTATTATTTTGAGGCATATGGTATTTAACACTATAGCACCTAGTTAATTGGGGGTGGCAGGACAAACAAGGATTCCATATTTTAGGATACAGCTTTTCATGAGTATTTATGTTAAGGTAAACCCTATGAAGACTTTACAAAAAGTACTCATGGAGAATTTTTACCCTAGCCATTGGGGAGAGCGATAGGGAGAAAGGGAAAGAAGTAGTTACAAAATATACTTTTGAAAACAAGTCACATAACTGTAACTTTATTTCATTTTATGATTTAAGCCCCTTTGTTCCTATGGTAGTAAAACTTACAGCCAGCAGGTAAGGATACTTCCTCATATAGGTGCCATTCTATTTCTTTACAGAATTTGAATTAATAATATTTTAGAAAGATGGATTAAGTGTAGATTAGGACTGTCTAAGTCTGGGTCCCAGTTCCACAATAATAATAATAATAATGTGAATGATAAAAAGGAAACCACAGGCCCAAAATGGCATCATTCAGTCACCAAAGCAGGGCTTAATATCTCATTGCAGTTTCAACCTCCCGCAGAAATGTAGTCTTAACCAGTTAATCAAAAATTTTCTGAGCAACACCAATAAAGTAATTTGTCATATGGACTTCCCCATCCCCCAAAGGAGGATGTGGTAATCTACCTAATAAGAACCCCTGCCCTTGCAGCTAAGGCAAAGTGACGTTGCCTGGTACAAATCTCTTTTCTTTTGCCAGTAATTTCCTTGCCCATCTTCCTTCCTATAAAAACCTTCCATTCTATAGAACCCCTTGGAGCTCCCTTCTACTTGCTAGATGAGCTGCTTCCCAATTCATGAATCATTTAATAAAACCAGTTAGATCTTTGCATTTATATGGTTGAATTTTTGTTCTTTAACATGAATGTGAGCAGGATAACCTCCTTAAGCCTCAGCTTCCACCATTGTATGATGGAAATAATAACATGCCTTCTCTGAAAAGTGGTTGGGGTGGATTAAAAGCGGGAATCCATTTGAAACTCTCAACATGATACCTGATAGGTAGTAAATACTAAATAAATGATAACTGATATTTTTATTATTATTGCTGTCATAATTATGTTTGCATAGTACCAACCTACAGTTACTTAAATTCTGTCATTCAGTAGATTTGGTAACTAATAAATGTAGGTTTTTTAAAAAAGAAAAACTCGGGGCGCCTGTGTGGCTCAGTGGGTTAAGCCTCTGCCTTCGGCTCAGGTCATGATCTCAGGGTCCTGGGATCGAGTTCCGCATCGGGCTCTCTGCTCAGCGGAGAACCTGCTTCCTCCTCTATCTCTCTCTCTGCCTGCCTCTCTGCCTGCTTGTGATCTCTCTCTGTGAAATAAATAAATAAAATCTTTAAAAAATAAAATAAAAATAAAAAAATAAAAAAGAAATAAAAAAAAAGAAAAACTCTTAGGAAACAAGTACAATTAATTTGTGTTTTCAAGTATATTTTCTCTGTTTAAGCGTGTGAGCCTATGAAATGAGATACAAAAGCAGGCAGCAATGATATATTTATGATTCTATTTCTCTGTGCCCTGAAAGAACATAATCTACTAGTGAAATTAGCTAAGTAAATTATACTCACTGTATAAAGCTGACAAGTGAGACTGAATCAAAAGGGTTTATCACAATTGAAATTTCAAGTAGATATATAAGATTTGCAGGCTATCAAGTGATTTCAACTTTACATTTGCTGTTTGAACAATTTTATCATTCTGACTTCTGTGGAAGGGATACATTGTGAAACCCAGAAGATTCTAAAATTAAAAACAGTTACAATGATAATAAAGCTATCATGAAGACTCAATGAAAGGCTCACATAAATTTGGACTGTTCTATGAATAAAATTTTTTTTGACCCAGAATTTTGGGGCAGTTAGGCATACCAAATAAGTCCAGAGCTTAGCAACATGCTGAACACATAGTGAGCACTCAATAAATTTTGGTCAAATAGGGGAATTGAATTAATTTTTGATATAACTGAAATTTACCCTTTCAAATGCCCTCCCCCCCAAAAATTGCATTTTACATTTGATAATGCAAATCTTTATAAAACCAATGATATATTACAGAGATACCTTGATTCTTTAGTAAACAGGGAAGAAATTAATAAAAAGAAAATCACTGACCACTGGATTGCTTTCTTAAGAGCACACTAGTTAACCTTTTCTTAATGACTTGGCCTTAATGTAGCCTTATGCTAAGAAGTTCTGTCTATCCATGAGCCTACTAAGGAGCCACCCCAGGCCTACTGGATACTTTTGTTATTGTTGTTTCTAAATAACATTTTTTTTTAACTTCTGTTTTTTTGTAGTTCAGTCAGTTAACAACTTTGGCTCCTTTTACCTCCACTTTGACATAGGCTGGGAAGTCAAACTACAAAGCATGTTTGAATTACATTTAGTGTAAGAGTAAATGAATTTTTAGAGCTTCTTCTATGAGTAAAGTAAACAGATTTAATATATGGAAATTATGGCACATAGTTTCAGGTTAAGAGAGACCTTTGTGGTGTTTCTTCCCAATTCTCTGCTACTTTCAGAAAGGCAAAAGGGAGATTTAGTGTTAAATGCTATTATATATTGGACACCATCCCAAACTTCATTCCAGTTAATCTTACAACAGTCCACAAAGGCATGGGGACTAGTATCCCCATTTTAATAGCTGGAAAACAGCCTCCAGTCACCCAAATGACTAACCCAGAGTCACACCCATAGGAGGTAAGGGGGCTATGAATTAGAATCTAAGCTGGCCTAATTCCAAAGCCTAAACCACTTACCCTTCCATTGTCCTGGGCCAGGCAGCTATTGGCCTCTTGAAATGAAGTCAGTCTTACTGTTCTCGTCACTAGAGGGGCCCCGTTATGATGCTGATATACGCAGGGAGGCAGAATACTTGAGTTACAGCATGGAGATTTGCCCCCAAAAAAGCATAATGAAGGGGCTTTCTCATACATTCTTCACCAGGTTTTTTAATTTGAGCCTCCATAAAGTCTCAAAACCAGCAGGTGGATGTTATCCTTATCAATTTTATTCCTTGTGTCTATAGTCTTTATAGAAATAGGACTTCTTTGAGCACAGTGGAGTAAGCTCATGCAACCCATTATCCCTAAAAGCTCCACTTCTATATTTGATTTTAAGAATTGCAATTTGAGCGAGCACTTTCATACATTCATGCTGGTGTTACAAAATGGTACAATATCTATGGAAGGGAATATAGCACAATCTATCAAAATTACAAATCAAATCATCCTCGGAGACAGCAGACCCTCTTATGGGAAGTTATCCTACAGATAAATATGCACATGTCAGAAATTACATGTGGACAAGGTTATACATGTAGCATTGATTTGTTTATAATAGGAAGAAAAATGAGGAGAAAAAAGACCCAGGTATCAGTCCAAAGGAATACTAGCTAACTAAATTGTGGCACATCCACTTGACAAAATTGTATGCAGTAATATTGAAAATTTATGGTTTTCTTTTTAATGATATAGATAGAGTTACAGAACACCTTGTTATACAAAAAGAGTGAGGTGCAAAACAACAAAGCATGTATGTTTTCTGTAAAAAGGGGAGGAGCAGAAGATTATCTATTCCCATTTTCTTGTATTTACATAAAGCAGTTCAAGAAACATAGCAAAGAAACTAGTTCAAGTGATTACCTACACAGTGATGACAGCTGTGGGGAGAATGGTGTGAACATGGACAGAAAGGAGAGAAAAACAATAAACGTTTACAGGAGTCTTTTTGGTGGGATGAGGAATGTGCACACATGAGGGGTTGCAGAGATACATGGGAATGAAGGGATAGGCATATCTATATTTCTTCTGGGCAGTAACACCACTGAGAAGTATTTTGTAAAGGTGTCTGTCTCTTAAGAATTCCATTATCTGTGGATTGATTTAAACCCTTCTTAAACTTTCTTATACTTTGATCCACTATGTTTTCTAAGGAAGGATAATGAGATCCATGAGTTAACTTCCCAATGAGCAGAGTACAGCACAAGTTCATCATACATACACTTATGTGAAATCAACTATTAATGCTCAACCAAAAGAAAATAAGGAGCAAGCATAATAAATCAAACAATACAGGCCACTTCAGAGAAAGGGTATATGCCTTCACAGAGAGTTTGAAATGAGTAATGGAAATATGCTATTTCCACAGTAGGACTTGGTTCCTTAGTTTCTCATGTGATTATCTTGCCAGGCCAAGTATGATTTTAGAATTTAAAAATTTGTATTTGTCCAACGATATGGCCCCCAAATTCAAGCCAAGTCCCTTCTCTGATCTTCAACCAAAGATAAAAGATTTGATCTGATGCTAGAGGAAAAGCTTGGTGAGTTGGTCTTTTGGCAAACTGATATGATGTCTCCAAAACAAAGAAAATTTCGAGCATACACAGCTCTTATGTTCAGTGCTGACTTCAGACCCTGACCATTATCGCTGGTACTCAAGTCATAGGAAATCCCACAGTGGTATCTCCTTCACATTTTAGACATGTTTCCTGGTGTAGTATTTCAGAATGTGACAGACACAAAATTAAATTAAGTCTAACTTAATTCAGCAAGTGTTTATTGAAAATGTCTCTAACTTCCTTTGTTGTGAAGAAATATGAAGTATAATTTCTACAACCACAGTCATTGAAGGCAGAAAATAAACACCTACAAATAACAGTTAACAAAACAGCATTATAAATAAGTCCTGAAGTGAAGCTAAAATTTAAAGAACAATTAGAGATTAGAGATAGGATATAGGATATTCATCCATCAACAAATATCTAAGTGCCTACTTCATGTTAGGTACCCTACTAGGAACTGAGAATAAAAGAGTCATGGTTGTGTCCCCCATGAAGCTTACAGTTGAATTGAAGTAACAGACTGTGAACTAGTAAACCATTATAAAAATGAAAACAAAGTATTTCTAAAAGCTTTAAAAAATATCCAAGAGGTGTTTTGTTGGCTAGTTTTGTAGGCTAGTAGGGAATCTACTGAAACATGAGAAATCAGGAAGCCAATGAAAAAGTGACATTTAAGTTGAGACCAAAGATGGGGAGGGGGAGTCTTGGTTGACCTTGGGGTGGGAGTGGGAGTAATATCAGAAAATGCTTCCTAGATGGAGAAAATTATCAGTTTCAGGGCCTGAGCTATGAACTGCTTATCCTGATGGAGAACCTGACAAGAGGCCAGTGTGTAAGTGCCTACTAGAAAAAAGGGAGAGTGGACCAAAAGAAGACTATGATATAGAATTTCAGTTTTGCAAGATGAATCCTAGAGCTGGATGGTGGTGTTGGGTACACAAAAATGTGAGTGTACTTTATACCATTGAACTTAAAAATGGCTAAGATGTTACATTGTATGTTATGTGTATTCTACCACAATAAAAAAAAATCGAAGGAAAAATAACTGTGAGATTGAAGAAAGAAGCATGTGCACCATGATGAGGAATTTTTATTTTATTTGAAGTGTAAATTTCATGGGTACAGGCAATAATAACAAAAGGATTAGAGAACGTGGGAGAGAAGAGTTAAAGAAGGTATTGTGGGGGAGGAGAGAATCAATCAAAAACATTGGCACAATGAACAAGAATGACCTATGTAAGAGGGGGTGGTTGGTGTGAGGCAGGGATTCCATGGCTCCAGGCAGTGGATCAGGCTAACAAGAGACAAGAATTTGCATGGACAAGTGGTAAGGCTGGAGAGAAAAGATGAGAGAGGGAAAAGTGGAAACCAGAAACTTAGGCTTGATGCTGAAGACAATGGCAGCCCTTGCCACCAATGCCAAGAGGATGAAGTAAAATGTGAAACTAAATGACAAAGCACCCAAATGCTTGAGATTAATGCATACACTAGGGGCAGTTAGGAAGGAGAAATAGGAAATGAGTGATAGTTAGAGTCATGGGGGAAATCTTTAAGTGGGAAGGGTGTACCATGTTACATTTGGGTCCCATCAGATCTCTACCGTCATCCTTCCAGACAGAGGAGTTCCAGACATCTTAGTTAAACTTATACAGAAGTCCCTCTATCCCCCTGATTGATTTCATTTAATGGGTATACATTGAGTGCTCATAATATACTCAAGACTGTTATAAGCACCCTGGAGAAAAATAATTCTATAAACATCCATGACCTCAAGCCAATTACAATCTTCTATGCATGTTTGGGGGCATGGGGATCGTATATTTTTAAGTGATGTTGAAATAATGCCCTTTTCTGGATTTTCCTCTTTTTAAAAAAAGATTAAAAGTTTTTATTTTTATATTCACAGGAAGTAAGTTTTGTAGTTAAATCCCAGCTTTGTCGTTGACTAGCTCTAGTATTGGGGGCAATGTTCTTTCTTATTTATGCCTCAGTTCCTCAACCATAAGAATAGGGAGAATAAAACTTATTTCATGGTGTGATTTGTGGTGGTTTAATGAAATAATGTGTATAAAAAGTACCTGCCTCTGAATAGGTGGTCAGTGCTGGCCCTTCCCTGCCTCATGTTGCTAGATCTTTGTGGAGGTCTTCCCAGTTCCCAAGACTCTGGTTCATTGATTTATATCACATTTTTTCCTGATTTTCCAGTACTATGTGGTTAAGTAACTGTGTAAGCTTTGTGTGCACTTTGCCTTTCATACCAGAAATTGTGTGATGGAAAAAGCAGTCACACAGCACAAAGCAGAGTTGAATTCCCAGCTCAATCCTTCCCTGGGCAAGTTGCTTCAGTTATCAGATTTACTTTCCTGATGTGTAAAAGAGCATACTGTTTCTGCAAAAGCTTACTGTGATATCAATGCCCAATATACAAAAGGTACTAAATAAATATTAGTCATCCTTCCCTACTGACTTCCTGTACTTGTTTCCTATTTTTGCTATAACAAATTACCACAAATTTAGTGGCTTAAAGCAACACCAATTTATTATCTTACAATTTTAGAGGTCAGAATTCCAAAATGGGTCTCAGCGGGTGTCAGGGTGTCAACAAGGCAGTGTTCCTTCAGGAGGCTCTAGGAGAGAGTCATTTCCCTGCCTCTTCTGGATCTGGAAAGATTTTAGCTCATGTCCTTCTTTCATCTTCAAAGCCAGCAACTGCCTCACCTCTGCTTTTGTGACCACATCTTTTCTGACTCTCCTTCCTTCTTCTTTCCCTTATAAGGATCCACCCACATAATCCAGGATAATCCTTATGTCAACATACTTAATTATATCTGCAATTTCATTTTCCATATAAAGGGACATTCATAGGTTCCAGGGATGAGGAGGTGGCCACACTGAGGGAGCTGTTATTCTGCCTAACACTCCTTTTAATTTTTTCCTGATGTGTAAACCTGAGCTCATCATCCCTGGCCTTCAAGTTGACTCTGCCAATTTTCTTAATTGCTATGATACCGACTTCATTTGGTCATCTGGATGGCTAACTGATGATTCGCTCACAAACTCTAAGACTGGTGAGCCAGAATGAATTGAAAGAGAATTTTGTGTACAACCCCCATGTTGCAGATTGGTAAGAAGAAGAAGCTGACAATAGAAGGGATTTATTTAGGTCACACTGGATTACATTAACTCAAGTATTAGGATTTACATTTCTTGATATTCAGGCCAGCACTTTTACTACTACATAATGTGAATTATGCTGATTCATATACCTCATAAAGTTGCGTAGATTATTCATTTTCAGTATTTGAAATCTCCTCTTTCATCTCTATTTCTTAATGACAGGAATGCTTGACTTAGAGATTAAAAAGGCAAAAAGTAGGTCTGAGTTCCAAAAACACTATTTGCCGACTTTATGACTTTGGACAAATCTAGATCGAATCTCAGTTCTCACGTAGAATAAAAATATTAATATCTGCCCTACCTTCCTCCAAGGTTTGTTATGAGTGCCTCTTTTGTGGGTTTGTTGGATGCTTTCTAACTCATAAGGAAATGTAAAAATATATGGAACTATTTTTATCCAAGTTGAGGCCTCCTGCCTAATCTCCCTGACTTTATGTTCTTCTTTTTCCTACACAGCCTACTTAGCACCATCAGACTAATAAACCTCAAACACTATTGTAAGAACATGTAAGGCCTCGCTATTGCCTATTGTACCAAACCCAAACTACACCCTTCCATTTTCAGATCTTCCCTAATATTGTTCCAACCTACATAATCAAAAGTAATTTTCACCATTGACCAGAACACACCCTTATCGTGAAAATATCCACATTGTCCACACCTATCCAGTACGTTCTTGCATTGGCACTTCTGATCTTGCTTTTTATTCTTTCATAAAGTCTTTTCTACTCCTCTTTGCCCATCTTCCAATTCAAAAATTCAAAGCAATAAGCTTTTAAGAAGGTGTCATGCTAGCTATGGCCCAAAATCACTCCCATCTTTTAATACCTACTTCAAATCCCACCTTCTTCAGCAAAAATGTCCTTGACTATGCCTACACAGAACAATACCTTCTTACTCTGAAATCTTGTAGCATTCAGAATTTCTACTACACATTTTAGTTTATTTATATGCAGTCTTCCATTCTCTGAGTTCTTGTAATGATTTTTTTTTTTAATTTAGCGCCGGAAGAAATGATTATTTCATCTAGTCTCTCATTTTAAATGGTATATTTCTTAAAGATTTATTTATTTATTTGTGGGGGAAGAAGGGGAAAAGGGAGAGGGAGAGAGTGAATCCCAAGCAGACTCCCTGCTGAGCCCAGAACCCAATACAGGGCTCAATCCCAGGACCCTGAGATCATGACTCTGAGAGGTGCTCAATTGGCAGAGCCACCCAGATGCCCCTAAATATTTTTTAGTTTGAGTGTAGTTGACACACAATATTACACTAGTTTCAGGTATACAACATAATGATTCAACTTCTCTATATGTGATCTATGCTCACCTCAATGTACTCCTTAATTATTAGTCCATTTCTATTACCTACCAAAAAAGGATTGTGCTATTTGAAGGAGTAGAGTGTCTTGTTAACTCTGCTAACCAGAATATCACACTTCTGGAGGATATAATTCATTGAAATTGTTTTTGTCTTGATCTTTTGTAGCACAGGTATAATGAGAAAAAGGAAAGGTGAGATGAAAACAGACCAGGATGAGAGGACAGAAAAGGAAAAAAACAACTGAGAAAGTCCTTTTTATATTGCTAAAGAAGGGAAGACAAAGATCTGGGATGAAGAAAGGCCATGCCTGGTGAGGAGAACAGGCAGATGAAGAACATGCAGAACAGAGACAGAAATAATTTACGCACCACATGTATATTAGATACTGTGAGGCTGAGTCAAGCACAGAGTGGGCTTTTGGGCCGACTCGAGAGCTCTTTTAGACATGCAACTTGAGACACAGCAGCCCCTGAGTAACAGGCCCAGCAACTGTCAGCAGCATATTCTGCTCCATACAGCACGGAGCTCCTTCTTTGTTGCAATATTTTCAGGCAGTCTTCATGGGACAAAGTATTCTGTGGGATGCCAGGCAGGATGCAAGATTGAATAACACACTATTCTATCCTCCAGGGACCCTGAGATTAGGAAGGAACCTGAAGACAGGCACAAAAGTACACTTTTGTAGCCAGGGATCCACACTGGTGACCAACGAGCTGAATTATGCAGGCAGATGTGTTTTGTGGGATCGCTACATTGTATGTGAGTGTGAATCTAGAAGCCTGTGAGCACCCTTCATTCTGACTCAGTTCCCACCATTCCCAAAAGTCTTACTATAACAGCTCACACATCTACCTACCTGCTTGGTCTTCGAAGGCATTTAAGTTTGCATCCCTCTTAAATAAGTGGATCCATTTGATTCTTGAGTTTTTATCATTTTTCTATCACCTTCTTGCCTCACAATGGTTAAAACCATGATATTCCTGACTAGATCAAACAAGTCCTTTTTAAGCTAACAAGTGCACCTCCAGTTTCTGTGCTTTCTCTTTGCTAACAGAGTGTTTGCTTTTGTTCCCAGAACTCTGCACTAGACTGATAGTTCTAATGATTTTTCAAGAATAATCCTTAAATCCTTTTCTTGATCTCTGTGTTAGAAGATTATTTTCTGCCTAGACACATCGCTGGGCTGGCCTCCTTGCTCCCTGTTTAATTATTAGTTTGTCTACATTAAATGACACTTGCCATCTGCCAGTAAAATCACAATTTTTTATTCCATTGCTTTTGCTGTTTATTGCTGGTTAGTTCTTCCTCCCAGCAGCTGAATCAGTTGCAGACTGGAGGACTGGGTTTCCAATTCCTCCTCCTGTGTTTCTTCTCTATAGTAGAAGTTTGAACACCTAACACAAAAATCAGGATAACCAAGCAAACTGGAAAGAATAAAGAAGTGAGAAAGGTACTAGGTGATTTCAAGCAACTTCACAATGGGTCATAAAATAATGAGTTCTGAGAGTGATACATTAAAAAAAGAATGAATAACAAACAGCAGAAATAGAAACAGAACCCTCAGAATGTAATGTGGCAAAATCAACATGAAACAAAACAGCATGGATAAAAACTTTGAATCACAGAGTTCAAATTTAGGTATGAAAGAAATAAGGCATTGTTTTATTTTCCATTAAACAATTGAATTTCTATTCCAAGCTCTAATCTTCTAAATTGACAAACTTTCAGCCTCAGTCATCTTCGAGTGGTCCTCTCTGGGGCATGATTAGGTTCTGAGGTCTCACCTAGAGACAATGCCTATATATAAGTGTGCTTGGGCTGCCGCAACCAAATGCCACAAACTGTGACTTCAACAACAAAAAAATTATTTTTCACAGTTCTGGAGTCTAGAAGTCTGAGAGTCAGGTGCCAAGAAGGTTGGTTTCTTCTGAGAATCTTTCTCCTTGGCTTTTAGATGGCCATCTTCCCCCTTTGTCTTCCCAGGATTTTCCTCCTTTTGTGTCTGTGTTCTAATCTCTTCCCATAAGGACATCTATAGGATTGGATTATGGCCCACTCACATGACCTCATTTTATCTTAATTGCCTTTTCAAAGACCTCTTCTCCAAACGCAGTCATAGACTGAGGTACTTTGGGACAGGTTTCAATATATGAACTTGGGCCGGGGGTGGGGTGGGGAGATCACAACTCAGCCCATAATAGCCTAGAATGGGGTAACTCTGTCTGACCATCAGCCAGAGTCCTTCGCACACAGATAAGAACCTTGTCTCTGGCCATGAGGTGCCAGGTCCACTCAGGGCAATTGCTTTCTGCTGCTGTCAAGCAGGGCTGGGGTATAACAGTGGGTCAACAGGGTAGGATCCCGGAGCACATTTTGTACCACGAGAGAGCCCCACCATTATCACCCTGCACCCCAAGGTAGTGACAGAGAGGCCTCTGTATCCCAACAACCCCCGGTTTTGCTTCTGCCATCCAAATGAGAAATTTTTCTTTTTGGTTTTGGGAAGACGTTGTCTACCTCAGACCTTATCATCCTTGTTGAATTTGACTTTTGGAAACAAAGCCTAGAGATCTGGTGGACTCTTTCTACTTCCTCCCTGCCACTGCCTTCCCTAAGGTGATGAAGGATCTGCTTGAATTGAAAGAAACAAAAGAATGTAGGAAAATTTAGGATCTCAAAGTGCTATATAGTTACAATGTGATTAATATGTATCCATGAGTATTTGTACTTTTTCTAATCCCAGTGTTTCGAGTTCCATTTAGTATATTATAACCGTATGATTTGTATTGTTTCAGTTAAGAATGACAGGGTCTTATAGAAGTGGAATGTATTATTAACAAATATCCTGACAAGTATTTGCTGAGTACCTACATTAAACTTTACACTGGAGACCCATGAATATTTCTTGACTTTGGTGCATAAAATTCAAAAATGAAACAAAAAACCAACACATTATAATTATTGCATCTGAATATCTCTCTTTTAAAGTAAACTTTTTTTCTGATTTAAAAAAATGGGATACATGTTCTTGGCTAAAAACTTGAAAAACATAAAGTAAAAATCATCTGTAACCTTACCACGCAGAAAAACCCATTAAGTTTTAGATTCCTAGTGTACATTTAAACAGTTTTTATAAATAGCTGTTGCTCACTTATTTATTCATCAATTATGTATTGATGTTTGCTATATGTAAGGAAATCCTTGTGCTTTTGGTAACTCCCTAAATGCAGCATCTTTTTTTTTAATTTTTTAAAAGATTTTATTTATTTATTTGACAGAGAGACACAGCGAGAGAGGGAACATAAGCTGGGGAGTGGGAGAGGGAGAAGCAGGCTTCCCACTGAGCAGAGAGCCTGATGTGGGGCTCAATCCCAGGATCCTGGGATCATGACTTGAGCTGAAGGCAGACACTTAACGACTGAGCCACCCAGGCACCCCTAAATGTAGCATTTCTTACAACAGAGTAAGCTAATGCCCTTTGTAGCCCAACTTAGGTTGTTCCAACAAGACCCAGATAATGGTGATTGTACAATATTTGAACCCATGACTGACCAAGGGGCAGATAACAGCAGCAGGTCTGAAACAGCCTTCCTTGGGGTTGAAGAACTCCCCTTGGCGATCCCCAAGAGGAGACCAGTGATACCACGGAACTGGAGAAACACTGCTAGGAAGCATCATACCCTGCATCCAGTCATTACAGAAAAAGAAAAAAAAAATAGGTGCCATGGACAGTAAAAGCAAGGACTCTAGAACCAGACTGCCTGGGTTTGAATCCTGATTCTACCCCTGCATTTTACCTGTGTGGCTCTGAACAAGTTATGGAGCCTTTCTTTGCCACAGTGTCCTTTAGGGATGACAACTACCTCAACACAGGTTGCTATAAGAATTAGATGAATCAGTACTTGTAAACTCTTAGGACAGTGCATAGCACATAGTAGGCACACAATTACTATTAGCTATCATTTTATTTTAATTCTGAAAAATTGTGCCCCACATGTTCTGAAACACACATACACACACACACACACACACATAGATACCTTTTGTCTTCTGATCCTCACCCTAAATGATTATATTATCTTAGGGATGGGCCACTTAGTTGACAAAAAGGAGGCAGACAACCCTGTAAATAGTTGACTACAGGCTGTAGTCAGCAAATGCTTGAATATTAGCCTGCACTGATAGCTGTACTCTAACATGAAAAGACTGATTTTAAACCAACTACCTCCAAAGAAGAATTTCCCAAAGGAGAGAGGACTTAGTTTCCCTTCTTCTTTTTTCCCTCTCCCACCTCCACACTCAAATGCTTTATCTTGGGACCTTAGCATCCCCCCAAGGTGTGCTAACTGCTGGAGAATTCCAAGCTTGCATAGGCTGCATCACTCTCTGTCTCTCCTCTCCACTTATTGCACCAGATTTCTCCAGGTAACAGGAAATGTGTCCACTGTTGTTTTCAAGTTTCACACTTCATAGTTTGTGCCACCAGAGAAATGCTTACTGACTTCTTTAACCATGAGGCCAAAAACCCTAGAAGAAAGAACTTGGGCTCTGTTTCCAGGTACCGTCTCCCAGGCCAATCGATGGGTCATGGTTGGGTGGAGGGCAGAGTGAGTGAGGTAAGAACATCGCAGTATAGGTCCCAGGAAGGTGGGTTCCCAAGAGAAGGAGGAGGCTGGACAGAAACTCCCTTAGAAGTCCAGAACAAAGATATTTAACATTTATACCCATGGCTGGTTGCTCAATTGATAAGAACAACCATTTTTATTATTCCCTATTATAAAAAGAAATAATAAAATATACTTTTACTTAAATGTGCTTAAAATTGCAAACCAGATGACTTTTAAAATGCTCATTTCTAGGTGCCTGGTGTCTCAGTCAGTTGAGCGGCTGCCTCTGGCTCAGGACATGATCCCACGGTCCTGGGATCGAGCCCCACATGGACTCTCTGCTCAGTGGGGAGCCTGCTTCCCCCTCTCCCTCTGCCTACTTGTGCTATCTCTCTATCAAATAAGTAAATAAAATCTTTTTTAAAAATGTTCATTTCAAACTCCTAAGATTCTGATTTCAGAGGTGAAAGCTAGCATTTCCCAAAGAAGAGGAGAGATAATATAGGCTCTCTTTTTCTAGAGAATAAAAAATAAGAATCAACTCTTGTGGCATGTACATTTGAAAATGTCTGATTTCGGATGAAGAGCCTAAGAAGGTAATTCATGGCTTAAAACAAATAGGAGCTAGGAATGGAAATGCCAGGGTGAGAAGGTTTTTGTTGTCTCTTTATTTATTTGCTTACTTGAAGCAAAGACAGGAAAACTCATCTCAATGAGAAACTGACTGTACCAGGCATTGGGCCAGGATTTTAAAGTGCATTATTGTTTAATTTTTACCACCCTCCTAAAGACCAGAAATTATCCCCCTTTTGCCCAGAAGAAAACTGAGATGGTGCAAAGTTTAAGTAATTTCCCCAAGTTAACAGCCAGTAAGTGGTGAAGCTGGGATTTTAATTCTAGTTCATCTGAAAGTTGGCTGTAGGAGTTCATGCTCTTTATTGCATACTTAGAAGGCAAAGTAGGATAACAAAAGAGTTGGTCAGAGTTCAGTAAGAAATGGGATGGAGTCCATAGCACCACTGTGGGTAAACTTCCATCTTAGAAAGTTGCTGGGTTGCTCAGTCGTTGAGCATCTACCTTCGGCCTGGGTCATGATCCCTGTGTCCTGGGATTGAGCCCCGCATCAGGCTCCATGCTTGGTGGGGAGCCTGCTTCTCCCACTCCCTCTGCTTGTGTTCCTACTGTCACTGTCTCTCTCTGTCAAATATATATATATATATAATCTTTTTAAAAAAAGAAAACATAAAATAGGAAGTTAATGGACTATAGCTACTTAGATTAATTTAAGTAAGTATCAGAATCACCTCTAATATCCAATGGAAAAGGGAAGACTTGTTTCATGGAAGAAGAAAAGAACATAAGTGAGTAAAAAGGGAAAGGTATATTTATGCATCTATTCAGTATCTCAGAAATTTTGCTGTTGCTTTTTTTTAAATGAAGCTCAGGAGTGAATTGAGATATAAAAAATTATGGGATCACTTAACAATATCATAAGAATTGTTTAAGGTATAAAATGCTGGTTTTGGCTAAGCCAGAAGGAATTCTTGTAGTTAAAGATTTTAATATTTACTGTTTAATATTTTCAAGGTACTTCAAAGTTTTAGGACTGTTATGTGAAAATATATAATCATTATCACTGTGATCGATGCTCTTACTTAAAATTTTACAAATAGAAGTACAAATCATATGGAACTTAATAGTCCCAGGCTTAATTAAAACTTTTTAAGCATTTGTAATTATAAAAGTATTTTGAGGAAAATTATTTCTTAAAATATTTTTAATGGGGGTGCCTGGGTGGCTCAGTGGGTTAAGACTCTGCCTTTGGCTCGAGTCATGGTCTCAGGGTCCTGGAATCAAGCCCCGCATCGGGCTCTTTGCTCAGCTGGGAGCCGGCTTCCCCCTCTCTCTCTGCCTGATTCTCTGCCTATTTGTGATCTCTTTCTCTCTCAAATAAATAAATAAAATCTTTAAAAAGAATATTTTTAATGTTAACCATTTAGACCTTTTTTTTTTTTTTAATTTATTTGACAGAGAGATAGTAGGCAGAGAGGCAGGCAGAGAGAGAGGAGGAAGCAGGCTTCCTGCTGAGCAGAAAGCCCGATGCGATGCGGGACTCAATCCCAGGACCCTGGAATCATGACCTGAGCCGAAGGCAGAGGCTTTAGCCCACTGAGCCACCCAGGTGCCCCTAGACCTTTTAATAAAACATTTATAAAGTTTAACATTTTTAAACATTCTGTTGTTTCTCTAATAGGAAATAGTTAAGGATGAAATATTTCATTATATTTTAAAAATTTTACTTAGTTAACATACAGTACAATACTGGTTTCTGGAGTAGAATTCGTGATTCATCACCTACATACAACAACCAGTGCTCATCACAGCAAGTGCCCCCCTTAATATCCATCCCCCA
Source organism: Enhydra lutris kenyoni (assembly GCF_002288905.1). Lineage (NCBI taxonomy): Eukaryota > Metazoa > Chordata > Mammalia > Carnivora > Mustelidae > Enhydra > Enhydra lutris. Next base: position 74,995,136 of record NW_019154087.1, read on the forward strand.
TCTAGATTACTCCCCCAGCCACCTCCCTCCGCCAACCCTCAGTTTGTTCTTTATCATTAAGAGTCTCTTATGGCTTGTTTCCCTCTCTCCTTTTTTTCTTTTCACCCATATGTTTTCCCATATGTTCATCTGTTTTCTTTCTTCCTTCCTTCCTCTCTTTCTTTCTTTTTCTTTTTTCTTGTTTAAGATTTGATTTATTTACTTGACAGAGAGAGACACAGTGAGAGAGGGAACACAAGTAGGGGGAGCGTGAGACGGAGAAGCAGGTTTCCCACCAAGCAGGGAGACTGACGTCAGGCTTGACGTGGGGCTCGATCACAGGACCCTGGGATCATGACCTGAGCAGAAGGTAGACGCTTAACAACTGAGCTACCCAGGAGCCCCAGTTTTCTTTCTTAAATTCCACATATGAGGGAGATCGTATGCTATTTGTCCTTCTCTGACTGACTTAGTTCACTTAGAACACACTCTAGCACTATCCACATCTCTGTAAATGGCAAGATTTCATTGTTTTTTTGATGGCTGAGTAATATTTCAGTGTGTGTGTGTGTGTAATATATATCTCACATCTTCTTTGTCCATTCATCAGTTGATGGACATTTGGGCTTTCTCCATAGTTTGGCTATTGTAGATAATGTTGCTATAAACATCAATGTGCATGCACACCTCTGAACCTGTATTTTTGTATCCTTTAGGTAAATAGCTAATAGAGCAATTGTTGGATCATAAGGTAGCTCTATTTGTAACTTTTTGTGGAACCTCCATACTGTTTTCCAGAGTGGCTACATCAATTTGTATTCTGACCAACAGTACAAGAGGGTTCCCCTTTCTCCACATCCTCACCAACATCTGTTGTTTCTTGTGTTGTTAATTTTAGCCATTCTAACAGGTATGTGGTGATCTCATTTTGTATTTGTATTTCCCTGGTGATGAGTGATGTTGAGCATCTTTTCATGTGTTTGTTAGACATCTGGTTGTCTTCTTTGGAAAAGTGGCTATTGTGTTCTTTCCCATTTCTTAACTGGATGATTTTTTTGGGGGGTGGGTGTTGAGTTTAGTTAAGTTCTTTATAGGTTTTGGGATGCTAACCCTTTATCAGATATGTCATTTGCAAATATCTTTTCCCATTCTGCAGGCTGCCTTTTAATTTTATTGATCGTTTTCTTCACTGTGCAGAAGTTTTTATCTTGATAAAAGCCCCGATAAAATTTATTTGACACAGAGAGAGAGATCACAGTAGGCAGAGAGGCAGGCAGAGAGAGAGGGGGAAGCAGGCTCCCGTTGAACAGAGATCCTGATGCCAGGCTCAATCCCATGAACTGAGCCAAAGGCAGAGGCTTAACCCACTGAGTCACCCAGGTGCCCCATCGATAGTTCATTTTTGCTTCTGTTTGTCTTGCCTCTGGCAACGTGTCTGGTAAGAAGGTGCTATGGGCGAGGTCAAAGAAGTTTCTGCCTGTGTTCTCCTCTGTGATTTTGATGACTTCCTATCTCACATTTAGGCCTTCCAATAGACAAGTATTTCATTCTGTACATTAAATAACTGATTTAAGTTCTATCATTTCTTCAGTCCATGATTAAAATCTCAAAACAATAATACGTAATGGAAATGTCAAATTTCCCATTCTGGAAATGTAAATTATCAGTTGCCACCGTCTCCTTAGTAATGCAGGTACGATTAAAACAGGTACTACATATACTGTAAGGATTTGGTCTGGGCATCTCTCCAAGGATAGAATAATTGTGGAACCACTTTTGCACTTTTGTTTAGCCTTGATCCATGCCCTTAACCCTTCTGGACCCCAGTTTCATTGGGTAAAAATAATCTTGCCCCCTACATATATCTTAAGGTTTTTAGAAAGATGAGGTGAGGTCAAGGACCGCCTTATTAATCTCTGCCCCTTCCCCCATAAGGGGCCTGGCCTACTGTGGGTATCCCATGGATGTTCAGTGAGTGCTTGAAGGGTGTGTTGAAGAAGGAAATCCATCCAGCTAAAAATAAAATCAAACATCTATAAACCTCAGGTCCTCAGCATTCCTACCCACCATTAATCTTTTATTACCATCTGGAAACAGTGTTTGTGTTGGTGTACTTTGTAGTAAGGCTATGGATTCACAGAGGAGGGGAAAAAAAGTACAATCCAAGAACATATCTGTAAAAATCAACTTAATTTGAAGGTTTTAAAGGGGGTTAAATATGAGCTTTTCTTCATCCATCTTTTAATTTCAAAATAGAAATAAAATCATTTAGTAAAAACAATGAACAATTAAAACAAAATTCAGTTTATTATTATGGCCATTTAAAGAAGACAGGGAAAGAAGGGGACAGAACAAAGAAAAGGAAGGATACAAAGCCTGAGGTGGTGTTCCCATCCCCCAAGAAGCAAAGAGGGACCTCAGTGTCCAAAATTGCATTGGGAGAAATTGTTCCAGAGTTGGGGCAGGGGGTTTAAGTTCCTAACTTGGAAGCAGAACAGATCTTGAAATCACTTCTGCTAATTATCAGTGGGGGTGGTGTCAGGGAGAGAAACAATTTCACATGTCTGAAGAGAAATATATATATTTCATGGAGAATTAAGACAATCATCTTTGTGGCCATCAAGCATATTACTTTCAAAGACCCACTGACCATTGCTTTATGGCAATATAGGCAAAAATGGGCCCCACAGCCCAAAAAAATTCAATCAAAGGTTGGATATCTTTACATCTCTTTTTATCCATCCTCAACCTCCAGAATTATTGTAAAATATAGGTCTGTTTTCATGCTTCTAAAAAAAATCTGTCATAGTGCTTTCAAGGTGATCCTCTCTTCCTCTTCTCCCTCTCCCTGGAACCTGTCATTCTGCTCCCCTCCCCTTCCCTTCCACTTCCTCCTCCCCCTCTCCTCTTCTCCTTCTTCTTCCTCTTCTCCCTTCCACCACCTTACCTTCCTCCTCATTCTCCTCCTCTTCACCATAATCTTCGTCTTCAAAATGCAGCCCCAGATTACCTTTCCATGGTCTCCTCCTCAGATCCAAAGTCCTAGCCACCCTAGACTCTTCCCCAGTCTCCAAACATGCTACTTACTTGTCTCTGTGACTTTGTTAGTTCCATTCTTCTTTTTGTCTAGAAAATGTCTATACCTTCTTCAAAAACTGGAATATCTTCAATCTTCAACATCTATTCTCAACCTTAGAACCATCTGAGGAGATTTTTAAAAACAATGCCTGGGCCCCACCCCCACAAAGACCCTGATTTAGTTGGCTGTTTGAAATGCCCAACCAGGGATGAGAACAACTCATTTCTCCCTTTTTGTCACCCTCTTCTCTTTGTAGACTGAATCATTCCTTCACATGAGTTTCCAGAGCTTTCTCTACATATCTCCACCGTACCACATAGCACAACGTGTTGCAGATCTGGTTTGCTATTTTACTCACGTGTTAGACCTGAGCTTTACTGGGACTGGGGTCATTTTTCATCCTTGGTATGCCATGTCAGAATCAGTGGGAGAGGGTTTCCTAATACACACCCAAGCCCTAGAAAATCTGTTTGAAATCTTGAGAAGTAGGTATGAGAGCAGGGGGGATGTGGAGGATGAGGTTTTTGTCATTTCAATGAGTTCTTCAGTGACTCTGATTTTCAGCCTCCAACACATTTCCTCCCACCCCAGCTACTGCTCTAAAAACAAGTGTGATTTCTTTCAGACTTCCTTGGAGTTCCTTCTGCCACAAAGTCCTGTCCTTTCTCCAGAATGGCTCCCAAAGGCACAGCATTCCCATATTTGCAGGGCTTGGTGCACCATAAGAATTTTCTCTCTCAGGTGTTTGTTCTTGTCACACCCCTTCTCAGAAACTTGCACAGGCTACTAATTGCTTCTCGAGTCAAATTTAAACTGATCATGGGCTTTGACATTTTCCACTAACTTATCCAAGTCCTCTCTCTTTCCACCACCAGGCCTTACTATACCCTCAAATTAGCAAAATACCATTCTCCCTCTTGCCCCTGCAACTCTCCATATTCCATTCTTCTACTGAAAAAAAAAGGCTACTGTCCTTTCCCATCCACCAATACACACCACAGGTCCTTAAAGCAAGAACAAATAAACAAGGAAACAAAACAACAAAACAAAATTTGTTTAAAAATCACTGCTTAAGCTGTTGTGAAGCCTCTCTTTACCACTTCTAACATTGCTATGGATTTTTGTGTGTGTGTGTGTGTGTGATCACTGAGTATGCAGCTTGTTATTTTTCTTAGTGTACTTTGCATTTTATTTTGGTTTGTTTCTCTTTTTGTTCAGTGGAAAAATAGAAATATGAAACCAGGATATTTTCCTCGCTATTTTTCTCAGAATGTTCACGTGGAGGGGAGCCTCTGTGCTCCTACTTAAGAAACGGAGACAATCACTGTAACATTTTCCTGCTTACCTGAGCTCAGTGCTAGAGGACCATGGAAGAGAAAGCCCATGGAATGTGCTCTGTAGGTTCTAAACTGTCTTCTAAATAAAAGACTGTTGATGCCATTATTATTTTCTGCCAACTAACTTCACTGCAGTAGTTCTGCACACAGCTCTATACCACAGAAATCCTTACTTGGAAGCATGTTAAGCTCTTTTGCAGGAAAGAGGGTACAAAATGTTTATGCTCTACCTTCATTTCATTATTATTCTACTGGTGTTTATTTAGTTCCATGTTTCCAACAGGCTTTAAGTTATTTGCGGGTTCTTTATGTGTCCTTCTGAAACTAAGTTTAAAAGTTAGCTGCGGAAGCCACACGAAGCCACAGCAAGGCACCGGACGTAGGGCAGGGTCTCTCAGAAAGGCAAGCGCATTGTGGGAAAAAGAATCCAGAATACCCACTCCATTCTCCTTGGGCTCTTACTCAGCAGCAGTTCTGCTTCTGAAGCAACTTAGGAGCCCCAAAAGAAAAACACCACATGCAGTAGCCAGCCTCCCACCCCCATCGTTCCTTCAGCTCTGCCTTCAGCAGGTCACAATAATATTTGGAATTGGCAAAGCAACTTCTTTCCAGGGTGTTCCCAGCACTAATACATTCCCTCATTAATGCACACAGCACTCCTGTGGAGGAGGTGGGTGGCAAGCAATTTCAATTCCTTTTCTTCTGTACCTACCAAAGAGTCTTTGCTTTCAATAGCTAACACAAATGAGTGAACCATTTTGGTTATAAGATTATGATTCGCCCATCACCCCCCCATTAACACTATTAAAACAAATTTTGTCCTTCTTAAAATCTGTGCAGCCAAGTGTGTGCAGAGTTTAAAAGGAACATAAAGACTGTCCCAGACATCTGTGTGTGAGACCAGGCATTAGATACAATGTCCTTTGTCTGGCTTCCGAAAACTCCCACAGGACAAATAGGATTAAATGTGATGCTTCTCTTTCTCTGGCAGCCTCCTAAGACTTGCCCCTTTACACAAATTTTATCCTCACACACAGCCCTCTAGGTCTCTGCCTTCACCATCATGGCGGACATCTAGAAACTCCTCCGTCTCCTTCAGCCTCCTGTCCCACTCGGGCAAGAATAAATTGCTTCCTTAATATAAGAGAGGACAAACAAGCTGGAAATCCAAGTACCAAATTTGGGGCATCACTAGGCTCCCCATTTCTGTATCCTACTGGAGGCCCAGAGACTTCATGCTGCTCCTCCCAGAATTTCCTCCAGGACAACTCGTCTGGGCCACACTTAGAGCAAGTGCGATCCACATGTTCTGGGCTTTTTCTGAATCCTCCATCACAACGTCTACTCTGCTAAATTAAATGGATTTACCAATGGACAGTTTATAGCTCACCACATGGCAGAATAGAAGGGGGGATGGGAACTAGCATTTCCAAATACCTACCATATGCCAAGAACTGTGTCAGGTCATACAATATCATTTCATTGTCACAATAGCCACAATAGCCAGTAATAGCACAAAGATGTTCATATCCCTGATTTGCGTTTCACTCACCAAAATCATAGTGGCTTAACACAAAAGGATTTAGTTCTCACTTTAAAGCATGTGAATCGTACCTCTTCTCCATATGGTCATCAGGCACCCAGTTAATGGAGGCACTGCCATTTTGTGGCTGCACCATCTGGATGTTAGTGTCCTCTAGGCCCTCACAGCAGAAGAAAGCCCGGAGAGTTATGCATGGGGTCTTCATTGCTTTAGTAGAGTCACTTGTGGTCATACTCACCAGCTATATACTCACATGGCTACATCTAACTCACTGCAGTGGGACAGGGAGATGCACGAGAATAAATAGAATGTACCATGAGTAGCTGTGGTCATGCCAGGATAGTAGAAATGTAAATGTCAATAGCTATATTTCTGTGTCCTATAAAGACACATATTGTATTATTAATGGTTACATAAAACCCCACCGCATGAGTGTACCATACTTTATCCACTGAGGCTTCTGTTTGAGGACATCTAAATTGTTTTTCATCAATTAATATGCTTTGAACACTTATCACGTGCAGGGCACTGTAGGTGGGGGACCAAGAGGGTATTTACAGATTCAGAGGGGAAGTCAGACACATTCAGAAATAAATGTCATTGGGGGAAAAAAGGCAGATTCAGATGGATGGAACAAGAAAACCACCAAGGATTTTGGGATTACAGAGAAAGAAATCATTTCCTTCAAGACACTGGGGAAAGATTAAGAGGGGATTTATCCATTTCATTTAAAGACTAAAGCTTTAACATGATATCAGGGTTGTGAGATTGACCCCAGCATGGACCTTTGAGCTGGGCATAGAACCTGCTTCAGATTCTCTTTCTCCCTCTCTCTTTGCCCCTTTACCTCATTCTCACTCACTCTCAAATAAATAATATCTTTAAAAAGAAATAAAAACTAAAGACTTCAATTAAAGAGGCTAAAGATTGATAAATATTTCCTAAGGGGTAAAGAACAGGAAGGAAAGGTGTGTGTGTTGGGGGTAAATGACCTCAGCCAATAAACCTAGAAGGTATTCAGGGCACCACAAGCCTTCTGCTGTATGGTTTAGGCAGAGGTTCAGGAGAGGAGGGCTGAAGAGATGACACCAGAAAATGTGCTGGATTCAGACGGAGCAGGAGGGTCATGAGCACCATGCTTGGAAGTGTGGGTATTCTGAGGAGATGGGGAGATGCCCACAGAGGATCTCTGAGCACAGGGATGCTGTGGAGGATCTATCTAGACTCTCTTAGAAACAGGCCCCAATAGATTATTAACTAATCATTTTTTTTTTCTTTTCCTCCCTTTGGGAATTCTTAGTCTTTATGAACGTATTTATTTTGCTTCTATCCTGGGGTTTGTAATCAAACATGAATTTAATCTGCCTAAGCACACATACCACAGAAGTAAACTTTCTATTTTATCCAAAGAAATCTGTAATCAGGCATTCACACTCCTTCAGCTTTTTTTGGGTGTTTCTTGTTATCTTCTTTGAAATAAACATTCTTGTAAAATATTACAACTTCAGAATAGAGATGAAGGAATAGAACCCCATACTGTATTTCCCCAGAATACCCACATTTCCAAGCATGGTGCTCACGACCTTCCTGTTCTGTCTGAATCCAGCACATTTTCTGGTGTCATCTCTTTAGCCCTCCTGTCCTGAACCTTTGCCTAAACCATACAGCAAAAGGCTTGTGGTACCCTGAATACCTTCTGGGTTTATTGGCTGAGGTCATTTACCCCCAATACACACACATTCCCTCCCTGTTCTTTACCCCTTAGGAAGTATTTATCAATCTTTAACTTTTTTAATTGAATTTAGTTGTGCTAAATTTTGACCCCCCCGTTACGACTACAGGCCAGCTTTTATGAAGTTACCTAGCCTCTCTGTGCTTTAGTTTCCTGACTTAGTAAGAAGCAATATGTATTGAAGTATTTGTTCCTTCCTTGATTAAATACCTCATACAGGCTAGGAAACGTACCAATCATAGGTGACCTTAGTAGAAGTGTTTTATCCTCTTCCAAAGAGAGAAGGCAGGAAAGGAAATGAATGAATATAAATTGCACACCTACTATGTGCCAGCCCATCTGCTTCAGGTTGCACCTGTGCTGTGTCAATTCTGACATGACTCCCACAAGACTGGTGTTCCCTGTTCCACAATGAGCAAGCCCAGGGTCACCACAGTCACTTGCACAGTGGCATTCAACTGGTGAGTTACAGACTCAAGTTGGAAAGGTGAAGACTATTGGACCCCAAAGCCCAAGCCAGTTCTACTCCACAGGCATGAGGCACTGGGAGCAGAAGCTCCTATTTCCCACACAGTGTTCTTTGCATAGCTGTGGCTGGGTCTCTTGGTATCCATTTATGGTAAGAATGAGTAATTTCTTGGCTCTCCTGACATGCTTTTCTGGATCACATTCGGCTGTGACAGGTCAATCCCACAGTTTGGGGTTCCAGGATACCTCCCCAGCCTCCAGATGCCCCTACCCACCAGGCCAGACTTGCAGCTTTCTCTGATGTCATTGTCTCTGGAGGATTCCTCTGAATCACCGTTTGGTCACTCCCTCTTAATTGCTGACAATTACTGAAGTTCCCGGTCCTACAATAAGCAAGGAAAAGGGTACCATTTTCTAAGACATTTGTGTTTAGTGTTGCTGGCAGCTTTGTAAACTTATTAGTGCTCTGCATACCATATAATTAAGATCGAATTATCTGAGAGTTTAAAATAGTGCCTACTGCTATTGTGCTGCTGAAAATGTTAAAGGAAGAGTATTCCCTCCCCCTTTTTTTTAAAGATATGCAGCTCATCTCTTTCCCATTTTTCTTTGAAATTCTCATTCTCCAAAGGGGCCACAGGACTAAGGTCACCAGAAAGGATGGAGAGGGCTCACTGGGCTCAAACACTCTGCTTTAGAATGTTGCCACATCAGAAGCATGGGGACACATCCTAAGACATCAGTCTCAGACATCACCCCTTCTAGAAGGGGCCTGCAGTGTGAGGCAGATGAAAATAAATAGGAGTCTGGAAAGGGAACTCACATGAAGTCTGGGGCTCTAGAAACTAGGCCTGTGCTATGGTGAAACCAGACCAAAAATGGCTTGAGGCTGATACTTCAAGATGAGAGTACCCAGCTGTGTAAGTTATCAACGCCTGGTGCCGTGAATAAACAGATAAACCCAAGAATACATGCAGTGTGAGAGCCTAAAGAGAAAAATGGAACAGAGAAGGGGTAATCCCGGCACATGCATGAAATGCTTACTCCAAGACACGGTTCTGGGCTCCTTCCTGTCCTTATGGGGCTGAAAACCTAGTGTGGGGGAGGCAGAACAGAAAGGCAAGGAGTACGTGCCAGTGCAGTAAGCAATGAACACCTACACTGCAGTGAGTGCCCAGTGTGCATGGGTGAGGGGGAGAGTAGGAAAGGTCAGCAAGGATTGGAGTCAACCGGAGTCTTGAAGACTACTGGAAGCTAGCCCGACAGAGGGGAAAGGACATCCTAGGGAGAAACAACAGTTCTATCAAAGCCCAAGAGGCAGCAGAGAGCAGATCAGTGAGTAGTGGGGCTAAATGTGATGACTTTCCCAGCACTAACTATTGAAGAGACTGTTTTTTTCCATTGGATATTTTTTCCTGCTTGTCAAAGATGATTTGACCATAGAGATGAGGGTCCATATCTGGGCTCTCCATTCTGCTCCATCAGTCTATGTGTCTGTTTTTGTGCCAGTACCATGCTGTCCTGGTGATCACAGCTCTGAGATAGAACTTGAAGTCTAGAATTATGAAGCCCCTAGCTTGGCGTTTCTTTTTCAACATTTCCTTGGCAATTTGGGATCTTTCCTGGTTCCATACAAATGTTAGGATTGTTTGTTCCAGCACTTTGAAAAATGCCTTTGATATTTTGGTCAGGATGTCATTGAAAGTACAGATTGCTCTGGGCATCATAGACATTTTAACAATGTTTATTCTTCCAATCCATGAGCATGGAATGTTTTTCCATCTTTTTGTATCTTCTTCAATTTCTTTCATGAGTGTTCTGTAGTTCCTAGAGTAGAGATCTTTTACCTCTTTGATTAAGTTTATTCCAAGGTATCTTATGGTTTTTGGTGCTATTGTAAATGGAATCGATTCTCTAATTTCTCTTTCTACAGTTAAATTGTTAGAATATAAGAAAGCAACTGATTTCTGTGCATTGATTTTGTATCCTGCCACATTACTGAATTGCTATGTGAGTTCTAGTAATTCGAAGGTGGAGTCTTTTGGGTTTTCCAAATAAAGTATCATGTCATCTGTGAAGAGAGTTTCAATTCTTCTTTGCCAATTTGAATATATTTTATTTCTTTTTGTTGTCTGATTGCTGTGGCTAGGACTTCTAGTATTATGTTGAACAATACTGGTGAGAGTGGGCACCTTTGTGTTTCTGATCTTAAGGGAAAGGCTCTCAGCTTTTCCCCATTGAGAATACTATTCACTGTGGGTTTTTCACAGATGGATTTTATGAAATTGAGGAATGTCCCCTCTATCCCTATACTCTGAAAAATTTTAATCAGCAAAGGATGCTGTGTATTGTCAAATGCTTTTCCTGTATCAATCAAGAGGACCAAGTGATTCTTCTCTCTTCTCTTACTGATTTGTTCTATCACACTGATTGATTTGTGAATGTTGAACCACCCTTGCATCCCAGGGATAAATCCCACCTGGTCATGGTGGATAATCCTTTTAATGTGCTGTTGGATCTTATTAGCTAGGATCTTGTTGAGAACTTTGGTGTCCATATTCATCAAGGATACTGGTCTGAAATTCTCCCTTTTCGTGGAGAATGGCTTTGGGATCAAGGTAATGTTGGCCTCACAGAAAGAGTATGGAAGTTTTCCTTCTGCTTCTATTTTTTGAAACAGCTTTAGGAGAATGGATATTGTTTCTTCTTTAAATGTTTGGTAGAATTCCTCAGGGAATCCATCAGGTCCTGGACTCTTGTTTTTTGGGAGGTTTTTGGTCAATGCTTCAATCTCGTTACTGGTTATTGGTCTATTCAGGTTGTCAATTTCTTCCTGTTTCAGTCTATACACAGAAAAATGAAACTCGACCATTCTCTTACACCATACACAAAGATAAACTTTAATGGATGAAAGACCTCAACGTGAGAGAGGAATCCATCAAAATTCTAAAGGAGAACATAGGCAGTAACCTCTTCGGCATCGCCCACAGCAAATTCTTTCAAGACACGTCTCCAAAGGGAAGGGAAACAAAAGTGAAAATGAACTTCTGGGACTTGATCAAGATAAAAAGCTTCTGCACAACAAAGGAAACAGTCAACAAAACAAAAAGGCAACCCACACAATGGGAGAAGATATTTGCAAATGACACTACAAACAAAGGGCTGATATCCAAGATCTATAAAGAACACCTCAAACTCAACACCCAAAAAACAAATAATCAAGTCAGAAAATGGGCAGAAGACATGAACAGACACTTCTCCAAAGAAGACATACAAATGGCTAACAGACACATGAAAAAAATGTTCATCATCAATAACCATCAGGGAAATTCAAATCAAAACCATATTGAGATACCACCTTATACCAGTCAGAATGGCAAAAACTGACAAGGGAAGAAACAACAAATGTTGGAGAGGATGTGGAGAAGGAGAACCATCTTACACGTTGGTGGGAATGCAAGTTGGTACAGCCACTTTGGAAAACAGTGTGGAGGTTCCTCAAAAAATTAAAAATAGAGCTACCCAATGACCCAGGAATTGCATTACTAGATATTTGCCACAAAGATATAGACATAGTGAAAAGAAGGGAGATATGCACCCCAATAATCATAGCAGCAATGTCCATAATAGCCAAACTAAGGAAAGAGCACAGATTCCCTTCAATAGACAAATGGATAAAGAAGATGTTGTCCATATAAACAACAGAATATTACTCAGCCATCAGAAAGGATGAATACTCAACTTTTGCATCAACATGGATGGGACTGGAGGACATTATGCTAACTGAAATAAGTAAAACAGAGAAAGTCAATTATCATATGTTTCATTTATTTGTGGAACATAAGGAATATCTTGGAGGACATTAGGAGAAGGAAGGGAAAAATTTAAGGGGGGCAATCAGAGCAGGAGATGAACCATGAGAGACTATGGACTCCGAAAAACAAATTGAGGGTTTTAGAGGGGAGGGGGTTGGGGATAAGTTAGCCCAGTGATGGGTATTAAGCAAGGCATGTATTGCATGGAGTACTGGGTTTTATAGGCAAACAATGAATCATGGGATACTATATCAAAAACTAATGATGTACTGTATGGTGACTAACATAGCATAATAATAAAAAAAAAAGATAAATAAATAAATACCAAATAAATAAATAAATGTATGTGAGGACTTAATGTGGTCTCAGAAGCAAAGGTAAAAATTCTTACTGATTTTAAGCAGAAGAGAAATATGAGCAGATTTCTATTAGAAAACAACAACTCATACTGGTTGTAATGGAATGACTTGGAGTATGAGAGCAAAGATTGATGAGAACAATGATTCTCTAAGTGTGGTGCTTGGGCCAGCAGGGTCGCCTAGAGCTTGCTAGAAATGGCACTTCCTGGACCTGGTGAGTCAGAAACTCTTGGGGGTGGGACCCAGCACTGCAAGTTTTAGTGAGCCTTGTGGGTAAGACTGATGCCTGCTCAAGATCTAAAGGAGGGCACTGCAGTAAACCTGGTGAATAAAGAGCCAGGTGAACAATGAACCAAGACAGTGGTGGTAAGAATGCAGAAAAGGCAACAGATTCAGAAGATACATGGGTAGAATCCCTTTGTACCTCTCTCATTATATTTTTCCACTTTCCACAATGTCTTATCACCTCCCTCTATGCTCTGTGACCCTAAGTGTCTTGGGCAGAGACCCCATGTCCCCCCAGAATCTTGTAGCTCCTTGCATGATCCCTCGAACACTCAGGGGGAGCTTTTGTGAGGGTTAGCCAAGCAATACTGTATTGCCTTCTGTCATGACTGGTCCTGGGACCCAGGGGTGGACTAACCCCATAAAGGGACTACAGAGCCCTCACAGGGGCAGGGAAGCCTTAGGAGATACAGCTATGTTCACAGCAACCCAGACCTCCCAGGGAAGCTAGCAAAAGAGGCAGAGAAGAGAAAACCAAGTGAGAAGTGGGAAAGAAAAGGGTCGCCAAAGAAGGAAGAAGAATGATGAAATGGAGGCATGCAGGTATCAAGGAGGAGGAAGAGAAGGAAAAGAAAAAGGAGTTTGGGGGAAGGTATATGGACTTGAACATTAGCTCCCCTCCTTCTTCTAGTCTTAGCACTTCCAATTCTGGCCAGAGTTGTTCCTGACACTCAAGGTGTGGCCCACGCTATCCTCCTTGGGAGTGGCTTTTCTCATGCTTCCACACCTGTAGGATGCCACTGCAGATCAACATGCCCCACATGCGTGATCTGGGAGCCAGGCACCAGCCCAGCATGGTGGAGCCTCCTCCTTTCTGCATCCTCTCTGCTACTATACAGCCTCCGCGATCTATGAGCTGTCTCAACAATATTTTAGGAAGACATTATGTCATTGTGATGAAGAACATGGCCTCAAATTTGTGAGTTCATACTCTTGCTCTGTTGCCTATTGACACCTAGAATAGTGCCTAGCATATGGTGGTGTGTTAATAATTAAGTCAAGTCATGGCTAGTACAAGTTGTGAAAACTGGAGCAAATGAATCATTCTGAGCCTTAGTTTCCTCACCTGTAAAATGGGGATAATAATAGTACCTATTACATAGGGTTGATGGGAGGATGAAGTGTATGAAGTGTGTATTGGGGCCCAGGTACTCTCAGGTGGTAGAAAGGACTTGCTGCCCTGGGGGTGGCATGGAATAGCATCTCCATCACCCACTACAGCACTGCTTCTCAGTATGAGGTCAGAACCACCTTCCTCCAAACCATCTGGGACAGAGCTGAGTATTTAAAGGCGTCAGAAAGGGAGATTTCTTGGCCCTACTCCAAACCTACTAAAAAGGAATCTTCAGGCGTGAAGCCTAGAACCCTGAATTTCTATAAGCTCCCAAAGTGATTGTCAGCCCACGCTAATGTTTAAGAGCTCTATCCTGAGGTTTCAGTTTACAAATTAAAATTCAGAGTCAATTACATGAACATTTCATAGTTGAGGACATCAACTTCAGGGTGAACTTTTCTAGAGCCAAATTTATATTGTAATGAAAAACCATATATTCTATAATGGAGTAACAAATATGTTATCTTAATACCTGGCATCTGAATCCCTCTTGGAGAGGGAACTGCTGTTGATAAGTCTGTTGGCCTAGACACTGATGACATGGGTTAGCCTTGCTGAGGCCAGAGAAAGAAATTCCTGAACTTTTCTGCATTTAAAACGAATAAGAGAAAAAGAAAATAAGAAGAGTGGGCTGAGCTACAGAGAAAGAGAGGGAAGCTGCAACCATGGTTTGGAAATAACTTAGGGACTTTTGGAGAACTGGACAACATAAACTTGGATTTCTACTTATTTGCATTCTTCTCACTTAAAAACCCAGTCTTCCGAAGCCCACGGCAAGGGATTCTATGTCCACAATGTTAAGGGCAAGTATATTTGCATACTTTTTCTAACAAAGAACTGTGTGAGAAAATGGTACAAACTTTATTCAGGGCTTGTCCATTGACTTTCCTTCCTTCCTCCTCCTCTCATCCAACTCTCAGTTGAGTGAATTTGCAAACCCACTTAACTTCTTAGTTTGGTAATGCTGGTCAAGCCCATCCCTTCTCCATTCCCACCGCTGTCACTCTCTTTCAGAACTTTTCCCACTCATTGTTTCTGAGCTTGTCTCCCTGTCTGGAATGTCTCCCATCACAGGATCAAGTCAGCCCTCCTACTGCTGCTAACTTTCTAAAGAAACATTAGTAGTGAGAAACAACATAACATGGAAGCTAAAAGTATGTATTTATATATATATATAAATACATATATATTTATATGTATTTATATATTATATAATTACATATAAATAAATTATAATTATATATAATCATATATATTATAATTATATATAATTATAATTATATATAATATAATTATATATTTTATATATAATTATATATTATATATAATTAAATATTATAATTATATATTATATATAAATATTTATATATATATATAAAATTTGCTCCTGGGAGCAAATTTTTTTTATTTTATTATTTTTTATTTCTAAAGTTTTAATTTATATTCCAGTTAATTAACATACAGTATAATGTTAGTTTCAGGTGTACAATATAGTGGTTCAACACTTACATACATCACCCAGTATTTTGCTTAGCATAATACACTCTAGCTCTGTCCACATTGTTGCAAATGGCAAGATTTCATCTTTTTGATGGTTGAGTAATATTCCGGTGTGTGTGTGTGTGTGTGTGTGTGTGTGTGTGTGTGTATACATACACTATATCTTCTTTATCCATTCATTAATCGATGGACACTTGAGCTGTTTCCATAGCATAGCTATTGTAAATAATGCTGTTATAAATACTGGGGTGCATATATCCCTTCAAGTTAGTATTTTCGTATTCTTTGTGTAAATACCTATTAGCGCAATTGCTGGATGGTAAAGTAGTTCTATTTTTACCTCTTTGAGGAATCTCTATACTGTCTTCCACAGTGGCTACACGAGTTCGCACTCCCATCAACATAGCAAGAGAGTCCTGGGAGCCAATTCTAAGTCTCCCTTTCTATGAGCTGTGTCTTTGGGTTGGGTAAGTTATTTAACCTCTCTTGCCTTAGATTGTCCATCTGTTGTATGTGAATAATAATAGTGCCTACCTTTTGGGATTGTCATGAGGATTATGAATTACCATGTGCAAAACATCCTATTCAGTTGCTTAAAAAGAGCGTGTAGGCAATTTATGGAATTATGTAAAGCTCATACTTTAATTAGAATTCTTCATGTCATTCAAGCCCTTAGCATTTAGGCTGTCAGTCTACATTTCCTATCTCTTCTCTCTTTCTACTGTCCTCAACCTAAGCTTCAACCACCTCAAGTTATTTAAGTTCCTTAGAATAGACTATGGATCTTCTAACCTTCGTGATATTATCTCAACTCTTTCCTTTCTGTGGAATGTTCTCCAATGCCGGCACTTTTCTTTCCTTTTTTGGGGGGGTAGGGTGGGGGGGGTGCATGGGGAGGGCGGAGGATGCTCTCCCATTTTTCTATCCACTGCTTAGAGAACTCCCTGAATGACTCAAACACATAAACACACACACACACACACACACACACACACACACACACATCTTGCTGGACTTTTAATTGGGACTACATTAAATGTTAAATCTTTCCAACAATATAGTACATCCTTCCATTTATTTAGCTTTTTTACAATTTCTCAATAAATTTCTGTAGTTTTTATAATTTCTCAATAAATTTCTGTAGTTTTAGTTTTTTATAATTTCTCAATAAATTTCTGTAGTTTTTAGTTTTAGTTTTTAGAACTCTGTAGAGGTCTGCGCATTTGTTTGTAGTTTTTGATACCACTGGTTGTAATATTTAGAATTTTTTATTTTCTTGTTTGTTTCTAATGTATAGAAATACAGTTGATTTTTATATATTGATCTTATATTCAGTAGCCTTGTTAGATTTACTTATAGGGAAATCATGTTGTCTGCAAATAATGACAGTTTTGTTTCTTTTTTTTTTAAAGATTTTTTTAAAGATTTTATTTATTTATTTGAGAGAGTGCATGCATGAGCAAGGAAGAGGGACAGAAGGAGAGGGAGAAGCAGACTCCCCGCTGAGCAAGGAGCCTGGTCCAGGGCTTAATGTCAGGATCCTGAGATCATGACCCGAACTGAAGGCAGATGCTTAACCAACTAGCCCCTCAGTTGCCCCTAAAGATTTCTAAGAGGATCCTCTACACCCGATGTGGGGCTTAAACTCACAATCCCAAGATCAAGAGTTGCATGCTCTATCAACTGAGCCAGCTAGGCACCCGGACAGATTTCCTTTCCAATTCTTAGGCCTTTCCCCTCTTGCTGTATTAAACAATTTAGGACTGCCAAGACAATGTTAAGTGGAAGCAATGATAGTGGATAATTTCAACTCGTTCCTCATCTGGTGGGGGAAAGTTTTATAAAAAGCTGGATTACATACACTACCAGTATCAACACCTGTTGAAATCTGAAATAGTTAAGACAATGTGATTCTGGTGCAAGGATACTAGATTACTAGATTATTTGAGACTAAAGGAGATGAAAGGAGATTACTAGAACAAAATAGTGAATCCAGAAATAGGTTCATATATATAGTCACCTGAAACACAGCAAAGGTGACACTGAAGAGAAGCTGGTGATACTGAAGAGATCTTTTCATCAGACAGTGCTAGATTGATTGGATCTCCATATCAGGAAAAATGCATCATGATTCTCACCTCACACCGAACAAAACAACCATTCCTGATAAATTGTATGTCTAAGCAGGAAAAGTAAGGCAATACAGATTTGAGGGGGAAAAAATGAGAGTATCTTCATGACCTTGGAGTAGATAAAGTTTTTTTTAAATAGGGTGCAAAAAGTAATAACCACAAAGTGTGAGAATGGATAAATTGGATTACATTAAAATTAAGCTTTTCTGGTCATCAAATATGACCATTAAGAGAGTTGAAGGTGACCTACAGAACGGGAGGACATTTGCAATACGTATATCTAATAAAAATTCTAATCAAGACTATGTGGGAAAAAAAAAAGCTTGATACATGGGGAAAAATAAAACCCTGCAAATCTCTAAGAGGAATATCTCAATAGAAAAATGGACAAAAGTTGTGAACAATCACTTCAAAGATGGACATCCAGATGGCCAATAAACCTAAGAAAAGGTGAAAAATGCATTTGTCATTAGGGAAATGAAAACTAAGACCAAAACGAGTAGCACCTCACGCCAAACAGAATGGCTCAAATGAAAAAGACAGAACATACCGACTATTGGAGAAGACATAGAACTTGAATTCTCATAGATTGTTGATAGAAGTGTGTTTCCCAGGTTTATAAAGTTAAATATATGCTAGCTCTATGATCCAGCATTTCCCCCCTTCAGTACATACCCCACATAAAAATGTACATATGATCACCAGAAGAAATATACAAAGAGTGTTCACAGCAGCCCTATTCACAGTAGCCAAACACTGGAACACAGTAGAATAACTATTTTACTCTAGGGACTACTATACAGCAATGAGAATGAACAAATGTAGCCATATAACAACATGGATAACTCATGAGCATAAGTTTTCATGGAAGGAAGCCAGATGTGAATGAGTACATACAATATGATTTCATTTATGCAAAGTTTAAAGACAGGTCAATCTATGTTCTGTTGTTAAAAGTTGTAAGAGTATGTACTCAAGTGTTTAGCAACTGGGAGAGAGCATAATGGGGACTCCTGCAGTGCCAGTAATGTTCTGCTTCTTGATCCAGGTATAGGTTACATGACTGTGCGTTTTCGTGAAAATTTATTCAGCTGAACATTCATGATTTTTGTATGATTTAAGTATGTTTCAATACAAAGTTAAAAAGTCAAGAAGATAATAAAAATAAAAAGCAAAAAAAAATTTTTTTTAAACCCCCAAACAGAACCCAGGGTCCTACTTGAACATATTGAATTAAACCTTTTGGGGGATAGTAGGGTCATGTAACCAGCCCCTAAAATGGCTCCCTCCAATTCTCACTTCCTGCTGCTCACAATCTTTTGTGGTCATCTCACACACTCAACAGACCTGCCCTGTGTAACCAGTTGGATGTTTCGGAATAATGCAATGTGACTTGTAGTCTAGACTTGTAGTCTAGTCTAGTCCCCAGTCTCTGGGGAAAGTGACTACTTTGTGAGTATACTTGGATCGTTTGGGGAGAGGTCTGTGCAGTGAGTCACTGAGGCCTTCTGCCAGTAGCAAAACCAACTTGCCAGCATGTGAATGAACCATCTTGGAAATGGATCCTTTGGCCTTAGTCAAGCCTTCAGATGATTACAGCCTTGGCCAACATCTTGACTGCAATCACGTGAGAGATCCCAATACCACTACCACCTCAGTAAGCTGCTCCCCAATTCCAGCCCCATCCAGAGTGATTCGACATAATAAATATTTATTGTTTGAAGCTGCAAAGTTTTGGAATAATTTGCTAAGAAGCAATAGATAATCAATACAGGCCAAGATGAGCATATTTTTTTAATCCAGAAAAATAATATACTTGTTTATAAATTACCTGACACAGCTCAGTAAGATTTTTCTACCTTGTTTGGCTGCACTATTTTTTTCTTTTTTTTCTTTTGGCAAGAACATTTAATATGAGATCCACCCTCAACAGATTTTTTCTTCCTCAACAGATTTTTAAGTGTGCTGTATTAAGTGTATTGTTATCTATAGGCATAGTGTTGTATGTTGTATCTCTATAAATAATTCAACTTGAAAAATGAATATTTTATATATGTTGATTAGTGACTCCTCATCTTCCCCTCTTCCTAATCCCTGGCAACCACCTTTATATTCTTTGCTTCTGTAGGTTGAGCTCTTTTAGATACTTCATATAAGTGGAAACATGCATATTTTTTTAAAAACTCCTCACATTTAGATATACAACCGTGGTTGAAAACCTCTTACATGATATTTTGTCCCTACCCCTAGTCTAGTACCTATTGTTTTATATTAGAGATATTCCTTGCTGGTCTTCACTGACCAGCTGTGAGCTCAGTCATTGAAGGAATGACGCTTTGCTCATTTGGGCTACAATGAACTCAAAAGGGTATCTGGCACACAGTAAATAGTCCATCAATATTTGTTGAACTGGAGTGACATTTCCAATAATCATAGAGAGTTGGATCTACTACTATTGCCATCAGCTAGTCAAACCCTTTCAATGTAGCCTTTCAATTTAACATACATATTTACAGGGTCTACTTTGAGTCAGACACACACTGGTGCTAGAGGTGCAAAGAGGAAGGTCAGTCTTGGGAGTCAGTGAAGCAGGGACAACAATGGAAATTCCCATACTCCGTGAAGGAACCTCAAATGAAGTGATCAGTTCTGCTTGGGTGGGCCTGAGATACTTCTGAATAGGCTTGAGCTACCCAACGAGTGACTTAGGAGTTTTCCAGGTAGAGGAGAAAAAAACAGTTAGGGAAGATAGAAGAGCCACATACATGAATAGAATGACTTGAAACCACATGAAATGCTGGAGAAGAAGGGCAGAGGATGAGAGATGAATGGTTTGGTAAGGAAGTTGAATGTATCCTGTAACTAATGGGAAGTCACCAAAGAATGAAACAGGAGAATGACAGGACTCAGTTTGCAGTTTTGGAGAGATCACTCTGGTTGCAGCATGGACATGGATCATAGGGCAAATGCAAAGATCACAGGACAATTTGGAGAGGAGATACTGTGAAGATCCAGGTGGAGGAGGCAAGGGCTTGACGGAAGCAAAGGCAGTGGGGATGGGGAGGTGGGGATAGGGAATTTCTCCTCCTGGTAGGTAAAATAGGACTGGACTTGGAAGATTCTCCACCTCCCCCTATAAAAAAGTTGGAGAAAGGGAGATGAGAAAGAGGTATAGTATGCAGGTAATGTTTTCTTTTCAGATTTTCTTCTTCGGAACCAGAAAAAGACAGAAAGAAGACAGGGGGTGGGATTCAGGAAAATATGTTGCACATATGCTAATGTCACTTGGGAAATGTAACCAGCTCACAACTTCCATCTATTATCTTAGGTAAAAATACATTTTCAGCCAAAAAGAATTATTTTAAAACAGGGGTGTGAAATAAATGAGCACATAAAACCATATTGTCCAAAAGGCCTCTGCAGAATGTTTTCCTTAGATAGCAGCCTCAGGGTAACACCGCCAGCAATGCATAGTGTTTGTGTCACTCAGTGATTCGCAGTGGGGCTGGAGGGTGGGCTGGGGGGATGACACAGGACACAAACCCCACTCATCTAAGAAATGCACCTGATACTCCATGGCTGGCAGGTGCTTAAGAGCATTGGACAGATGACCAATGCCCCCCAAAATCATATATGTACATTGGAAAGCACATGTTTGACAGTTTCCTGCTACTGTCTGGAGAAATATGCCAGACATGCATCCAAGGGTTCTGTGCCTTTCCTTCCTTTCTTCTCTCCTGCAGGATATGGAGCCTACATTGGTGTTTACTCAGAGTCCTCTGTTCACCGGCATTTGAAAGGATCTTAACTGACTCCAGCTACTAGGTTGCCTCTGAGCAAGACTCTATCCAGATTATCATGGATCTCTGGGGGGCTTCTGTGGTCTCTTGCCGTCTTGTAAGCTTCATCTTTCCCTGGTGCTAACCCTGCATCCTGAATGCCTGTCTCCCTCATACAAGTTTTGGGGCAGTTACCCATCATCTCTTGGGCTCCATGTCTACCGAGCCCTGCTCATAGTGATGGGGCCAGATGGCTCTTGCAGTTGTGCGGCAGTCCTTAGATTCTTTCTCAAGTTGATTCCTACCTACTTTCCCTTTTAGCCAATAGAAGGTGCCTGCCTCTGGGAGAAGAGGAAGAGAATGCATGGTTATGGAGCCCTGCTTTGCACCCCGTGGTTCTCCCTGGTGCCCTGGGGAGAGCACAGGGCTGGGAATCAAGAAAGCGTGGGTTGTTATCAGAGCCCTATCTCTCCACATATGGGGGATCTTGGGCATGTCACACATCCTCTCTACCCTTCTGTTCCTTCCTGCAGAAAATGAGGGCAAAATCCCCTTAAAGGAGACAATCCTTTCTAAATGTCCAGCTGCAAAGTACACAAGGCAAACATGCAGTAAATGTGGGTTCCTTCTGGGGGACACTTCAAAGTGTCCATAATCCACACAATGATCCCACCAAGGGGCATCACTATCCGTATTTTGCATATAAGGAAGCTGAGCTGGGGAGATGACATGAATTGCTCAAAATCATGCAGTGGAAAAGCCAGAATATGAACCCAGGCCTGCTAGGTTCTAAACAAGACCCTCCCTCTATTCTGTCCTGCCTTCCTCCATAACTTTCATCCTTCTGCTCTTCCACCTTTCTTTACCATTTTCTTTTCCTCTGCCTGTGACATATTCAGGACTACACCACTATTAGAAATAAAATCCCCACAGTCTAAAAAAGAAAGGACGTTCCAGGTGCCTGGGTGGCTCAGTCAGTTAAACATCTGCCTTTGGCTCAGGTCATAATCCCAGGGTCCTGGGATCGATTCCCACATTGGGCTGCCCGCTCAGTGGGGAGTCTGCTCCTCCCTCTGCCCCGTGCTCATGCTTTCGCTCGTGCACTCTCTCTCTCAACAATAAATAAATAAAATCTTTTAAAAAAAGAAAGGACTTTCTAGTAGACACTACAATGTAAACAAACTTTGAGGGCATTATGCCAAATGAAAGAAGCCATTCCCCAAAAGGACAAATACTCACATGAGGTTCCTGGAGTGGTCAGGTTCATAGACACAGAGAGTAGAATAAGGATCATCAAGAGTTAGAGGGGTGAATGGGGATGTAGTTTTAATGGGGACAGAGTTTCAATTTGGGAAGATAAAGAGTTCTGTGATGGATGATGATAATGGTCACACAACAATGTGAATGTGCTTAGTGACAGTGAACTGTACCATTAAAAATGATTAAAATGATAAATCGTATCTTGTGTATATTTAACCACAATAAATAAATAAAATAAAAATAAATACAGTAAAATTCCTATGGCCTGATTTACCATTTCTCTCCTTTTCTCTGAACTCCTAAAAGGAATACACACAACTTGCATTTCCTATCCTTAAGTCCTTGCTACTTCACGCCTTGGGAATCAGGCTTTTACCCACCCTTCTGCCATGACCCTTCCCTGGAAGGTGGTCCATGAGGCCTCATCTTCCCCCACTGCTGGCAGGCCAGGCCCTGGGCATCAGCACCTTATTGCTGGCCTCTGGAACACTGTCCTCTGTGTCTCCAACCAGCCCTTTGTCTCCTCATCTCCTGTAGGTTTCCTCTGAGCTTGTCTCCTGGCCCTCAGCCCCTGTGTCCTCCCTCTCAATGTGATCTCACGCATCCCCTTCCCACATCTGTATCTTCACCTCTGGCAAGCGTCTTGGCTTCAGATCAGCCTTTAATGCCATGTGAAGGCCAACTCTGACAAGACATCCTGCCAGGAGTTACAGCTCTCAATCAGGAGCAAACAGCATTGTCCTGGCACTGAATATAGCCTGCTTCCTGCTTCTGTGAGGGGCTCCACCAGGTCCACTGTAAGCCATCGTGCTTACAGCTTTAGGTCCTCCTGGACCTCCTCAGGCTCCACTACTCTTGTTCAAGCAGACATCATCCTTGGCCAACCTTCCCCGAGAGTGTCTCCTTCTCATTTTCTTTCCCAGGCTGTGTTGGCTTCCTAAGGCTGCTGTAACAAAGACCCACAGACTGGGCAGCTTAAACAACAGAAATCTTTTTCCTCAGCATTCTGGAGGCTGGAAGTTGAAGATCAAGGTGTCCATGGAGTTGGTTTCTTTTGAGGCCAGTCTCCTTGGCTTGTAGATGGCCATCTTCTCCCTGTGTCCTCACACAGCCTTCCCTCTGTGTGTGTCTGTGTCCTAATGCCCTCTTCTTACAGGACACCTGTCAGATTGGATAGAGTCCACCCACATGAACTCATTTTAACTTAATGACCCTATTAAAGACTCTGTCTCCAAATACAATTACATTCTGAGGTATGGGGGTTAGGGCTTCAACATAAGAATGGGGGAGGGTGTCACAATTCAGGCCATAACACATGTTCCTGTGGTGGCCTCCTGCCTTCTTTCCCCACCACCTTCCTCAAAGCTGCCAGCCGTTGTCATGCTGCCTCTGTTACAGTCTTCCTCAAGCACTGTGGTGAGCATACTGCCCTCCTGCTCAGTGCCTTACAGAAATATTTCTGACGCCTTGACTTGGCACTCAAGGCCCTCCTCACTGTGGCTGCAAACAGCCTATCTCTATGGCTCCACCACCACCGGCTCTGCTCTCTGACCAAGTCGAGCAGCCATCATGGTGTAGACACGGCTATGCTTCCAGCCACTCGCCTTTGCCCAGCTGTGTTCTTGGTCAGGAATGCTCTCCACCCCATCTCTGTCTTCTCAAAACCTACCCAGTTTTCTGGGCCTGAACAAATGCCACTGCCTTCCCCGAAACCCCATAATCCTTTATCTGTGTCACGAACAGCCCTTCTCCTCTTCTACTTCTCACTGGGGACACATTTTGTCCCAGGGGTCTCCTGGGGCCCTGAGCCAGGTTGGAAAGCTCACAGTATTTTTCCTTACTTCCCCCTTGCAGGGTCATTGCAGGTTGGTCAAATCCTTCAACCAGAAGCCCCCAGCTCTTGTCAGCTCTTGCCTCCACACACTCCTGTCCACCTCCAGGTTCTGGTAACCATTCCCTGCCCTGGCACCCTTCAACTCAACGGACAGCAAGCAGGCCAGCTTGTACTGGACCCTGGGTACTTCCCTGGGCCATATCTTTGCAAATAGTTCCCCCATTAAACCCTCCTTGATCAGTCGAACCTGACTGTGCCATCTGTTTCTCCCTGGGATGTGGACGGATATGCCATTTTCACCCAGGCTTAATGATTGCAGATCAACCTGTTTCTTTTCAAAAATGCACATTGCAATACTGACGTGTGCTGTTCTTAAGGGGCTGAAAATACAGGAAAATGTAGCGTAGCCTCCGTGAGGGCCACAGCTGGTAGGGGAAGCTGGCGGTCATGTTCCTCGGCAGTAAGGTCTGTGTGGGATGAGAACACAGGGCCCAGTAGAAAGAGAACAGGCACTGGATTAGAGTGACTTGGTTTGAGCCTGGCACTGCCACCTACCAATGGATGGGTGTCTGGCAAGTTTTTTAAACCTCAGTTTCCTCGTCTCCTAAGTGGAGGTCATAATAGTAGTTACTTCATGGGATGTAATGAGAATTATACCGTAATTTCTCAGGACATCTTGGCATATAGCAAACACTACATAACTACTACCCCTTAGGTAAACATAAGGTGCTATGAAACCAATGAGGAAGATGAGTTACTCCAGAAAATGATGTTGGGATCCTGCAATTTGTTTCTTACCTGTTCTTTTGGCCTTATCTGCTGGACTAGGTACCTTGGAAACTATCAGCTCTACCTTCTCCAGTAGAAGAACCCCACTGGAGAGAAAGACTTCACTGAGCATCCCAGGACAGATTTCTCTCTTGCAATTTTCCAGAACATCAAGTCTAGAAAAGATGATGTCTTTTTTAGAGGTGAGTCTTTTAAAAATTATTTATTCCATTTCATTCCTGGATTATATTTTTTTAGAGCAGGTTTATGTTTGTAGCAAAATTAGTTAAAAGGTACAGAGATTTCCCACCAGAGCAGCACAGTTGTTACAGTTGATGACCCTGCATTCATACACCATTATCACCCAGAGTCCATAGTTTACGTAAGGGTTCACTTTTGGTCTATGGGTTTAGACAAATTTGTAAGCACATGGATCTATCCTGAGAGTGTCATACAGAATACTTTCACTGCCCTAAAAGTCCTCTGTCCTCCACCTAATCATCCTTCCTTTCCCTCTTAGTCCTGGAAACCGCTGATCTTACTATCTCTTTATTTTTGTCTTTTCCAGAATGTCATACAGTTGGCATCATATGTAGCAAGTATGTAGTTTTTTAGATTGGCTTCTCTCACTCAGTAATAGGCACTTAAGTTCCTCCATGTCTTCTCATGGCTTAACAGCTCATTTCTTTTTAGCACTGAGTAATATTCTGTCATACAGACATACAATAGTTTATTCATTCACCTACTAACGAACCACTTACTTCTAAGTCTTGACAATTATGAATAAAGCTGCTGCTCAAGGTAAATCTTCATAGAATTAACCAAGTGAAGGGAGGGGCAGGGTGAACCAACAGAAGGAAGAGGCTGAGCAAAGGAGAGAGGATAATAAGGGGGGAGGGATTGAAGAAGCCTGGAGTGGTTGAGGTATCACCAGAGCAGATCAGAGAGGAAAGTGTGTGTACTTAGAGTAAGTGTAAGGGCTGCTGCACTGTCCTACAACGTCTTGGCCAGGCCAGAGCTCCCGGGGATTCTGTGAACTTTCTCTGTGCACTGGTCAGCTCCTCTGTGCACCTTCACACTATGATGTAAGTGGAATTTCTATGGCCTGCTCTGCCCCACACTTCCTCCAAGATACAAAGTGAGCAGTGCCTTTCTATAAGGAGACACCACAGCAGGAGATGGTGACTTGAGCAGATAAAAAACATGGAGAAAAGTGCAGGAGACTCAGCTTGGAAGCAAGAGGGCTACTAGCACTTTCTAAGTCCTTCTCTCCATTTGTCTTCCTGACAAGCTACTTTTTGCTCCTCTTCCCCCAGGTAGATGGTTTAAGATGTTTTATCATGTTTTTAAGCTGATGGAGAACATGGCTGAACCAGTTCACAAGTATTTGGGGGCTGCTATGGACTGAATTGTGTCCTCTTCTACCTAACCCACCAAGCTCATAGGTCAAAGCCTCAACCCACAATGTAACTATATTTGGAGATAGGACCATTAGGGAGGTAATAAAGGTTAAATGATGTCATAAGGATGAGGCCCTAATCCTATAGGGCCGGTGTCCTTACAAGGGGAAAAGGAAGCACTGGCTCACTCTTTCTCTTCAGGAATACACAGAGGAAAGGCCATATGAGGACAGAGCAAGAAGGAGGCCATCTGTAAGCCAGGAAGAACTCTCTCATCAGGAACAGAATCAGCCAGCATCTTGATCTGGGACTTTCAGTCTCCAGAACTGAGAACATAAATGCCTGCTGTTGAAGCCACCTCGTCTGTGGTACTTTGCTACAACAGCCTTAGATTAATATAGAGGCTTTCCCAAAAAGAGTTCCTTCATGACCTGGCTTTGTGACGGTGTGGCCTCTGTGACCCAGTCATCAGTGACTCTGCTTTGGGTCAGCACTAGCAGCCTGTCTGTGACTCCGATAGCTGTCCCTCCAGAGGCAGACACAGAGCAGTTCCTAAAGTGATCATCCTCACTGGCCCGTGAGAGAAGGAGGAGCAAAACCCTTTCCCCCTGATCCAGGAGGCTGGTATTAGCTAGGGAGTGCCAACAACTATGAAGGATGTGAGACTGTCCCCTATTCCCAAGGCTAACAAGTTGCCCTGCACGGTTTCATGTTCACAGGTAGAGGATACAAGAATTCGGGGTCAAAGACAAAGGATCTATTACTCACAGCCACAGCTGTACCCAGAGTATCAGCATCCGTGCTCGCCTCCCCAGGCCCAGTTCCCACAGGTGCATATGACAAGGGCCAGGTGCTGGCTGCCCGGGCAGAGCCTGTCTTTTGTGATGGGCAGTAAGCTTGTCTGAACATTGGGGAAGCATTATCTTTCTCACATGAGACAGTAAACAGATCTGCCCTTCCCTGAAGAGGACTATCCTCCCTCTCTCTGCCTAGGCGGTTTGCCACACAAACATTCTGGTGGCATGTACAGTGAGATATGGATTCTAGCAGCTTTGTTGCTCTGATTGACCCCTGATGGGGATGAACCCCCAAACAGTTTTAATAAGCTGCACTACTGGGGTGCCTGGGTGGCTCAGTCAGTTAAGCATCTGTCTTCGACTCAGGTCATGATCCTGGTTGTGGGATCGAGCCCCACGTCAGGCTCCCTGCTTAGCAAGGAGACCGCTTCTCCCTCTGCCTGCTGCAACCCCTGCTTGTGCTCTCTTCCTCTCTCTCTGATAAATAACTAAGTAAAATCTTAAAAAAAAAAAAAAGCTGCACTATTTATTCCCCACTGTAAATGTTCCTTCCAGGTAACCAAAATTCTCTTGAAATCTACACTTGACTATAAATAGGTCTGATATCTTGCCATTTCATCATATGTCTGTTTTAAAAATGTAGGTTTTGGGGCACCCACTGGGTGGCTCAGTGGGTTAAGCCTCTGCCTTTGGCTCAGGTTGTGATCTCAGGGTCCTGGGATCGAGCCCCGAGTTGGGCTCTCTGCTCAGCAAGGAGCCTGCTCCCTCACCCCTTTCTCTCTGCCTCCCTCTCTGCCTACTTGTGATCTCTCTCTCTGTCAAATAAATAAAATCTTAAAAAAAAAAGAAATAAAAATAAAAATAAATAAAAATGTAGGCTTTATTATTATTCAGGTATGGCAAAGCTAACAGATCAGGGAATATTGCCATTGAAATTATTTAACAATTAACATTTTTAAAAATTTGTTTGTTTGTTTGCCTTTAGTAATCTCTACACCCAACACAGGGCTGGAACTCACCACCTGAAGTCAAGAGTAGCATGCTCTTCTGACTGAGCCAGCCAGGCACCCCTGAAATGATCTTTTGTTACTCATAGATCCCAAGAGGCAGGGTGGAGGGGAGGCAGAGGGAGAACACTGAGCTGTGGGGGAGTCACCTGGAGAAGCACCAGGGTCAGTCAGGAGGCAGAAGGAGTGGAGGAAAACATGGTCAAAAGTCTTGATTATGATTTCCACAGGAAAGAGTGTGTAAGGCAGGGGAAGTAGGTGTAGGATTGGCTCATCTGAATAATTTCAGTGGGCTCTGGGGCAGAGGGGTCGTTCCTAGTTGTCTGGTACCTAGCCCTGTGGTGATGGTGATGGGGGGCAGGAGGTTAGTAGTCTAGAGAGTGAGGGCCTCATAAAGAAGGTGGTTGGAGGGTGTGGCTCTGGATTGGCTGATTTGCATAGGGAAGGCATGATCGGACTCCTTTACCACATCCAAGAACTGGCTAGCCCTGGGTGGGTCAGCCAGGCCTAGAGGTCAAGGGCTCAGAAGTAAAAGACACACTTCATACAGAGTCAAATAAAAACAAAACCTCCTTTCGAAGGCCTAACTCCTGAAGAACGTGGAAACCAGGAGGTATACCAGCAAAGGCACTTCGGGAATCAACAAGCATATCATTATCTGTCTAGTCAATTAATTCCATGAATTAACAGTTGTTCATTGAGTACCTGCCACTGTGCTGGATGCTGGGGAGACAGGGATGAACCCCAAAGCCTTGGCCTGGCCTTGTGGAGCCCAAGGTGGAGCAGCAGAGCCCACATAGGGACCAGCTAGGTGAGGTCCACAGCAGTTGTCTGGGGAACCTTACGGCCCCCTGAGTACATTCAACTTGTCATCTGAAAATTGAAGGTGCATTTTCTCCAGACACAATTGGGCCTAAAGGCATAGTATACCCCTAACCACAGTGGCACACAGGGCAGGAAAAATGACCCTGCCTTTTAGAAACCCTTGTTCCCCCAGAGGCATTTCCAGAATTTCCTTGGCAGCCCCAATGACCCGACTGAGTCCTCCCATCCGGGCCTCCATGTTATTTCTTTGTCAGATTCGATGAACTGTGTCTGTAGCTGGCACAGTCCATCACTGTGGTTGTCTGGTGTGCCCTTTTGGGAAAAAAAAAAATTTTAAGTGTTTCTGTAGCTCAGAAGTTCATTTGTCTTAGTCTGTTTGGGCTGCTGTAACAAAATGCCGTAGACCGGGTGGCTTATAAGCAACAGAAATTTATTTCTCACCATTCTGGAAGCTGGAAGTCCAAGCTCAGGGTGGGGGCAGATTCGGTGTCCGGTGAGAGCCTGCTTTGTGGTTTACGGACAGCTGTCTTCTTGCTGTGTCCTCTGTGGTGGAAGGGGAGAGGAAGCTCTTGGAGTCTCTTCTAGAAGGGCACTAAACCTTTTCATGACCTAATCACCTCCTAGGGAACCCACCTCCAGACACCATCACATAGGGGTTAGGATTTCAACATATGAATGTTGAGGGGACACAACGTTCAGGATAGATAGCAGCATCCTCATTTGGAGTTGTCCCCTCCACTGTTCATCTCCCTCTCACCCTCTTCCCCCTTCTCTGGCTGGGAGGAATAGACTGTTTTAAGAATTGCCTTCTGTAAGATTAGACTGAAGCTGGGATACCTTCAAGCCTTTGACCAAGACACAGACGGGGACCCAAGAAAATGCAAGACACTTATCATCAGGCAAATATAAACTTCTGGTAAAATATACACAAGTCCCCCAGTTTTAACATTCTAATGCAGTGAAATGTTTCAATTTGGATTTTTGGCAACTACTATGATCATCTTAAGAGATGTATAAATACATGTAAATAAGATATTAACACCACAAGATTGTTTTAGACCATTTCCCCATCTGGTTTGGTCCTGTAGTTGTGTGGGAAGGAACAGTTCTTGGAATCTGGCCTGAGCATGAAAATACAGAATATAACGATCACTTAAGGTTTGCAGCAGCCACCAAGATGCTTACCTCTGAAAGCCAATTGCAAATTAACTTATACAGCCTTACAGTACTCACAAACATTAGGTCAACATTTTACTGCTGCTGAGGAAAAGGGTTTCTGAACCTGGTTAATTATCAGAGCTTCCTGGAGAGCTTCTAAAAGTTCACATCCTGGGCTCTGCTTTTAGAGATTGTGATAGTATAGGTGTGCAGTGGGGGCTGGGAAGCTGTGTTTTCAGAAGTTGCTCAGATAGGTATCGGTGACGTTAAGCTGGTTTGAGAACCACTGCTTTATTCCGAGAGTCTTGCTCTCTTAAGTATGGTCCCTGAATGACAGCAGCAGCATCCCCGGGGTGGCTGGGGTGGGGGTGGGGGTGGGCTCCTTAGAAACACCCACTGCATTTGCACAGGATTGGGTAATTTACATGAAACTGAAGAAGCACTGGTTGGGGAGGAGGGATTGGAGGGGGATGGGGGGAGTCTTTGGGATACCTGATGATCTCACTGTTAGTAGGTCAGGAAAGATATTATGGGGAAGATGGGCTGCTAAGAGGATAAAAAAGGCAGGACAAACTATTGCTTCTCTTTGACCAACACAGAAGCAGAGGAAGTAGCAGAAAGGATACAGGGCTAGGGTACCTGAGATCTATGTCCCCAGTCTTGCCTAAAGATGAAATACAAATTTGATTTTATCGGCAATTTTTTGCTGTGATGTTTTCTATAATACATACTATTATATGTATCAAAGTACTCTTTGTGCTATCAAAGGTACTCTGAGGATATTTGTGGCACATGCTAATACTATTTTTTTTTTTTTTTTAGTTCTTACTCAGCTGAGGCTGCTTGGTGGAAAGAAAGCTTTGCAGAGATTGGACTGGAATGAGCACTGGGTCCAACACTTTCGCTAATCTACTGTGCATCCTGGGAGACTGACATGGGCTCCCCAAGTCCTGGGTTCCTCATCTGTAAAACACCTGTAGCTCTCAATCTCAACTGACCCTGTTTGCCCCATTTTGAAATAAACTTTCATAACATCCTCTTTGCAATCCTAAAATGAAAATCATAAATATATAGATATATAGATAACTAATTATAGACATAATTTAAAAATATTCTGATACTCTGTAAGTAATTTAAATGGGAAATTCAAGTGAATACGTTATAACAAAATAATACATAATTTAGTACATAAAGTCTTGGCCAGTGTATTAACCATGTCTTTTATAATTTGTATTCTGATACTTTGACATTTGGGGCCTTGCTGACCCTGGAGAGACTGCCTTTCAGAGCTAGTGAATTTCCAGAGCTTGTAAGCAACCTGCCCAAGAAGAGCTTTCTAAAACGCAAACCAAACAGTCCAGAGCTTAAAATCCAATCACCTCCTTTATGAGGCTCTCACACTCTCGGCCACTAACCACTTATCCTCATTACCGCAGGGCCAGGTACCAACAACTGGGAAGAGCCCTTGTGCCCCAAAGCCTACTGAAATTTTTCAGACTAGCCAATCCAACGCCTGCTTCCCCTGCCTCACCTGTTCCTTCCCATGAAAACCATTAAAGAGACCCTTATGCACGTTTTCCCCTTGCTCCCTCTGCCTCCTGACCCATCCAGGGTGCTTCCCTGAGTGGGTCCCCATAGCACAATGTGCCCCCTCCTCTTGGCATCTGTGAGTAACAATCATTTCAATAGTAGTAAACCCCCTGGTCTGTCTGCTTCCTATACCTCTAGTTTTCTGTGAATACAAATATGTGGAAAACTGAACTAGACTGTGAGACATTTGAAAATGATTTATTTCTCCTACTCACAATGACTAACCATAGATTTAAAAAAAAAAGTCAGAAGAGGAGTCATTTTCTAGAAAGACAGAGAAAAAGAAAGCAGAAGAATGGCTGGACAGAGAAAGAAAAGTTCATGTTAAGTATTAACAGAGCTGAGTGATTTGAATATGATAGCAGAAAAAGGAAAAAACTTTAAGTAGAAATAAGATGCCAACAGAAGTTATAGACTGTAAAGGAAAATAAGGAAGTAGCATATTTTTGCAACTCATCCAGGCCTTATTTATAACTGCAGTGTCAAAACAGTTCCTTGCCATGACACGAGATTTGGGAGTGACGAACTCTCACAGAAAAGACCTCCCAGAGCTTGAAAACTCATCACAAATTGGAGCAGACATTCTATCCCAGAATCTCTGGCAGGACATCAGAAAGTCTTACGGGACCTGGGTGAATTCTTCCTTGTGTCAACTGTCCTGGCATCACAGGACATCCAGTATCCCTGCCACTATATACGTAGCACCCTCCAATCGTGGTGACAACCGAAAATTTCTGCATGGAAGTTTTCACACGCATTGTGAAACTGCTAACTTGGATAACTCCCAAGGTCCTTCCAGAACTGGCTCACTTCAGTTCTATCGTTCTAAGGTTTCTGGGGCTTCGCAGATGAAGTATGTTGCTAACATACTTTAAAGTTTGAGAGTTACTATTGGAAATGCCGTAAGCCATTGCCATGAACTGTCCAGAACATGTTAAGACACAAAAGGAACAAAAACATAAAGAGAAGATAGTAACAAACAAAAGCCACAGTGGCTTACTTTTGAGAGCAAAGCCCCAACATTTAAATGAACATCAAAAAACTACTTTTAAATCTTACCACCCCAGTTGTGCAAGTAACTACAGTTTTGGAAGCACAGTTTGGGCGGGCACTCCTCTGGCCCCCAGGCTTTAAGATGCAGAGCTGGTACTGTGTCCACAGTTCTTAAGAGCTTGTGTCCGGAGTGAGACAAAACTAGGTTCGAATCCGAGCTTTGCCATTTGCCGGCTCTATGGCTGTGGTCAATTTACTGGATGTCTTTGAGTTAGTTCTATAATCAGGAAAATTGGAATCACATGCCTAATTTACAGACAGTTGTAAGGATGGGATAAGGCACACAAAGGGCTTAACTCAAAGCATGGCACTTAATAAAAAACGCAAGCTATCATTATTTACTGTGAACATATCTGTATTTCTATTTCAATCTGTCTGGCCACCAGAGGGCATCAAACACTGTTCTGGAATTTGAAAAAGCTGTTGTCCAGTTCACCCCCCAAATTCTGTGTTGTGAAACATGATCTAAAAATCCTAAGCATTGGGCGCCTGGGTGGCTCAGTGGGTTAAGCCGCTGCCTTCGGCTCAGGTCATGATCTCAGGGTCCTGGGATCGAGTCCCACATCGGTCTCTCTGCTCAGTGGGGAGCCTGCTTCCCTTCCTCTCTCTCTGCCTGCCTGTCTGCCTACTTGTGATCTCTCTCTGTCAAATAAATAAATAAAATCTTAAAAAAAATAAATAAAAAAATAAAAATAAAAATAAAAATCCTAAGCATTGGTGTATGACAAAAAGAATTTAGCAACTTTCCAGTTGCTTGCCCCTCACCCTTGAGATATCCTATACCTAAGATAAAAACGCTCAACTTCAAGACTTGGTTTAAACTAAGACAAAGTATAACCTTGTAGCTTGAGGTCCCTTCTTAAACTAGTAGCAAACTAAGAACAGAGCTGTGGGAGCAGCGTGTGTCTGGGCAGGCAGTAAGGAAGGCATCTTTTGTAGAGAATTTAAACACAAAAATACAACTAAAAAAGACAACTGACTAAAAGTTCGTTTTTTAGATCACTATGTATCAGAAGTTCTGAATAATGTCAGTGATAAAATTCTCCTCCACAAAAAAGAAAAATCTTTTATTATTGAAAGTTCTAAAAAATTTCTTTCTTTCTTTCTTTCTTTCTTTCTTTCTTTCTTTCCTTCCTTCCTTCCTTCCTTCCTTCAAAGATTTTATTTATTTATTTATTTGAGAGGAAGAGTGTGCGGGTGAGCATGGAGGGTGGGGAGGAGCAAGGGGAAGGGAAAGGGAGGGGGAAAAAATCCTAAACAGGTTTTCCCCTGACCACAGAGCCCCACGTGGGCTCAATCTCAGGATCTTGTGACCATGACCCCAGATGAAACCAAGAGTCAGATGCTCAAACCACTGAGCCACCCAGGCACCTCCCATTGTTTAAGATTTTATTTTCAAAGTTAAAAACAATTTCTGCAGATACATATAATATTTTACATTACATATAAAACATATGATTTATATTTACATTGTATATAGATATATTATATATTATCAATAAAATATATATTAAATAATTTCTGCAGATATAATATATACATAGGTTCAATTCGGTACATTTTCTTTGTTTTTCCCCCAAGGTACAAGCATCTCTCTTGAGGTAAACTTATACCAAGGTACCCTGCCCTTCACATAGAATGAGAATCTCCCAGGGCTCCCACCAGCTTCTCCAGGATCTGTTGCATTACTGCCCTACCTTTTCTTACTTATCCATGAGCAATTGCATTCTATCTGGAAGTTAATTCAGAGAGCTCCTAGTTGTGCTAAAGTTACTGCCACGTGGACTCAGCTTCCTGAATTTTCCTTCCTTTATAAGTTTCTAACAGTTCAGAAACATTTCAAGGGTTTGCAAAGCAACTGTTTCCAACCACTGCTTAAATAGTTAGATTCAAGGGGTGCCTGGTTGGCTCAGTTGTTAGAGAATGTGACTCTTGGTCTTGGGGTTATAAGTCTGAGCTCCACATTGGGTATAGAGATTACTTAAACATTAAATTTTTAAAAACCCAGCAGATTCAAAATAAACCAAGAGAATGCAGTGATTGTAGGGATGAAGAAATAAGCCTTAAGATATTTCACGTTTTCATCCTATGTGATACAAACTTGTGGTTTTTATTTGAGTTTAAAATTTGAGTTCCAGTTATAGGATAAATAAGTCACGGGATAAAATGTACAGAATGGTGACTCTAGTTAATAATACTGTGTTGTACATTTGTAAGTTGCTAGGACAGTAGATCTTAAAAGTTCTCATCACAAGAAAAAAATTGTTAATTATGTGAGGTGATGGATGTTAACTAAACTTATTGTGCTGATCATTTCCTAACATGTCTTAAGTGTTGTACACCTAAAGCTTAAATACAATGTTATATGTCAGTTACAACTCAATAAAACTTTTTGAACAGTAAAACCCAGCGAGAACTGTGAGATCTAATATTTTCTGGTGGCAGGGGAAGTTTAGTTCATATATGAAATATGTTACTAAGTTTGAATAATGTATACATTGAAATGTATTCATCCTTTAAATTGTGTGATTTGAAACTATAGGCTGAATCCAAAAAATAATGATTACTATTGAATATTACATGGTTGTTATTAAAAGTGATTCTGTTATGTAGTGGAACAGGGAGGGGGGTATTAATTATGCTAGTTCTGCTTTGGTCTTAGATTCCAAATAATTTGCTTTCCATATTCCTTTCTAGGAGGCACCCAGCTGATGCCAGCCATTTAAGAAAAAAAAGGCAGTCTTTCCTATCAGGGAACTGGACCCTGCTTTAGAGAAACTGGGAGAGCAATTCTTTGCAGGGAGAAGTGTCTCAGAAGTGTGAAGAATATGAACCATGGCTCCAACCCGGCAGGTGTGCTGCTTCTCGCCTTTCAGCCCTTGTGCCAGAGGAGACCATGTTTGAGTTTCCCAAACCTGTTTAAGACCAAGCTCTTCCCACTCTGGGGCCTTCCTTTCACTTGAGGAGGCCCTATTTGGGAAGATCTCAGAGGACCTGACCAATATCAGCAACTTTGGTCTGTGAGATAGAGGAAGTCCCATGTGTGCATCCCAGATGGAGGGGCAGGCTCAGGGAGGCGACCTTTCATTGCAAGATGGGCGGTGAGTGTGTTCTGGCTACTACCAATGACGTAAGCATATTGCTAAATCTAGAAACATGCTACAAGGATGCTAGAATTCACCCCCTCGTCACCCAACCCTGTTATGGAACTTGGTCAGTTTTCAGCTGCAGAGAGAAACTAACAAGGTTCCTGTCCCTTCTCCTTTGCATTATTGCAGTGTGGTCTGCCCCCCCCCCCCACCCAAGCCCTACCACGTTTGCTCTGTAACAAAGTTTCCCCTACCAATTAGAGGTTGTCTGGGAAAAGGACCCTCCTTCATGTTTTTAAGGCAGGTTACTAACAGACTGGTCAGCTTCATTCCGCAGTGGTTTCTGAGCTAATACTAGCTATTACCATTCATTAAGGATAGGCCTACCTGTCCAACAGTTGTATCTGCTTTCTTTCTAATTCTTGCCACAACTTCAATTTATAGGTATAGGGAGTGAAGGCCAGAGGAGTCAAGCAAAACATCTCAATGTCACCCAGCTAATGATAAGAAGAGCAAGCCCTCATAGAAAGTTCATGGAGTTCCAGACACTCTTCCAGGGACAGTTTAGAAATGAGCTCAGTAAGAGCCTCTGCGTGTCTTAGTTGGTTAAGTGTCTGACTTTGGCTCATGTCATGATCTCGGGGTCCTAGAATGGAGCCTCAGGGTCATGATCTTGGTGTCCTGGGATCCAGCCCCATGTAGGGCTCTCTGCTCGGCAGGTGTCTGCTTCTCCCTCTCTCTCTCACTCATGCTCTCTCACTTAAATAAACAAATAAAATCTTTTAAAAAGAAGAAGAAGAAGAAATGAGTTCAGTATTCATCCCCCAAATCTTTTTTTTTAATTTTATAACTTTTTTCATTGTATTTTATTTTTCATCATGATAAGTGTACTTTTTAATTCCCTTTCCCCATTTCCCCCACTCCCTCACCATCTAGCCCTCTGGCAACCCTGTTTGTCCTCTGTAGTTAAGAGGCTCTTTCTTGGTTTGTCTCTCTTTCTCTTTTTTCTCCTCTGCTCATTTTGTTTCTTAACAAAACACTAAAAAAAACACTATATATTGCACATATAAGTGAAATCATATGGCATTTGTCTTTCTCTGACTGACTGCTTTTGCTTAGCATTTTTACCCTCTAGCTCTAAGTTTTTATACATTATTTTTAATTGTGG
The DNA here is from genome assembly GCF_002288905.1 of Enhydra lutris kenyoni. Classification (NCBI taxonomy): domain Eukaryota; kingdom Metazoa; phylum Chordata; class Mammalia; order Carnivora; family Mustelidae; genus Enhydra; species Enhydra lutris. The sequence continues at coordinate 75,032,207 of NW_019154087.1, forward strand.
CAAAATACACATAACATAAAATTTACCATCTTAGCCATTTTTAATGTACAGTTCTGTAGCATTAAGTACATTCCCATTGTTGTGCAACCATCAGTACCATCCATCTCCAGAACATTTTCATCTTGCCAAATCAGAGCTCTGTTCCCGTATAACACTAACTCCCCATTCTCACCCTCCCTCCTCCACCAAATCCTGAAAGGCAGAGATTAATTATTATTACCATCCCCATTTTACAGATGAGGAAATTGAAGCCCAGAGAGATTCTGTAACTTTCCCTATCACAGCTAGTAGGTGGCAGAGTTGTGATTCAAAGCCAGACAGTCTAGCTCCAGAGGTCAAGAGCTTAACAACTCTGTGGCCTCAGAGAGTAGTACCATGTTTTTCTGTCTTTCTGCTACTGCCGCTATCTAGAAGACCAAGAGACGGAGCTTGGGAAGTGGGAACAAGTTGCAGATAAGTCCCTGTAAATATAGAAGGCAGTTTTGTGTTCAGACCCCTTGGATCCCAGGCTGATTGGACCTCTGGCTTCCTGAACAGCCACTCACAAGAGTAGTGAGCTTATTGTCTTCAAGTCCCATTCTTGGCTTCCAACCACAACCCAAGGGAGCTCTGATGGTCATCTCCCCTCCATCCTGTGTGTAGTCATAGACTCCAGTTTGCCTGTTGTGAGGAAAGTGGATTCTAGGCTTTGGCCAACAAGTATTAAGCTAGCCCCAAAATGGGATGTCCTGCCTTGACACCTCCATAGCTCAGGGGGATGCTGTCTGTGCTGGAACAGCCAGCCTGTGCTCCCCATCACTGCTGAAGAAGCCCCTCTTCCCCCATCCAGGCCTGCTGAGGCAGGAAACTTACCTCCCTCCCACTTCTGGTACATGTTTAATGCTGAGCTGAAGACATGCTGGACTCTTATCTAGCATCTGCATTTGAGAGGGTGGCATGACGGAGGTGGCATATTTCATAATCCTGCACACACACTTCACGTCTTCATCCTTATTTATTTTTATTAGCTTTTTTGTCCTATTTCCAGCCCTTAAAAGCCTTGGAAGAGCAACTTTTCTATGAGACAAGTTGATAGGAGATTTCTCCAGTTGGTCCACGTAAGTTTGAAATTCTTCCCAAGAGAAGTAGAACTTTAAAACGCTGCATCTAATTCATCAGTACACTCTGAACTTTACCTAGAATAAATCCCACTGCTGACCTCTGCTTACTCCTCTATCAACAACACCCTATGGGGCACCTAGGTGGCTCAGTCATTAAGCGTCTGCCTTCAGCTCAGATCATGATACCAGGACCCTGGGATCGGGCTCCCTGCTCAGCGGAAAGCCTGCTTCTCCCTCTCCCACTCCCCCTGCTTGTGCTCCTTCTCTCGCTGTATCTCTCTCTATCAAATAAATAAATAAAATCTTTAAAAAATTAAAACACCCTAATGAAAGCCTCATGGCCCTTGTCTGGATGAGCACCATGACCCTACCACCTCCCAGGCACAAGACGCCAGAGCCAGCCTTTTAAAAGTCAGTTAGATCCCCTAAGATCAGGAATGAAGGAAGGATGCCTGCTTCCACCACTTCCCTTCAAAATAGTGCTGGAGTCCTAGCCAGGGCAATTAAGCAAAAACAAACAAACAAATAAATGAATGGCATCCAAATCGGAAAGGACAAAGAAAATTATCTGTTTACATATAACACGATCTTCTATGAAGAACATTTTGAAGATTCCACAAAAATCTTTTAGACCTAATAAACGAATTCAGCAAAATTGCACTATACAGAATCAACGTGCAAAAATCAGTTGGGTTTCTGGACACTAACAATGAATAATCTGAAAAAGAAATTAATAAAAGAATCCCATTTACAGTAGCATAAAAAGAATAAATTACTTAGGAATAAGCTTAGCCAGAGAGGTAAAAGACTTGCACACTGAAAACTATAAAACGTTGCTAAAGGAACTTAAAGAAGACACAAATAAATGTGTGCATTCATGTATTGGAAGGCTAAATACTATTAAAATGTCCATACTGGGGCGCCTGGGTGGCTCAGTGGGTTGGGCCGCTGCCTTCGGCTCAGGTCATGATCTCAGGGTCCTGGGATCGAGCCCCGCGTCGGGCTCTCTGCTCAGCGGGGATCCTGCTTCCTCCTCTCTCTCTGCCGGCCTCTCTGCCTGCTTGTGATCTCTCTCTGTCAAATAAATAAATAAAATCTTAAAAAAATAAAATAAAATGTCCATACTACCCAAAACTGTCTGCAGACACTACTGCAACTTCTATCAAAATCCCAACAATAGTTTTTGCAGAAATAGAAAAATCCATCCTAAAACTCATGTGGAATCTCAAGGAGTTCTGAAGAGCCAGAAGAGAATTTTGAGAAAGAAGAACAAAGCTGGAGGACGTTTACTTTCTGATTTCAAAACAACTACAAAGCCACAGTAATCAAAACAGTGTGTTCCTGGAATGAAGACAGATATATAGATGGAAGGACCGGAATAGAGAGCCCAAAATTGTCAAATGATTTTTGACAAAGATGCCAAGATCATTCAATGGGGAAAGAACAATCTTTTCAACAAATGATGAAGGGAAAACTTAATATTGACATGCAAAGCATGAAGTTGAACCTTCACACCACACATAAAATTAAGAAATAATTTAAAATGCATCAAAGACCTAACCACAAGAACTGAAACTCTTAGAAGTACAGCTCTTAGTACAACTCTTGGAAGAAAACAGGACGAAACTTCATGACGTTAGATTTGGCACTGGTTTCTTGGATATCATACCAAAAGCATAGGTAAGAAAAAAAAAATAGATAAATTGGACTGTGTCAAAATTTAGACCTTCTATGCATTGAAGTAGACAATCAACAGAATAGACAACCATGAAATGGGAGAAAATATGTGCAAATCATATAGATATAGAGAGAGTGGATTAATATCCAGAATATATTAAAAAAAAGCTCCTACAACTCAATAACAACAAAAGAAACAACATTTAAAAAGGGGGCAGAGGACTTGAACAGACATTTCTCCAAAATATTGGTCATACACATGACCAATAAGTACTTGAAAGGATACTCAACATCACTAATCATTTGGGAAATGCAAATCAAAACCACAAGGAGATACCACCTCAAACCCATTAGGATGCTACTATTAAAAAAACAACACAGAAAATAACAGATGTTGATGAGGATGTGAAGAAATTAGAAACCTTGTGTAGTACTGTTGGGAATGTAAAATGGTGCAGTAGGGCAGTTCCTCAAGTAATTGAACGTGGAATTACCACATGATCCCACTTTCTCACTTCTGGGTATATACTCAAAAGAGCTGAAAGCAGGACTCAAAGGATATTTGTATTCCTATGTCCATAGCAGTGTTATTTACAATAACCAAAAAAATGGAAGCAACCCAAGTGTCCATCAGGGATGAGTGGATAAACAAATGTATTCTAGCCATCCAGTGGGATATTATTCAATAAAAATAGGAAATTCTGACATAGGCTACAATATGGGTGAACCTTGAGGACATTATGATAAGCGAAATATGCCAGTCACAAAAGGAAACATACTCTAGATTGCACTCATATGGAGTACCTAGAGCAGTCAAATTCATAGAGATAGAAAGTAGAATTGTAGTTGCCAGGGACTCAGAATGGAGAGAAAGGGGGATTATTTTTTAAGGGGGACAGAGTTTCAGTTTGGGAAGATGAAAAATTTCTGAAGATGGATGGTGCTGATGGTAGACAATGATGTGAATGTATGGAACTGTATATTTTGAAAAGGCTAAGATGCCAAGTTTTATGTTATGTGTATTTTACAATGCTGCATGTCTTCTCTGAGAACCTTGTGATTTTCCACCTCACTCAGAATAAAATCCGAGTCTAAGCATCCCACATTCCAGCCCGCAGGCCCCACAGGGTCTCCTGCCTTCCCTGCACATGCCCAGCACATTCTGTCTCAGGGCCTTTGCACTTGGTCTTTGTTCTATCTGCATGGAAGACTCTTCTCTTAGATAATTGCATGGCTCATTCAGGACCCCACACAAACTTCACTTCCTTTGGCTACTATATTTAAAAAAGCACATCCCTTAAGCTCCATATCTTAAAAATACTTTTTTTTTCCTTCATAACTTACAACAGTATCTGGCATTATCTCAGCCATTTAAAAAAAATATTTATTTAGAGAGAGGGAGAGAACACGCATACGCACGCACATGTGAGGTGTGTGGGAGGCAGAAGAAGAGAGAGAATCCTCAAGCAGACTCCATGTTGAGCACAGAGCCCAACACAGTGCTGGATCCCAGGACTCTGAGATCATGACCTGAGCTGAAATCAAGAGTTGGATGCTTAACCAACTGAGCTCTCCAGGCGCCCCTATCTTAGCCACTTATTAATCTCTTCATTGTTTGTCTCCATCACTAGCATGTGAACTCTGTAAGGCCAGGGTCTTTGCCTTGCTCATTTGTGTATCCCCACTGCCTAAGGTACTGCTGACTTACAGTAGACATTCAGTAAATATGAGCTGAATGAATTAATGGAGGAAGAATACCACACAGCAAACATGTTGGTGAAAGCGGTAGATGAGGTAGAGCTGGGAGAGTGCTATCTGTTAGGTTGTTCTGTTAGGTTGTATGCTTCTTCCATTAGGTTATTCATAAACAGTTCTGTTCTGGGCAGTCTTGGCCCAGTGGTTGTGGTAGATCTGTGCATGGAATTCATCTTGAAGAGCTTCAGTTTTAAGTTGTGCCATTCAAAAGTCTTGTATTTGGGGATGCTTGAGTGGCTCAGTGGGCTAAGCATCTGCCTTCAGCTCAGGTCATGATCTCAGGGTCCTGGGATTCAGCCCGGCATCAGACTCCTTGCTCTGCCGGGAAGGTGCTTCTCCCTCTCCCACTCCCCCTGCTTGTGCTCTCTCTCTCTCTTTCTCTTTCTCTCTGACAAATAAATAATTAAAATCTTTTTTTAAAAAATCTTGTATTTGGGACACAGACTTACTTCATTTGCTCTCTGGTAAGGACTCAAATGTCTACTCCCTGTGGAGTTACTGCAAAATCTGGGAGCAGACTCAACAAGAGTCCTTCCACTGGGATCTGAATGCTGTTTCTCTTTGGTGTCACCCTTGTCTCTGGTTATGAAAAACTGTGTCAGGTTGATGGGGGTGGGGTAGAAGGAGCAGCTGGGAATTCTGTAACCCTAAAACTGCTGTAAAAAAACAAAGTCTTTTAATTAAAAAAGCAAACAGTGGAGAATATTTAATTAAGATAAAAGCAAAGGTACCAGAAAACAAGAAATATCTGGGGCGCCTGAGTGGCTCAGTGGGTTAAAGCCTCTGCCTTTGCCTCAGGTCATCATGATCCCAGGGTCATGGGATCAAGCCCCGCATCGGGCACTCTGCTCTGCAGGGAGCCTACTTCCTCCTCTCTCTCTGCCTGTCTCTCTGCCTACTTGTGATCTCTGTCTGTCAAATAAATAAACAAAATCTTAAAAAAAAAAAATCCAAGAAATATCCATTGTCTTGGCTGTGTTATTAACAAGCCTAATATATTTTATAATAACTACAACAGCTACAACAGCAGGTGGTGTTACAAACATTAGGAATTTGCGTGAAGTCGGGAAGTATCCACAAGCTGAACCCAAGTGTGTACAAACGTGAGCAGACTTTTCCAGAAGCCAGAGCACACCAAAGTGTTAGGCCAGTCTCTACGTACGGGCTCTGCAGCTGGCACAGAAGGCAAGTCACTTATCACTTGGGAGACAGCCCGCAGCTGGGAGCTCACAGCCCTCTGGAGGGCCACCCAGACGCCTATCATTCGTTTATTGTGGTGAAGCCCTCGAGGAGGTACCAGTCTTGTCTTGGGCCCCGCCCGACCCTGCAAGGCCCCGTTGCTAATCCAGGACAGGTGCTCTGACTTCAGGTTGCCGACTCCTCCCTGCAGACCCTGACAGCCCATCCCCTCTGACTTCCCAGGGCTTCTCTTCACCTTGCCTGGAATGGACTTGTGCACAAATAATATTTAAGTGCCAATGCTATTTAGCCCATTGAAACTCTAATTTTATCAACATAATTAATCTTATCAAGCATGTTTTTACGCAATGTTTGTAATATTTTGTAATATTTTTACTGTCTTCATTGAGTGTCATAAAGATATATGTTTTTACATGGACAAGAATACATAGGCCAAAACTACATGAGCGTGTACTTTATTTTCTCTATGAAGTTGAATCCCTTCTTCAAAAAATTTCCAGATACATAAATATTACTCCCTAATTACCTTAGGTGATAATTTAAAGGTCTGAGGCTAATTAAGAATCTTAGGATTGTATTTAAAGAAAATATAATCACTGTTTTTATTTAAAAATTTTTATTAAAAATTTTTTCGTATTGGATCTTCTTTCTGCTTTGTCGAAGATTAATTGACCCTAGAGTTGAAGGTCCATTTCTGGGCTCTCTATTCTGTTCCATTGATCTATGTGTCTGTTTTTGTGCCAGTACCCTACTGTCTTATGATTACAGGTTTGTAATAGAGCTTGAAGTCTGGCATTGTGATGCCACCAGCTTCGGTTTTATTGTTCAACATTCTTCCAGGAAAAAAAAAAAAGTTTATAAGAGAAATACAACACTTAAAAACTTATCCAGGCAGTAAAGACCGAGGGACTCCATAGGCTCATAAAATTTGCTGTGTTGGACATGCAGCCATTAGTTGTTACAACTCTTGTTAAATACACATGCTTACATTTATAGCCTTTTTAAAATTTATTATTGTTTTTATCTTAGAGAGAGAGAGAGAGCATGTGCGCACACACAAGTGGGGAGTGGAGGTGCAGAGGGAGAGAGAGAAAACGTCAAGCAGGCTCCACGCCCAGCTCGGCAGAGCCTGACACGGGGCTCAATCTCACCACCCTGAGATTCTGACCTGAGCCAAACTCAAGAGGCAGATGCTTAACTGACTGAGCCTCCTTATGTCTACAGTCTAAAATATTTAATGTAAGTAATGATAACCTGTCTGACAAGTATAAGGAATTTAGAATATTCTATTTAGTTAAGCTTGTGGTAAGATACCCAAAGTCTTGCATAAATTAAAATGTTATATTTAAATTATACTGCACACTGTCATTAAATCAGAGAGAGGGTGAATAACTATCTTTTAAACCAAAGTTCATAATTAAGGGTATTAAGTGAACTTGAAACATGGATTTTTATATCATTTTCCCATATTTATTTTTACTAAGTAATATTAAAACTCTTGAAATTTTACTTAAAATTTTAACACAGAATGGTTTTTGTAGATTCATTATATGACTTTTAATTGTTTACGTAATACTGATTGCCATTTCTTTATTCCTTATAATTGTCAACAGAAATATCTTTGTTATTAGACTAAAGCTGCATTTTTCCTTTTTCTGATCCGAAAACTTTTTAGGGAAAGAAATGGTGTAATATTAGAAAGCAGATACACTTTCTACATTTCTACTGATGATTTATTTATACATTGTTTTAATTTTTTAAATTTTATACTAATTAGGGTAACTTTTTAAAGACTATCTTCATTATTTTAAGGTACTGCTAGAGATATTAAATGTATTCAAATTGTTTTGAGAATATATATGTTCGACCGATGTTTTAAGAACCAAATTAACTTTTTACAAGTCTTTTTTGGGTGGGGGAATCTTTTCCAACATGGAATTATTGGGTGCTTCTAGAAGAATGAATTCTTTTAACTATTTACAGTATATAATTTATAGGTGGTTACAGTATAAAATTTACAGCTTGACTCTCTCAGGCAAATTGTACATTTTATTTCTCTCAGCTGGAGAGTTTTTCCTAAAGGCCAACACACTGAAAGCATCAGGTCTCTGACATTATTTCTTAAAGTTCTTTGCAGTCTGGGGCATCTTGGAGATCCTTTATCCTACTCATTTGTGTTCTTTGTAACTTCTAGAAACCATCAAAATCAGAACTGTATTGAATTTAAAAGATTTTCCAACTGCATTTGCTGACTCTCTGGAAAGATGAGCTATCCTGGTGATTCTGCGGGCATTTCTGTCCATTCTGGGAGCTGTATTAAGGGGTAATTAGTCCACACATCTGGTACAGCATGGATTGGCTAGTATTGTAGGTCTTTAGAAATTAATACAAACTTTTTTTTAAAGACTCTTTTTTTTTTTTAATGGGCTCTTAATTAGGCTTAAAAATATCTCCCAGCTTTGCTCATGACCAGGGCTTATATATTTAACTTATTTCACTAAAGGTGGGCTTCAGATGGGGAAGTGCTGATTAGTTGGGGAGAATTTCCTTCAGGTGGTGTCTTACTCCTTTTGGGCTGCTATAACAAAATACCACCATGGGGTATCTTATAAACAACAGACGTCTACTGTCTATAGTTCCTGAAGCTTGAAGTCTGAGATTAGGGTGCCAGCCTTATTGGGTGAGAACTGTTTTCCTAGTTCATGGTTGGTGGCTTTACACTGTGTCCTCACATGGTGGAAGGAACTTGGGAGTTCTCTGGGGGTGTCTCTCTCTCTCTCTCTCTCTCTCTCTCTCTTTAAAGATTTTATTTATTTATTAATGCAGAGAGAAAGAGAGAGAGAGAGAGAGAAGCAGGATCCCCATGGAGCGAGGAGCCTGACGTGGGACTCGATCCCAGAACTCTGGCATCACGACCTGAGCTAAAGGCAGATGCTTAACAGACTGAGCCACACAGGCACCCCAGGGTTTCTTTTATAAGAGCACTAATCCCATTCTTAATGGCTCCACACTCATGATGTAATCACTTTCCAAAAGGCTCCACCTTCAAACACCATCACCATCCGGCACTGGGATGCAACATGTGAATTTTGGGGAGCACATTCAGACCACAATAAGTGACATGAAAAAGGGAAGGGGAGTAGCTATAGGTGGAACAGAAGTCACCAATGTGACTTAAGGTAACCACTGGACTTTTGAGCATTTTCACAGTTTTAGATTTGAAAATCTTGAAAATTACTTTAGGGGTGCCTGGGTGGTTCAGTTGGTTAAGCGACTGCCTTCAGCTCAGGTCATGATCCTGGAGTTCTGAGATCAAGTCCCACATCAGGCTCCCTGCTCAGCTGGAAGTCTGCTTCTCCCTCAGACCCTCTCCCCTCTCATGCTCCCTTTCTTTCTCTCTCAAGTAAATAAATAAAATCTTTAAAAAAAAAAAAAGAAAATTACCTTGGTTTTAATCAAGTAATTCCTATGAAAGTCATAGCAAATGTGAGTTAACTAGCATACTAGTTTCATTTTTCTAATTAGTTGTAAGACTCTTTCCCCTAAGGCATGAATGTATGAAATCAGGAGTTTCTTTGGTGGGAGATGTGTATCTTTAGAATAGAACACCCCAGAATTCAAACACACACAAACAGATATAAAATTCAGTTCCTTGGTCTCTCTAGACATATTTTAATTGCTCAGTAGCCACATGTAGCTAGTGGTTACCCTACTCGGTGCATAAATTATTGCTATCCTCCCTGAAATTTCTACTGAATAGTGCTGATTTAGAGCATGTTCTTTGAAACATGGCTTACTACAGGTTAAACGTTAACCCTACAATAATTTGTATGTCTGTCCTTATAGTTTCCCACTCTCTCTCCCCTCTCCATTTTTTTAAAGATTTATTTATTTGATTGAAGGACTTGGGGGGTAGAAGGAAAGAATCTTTGAGCTGACTCCCCACTGAATGTGGAGCTTAATACAGGGCTCAATCCTAGGACCCTGAGACCATGACCTGTGCCGAAATCAAGAGTTGGATGCTTAACTGACTGAGCCACCCAGGCACCCCTCCCCTCTCCTTATAACAGGTTTGTTGAGATATAATTCACATACATATACTTGGCTTATTTAAACTGCACAGTTCAATGGTTTTTAGTATATTCACAGAGCTATGCAACCATCACCACAGTAGATGTTAAAACATTTTTATTACCTCAAAAAGAAATTCCATTCCTTTTGCTATCATTCCTTCATCCCCCCATACCCTCCACTCTGAGCAATCACCAACCTATCTCCTGTCTCTCTATATAGATTTGCCTATTCTAGACATTTTATATAAATGGACTCATGTTTGTGGTCTTTTATGATTGGCTTCTCTCATTTAGTATAATGTGCTCAAGGTCCATCCATGCTTTGTCTTGTATGAGTAGTTCACGTCTTTCTGTGGCTGAATAATATCCTATTGTATGGATGTACCACATTTTGTTTATCCATTCATTACCTGATGGACGTTTGGGTTTCCAACCTTTTGCTTATTATGAATAATGCTGCTATAAACATTTTTGTATAAGCTTTTGTGTGATATATTTTCATTTCTTTAGGAGTAGATTGTTGGGTCAAATGGTAACTATGTTTAGCTTTTTGAGGAACTGCCAGAATGGTGCACCATTTTACATCCTAACTAGAGATGTATAAAGATTCTAATTTCTCCACATTTTCACATTTATTACCTGACTTTTTTTTTCAGAAAGGGAGAAAAGAGAGAGCATGAGCACAAGCAGGTTGGGGCAGAGGGAGAGAGAGAATCTTAGGCAGGCTCCATGTCCAGCATGGAACCTGTCTCAGGGCTCGATTTCACAACCCTGAGATCATAACCTGAGCCAAAATCAAGAGTCCGACACAACCAACTGAACCATCCACACGCCCTTACTTGACTTTTTGATTTTAATCATCTTAAGTGGTATCTCCTTGTGGTTTTGATTTACATTTTTCTGATTTCAAGCATCTTTCATGTGCTTATTGGCCATTTCTATATCTTCTCTGGAGATGTGTCTATTCAGACCTTGCTCATTTTCAATTGGATTATTTGTCTTATTGTTCTTAGTCATAAGAGTTTTCAAAAAAACATATTCTAGATGCAAATTCCTTATCAAATATGTAATTTGCAAATATTTTCATCCATCTATACACTACTAGATTTGGTTTGCTAGCATTTTGTTGAGAAATTTTGCATCCGTATTATTAAAAGATACTGGTCTGTAGTTTTCTTATGATGTCTTTGTCTGGTTTGGGTGTTAGGTAATACTGTCCACATAGAATGAGTTGAAAAGTATCTTCTTCTCTATTTTTTGAAAGTTTGTAAAGAATTGGTATTAATTCTTCCTTAAATGTCCGGTAGAATTGACCAGTGAATCGAATCCATCTGGGCTTGAGCTTTTTTTGTAGGTAGTTTTTAAATTACCAATTTAATGTATTTATTTGATATAGGTCTATTTAAATTTTCTATTTCTCTTTGAGTTGTTTTCAATAGTTTGTGTCTTTCTAGGAACTTGTTCATTTCATGTAAGTTATCTATATACTGGCATACAATTGTACATAGTATTGCTTTATAATCCTTTTTATTTATCTAAGATTGGTAGTAATGTCCCTTCTTTCAGTCTGATTCTAGTAGTCTGAGTCTTCTTTCCCTTATTCTTTGTCAATTTTTGTTGATTTTGTTGATCTTTTAAAATGATTTACTTTTGGTTTCATTGGTTTGCTCTATATTGTATTCTCTATTTCATTAATTTCTGCTCTAATATCTATTATTTCCTTCCCTCTATTTGCCATAGGTTTAGGTTCTTTTTCTCTGGTGTTGTAGGATGGAAGGTTAGGTTATTGACTTGAAATATTTTCTTTTTTCATGTAGACATTTACAGCTATAAATTTTCCTCCAGGCACTGCCTTAGCTGGTAAGCTTTGGTATGTTGTATCTTCATTTTCATTCATCATTCAAAATCAAAAATACTTTTTAATTTCCATTTTTATTTATACTTTGATCTTGATTATTTAGGGTTGTGTTGTTTAGTTTTCACACACTTGTGAGTTTGCCAAATTACTTTCTGCTATTGATTTCTAATTTAATTCCATGTGGTCAGAGAACGTACTTGTATTATTTCAATAATTTTAAATTTATTAATGTTTGTTTTATTATCTAACATATAGTCTATCTTGGAGAATATTCCATGTACAGTTGAGAAGAATGTACATTTTCTGTTGTTGAAAGGAGTGTTCTACAGCAGATTCTATTATAAAGTCATTGTATAAAAGTCATTTAAAGTCATTTTTAAAGTCATTCATTTCAAATGAATACAAAAGTAAAGACAGCTTATGATGAACTCATGTACTCACCACTCACTTTCAACAATCTCATTTTAAGAGTTTTAAAGAGTGGCAACTTTTAAGAGTTTTAACAGATAATACCTCAGTGGTTCCCAATGACTGCAACATCTTGGATTCTCTGATCAGTGATGGCTTCTCAAGGTGAGAAGGTCAAGAGGTACACAGACCTTTTGGTATAGTGCCAAATGTCGCCTGCTCAGAAGTTGAGGGGCAAGCTCTGAGTAGTAGGTGATCTCTGTTGGACCTCCAAAAATGTTAAAGAGAAAGGGACAATAGAATTGAACCTTGTCTAATAGAAAGCCCAGAAATAGACCCTCAACTCCATGGTCAACTAATCTTCGACAAAGCAGGAAAAAATGTCCAATGGGAAAAAAAAAAGTCTCTTCAACAAATGGTGTTGGGAAAATTGGACAGCCACATGCAGAAAAATGAAACTGGACCATTTCCTTACACCACACATGAAAATAGACTCAAAATGGATGAAGGACCTCAATGTGAGAAAGGAATCCATCAAAATCCTTGAGGAGAACACAGGCAGCAACCTCTTCAACCTCAGCCACAGCAATTTCTTCCTAGGAACATTGCCAAAGGCAAGGGAAGCAAGGGAGGGCAAAAGTGAACTATTGGGATTTCATCAAGATCAAAAGCTTTTGCACAGCAAAGGAAACAGTTAACAAAACCAAAAGACAACAGACAGAATGGGAGAAGATATTTGCATATGACATATCAGATAAAGGGCTAGAATCCAAAATCTATAAAGAATTTATCAAACTCAACACCCAAAGAATAAATAATCCAATCAAGAAATGGGCAGTGGACATGAACAGACGTTTCTGAAAAGAAGACATCCAGATGGCCAATAGACACATGAAACAGTGCTCCACATCACTGGGCATCAGGGAAATACAAATCGAAACCACAATGAGATATCACCACACACCAGTCATAATGGCTAAAATTAACAAGTCAGGGAATGACAGATGCAGGCAAGGATGTGGAGAATGGAGAACCCTTCTACACTGTGGGTGTGAATGCAAGCTGGTGCAGCCACTCTGGAAAACAGCATGGAGGTTCCTCAAAAAGTTGAAAATAGAGCTACCCTAGGACCCAGCAATCATACTACTGGGTATTTACCCTAAAGATTCAAATGTAGTGATCCAAAGGGGCACATGCACCTGAATGTTTATAGCAGCAATGTCCACAATAGCCAAACTATGGAAAGAACCTAGATGTCCATCAACAGATGAATGGATAAAGAAGATGTGGTATATATACACAATGGAATACTATGCAGCCATCAAAAGAAATGAAATCTTGCCATTTGTGATGACATGGGTGGAACTAGAGGGTATTATGCTTAGCAAAATAAGTCAGTCAGAGAAAGACAATTATCATATGATCTCCCTGATTTGAGGAAGTTGAGAGGGAACGTGCAGGGTTTGGGGGGTAGGAAAAGAATAAATGAAACAAGATAGTATCGGGAGGGAGACAAACCATAAGAGACTCTTGATCTCACAAAACAAACTGAGGGTTGCCAAGGGGAGGGAGGTAGGGAGAAGGTGGTTGGGTTATGGACATTGGGGAAGGTATGTGTTATGGTGAATGCTGTGAAGTGTGTAAACCTGGCGATTCACAGACCTGTACCCCTGGTGCTAATAATACATTATATGTTAATAAAAAATTTAAAAATTAAAAAAAAGAATTGAGCCTTGTCAAAATTTTATGGCATTTATAGTAAACAGCCAAATAACAGATTCTCTGAGGATCTTGAAGGAAAGATTTTTAATGCAGAGCTAGGTTTTACATTAGACTGCTTGCTAAAGTAATTGCTTGTAATGTTATCTTGTCTAAACATTAGTTAAGACTTCATGGCTGTATCTTAGCATGTCCTTGTAGGATGTTGAGCAGATACTCTAGTTTTTGTTTGGGTACTATCAGTTAAGTATGCCTCATGGCAGGTCTCAGTTACTGCTTGTAAAGCTGGCAGAACTTTCTTATTGGCTCCAAGATCATATCTCTAACACCCCTTCTATTTCAATAAACATATTACAATATTTATTTTGTTTTATTTTCTAACATCTTCAGTCTTTTGTGAATGCTTCTATGGCTTCTTTTTTCTCCTGACTCCTGATCAAGTGACTTGTTTCCTCATGTGTCTTATAATTTATTATTGTGAGACTGTGTTCCATAGACCCTATCTGTAATAATTCTTTGACTTGGTTTTAAGGTGTAATCCTCAAATGAACACTTACAGTTGCTTCTGCAGGCACCTGATATGTTAGCAAAGCAGGATGTCCTTAAAGTAAATTATCAGTTTGGTGCTTCCAGGATTCTCAGACACTATACACTCTGATCTTAAACCTGTGTGAGGGTAAAATGCAAATTCTGAAAAGTATTTGTGTCCTTTTCATTCAGAGAAAAGATCAAGAGAGACAAGTTTCCTTAAAATCTGAAGAAAGAAAGGATGTTTTTCCACTGGATTACCCAATTAGGTGCGGCTTTCAGGGTCCCAGCATCATAAACAAAGGTCTCCAGGAAGACTTCTCACTTGTGTGGTCACTAGACTTTGCCTCCCTTTCCCCTCAACCAAACTGCTTAAATGGAAACTCTAGCCCCCAAATAGGGGTTTATATTTTGTATTATTCCTAAGAATGGAAAACAATAATCTTGGGGTTTTTTACACTTAGAATTTTACTTCAGCTGTGGGATGCCTGAGTGCCTCAGTCAGTTAATCATCTTCCTTCGGCTCAGGTCATGACTAGGGTCCTGGGATTGAGTCCCTCGTCAAGCTTCTTGCTCAGTGGGGACCCTGCTTCCTCCGTGGCCTGCCACTCCCTCTGCTTGTGCACGCGCTCTCTCTCTCTCTCTGACAATAAATAAATAAAATCTTTAAAAAAAGAATTTTACTTCAGCTAGAACTTATTTTTGTGATTAGTTCAAGGTAGGGCTAAATTGCACTTCTGTAGACTCAAACAGCCTGAAAGGAAAGGTACAATAGAAAATTGGCCACTGAGTGAGTATATGGGAGGCACTTTGATGAGTTCACCTTTAGGGACGAAATGATATACAAAAGCAATATCAGGTAATACACAGATTGCCTTTATTCCTTTGGTTACTGTCTGCTACCCATCCTAGTCCTCATTCCTGTTGATGCAGAAGGTTGAAATGGCAGTTATTCTTTTTTTTTAAATAGTGCTTTGCTCACTGGACTTCCTCTGTTCTTATACGCTAGCTTTTTCCTGATGAGCTGTCCTATTGAGAAAAACTTCTATTTGCTCTTCATTGTTTTACACCTGATTCCTCCAGGAAGGTGGGACCTGAGTAAAAATGGGCAATTAGGATGGTGGATAGATCTAAAAATTTTAGATTGAGTTTGGGTCCACATAAAAGTAATCTGAGGCTGCTGACAAGAGAGTAAATATTGAATATTCAATCTCATCTAAATAAAGAAACTTAGAACGCAGGATAAATCCCGTTGCAATTAACCTTGAAGAACCATCTTAATTATTTGATATATCAAATATACTAAATAAACAAGCCATTGAAGAGAACATAAAGGTGGTTTTTGTTCTAGAGAAGGCACAGCCTTTTCAGAAACAAGAGAACACTAAAATGAAGACTATCTTCTGTTTAAAGAGTAAAATATCCAACTTTGGATCTCTTCCTACCCTTTGATTGGAATAGAAAACTTTGCTCTCTGTCCTTTTCGGGGACACTGTACTTTATTACATCCTAAATATTATTATAATTAAGTTATATCTCTGTGATAGAAGTTCTAATATTCTATTTTTACCTTTTCCTGCAGTGAAGCCTAGATATCCCTTTTCTTATTTTCTGCCTCTCTATTCAGAAGTTTCCCTGTTTACTTATCTCCACCTGGTTGGTCTTCCGAGAGCATTTGTCATTGTGTTTTCATAGTCCTAACTTACAGTCATTCCAAGAACCACACACTCTTGATAGTTCTTACAGTCACTATTATAATAATTCTTCGCTCTCCCTCCATGTTCCATATATGTGCTTTGCTGGGCATCCCAGGATCATAGCAACTTCAGAGATGTTATCTAATAAGAAGATGGCTTTCCTACCCCAGCTAAATGGAGTCATTAATGACATACAATATATGTAAGTTTAAGGTGTACATTGCGATGACTTGATGAAAGTATATACTATAAAATGAGGACTGTAGTAAGGTTAGTTAATACCACCCAGGTATGCCTTTTTAAGGCTATCTTTGAGATCGAGCCTAAATGTTTTTCTTATATAATCTTTTTTACTTAAATTGTGCAGAACTACAATTGTGCACAATTCTCTAAATAGAAGTCACCCCTCTTGCTTCAAGAATCAGCCTAGGGGGATGTTTGCCAATCATTTATATCTTCTCAAGGTGTTCTAAGAATTTGGAAAGGGGAGGCGCCTGGGTGGCTTAGCGAGTTAAAGCCTCTGTCTTCGGCTCAGGTTGTGATCTCAGGGTCCTGGGATTGAGCCCCACAATGGGCTCTCTGCTCAGCAGGGAGCCTGCTTCCCCCTCTCTTTCTCTGCCTACCTCTCTGCCTACTTGCGCTCTCTGTCTGTCAAATAAATAAATAAAATCTTTTTTAAAAATTTGGAAAGGACCTGAGTTATCTCTGTCTATAGCCTGTCTTCCAATAGCCCACTCAAATTCAGAAGCTGGACTTCTCACCTGCATCTGGGAAAGAAACTGAGAATGGCATCATTTGGGGACATTTTAATGGCCATCCTAGACATCTGAAAGACGGATAGGCTGTGACTGGTAGAATTTCTTTGGCAGGCCTTATAGTTCCATTGGCAATCCTTCTAAGAACAGCTGGAATCTGTATTTCTTATAATCACAAACATAGTCAAAATCAAGAACAGTCCTAGGAGTCAAAGAGAAGGCTCCCAACAGAACTGCAAACAGCAATGCCCTGTTTTCAACTTTATGACTTTATTCCTACCAGAGATTAGTTATATGGGATGCCAAGAACATAGCCTGTCCTGCGCACTTTATATACTTAAATAATTATATAATTTTATTTAATCTTCTTGATAGCCGGGAGGTTGGTTATTTTTCATTTTATAGGTAGGAAAACTGAAGCTTAGAGAGATTCAGTTAATTGCCTGGGTGACACAGTTGATAAGTGCTGAGGCAGGGCTCCACATTCTTTCTATGAGTTGACTTCCCCTGGAAGAATTCTGGATCGCCACCTGACACACACAACAGCATTTCTGTGCCACTGGCAACTGGTGTCCCTGAGGAATGGCCTCTGGTAAAGTAACATGGACCCAGGGGTCCAATCTCTGCCAATTCCACAGTATTCCCCAGGTTCCTTCATAGATTTGCTTCTCCCCTGGTGGACAGACATGGAAGTTTGTGTACGGGATAAGGCTACTGCCAGGGTGGGAAGATGTGAGGACAAACTAATGAGCTGTGACCCAAACATGAGACAGATATGAGAATCATGTTGCATGGAGAACCATGATGGAGGAGTGAGGGACACCAGAGCCATCTGGATTTGTCAATTATTCCTTAATCTTTGGTGTTACATACATACATTACTGCAATAGTGTATTGTTGATTACAATCTGTCCCAACCGCTTTTACTCCTGTCTGGCTTTTTAAATCTTTGACACTGATGACAGAATGTGCTCTTAAGTCTTGGTATAGGGGATGTTCTCAAATTGAAAGTTGTGAAAAACAACTTTTGTTTCCTTAGAAACAAAATCCTGAGGGATACACACACACACACACACACACACACGCACGCACACACGCACGCACCCTGAAACCAAGGAGAAAAAGTGAAAGTGAATCAAGGGACCAGAGACTTTTCACTAGGGAGGAAATGATTAAAAATGCAGCAGAAAAGCAGCAGAGGAGGGAACTACCCCATCTTTCCTGATATCTAGTCACATCTACCTCCATGCCCCTGGGGATGAGCAGGTGGAGGAAGTGGAGAGCAGAGGCCATACCAAGAGACATGCCCTGGATCATTAGCTAGTATTTGAGATAAATTGGCTTTTCATTCTTTCCCTGTTCCCCATCCACCCTATCTCAAAAATTAAAAACGGAACTAGACTTAGTAAATGATGGGGAAGGAATCATTGGCAGAAGAAAGATCTCTGCTCAGAAAGTGACAAGGATATGGGTTTCCCTTCCCAGTCTGCCACTCACTAGTTGTGTGATTTTAGGTAAGTTGTTTTGGATCTGAGCCTCATAATATTTCCTCATTGGTAAAATGAGAAGTTTGGATTAGATGATTCCATTTCATTTAGATGTATTTATCAAATATGTACTCATCACAGTGCTCAACTCTGGGGGGACTACAAAGATCAGCACCCATTCCTTGCCTTCATGAAGGTGAAGGAGTGAGTGCTAGAGAGTGTCACAGAAGCTACTGACTGGTGCATGAGGCTTGAACACAGAGGGAAGTGAGTTAAAGAAGGCTAGTAGGGACTCAGAGTCTACCCAAGCAGGGCAGGGTTAGTGTACAGGGAAGGTCAGGAAAAGGAAACTGTGGTCAGAAGGGGTAATTTCAGGATTTGAAATTTTCACGTGTAGATAATTTCTGTCTGCTGACAAGATTACATTGCATGGACTTCAAATTTTGAATGTGATTTAGCAACTCATATTTGAGCTCCTTCCAGTAACCTCTTATGATAAAACAAGGTTCGCAGCAGTAGTCCCTGGTGGCCAGTCTTTCGGTGGTCTTTGATGATCTTCCAGAGTCTAAACTTTCTCAGAAGGTCTGCACTTTTGCTTCTCTGTGTCAGGGCTGTGTTAATAGTGAATTGCCCATCCGGGCCACTCCAGACTACATATAACGCTAAACCACAGCTCTAAGTCCGCTGTTGTGTTTAGTCACCAGAACTTGCATTGATTACCATCATGCTGCTGCAGGTCCTTTCTATTTTGATTCTTTCAGTCCTAATTTTGAAAAACTATCCAAATACAGAGAAGTTGGAAGATTGATGCACCACACATCCTTAAACTCTTCACCCAAACTAACCAATTATCAATAATTTGCCACTTTCATGCTGTATGTGTGTTCTCTATGCACGTTTGTGTTCTGTGTGTATACACAGATATATGCATATATACACACATATATAATCAATATATATTTTTCTGAAACATTTGAAAGCTGCAGACATTGTGACACTTCATCTTTAAATCTTTCAGTGTGCATCTCTTGAGAAAAAAGTCAGTTTCCTCCTACACAAGCACATTATTATCCCATCTGAAAAAAATTAACATTTACTCATCATCTAGTATGTGATCCAAGTTCACACCTCCCTTAAAATGTCTTTCATAGTATTTTTTTTTCTGATCAGGGATTTAATCAAGTTTCTTGCCCTGCATTTGGTTATTATATCCCTTCAGTTTCTTCAAATCAGAATGGTCCACTTGCCTTTTGCTTCTGTTTTGGTTTTCCATGGCACTGACTTTGTAGGGGAATCCAAGCCAATTACCTTGTAGAATATCCCATTCTCTGGATGTGTCTGACGGTTTCCTCATGCTAACCATGTCTGGCTAGTGCATACCCCAGGTGATGTTGATGTTATTGACTCACATCAGGAGTCCTAGAATATCTGGATTTTGCATTGACAATCACTTGGCTATAGGGATGATCACCAGATCTCTCCATTGTAAAGATATGCTTTTCTTTCTATAATTACATAAGTCATCTGTAGGGTGACACTTGTGATCTGTCCTTTTCATGTGGTCGTCTCTGAGAGAAATGGATGGGGGGGGTGAGAAGAGCAGAATAGGATGGGAAAAGAAAGAACAGTGGAGGAAATCCAAAGGAAGAAAAGTAAGGGGAGACACAAGAGGGGACACTTGAACAGTTGTCACAGTCTATTGAACAAATTAAAGGACTGAAAACAAAACTATTATGTCAAATTTAAAATTATATGTAAAGCTTCCTGTGAATAGCATGGGGAAAGAAAAAAAATGGAAGCTAGGGAGCTGTGAATAAAACAGCTGAGGGCTGACTGAGGTTGCTTCCTTACTTCATTGGACACCGACTCTGACTTAGGTTGTGATGATAAAATAAACTCCAACAGTAATCACTGAATTAGCATTGTTGACATTCCCACCTAGTAAATTTTCCTACTTCTTAATTATGCCTTTATTTTAGATGTGACTCTTTATTTTAATTATATCCAATTATATGTAATTACATATCCTTAGTTCATTTCATTATGGCTATGAGCAGAGAAGCACTTTGCCAAAAAGAATGGGTTGACTTTCTGAATATTCTCTCTATTTCTCTTTCCACTGCCAGTGTCTGCAGGGGTGGTTGAGTTCATACATATATGTTTCCCACTATCAAATGTATCCGTGTCATACATTCTTTGTCATTGTTTCTATTGAGAGGTGGGATCTATGTCCTCTCCCCTTCAAACTGAGTGGTGTTTGGTGACTGTTTAAAATCAAGAGAGTGCAGTGGAAGTGACATTATGTGACATCCCAGTGTAAGTCATAGAAGTTAATGCAGCTTCTGCTTAGCCCTTGGAAATATTCACTCTTTACACCTCCAACTGCTTTGTATGCAGCCCGACTGCCCTGAGGCCACTGTGCTAGCAGGAATATCAAATCAAGTCCAGAGGAGACCATGGGAGAGGCCCTGAGATTGCAGAGAGGGATGTCTAAGCAGTCCCTCGATGCTTCAGACATTCCCCCTCCTACTGTTCCAGCTCTAGCTCCCAACAGTTGGATTTTGTTGTAAGCAGTTATGCCTGGACTGTGCAATAGCAACATTTTCTTGCTTTCTTGCATTTTCTTTCCAGTTTGTCACCTTCTCAAGTGCTAGGTTGCTGTTCTCATTGTTTTCAAAAACTAAGTGACTCAGTGAACCAGACATAGGGAATGTAGCTATTACAATATTTCTGAATACAGGTTCATTGATCAAATCACTGTCCCCAGAGCTCTCCTTCTGGTGTGATTGTGTCTTGAAACTTTAGCTCCCCTTTGTTTACTTAGCAGTAGCTGTCTTCTTCCTAACACCCATAGGTCAGAATCTGAATAGACAAAAGCAGTGCAGACTAAGTCTAATTTAAATTAGTGTGATGACAAGGGTCCGAATTTTGGACTCAGAAGTGTTGCCTTTGGGTCTCTGCCTCTTTTCTTGGTTTTGCCATTGAAAGTACATCACCATCCCTTGAGACTCAGTTCTTCCTCTCTGAGCTGGGAACAATACCTCTCCTACTTATTCAACCAGGTCATTGAGAAAGGCGTATGTGATAACGTATTTGTAAATATTTTGTGAATTGTAATATAGTGACTAAACGTAAGAGATGATCATCATTACTGGTAAGTTATTCATCCGTTTTAATTTCCTCAGCTGCAAGGTGGGAATAACATAGCATCACCTTCCTCCTATTCTCACCAGAATGTGGTTACAAACATGTGCAATAATATCTGAAGTCAGTCAGATTAAGGCAGTGGGAAGGGAGGCCAGGGTGAAATGTGTTCAGTAGAATACAGGGTGTCTATCAACAAATGTACATTGAGTGGCCACTATGTCTATGCACTAAGCTGGATGCTGGGAATACTACAATCAAGAAATGGTCCTTGCTCTCAAGGAGGTTATTGTCTAGTGGAATGTTATGACACATAAGGAGTCTATTTTAATATAGTTTCTTAAGAGGTAAGATTAGAGAGAACAATCAAGGTGGGCTTAGGTCTCATGGGTGGCAATGTAGCATGGTGGTGAAGAGCTCAGAGCCTGCACTCTGAGCTTGGGTCTGAATCCTGCTTCCACCCCTTATTGCTCTCTGACCTTAGAAAAGCTATTAAGATCCCTGAGCCTCAGTTTTCTCATTGGTAAAAGGAGAATACTAACTAATCTCAGAGAACTGTGCAAGGACTACAGGGCCAATGCATTCAAAGCATTTAGCACAATATCTGGAACACAGAATAAACACTCAAAAGTGTCAACTATTGTTATTATTTTTTAAAAATTTTATTTATTTATTTGGGAGAGAGAAAGGGGGAGGAGGAGCAGAGTGAGGGGGATAAGCAGACTCCATGCTGAGCATGGAGTGCAACAGGGGGCTCAATCCCAGGACTCTGAGATCATGACCTAAGTCGAAATCAAGAGCTGGTTGCTTAACTGACTGAGCACCCAGGTATCCCAGAACTATTATTATTATTATTACACAGTGCTGTGGAGCCCATGAGGTGTGGAATCAGCAGAGGCTTCCTAGAGGCAGTGACATCCCAGAGGAGATCTGAAGGATGATAGAAATAAGCAGGTCAAGAGACAAAGTATTGGGAGTGAGGTAGATGTATACCAGGCAGAAAGAATACCTAGATTCTTTAAAACAGTGCTCTCTCAAACTTTCATGCGCATAAAAATCATCTAGGAATCTTGTTTAAGTGCAATTCTGATTCAGTAGCTCTGGAGTGAAATATTTCTAACAAAGTTTAGGGAATGCTGATGATGCTGGTCCCTGCTCTACACTTCCACTCAACAGCAAGGTTCTAACTGGGTGCAAAATCTCAAAAGGAAACTGTGAGCTATTTAGGGAGAGCTGGTGTGCAAACTGCTAGAAATGGGAGTTGGGAGCTGTGGTGCCAGGTAGAGACAGCAGGAAAGATGACATCTGTAATACTGATAACCACCTAAGGAGCTAGATCACAAAGGGACTTACAAGAAAAGAAAAATGAAATTTAGAACAGTACAAAGGGCTTTAGCTGCCAAATGGAAAAGGAGTCTGGAGGAAACCCCACTGGAAGAAATGAGACCAACTGAGAGGACTTCCCCCTTAAGTACAGTGAGAGATGGTGGTGGCCTGAACTATGGCAATGGCCTTGGGGATGGAGAGAAGTGGGGAATTCAAGAACTATTAGAAGATAAGATCAAAAATTTGGTGATTGATTTGCTTTGAGGATGAAGTAATGGAGAACACAAGAAAATCGGGCATGAGGTAATCAAGTTCGATTCAGCTGCTATAGTCAAGCACATGGAGAACAACTGCTCATCAATGGCACATATGGGCAACGTCTTTTCCATCTTAGATGTTCTTACTGTTTTTGGCAATTGTTGACCTGCTTTCTTCAAACTACCGTCAAACTCTCAATTTCTACTAATTACCCAAGGCATAGTAGAGAAACACAAAGTCAGGAAAGTAAATCTGTATTTCAAAATTTAGCACTTACTCTCCTATTTTTTGTTCATTGGTTGTGTTGGTTGTGTTGGCCTTCCCAAAGTAGCTCTTAACTTTTTGAGGGCAAGGGCTGTGTCAGGTCTATTGTTTCTATTCCCCACGGTGCTGATGACCAAGTAGGCACTTAATACATGCTAGGGACTATTTGACAGAACAAGATGATTACACATTAATGCCATTTATTACCTCATAAAATGATTAAAATAATAAGACCTGTAAGGTGTTGAGAGTTTTACATGCATTATAATTACCATCATTGCAGCATCTGGGGAACTCAGTCAGTTGAATGGGCAGCTCTTGACTTTGGCTCAAGTCATGATCTCAGGAGTCCTGAGATAGAGCCTCAAGCCTCACCTTGAGCTCCATGCTCAATGGGGAGTTTACTTGAGGGTTCTCTCTCTTCTCCTTCCTCCCATTTGTGCTCTCTAAAATAAATAAATCTTTAAAAGAAATAAATGCTATCACCTTCTTTCATCTTCTTTTATTTATCTGAATCGTCTAGATACCCTTGCATGCAGGCAGTTTGGATAATAAATTTGTTTGACTACAGCTTCATTGAATTAATGTAATAGAATGGAAGCATACCCTATTACTGTCAAGCTCTACTGCCATCTACTGTTCATGTACTTACTAAATTCACATAATCTGCATTTCCTCTATTTGCTATCAAATAGTTGTTTTCTGCAGATCTCAGGGGCTTTCTTTGCTTTAAGCTTCAACCCAGAGTAGATGTAATTTTCTTTTTTTAAAAAAAGATTTAATTTATTTGACAGAGAGAGACACAGTAAGAGAGGGAACACAGCAGGGGGAATGGGAGAAGAAGAAGCAGGTTTCCCGCTGAGCAGGGAGCCCCATGTGGGGCTTGATTCCAGGACCCTGGGATCATGACCTGAGCCTAAGGCAGACCTTAACGACTGAGCCACCCAGATGCCCCTAGATGTAATTTTCTAATATTTCTAGTGTTTCCTTATAGCAATCCAGCATGATATTGACAATTTTCTCCTGTGGACAAAAAGTTTATGCCTTTATGGAATAGTAAACATTTTAAAATGTAATGACACTATGTTTTTTTTTCATTGGCTTTTTGTTCTGTTTTGTTTTCAGTTAAACTAAAGAAACGGTCATGGAATTTTTGGAGAATTTTTCCCTACCTCTAGTAGACATCATTAAATTAAGACAAGACATCTTGGCTACATTCCACTCAGGATATAAATCTTGCTCATCCTTCAAAGTCATTGTTTCAGATGATTCCTTCTCCATAAAACTTCCTCTGATTCTTTATTCTGGAAGTAAATTCTCAATTGCCAATTGTTATAATGAGCCACAATGTGAAGGACAACAAAGATTCCAATTTAAAAAATAGCTTTATAAACCCGTTCCCTCATTCTCCCTTCCCTGTTGGTTCCTTTTTTCTTTTGCAGACAAATAAAGCTAGACTCTCTGCTGTAACGATCTCATAAAGCGTTTTTGTTTTAATAAGGGAATATTTTAGGAAGGGCAGGGGCAGAAGCAGGGACACCGTTGGTGGGTGATCTGGTGAGATTTTAGACAATTAACTTTGTCTTTGATTGCTGTCAGACTTTAGCCTATTAGCTGTACTTAGGACTAGATGGTGGGGATTTCACAGGTTAATGGAAGGACAGCAGACCAGGACTCAAATCCTTGCACATTTCCCCTCTAATTCTCTATTTTACAATTAAAAATAGTTTAGTGGAGAGCACTAAGCAAAGGGAACTTATTTAGGAAAATTTCTGACATAATTTAGGCATCTGGGAGTTCAGTGGCACTGTTTCTAATGGAGAGGCTGTGTGGTGGTGTCAAAGCCCTGATACCTTGATTTCATAGATTTAGATTGAAGTCCATCTCTGCTACAGATTGCTGTAGCAAGTCACTTGAGCTTCCTCACTAGACAGGATTAATCTTTTCCTCTTTTGTGCACTGTATGTTATTTCTTCCTAGGTCTCTCTCATAAGGGTTTGCATGCTTTTCCTTTTCCTTGCTCAAGGTCACAGAACCTTGGCGCGGCGCTCTCTGGGACTGTAGTGCTGAGCCCTGGGTTTCTCCCTTACACCTGGAGGATTCTCTAAGGTCACATTCAATCATTCGATCCCACACTTGTCATCTCACAATTTACGACAGCCCCACGCTGTGAAGAGCCCTTGGAGGGGGGATAACTACTCAAGAGCAGGGATGCAGACAAGGACCTTTTCTCGTCGTTCCATTTTCCCCGGCCTCTTCTGATACCGACTATTTGGAATCGGTGGGAAGTACGGCGGTGGGCATGAAGGTAATGAAGGGCTCTTTTCTCGTAGGAGCACAAACCTTGGAGGTCTGTTTTTCCGGAAGCACCCTCTTCCGGAAGGGAAATGACTTCCGGCTCTGACTTCCCTGTCTTCCGAGTTTCGAGCTCCACCGCTTCCGCCCGGAGTTGCTTTAGTCTCCGGCTCCCAGCCGCTACTTCCGGTAGGAGTCCCCAGCGGCTGGGTGTTGGAAACTGGCCCTAAAGCGGCCTCCTCTTTCTCCCTTCAGCCTGCCCAGCCGAGGCCGGGTCCCCAGGTGGCGGCGGCGGCTGCTGGGCCTGTCGCGGAGCTTTCTTTTCGCTCGAGAACTGGGCCTGGGGGCCCCCGGAGTTCGAGAGAGACGCCCGGGCCTGCTCCAGCCCCAGCCCTCCTCTTCCCGTGGCCAGTGACTGTGACCTCAGGCCTCGCCGCGCCCATCCGAGCCTAGGGCGGGGCCCGTCCTCCCCGCCCCGTCCCCGCCCCTCCGGCCTGCCGGGAGCCGGGCCATCCTCCTCCCGAGCCCTGCGGCGCTGTGACCGCCTCGGACCTCCGAGACTCGGGGAGTCCCGTGGCTCCGGCCGCGGGGAAACATGGAGTTTGCGGAGCTAATTAAGACCCCACGGGTGGACAATGTGGTGCTGCACCGGCCTTTCTATCCCGCCGTCGAAGGGACGTTGTGTCTGACTGGTCACCACCTGATCCTGTCCTCCCGGCAGGACAACACGGAGGAGCTGTGGCTCCTCCATTCAAACATCGACGCCATTGACAAGCGGTGAGTGCCCATTCTACCTCCTTTCCGTCGGGAACCCGGGGGTTTTTAGGTGGACGTCTGAGGCCACGCGTTCAGTGTTTTCCTTGCGCTCCATCGCCTAGCCCGCCAGCAAAATGAGCCTTCTCCGGCCTAGATTGAGGGTATGAATTTTAGAAAGCAGAAATCCATCCCAGTGAAATGCTTGATTTCCATTACATCCGGATGGAATTCCCAGGGTTATCGTATGGTTATTATCAGGCTGATTATCATTTTTGGCACATAACATCACTTGGGTGAATTTTTAACCTTTTTAAAAAAAACATTTGTTCTTGCACCATCATATTCCTTGGATTATTACTTGCCCGCCACAGTTCCGTAAAGTGGTTGAATGATTTAGGTGAAGGCTTTCCTTGCCTCTTTTGAGGAAAACTCAAAGAACTTAGTATGTAGTGTCTAAATTCCACAAAACTTTTTCTTTTTCTTTCCTTCAAAAATGGTTTATCATATTTCTTATTTCTTACCTTCAGGATCATCAATTAAATACTTCCTACTATGGGAGACTCTTTATCCTTACTAAGTTCTACTTGGGGGGGGGGGGGGGAAAAAAACAGAACTGGCTCTTAAACAAAGGTATTAATAGTTAACCTCTTCCCCGCGTCCCCTACTCCAGACTGTCTTTCCAAGGTGGTGTCTCAGAGTCAAAAAGTTATACTTCTGAGTCAAAATTCTTATTTCCCCAATGGCTCTGTGTACTTAACTCTAACCAGGAGAAGGTGAATTGATTACCCAGTTGACGCTAAAGTATAAATGAATGACAACAGGGGCGCCTGGGTGGCTCAGTGGGTTAAGCCTCTGCCTTCAGCTCAGGTCATGGTCTTAGGGTCCTGGGATCAAGTCCCGCATCAGGCTCTGTGCTCAGCGGGGAGCCTGCTTCCCTCTCTTCATCTACCTCTCTGTCTACTTGTGATCTCTCTGTGTCAAATAAATAAATAAAATCTTAAAAAAAAAATGAAAACAGCTTTTTAAAAATTATGTCTCAGGAGAATTTGGATAGTAAGAAGATTTCTAGGGAGGTTATGCCTTAAAAGACAGTATTTACCAGTGGTAATATTGGAAACAGTATGGATGAATTGATGACAGATTTATTTATTTTTTCATGCAGAGGGCTCCTACTAGACTCCTCAGATCACCTTGTCCTGTGTAAAAGTGTTCAGTGGTCTCTCCTGGCCTGCAGAATAGAGTATAAACCTTCTACAATGTCATTCATGTTGCTCCATGTCTGACCCTAACTTATTTTTTCCACCTTAGTGCTTGCCATTCCCTTTCATGAATCTTTTTTTTTTCTTTTTTAGGATTTTTATTTATTTATTTGAAAGAGAGCACAAGTGGGGGTGAGGGGTGCAAAGGGAGAGGGAGAAGTAGCCTCCCCACTGAGCAAGGAGCCGGATACTGGGCAGATCCCAGGACCCGGGGATCGTCCTAGGATCCTGACTTGAGCCCAAGGCGGACGCTTAACTGAGTCCCCCAGGTGCCCCTCATGAACCCTTTCTATTAGCCAATCCTCACTTTTTTATTTTTGCTCACTATGTCCTGCATTCTCCTGTCTGCATCTTACCAATGCTCTTCCTTCTGCCTGGTATGCCTTGTTCCTCCCAAGTTTGTTGAAGATGTATTTAATGTCATTATATTCTCAACATTTTGTAAGGCATGTAAAACACCAGGATGAATAAAGTATAGTTCTTATCTTTTAGTTCATAAGCTATCATCCAGTTGCTACTCATTTATCAATATGTAGTATAACCATTTTAACTGCCCTCTCTTTTGTGGGTTCTTCTGATAATTTCCACAACTAGAAGTAATTCTCCTCACCTTGAAATCCTATAACTCTTTAATTATACTTCTTTAATAAGTATATATTAAAATTTGTATTTTAATATTTACATATATGTTAGGTCCTTGAAGCCAGGACTTATATTTGGTTAATTTTTATCTCTTTCAAAACTCCTAACTTGGGTAGATAGGCACATAGCAAGTATAAGACGGATTAACCCCCAAATGATCAGTGATGCCACAGAATACAAATTAGAGTTTCTCCATACCACCAACTCCCTTTTCTCTTTTTCTTATTTCATGGTTGCTTTTCACGCTTTCATTTCATACTTACCCAGCATTTACTATATGCTAAGCCCTGGTAGGGCTTAAAAAAGTATGTAAGACACTACCTTTTAATCTGTTAGGGGAGAAATGACAAACTGTATATACGTCTCTTTTTCCCAGAAGCAGCATGATGTGATGGAAAGAGCATGAGATAGGTGGTCAGCTTAAAGTTTAATTATTGCTCTCAAGAAATACTTCCGTCTGTCTTCTATGTGCTTAGCACCATCTGGGCTCTGCAGGTATAGTGGTGACTAAGGAGGTCAAAGAGCTTGTGTACTAGTGGAGGGGATAGATAAATAAATCGACAAATAGGTAAATAACAACATCAGGTTGTAGGTGCCAGGAGGGAAAATAGAGGAAGATGGGAGGATAGAGAAGGCCAGGAGGCAGTGTTCTTAGAAGGGATTTCAGAAAAGATAAGTGACATTTAAATGAATGATATCCAGGACACCCGGATGGCTCAAATGAAGCATCTGCCTTCCGCTCAGGTCATGATCCCAGGGTTCTGGGATCAAGCCCCACATTGGGGAGCCTGCTCCGTGGGGATCCTGCTTCTCCCTCTGCGTGCCACTCCCCCTGCCTGTGCTCTCTTTCGTTTACTCACTCTCTCTCTGTCAAATAAATAAATAAAATCTTTAAAAATAAATGAACAAATGAATGACATCTGAAAGAAGAGGGGAAGCTAGCAATGTGAATATCAGAAGAAAGCATTCCAGCCAGAGGGAACAGCCATTGTGAAGACTGGAATGGGCCTGGCATGTACTGGGAAGAACGAAGAGGCCAGTGTGTCTGGAGGGCAGTGAGCAAGGGCAGAGGCTAGGGGTGTGCAGAAGCTGGTTGGAGGGATAAGCGGGGGCAGGTGGCTCAGACTTTCTTTGCCATTGTGATGGTTTTCAAAGGGAGCTCTTTGGAGAGTTGAAAACAAGGAAGTAAGAGCTGATAGACTTTTTAGAAGCTGGTTCTAGCCACTGGCAGAAGACGGATTGCAGAGTGGCAATCCCGCAGAAGCAGCAGGCCCAGTTAGGGGACTGTTGAGTAGTTCAGGGAGAAGGTGATGGTTACTTAAGAGTAGAAGAGGTCAGGTTTGGGATGTATTTTGAAGGTTGAGCTGCCATGCATTGTTAGTGAATTGTAAAGGGGATGTGAGAGGAGGCACAGTATTGAGGATGACTCCTTTAGATCTGTCTCTTGTTACCCAGGTGTCCTTAGGCAAGCCACTTAGCCTCTCTGAACCTCTCAATTCTATCACACGGAGGACGACAACCCTTCTCATATCTAGTAGTAACTTATGTTTGAGTGATGCTTTACAAGCTCATCAAATGCTCTCATGTGCACTGTATGTACAATTTTATTAGATCCTTTCAGCTGACAAGGTTTTATTAAGTTTTACAATTGTATGTTTTTCTTTTCATGGACCCCAGATATAGAAAGTTGAGTTAATCCTATTCAGTTGAGAACTTGTCATTTTCATGATAGATTCATTGCAAGGTTTTCTTGTTTTTTTTTTATTTTACATTTTATCTTCTTCAAGTCCTAATTTTCACCCCTATTTTCCATCTCATCCTCAATCGCTTCAGACAAGTATATTAAGTGTTGCTGTACATATAAGGATATATGTATATCCCTTTAAAATATATAGCACTCATAAGCAAGTTTAATTTCTCTCAGTAGGATTATGTTGCAGATCTTGTTCTATTTCTCAACATTAATTCAGTACTCTTCATACTGCTGTGCATACATCCATTTCACTGCTTCTGACTGCAGTACAGAATTCCAGATTGTTTAGAACATTTTACTTATCTGACCCTTCAGATAACTTCTAACTCCCTGCTATCACAACATACTTAAAATGTACTTGTTGGGTCCACTTACAGTCTTGTACAAGAATTTCTCTGAGCTTGTGTTCAGGATGGGCCTGAGCCAGAAAGCAGATACATAAAATTAGTTTGCTTCATCAAGTAATGCTGAGGACTTTCCAAAATGATAGTCCCTTTGCCCCTCCCAACATGGTCCCTATTTCCACCACATTCTTTTTTTTTTTTTTTTAAGATTTTATTTACTTACCAGAGAGAGAGAGGGAGAGAGAGCGAGCACAGGCAGACAGAATGGCAGGCAGAGGCAGAGGGAGAAGCAGGCTTCCTGCAGAGCAAGGAGCCCGATGTGGGACTCGATCCCAGGACGCTGGGATCATGACCTGAGTCGAAGGCAGCTGCTTAACCAACTGAGCCACCCAGGCATCTCTTTCCACCACATTCTTAGCAACATTTGGTATAATTATCTTTTTAAGTTTTGCTAGTCTGATGATTGTGAATAGTATCTTTGTTTTAATTTGTATTTCTCTAATTACTGATGAGTCTAAGTGTCTCTGTATAGACTTATTATCAATTCAATTAAATATTTTTTCCTTTCTTGCATTTCTTGACCCACTTTTAAAAAATTGGGTTTGTTGTCTTTCTAGTGTTGATTTGCACCAGTTCCTTGTATACTCTCTAGGTTTTAATTTAGACATTGAAGATGTCTTCTCGTAGTCTCTCAACCAATTGTTGACTTTTCTGTGGTGGTCTTTGTTGAGCAGAAGGCCTTAATTTTAATTCAGAATTCATTATTTTTTAATTTATTATTTGTGCGTTTTTTACTTTATTGTTTGTCCTTCCTTATCCCAAGATCACTAGGATATTATCTACGTTTTCTTCTGTGTTAGCTTTATAGTTTTACCCTTCACTTTTAGGTCTTTAATTCATTTAGATTCTACATTTGTTTCAAGTGTTTTTTCCAGGTAGCAAGCCAGTTTTCTTAATACCATTTCCTAATACCATGCCTATACCATTCTTGACTGATCCATCATATTTTAAGTGGTTTCATACACGTATAGCTTTCTCTGTGTCCCATAGGTTTTGTAATGTGTTTGTTTCCATTTTTCTCCGTTTTCTAATTTACCATGTGATTTCTTCTTTGATCCCTAGGTTGTTTAGTAGTGCATTGTTAATTTCCATAGTTTTGTGAATTTTTCAGTTTTCCTTTTGTTTATAGATTTCTAATTTTATCCCATTGTGTTCAGAGAAGATACTTTGTAAGATATCTATCTTTTTAAATCTGGGATTTTTATTTGTGGCCTAACATATAGTCTGTCCGAGAAAGTGTCTCATATGCTCTTGAGATGAATGTGTATTCTGTTGTTGTTGGGTAGCTAATGTGTATATGTTTGTTATATCTAGTTGGTTTATTGTGTTAAATGTCTATTTACTTATTTATCTTCAGTCTGATTGTTCTAGCCATTATCGTGAATGGGTATTAAAGTTTCCAACTGTTATTGTAGAGCTGTTTTTTCCTTCAGTTCTGTCAGTTTTTGCTTCATATATTTTGATTGCCTGTAGTTAAGTGTGTAATTATTTATAATGGTTATATCTGCTTGCTGTGTTGAATCTTTTATTTGAATATAATGTCCTTCCTTGTCTCTTGTAACCATTTCTGATTTAAAGACTATTTTGTCTGATATTAGTATAGCACCTGCTGTCTTTGGTTACTGTTTGCATGAAATATTTTTTTTCCTATCTTTTCACTTTTAACCCATTTGTGTCTTTAGATCTTGAATGTCTTGACTCAAGACAGCATATAGCTGGTTAATATGTTTTTATTCATTCTGCCAATCTCTGTCTTTTGACTGGACAGTTTTTTTAATTCATTTACATTTAAAGTTATTATTGATAAGTAGGGACTTATGTAACTGTGCTATTTGTTTTCTCTATGACTTATAGCTTTTTGTCCCTTAATGTTCTGTTTTTTGTGTAGTTGATTTTTTGTAGTGAAATGTTTAAATTTCTTTCTCGGTTACCTTTATATATATCCTGTGGCTATTTGTGATTACTATGGGTATTACATTTAACATCCTAAAGTTATAACATTCTAATTTGAATTTATACCAGTTTAAGTTCAATAACGTACCAAAAGTTTGCTCCTTTATAACTCTGGCTTTACTGCTTTTCATTATTAATGTCACAAAATTACATCTTAATACATTTTATGCTCCTAAACATAAACTCATAATTCTTATAAATGCAGTAGTTTCTTATTATATAGTAAATAAAATTTGGAGTTAAAAACCAAAGTTACAGTAATACAGTAATAATAGCTTTTATACTACTAATTTTTTTCTTTGAATGTATTAATTTGTTAAATCGTGTAGAAAACAGAAAGCACAGTTACAAACCATTGTTACAATAATATTAGGTTTTATAACAACCCATGTATTTACCTTTACTGAGATCTTTATTTCTTTTTTTTTTTTTTAAGATTTTTTTATTTATTTATCAGAGAGAGAGAAGGAGAGAGAGCGAGCACAGGCAGACAGAATGGCAGGCAGAGGCAGAGGGAGAAGCAGGCTCCCTGCCAAGCAAGGAGATGGATGTGGGACTCGATCCCAGGACGCTGGGATCATGACCTGAGCTGAAGGCAGCTGCTTAACCAACTGAGCCGCCCAGGCGTCCCGAGATCTTTATTTCTTTATATAGCTTCAAATTACTGCCTAGTGTCTTTTCATTTAACCTTGTGGGACTCCCTTGAGCATTTCTTGTAGTGCTCATGAGTCCCTCAACTTTTGATTATCCAGGAATGTCTTAATTTCTCCATTACTTTTGAAGGACACTTTTGCTGGATATAGGATTCTTAGTTGATGGCTTTTTTTTCTTTTTTTATAAAACACTTTGAACATATAAGCTGCCTGTTTTCTGGCCTTCAAAGTTTCTGATGCAAAATCTATTCATTATTTTATTGTGGCTTCCTTGTTGTATGTGACAATTTGTTTCCCTCTTGCTGCTTTCAAGATATTCTCTTTGTTTTTTGAAAGTTTGATTAAAATGTGTTTTGGTGTGATTCTCTGAGTTTATCTTACATGGAGTTTGTTGAGTTTCTTGGATGTTTATATTCATGTCTTTCATCGGATTGGGGAATTTGTCCACCATTATTTCTTCAGATATTCTCTCTGTCCCTTTTTCTTCTCTTTCTGGGATTCCTACAGTGTGTATGTTGGTTCTCTTGTAGGTATCCCACAGGTCCTTAGGTTCTATTCACTTTTTTTTCAATCTCTTCTCTTTCTGTTCCTCAGACCTGATAATTTCTATTTTATCTTCAGGTTCACCTATTTTTCTTCTGTCTGCTCACATCTACCTTTGAATCCCACTAGTGAATTTTTCATTTCAGTTCTTGCACTTTTCACCTCCAGCATTTGGGGAAGAGGGGTTCTTTGAGGTTTTCTCTTTTTATTGATATTTCCATTTTGTTCACACAGCATATTCTTGACTTTCTCCACATCTTACTTTAGTTCTTTGAGCATCTTTAAGACCATTGTTTTAAAATCATTATCGAGTAAATCTGCCATTGTCTTTTTCAGGGAAAGTTTCAGTTGATGTACTTTTTTCCTTTGAGTGGCCCATACTTTCTTATTTGTATGCCATGTGATTTTTTTGTTGTTGAACACTGGACATTTGATCTAATAACAAGGTGACTGACTCTGGAAATCAGATTCTTCCCCTTCTCCAGGGTTTGCTGTTTTTGTTTGTTTGTTTTCTAATAATAGTTATTTACTTATAATTATTATTGTTGTTATAAGTTTTTTCTATGCCAGGGATCAGCCTCAAGTATAAATTTAAGGTTATCTAGTAGTTCTTTTCTGAGCTTTTCCCTGGGCATTTACCTCATATATGTAATTATTTTTGAATATCCTAATCTTTAATGTCTGTTTTTTGAAAGGAGAAAAGCGAAATATGAAATGAGGATTGGGAGGGGAAAGAGGACCGGCCTTTAAATTCCCTGGAAGTTACTTTTGGGGGACAAACTACAGTAGGGAGAGGCACAACAATAATGGCTGCTGGCCTTTGCATGGCTGTGATCAGAAGCAGTAGACAGCAGTCAGAGCACAGATCCCTGACAGCTGGAGGACAGGATCTTTTTTCTCTGATGCTTAGTAGACAGTGTCTTTGCCCAGCTTGGCTTCCTCAGGCTGTGCATGGGCTGCTCCAGGAACATGTGCATAGCTGCCCATCACATGGCTAGGGTGTGTAGCTGCTAGTTTGCTAAGAGCTGAATTTATCCAGAATTTATCATTCAAGTCTTCCCCCTGGGAGCTACAAGCCTTAATAGACCCTAGAGTCACAATAGTCACATCAAGCAGATCATGCCAGTGAAATTGTTGTCTAGATGGGGAGACAGATTCTTGGTGCTTCCTACTCCACTATCTTTCCAAAATACTTTCCTTTATTGAGTTTTGAGCATTTTGGTTTTTTTGTTTTGTTTTGTTTTAAAGATTTTATTTATTTATTTGACAGACAGAGATCATAAGTAGGCAGAGAGGCAGGCAGAGAGAGAGGGGGAAGCAGCCTCCCTGCTGAGCAGAGAGCCGGATGCGGGGCTCGATCCCAGGACCCTGGGATCATGACCTGAGCTGAAGGCAGAGGCTTAAACCCACTGAGCCACCCAGGCGCCCCTTGTTTTGTTTTGTTTTGTTTTGTTTTTAAATATATTCTAGATACAAGTCTTTTATCAAATAAGATTTGCAAATATTTTCTGTCAGTCTTTGGTTTGCCTTTTCATTCTCTTTAACAGTGCCTTTCAAAGAGTAAATAATTTAAATTCTGAGGAAGCCCAACTTATTAGTTCTTTTTATAGATTGGGGTTGTGGTGTCTTAACTTAGAAATCTTTGCCTAACCTAAGGTCACAAAGATTTTTCCTCATATTTTCTTCCAGCAGTTTTATAGTTCTAGGTTTTATCTTCAGGTATATGATCCATTTTGAGTTAGTTTTTATATATGGCTTATAGTATGCATATATGTATGTATGTATATTGCATATGGATATCTGATTGTTTTACCTCTTCTTCAATAAATCATCTTTGCACCTTTGTCCATATATTTATAGATTCTTTTCTGTCCCATTGATCTGTTTATCTTGGTGCTATTACATTACCACAGTCTTAATTACAGTAGGTTTTTTAAAAATATTTATTTATCTATTTTAGAGAGAGAGAACGTACGCACGTTCACGTGAAGGTGGGGAGGGGTAGAGGGAGAAAAGCACACACCCCGCTGAGCACAGAGCCTGACTTGGTTTGATTTCATAAACTGAGATCATGACCTGAGCCAAAATTAAGGGTCAGGTGCTTAACTAACTGAGCCACCCAGGTGCCCCTACAGTAGCTTCATAGTAAGTTGAAATTATGTAGTGTTAGCTATCTAGGAATGTTCTTATTAAAAATTTTTCTGTCTATTTAAGGTCATTTGCATTTCTGTATGAATTTTAGAATCAGGTTGTTAATTTCTAAAAATAAATAAGTAAATAAATAAAGCCTATGTGATTTTTATTGGAATTGTGTTGAATCTGTTGATAAATGAATTTGTTCAAAATTGACATCTGATATCTTTAAGTCTTCTGTCCCATGAACAAAGTATATCTCTCCGTTCATTTTATTTAGGTGTTTGATATCTTTCAACAGTATGTTTTAGTTTTCACTTACAGATTTCAGACATCTTTTGACAGATTTCCCCCATTTTCCCCATTTATTACACATTTTTGGATGCTCTTTCAAATGGTATTTTTAAAATTTCAATTTCTAACTGCTTTTGTATTAATTATTTATTGCCATAGAAGTCTTCAGGCCTTGCAGACCTGGAGAGGGACTATCCCCTCTCAGAGTTAGCTATTTACTCCAAATAGCCGGAAACTTGCCTGCAAGCACACCTTTGGTATGCACACCAACCAATTTGGAGTCCGGAACCTTATCTGCCTCCTCATATCAGGCTTCTGTGCTCAGGACTACTATTTTCTCTTCTCTTGCATTATTCCAGGGCCAGGTACAGACAACTAAGAATCATCTGTATAACCCAGAGCCTGACAGAATTATTCAAACTACCTAATCCTAAACTTGCTCAGCTGCCTTTCCCATTCCTTTCTGTGAAAACTTACAGTAAAAGTTCTGGCCCATGCTTTCCTCTTGCACTATCTGCCTCCTGACACCCTGCATGACATGGCGTGCCCCCTCCTTCTGAGAACTGTGAATCACAAACTATCTTTCCAATGACAGTTGTCTCCTGATCTGTCAGCTCTGTCATCCTAAATAAAAACCAAGTCCTGAATATTTTAAACAATTGTTGAAATAGTATATAGAAATACTATTGATTTTTGTGTACTGAATTTGTATCCAGCAACCTTACTAACCTCACTTTTTAATTCCAGTAGTTTTTTTTGTATTTTTCATTAGCTTTTCTAAATAGGCAGTCATGTCATCTCCCACTAAAGACAGTTTTATTTCTTCTTTTCCAATTTGGGTACCATTTATTTCTTGCCTCATTGCACTGGCTATTAACTATCAGTACAAGGTTGAATGGAAGCAGTGAGAGTGAACATCTCTGTTATTCCTGATACTAGTGAAAAAGTATTTAGTCTTTCACAATTAAGTCTGTGATTAGTGGTAGGTTTGTTTTGTTGTTTTTGATTTTGTTTTCTTTTGGTAAATGCTATTATCAGGTTGAAGATGTTTCCTTCTGTTCCTGGTTTGCTGAGAGTGGGGGTTTTTTGTTTTTGTTTTTTAAGATCAGGAATAGATGTTGAATTTTGCCAAATGCTTTTTCAGTATCTATTGTGATGTTCGTCTATATAGTTTTACTTTTTCGGTTTGGCGATACGATAAATTGCTTTGATTTTCAAATGATAAACCCCAGCTGTTCATGATGTATTACCCTTTTTATGTATTATTGGATTTAATTTGCTAATATTTTGATGAGAAATTTTGCATCTGTGTTCCTGAGGGATATTGGTCTATAGTTTTCTTATGTCTTTGTTTGTTTTTTATATTAGGGTAATGCTTCCCCATGGAATGAGTTGATAAATAATTGTCTCTTCTTCAACTTTCTGAAAGACTTTGTCTTGAATTGGTATTATATTTTCCTAAAATGTTTTATAGAATTCATCAGTAAGCCACTTAGGCCTGGAGGGTTTTCTGGTGGGGAAGATTTTCATGAAAATTGCAGTTTATTTAATAGCTATAGAACTAATTATGTTCTTCTTGAGTTTGTGTCTTCTGAGGAATTGGTCCATGTCATTTACCTTGTTGAATTTATTGGCATAAAGTTGTTCCTAGTATTTCCTTATCCTTTTAATACTATACAGTCTGTAGTGATTCTTATTTCTCTCATTTCTGATATTGGTAAATTGAGACTGACTTTTTTTTTTCCTGATCACTTTGGCTAGTGGTTTATTGCTTTTATTATTTTCAAGCAATCATCATTGCTTTTATTATTCCCTATAATTTTCTTTTTTCTGCTTCATCAATTTTGGTTCTGATCTTTATTTAATGTCTTCTTTGAATTTGACTTGCTCTTCTTTTTTTAGTGTAGTAGAATCTGAAGTCACTAATATGAAACTTTCTTTCTAATATAGATGCTTTCCTCAGACTGTCAGTTTCACCTATGTTCCCTCTTCTGTAGCTTGGAAACTCTCAAAACTGTAAACTGGGGTAATTGTAGGATTCACCTTTTTTCCCATCTCCCAGAGATATCTGTTCTTTGTTGCTTGGTGTCCAGTGTCTTGAAGATAGTTCTTTCATATATTTTGTCCAGTTATTTTGGTTGTTTCAGGTGGGAGGCTAAATATGGTTCCTGTCATACCTTTGCTGGAAGTAGAAGTGCCAAGAGTGTGAGTTTTCCAAATAAATTTGATAAGAGGCATTTCAGTGTGTTGATAGGTTGTAGATGTCTGGAAGAATTACCTTTAGTAGGATTTGACCCGTGCTGATAATGTTTGCCTGTCCAAATTAACAATGCAGTGATGTGAGTCATAGGGGTGCTTACAGTTGAGATGGAGCTCAGGAAGAGTAGCCGAGGGAATTGCCTTTCTAAACTGGGCAAAATGTAAGTAAAATGAATAGTATTTGGCCAATCTAAGAATTCCTAGTTTAGGGAATACTCAGAGGTATTAATGGAAAAGAAAGGGGCCAACCAGTGGCAAAGCACAAGAAAACTCAGAGCTGTCAGCAAATACAAAACAAAACAACAATAATAAAAAGAAGACAAAAATTGCAATCAAGGTAAAATTATATTTGTACAAAATTTACTGATACAAAAGTTATGAGTAGATATGGCATTTAGAATATATAATGTAAGTTAATAGTTTTTAAAGACTGAATAAGAGATACTTATATTTAAAATCAACTACTACAAGCTTGGAAGTAAGTAAAATCTGAAAGTGTTTTCCTATGCTCTATAAACATTTAACATATTAATTACAGATCTTTTTTTCTCTATTCTTTGAAGTAAGGCCCCAAATAATCTTCATTAAGTGAATTGGCCTAGTACTAATTAGTTTTTGAATTCAGAAAATTTTAAGTACATGTATTTAAAATAATTTATGGCTCACATTTTTTAATATACAGTCCTGACTCTTCCTTAATTAGACTAATTTGGGAGAAGAAAGTTGAATATAGATGGTAATTACAACTACATTCTCTTTTCAAGGAGATAGTCATATGTTTAAAGATAGAAATATATGTTCTTAAGCATAATTTGTAATTTTTTACAGATTTGTGGGACCACTGGGTACCATCATCATAAAATGTAAAGATTTTCGAATAATTCAGTTGGATATTCCTGGAATGGAAGAATGTTTGAATATAGCCAGTTCCATTGAGGTAAATATTTCAGAGGCAAAATCTGATGAAAATAAATAGTAATAAAAAAAGAACCTTATATTCTGACTCAGTGTGGCTCTTGTGTTTTTTTTAGTAGATAGTTGGTCATATTCTGTGACTCACATATTGAAAATTGACAGGAAAAGCCTCACCCTGATTCATTGTTATAGGAATGTAATAAGATTTTATTGACTTTTAATAGTTTTTAGTGTGACTTATTCCTCCAGGTTCACTTGTAGCATTTGACGGGATTTCCTTCTCTTTTAAGACTCAATAATACTCCACTGTGTGTATATATTATAAGGTTTTTCTAAAAAGTAACTTCTTTTATAAAGCAGGTGATTATCACCAATGATTATAGTCTTTTGTTTGTCTTTAGTAAGTCTTAATTTTCCCTACATCATGTTTGCTTAAGACAGCATGTTTGTTTTATATTCGTAACAACAGTATTGAGTATCTGTTCAGATAACAAATAATAGATATTTTGCTTGATAATTTAATATTTAAATGGAAGAGCTCACACCATTTTCTTACCCATTCAAACTATTTTGGTTTACACTCAAATTTTAAATTGCCTTGTTTTAAATCATTGTCACTAAATTACAGCAATTAACTTTTTGTTTATAGTATTTCTAGACAATTATAGACACATCAACTTTTTACCCCCTTTGGTCTTTGAGTGACTAATCTGGTCTTTGTATCCAGAACGAATGCTATTGGCTTAACTACTAAAAGGAGACAGGAAGGTTTAAAAATCTGTAATTAGGATCTTGTCTGCTTTTTTAAACAAGAATAGAGAAATAAAAACTGTCGTGCTGAGAAAAATGGCATGGAACTGGTTTACTTTCTGCCTTTGCTAAATTTTACTTAGAGAAAATGAGAAGATGAGCTGAACTATTTGTCTTGCTTATCTTGTCGTTTGGAAGTGATGTAGTAACGTTGATTTGGCCAAATTTGTGAACCTGGGTAAGGAATACACTCTGTGGTTTCTAGGCTATTAAATTGAAACACTGTCCTGCTCTTTGGGCAGGGGAATACTACTGACCCATTTCATTTGAGCTTTTTTTTTTTTTTTTTTTTTTTTTTCTGTTGAGGGTTTGGATTTTCACTAATCAGTCTACATTTTTCTTCTTATCCCTTTTATATAAAGCTTACAATATAGCTGGTTGGTGGATGTTAGTGAAGTTGCATATGGTGAAGGATAATGGTAAAGGAAATATAGGGCAAAGCCTGTTACTGACTTTCTGATTGCATTTACTTAGTTTTGTTAGCATCTGACACTAATCAGTTGTGTTTTTTTTGTTTTTTTTTTAATTTTTTTATAAAGATTTTATTTATTTATTTGTCAGAGAGAGAGAGAGAGAAGGAGAGAGAGCAAGCACAGGCAGACAGAATGGCAGGCAGAGGCAGAGGGAGAAACAGGCTCCCTGATGAGCAAGGAGCCCGATGTGGGACTCGATCCCAGGATGCTGGGATCATGACCCGAGCTGAAGGCAGCTGCTTAACCAACTGAGCCACCCAGGCGTCCCTAATCAGTTGTTTAATTGGCTGTATATAGTACCTGAAGTACTTTAGAAACTGAGTATTGTAGAAACTCTTGACCTCAGAAAGTGAATGATCTATTAATTATTTTACAACATAGTAAATATACGTTGTAAACTTCGTCTCTTGCCTTTTCCTGGTATCCAATTCCTTCCCGCCTCCCCTATACATCTTGACAAAACTTGGTAGTAACAAGTGAATTTCTTATATAAAACAGTTGAGCTAGTCTTTCTAATCAAGAATCCATATACCCTAATATATTCTGCTGCCACAAATAGAATCCTATTGGAAGACTAACTGGCAAGTGCTCAGTTTTCTAAAATGTAGCAGGAAGCCTAATGAAGCTTTTTTCTGTGTAGTTTCCACTGTCTTTTGGAATTGAAATGTTTTCAGTTCTTTCAGCATTAATGTGTTTAAAGGAAAAGTCCTAGTGACATAATATGTGATCACAAGTCAGAATATGAGTGCTTATTACCTACTAAAGTGGCTGTTGATTTGCATTTAAAATTGTGGTTGTACCAGCCACTATGGAAAACAGTATGGAGGTTCCTCAAGAAATTAAAAGTGGAACTACTGTATGACCCAGCAGTCCCACTTCTGGATATATATCCAAAGAAAACAAAATCATCTCAAAGAGCTATCTTTACTCCCTTGCTCATTGCAGCATTATTCATAATAACCAAAATATGGAAATAGCTTAAGTATCTGTCAGCAGATGAATGGATAAAGAAAATATGATATTTATCTGTATATCAGTGGAATATTATTCAGCCATAGAAAACAGTAATCCTGATATTTGTGACAACAAGGGTGAAACTGGAGGGCATTATGCTAAGTGAAATAAACCAGAAAGAGAAAGACAAATATTGCATGTTACTGCTTATATGTGGAATCCTAAATACTAAAAAAACTTAGAGAAACAGAGAGTGGAAAAGTGGTTGCTAGGGGCTGAGGGAGATAAGGAGAGGTTGGTAAAAGTTACAAACGTACAGTTATAAGATGAATAATGTCTTAGGATCAAATGTAAAGCATGGTAACTATAGTCAACAAAACTATATTATTGTATAATTGAAATTTTCTAAGAGAGTAGAACTTAAATGTTTTCAACAAAAGGCAAATATGTGAGAAGATGGATATGTTAATTAATGCCAGGGGGGTGTCCTTTCACAATGTGTCATATCATCATTTTGAATATCTTAGTTTTATCTGCCAGTTTTACCTCCGTAAAGATGAAATTTTTAAAAAATATTGCAAAGAATATCTTAAAAACAGAATTTTTAAAAAGTGAAACAGTAATGTTTGTACTGAACAACGGCAGCTCTGGCCTAGGTCACATGTGACATAGTTTAGTGTGATTGGCAATTTAGTGGTCAGTTTAGTGTGATTGGCAGCCACAGACTGTATAGAAGTGGATAGTGGATTATACAGCCATGCTTCTCCATATTTTCTGTATTATGAGCTCTGGGGGAAAAGTGTCATGATTTATGGGCAGATGGAAGAATAACATTGGATGAAGATGTTTTGTTAAACTGCTAAACTACATGTCTAATCTGCTTTTTAAGTCTTGGGCCCATTCTTTTGTGAATCTGGTCTTTCTGTGACCTAGAGGAAGGTAGCTTTATTCTGAGAGTTTTGGGGAACTAGCATGATGTTGGGCTCCTGGGTAAGTGTCTCCATAATTACTGTAATTTGAATTATGCTAATTGATTTTGGTACTTTTTTCCCCAGCCGTAGAAGTGTTTTTTTAATAAGTCCCCTGTCAGAAGGTTGAAACTGCCAGATGATGGAGGATGTCCCATCTGTCTGTTCCTCCCATTTAGTCAGGTTTTCCTGGTGGTGTTATCCAGAATTCAAGTGTTTCAGATGATTATAGGCTCATTTGGGAACCACAGAGTTATTGCCCCAGCTTGAGAATGGGTCACTGTAACATAAAGATAATATACATGGCCACCAAGCTGTAACATCTTTATTTATGGTAACTAACAGACACTGATTTTTAAGTAATGTACATATGTTGATATACTCGATATCTGAATTTTGAGCCAAGGCCTTTTTTCTAACCAGATCCTGTTTTTTTCCTGATCCCTAGAAATATTTGGACCTTTTTTATTAGGCTTTGTTAAGTGGTATCAAAAGAAGTTATTTAATTTTTCTTCTGGAATAGGTGTGCACACTTTTTTTGTTCTTGTGTTCATTCACGAAATGTTAACTGAGCATATGCTATGTGCCAAGTACCTTGTTAGATGCTGAAAGTATGGAAATCAGCTTCAGTAAGCTATAATTGTGTCTAGTGGTAAATACAATGTTGGAGAAGTAGATGGGGTGTGCATCCTTATTACACTGTGTTTATTTAATACCGATTTGGTAGTTAGAAGGTGTTTCAAATTGCGGTAAGTTCCTTTCTCTTTCTTTTGTTTCCTTTTTATGCTCTAGGCATTGTCTACCCTGGACTCTATCACTCTGATGTACCCTTTCTTTTATCGGCCCATGTTTGAAGTGATGGAAGATGGCTGGCATTCTTTCCTTCCTGAGCAAGAGTTTGAACTCTACTCTTCTGCTGTGAGTAACGTTTGAGACAACTTATGTGTAACGAGAAATAACCCAGTACTTTACTTGTGAAATGATCCCTTCCTTTTGACGACTAATAAGGTGTTGTTTGCTTATCCATGCCTGAAAGAAATTTATGTTAGCTGTTAGTACTGAAGCTTCTGCCATTCAGAGATTTGTACAGTTTGTTTTCAATTCTGCACCTCCAGGGATTTTTCTTCTAGTGGATTTCGGCTGGATCCCAGATGTTACTTTTTTTAATTTTGCAAATGATATTGGTAAAACATTAAGATCTTCAAAAAGATAGTCTTGACCTGTTTTGAGTTCATTGTTGATTGTTTTAAGAGCGTCCCCATAGAAACAACTTTATATGTAGTAATTAGGTTCTGAGCCATCCCAAAAAGTCTGTTGAACCTGCTGTGTGCCTAAGACAGCATTAGAGAAACATAGATCAATTTTTTCTGGGGGATAATTTTTGTGTTTTTATAATTTGGGCTATTATGACCACGTCACTAGAACCAGGTTTTCTTTCTCATTCTTCACAATTTTACTTCTTTCTTCTTCCATCACACTTATGTAAATGGGCCCTGGTATGGTGGGGGTGGTGGTCAAGAAGTAAGGACCAGGGGACTATGTAACTTAAAGAATAAAGATGTACATGTCAGCAAAGTAATAAAGGAACAGAAGGTCACTTTTTTATTGTATGGGCATGTTTATGTA
This sequence comes from Enhydra lutris kenyoni, assembly GCF_002288905.1. NCBI lineage: Eukaryota > Metazoa > Chordata > Mammalia > Carnivora > Mustelidae > Enhydra > Enhydra lutris. Next base: position 75,076,146 of record NW_019154087.1, read on the forward strand.
GTTCACGGATAACTACCTGTATTTACACTTACATTTAGTGTTTTTATTGCATTAAAAACTGCAGAGTAAACATTCTTAAATGCATGATACTTTTTTGCTGTAATCACCTACCACCAACAGTTAGCTTAGAGGAATCCTTAATTATTTCCTAGGTGGAAAATGGCAGTCACGTAGTGATCAGGAAGGGAGAATTCTGGATGATTTGTTTGGGTAGCCAACACTATCTGTACGAAGGACTTACCCATGATTTACCTTGGAGTTAGGTGCCATAAGTGAACCAGTCTAAGTCTACATTCTTCAGGTCAACATTCAAATCAATCTCCTGTTCTGTGCAGAAATCCCCTATGCTAAAAACATCCATGATGTGGTCATTTAGCCTCTGCTTGAAATCATAGTGTGGGAGAATTTGCAAAAACACAATGGTGTCCCATTTGGGGACAGTTCTAATTCTTAGCTGATCTCTGTTTCCCTGTGCATAGAGCCAATGTTTCTGATATTACCTTGTGTCATTTAATTTATCTCATTCCTCTACTATGAACTCTTCTTCAAATTAGGAACTCTTATGTCCCCATTAAGTTTTCTTTCTTGCAGATTAAATATCAGTATTTACTTCAACTTTTTCTAATAATGGTGGCCTCAGGGCCGTATACTGTCCTGGTTGCTTGTCCCATCAGGGCCTTCAGTTTTATCATTTATACTCTTAAAATATAGTACCCATACCACTTGGTATAGATTGGAACTATTACTGATGCTTTAAGGCAGCTTAAAGTTGTATTAGCTTTTTTGAGAATTAAGTTAATAATGAAATAAACTAAAATTTATACATTTTCTCATATTTGTTACTAAGGGATCTACCCTATGTTTTTGTTATTGTATTTACTTACTAACTAATTTTTATTTAGGTTCAATACTTTTCCAAGTAGGCATTTTCTTTTTGGCTTAGCTAATTATTTAAGTTGTTTGTATATTTGAAGTTCTGGTATTTTCCTGCAAATTTTATAATCCACAGATTTAATGAGAACATCTTTAATGCCTTGTTTGAGGTATTTAGTTACTATTATTAGATGATGGAAATTTAAGATGAGCAAAGCATGGTTCCTTCCTTCTACTTGATGAAAGTCTAACAGTTATTTAACTAATCAAGTACAATGAAATAAGTGCTGACAAAAGTATCCACAAGGCACAAGGAGAATGACATTAGATTTGTGTTACTGAAAATCAATTCTGTTGCAAAATGCTAAGAAACTGCTTGAAAAAGCTACTGTAAAGATATACAGAAGTTGGTTGGATTTAGTGTAGAAAGATTCAGAAAGTAGAATTAAAAGGCATTGGTGACCCACTCACTGGAGGTGAAAGGTAAAACAGGCAGTAGCATCTAGGATGATACCATTGAGAAGAGAAAAACAGAAAGAGAAATGTGTTTAAAGGGAATGAGTTAAATTCATTTTGGGGGATGGCAGTTCAAAGAGCCTGTATGGTACATCATTGAATATATATGAGAGAGAGTCTGGAGCTTATTTGAGAGGTCCTTGTTAAAAATGAAAAACTGAGGGTAATCAGCAAATAATCTTTGGAAACCATGAGGAGAGACTGAGATTGCCTAAGGAAAGCATCTAAAGTAAAAAGGATGACTAGGATTGAACCATTTAAGAGGTGAATGGAGGAAAATCCAAGGGACGAGTGAGTTTCAAGTAGGAGAGAGTCAGCAGTATGCAAAACTTCTTATTCATTTTTTGTTGTCTCTTTCTTGGTCTAGAATATAAGCTGCTAGATTATAAACTTTACAAGGGCTGGAACCATTATCATTCTGGTTTCCTATTGTATTGCTAGCACATGATAGGCAAAGGGTAAATATTAGTTGAGTGAATGAATGTAGGTGTGAATTTATTCAGGATGGGTCAAAAGGGTAGTAAAGCCTTCTATATATCGTTAGAAGTCCTCTGCCGGGTTACATCCCTGTCACTTAATCAGTATTCTTTGAGTAAGGTTTTTTGTTTGTTTTTTGTTTTTTTTTCATCTGAAAACTTTTTAATTAAAATATTAGCCAGTCCCTACTTCATTATTATGTCTAAAAGAGATGTGTGGTATTGACAGTACTAAAACTAGCTATCAGGATATCTTATGTTGCATCCCAGATATGTTACTGGCAGCTTGACTTTTTAGGACTTAGTTTCCATGTCTACAAAATGAAAGTGTTGAACAAAAATGATCTCTAGAGTTTCTCCTACTTGAAGCATGGTTTTATTCTAGGATATCATGAAAGATTATTTCAGGTACTTCGTTGAAATAGTCATACATGATATATCTGTACTCTTTCAATCTATTTGAAATTACATATAAAAAAGGTAATAAGATTCTGCTTATGATCGAATAACTCCTCTATCTGAGAAGACCTCCTGCCGAGATCAGTGACAAACTATAAATAAAACACAAAACAACTGCCACCTGAAAGCTCTGGTAATTGAGCAGAAAGCTTCATATTTTGGAGGGGGTCAAAATGCAGAGAAAGTGAATGACAGAATGAAATTCCTATTTGGGGAACTTTGTCTTGAGGTCAGCATAGTTGTGGCATTGATAACATGGAACAGCTAACATTCCCATAGAAAGCCCACTTTCTGTCTAGTAGGAGGAACCAGGTGAATGGCCTGGGGCATCAGAGGATGATCAGAAGGAGAACCTTGGTTCTGTGGTATACAACCTTGAACCTGTGGCTGATTGTGAATGAGGTGTGCTTGGAGCATACTGAGATCCGTCAGAACCAAGAGCTGAGCTGCCTTGCACCACAGGTGTTAACGGAGTTTGCAATTCAAATCTAACAAAGTTAATTGCCTACTAAAACAAAAAAACATTAAGTCTCTTCAAAGGACTATAACGGAATGCGGAGTTTCCACAACACAACATTTGCAGGATACAATCTAAAATTGAGCTAAAATATTGTGACCCATTCTGAAGGAAAAAGTTGGCAGTACCAACCCCAAGATGACTCACTCAAATGTTTAAAGTATCACACAAGAACTTTTTTTTTAAAGATTTTATTTGTTTGATACAGTGTGTGCAAGGGGGCGCTGGGTGGGGCTGGATATGGAGAGCAGAGGGAGAGGAAGAAGCCGAAGCAGAATTCCCCACTGAGCAGGGAGCCCAACATCAGGGCTTGATCCCAGGACACTAGGATCATGACCTGACCCAAAGGCAGACGCCCGACTGACTGAGCCACCCAGGGTCCCATCACTGAAGGACTTTAAAGCAGTTCTTAAAACTGTCCAATTTCTGGGGCGCCTGGGTGGCTCAATGGGTTAAAGCCTCTGCTTTCGGCTCAGGTCATGATCCCAGGGTCCTGGGATCGAGCCCCACATCGGGCTCTCTGCTCAGCAGGGAGCCTGCTTCCTCCTCTCTCTCTGCCTGTCTCTCTGCCTACTTGTGATCTCTCTCTGTCAAATAAATAAATAAAATCTTAAAAAAAAAAAAAACTGTCCAATTTCTCATAAAGGAAAATATGCTTAAAAACCGAAGAAAAGGTAGGAAATACCAACAGAGAGATAGAAAATATAAAAAGAATCAAATGGAACTTTTAGAACTTTGTGAAAATTATATCTGAAATTAAAAATTCATTGAATGAACGAAAAAGCAGAAGAGATGACAAAAAACAGAACCAATGAACTTGGAATTAGAGCAATAGAACTAACTTTATAGAAAGAAGAGGGAGAGGATAAGTTTTAGTAAAATAAGCAGAGTCTCAGAGACCTGTGTAACAGTATCAGAATGTCTAACATATATGTAATTGGAGAACCAGAAGGAGAGAATAGAGAGAATAAGGTAGAAAATATATTTTTAAAAAATTATGTTCAAAAACTTTCCAAATTTGAGGATTGCTATAAATTCAAAAAGTTCAGCAAGCCCCAGACAGGATAAATGCACAGAAAACATACATAAGCACTTCGTAGTCAACCTGTCAAAGAGAAATAATAAGGAGTTCTTAAAAGCTGCCAGTTAAAAATGAAACATTACATACACAGAGACAACATTCAAATGAGTGTGGACTGTTCATCAGAAATCATGGACCAGAAGAGAAAACTATAAAGTGCTGAAAGGAACAAAACCTGCCAACCTTGAGTTTTGTATGTGGTGAAAATATCTTTCAAGAAGGAAGGTGAGACAACATTTTCAGATAAAAGGAAACTAAGAATTTATTGCCAAGAGGCCTATAGGGAAACAATATAAGGGAAACTTGAATATTTAGAATTATTGAAGAATATTGCAAATAAATGCTAAATACCTAGGTAAATATAACAGGCTTTTTTTAAATTTTTTTAGATATACATGACTATTTAAAGATTATAGCATTGCCTTTGTGGTGTTTATAGTGTATGTAGACATATATGGAAACTATAATGTTAAAGGTGACTGGGTGTGGGGTGGCTGACTGGATAAATATACTTTTACAGTTACATTCTTTGTTGTGAGAATCTGTCATGTGCATTGTAGGATGTTTGGCAGCATCTTTGGCACCACCAGATGCCAATAGAATTCTCCTCCCCCCGCCTGTGGTTGTCTCCACACACTGACAAAAGTTACCTCCATGCAAAATCACCCCTGGTTGAGAACCACCATCCTAGAGCAATCAATTTTTTAAAAATGGGAAGAGCCATAATTTAAAATTTAATACAAATATTAAAATGCAATTCTAAAAAATTAAATAATCTAGTAGTACTGGTGGGAAAGAAAAAAACAACAATAAAAATCTAAGGGACAAACAAAATAAATGTGAGGAATACCCAGAATATTTATAAATTAAACAAAATACTTGTAATAACCTAGGAGTCAGAAATGAAACCATAAAGATTAGAAAATATTTTGAACTGAATGATAATGAAAATGCAACATAAAATATGTGGAATACAGCTAAAGCAATGTTTAAAGAGAAACTTAGAGCTTTAAAATGCTTAGATTGAAAAAGGAGAAAAGGTCTAAAATCACCAACTTAAGCTATGGAGAAAAAAGAGCAAAGTAACTGGAAGGAATGAAATAATAAAAAGAAGAGTATAAATCAATGAAATACTTAGAACTCATAAACAAGTTTAGCAAGGTTGATTAATATTAATATACCAAAACTAATTGTATTGGCAACAAGCAATCTGAAAATGAATAAAATAGTTGGAAATAAATTTAACAAAAGAAGTACAGATTCTTTACACTGAAAAACACAAAACATTTCAGAGAGAAGTTAAAGGATCTCTAAATAAATGGAGAGATATACCATGTTTGTGGATTAGAAGACAGTATGGTTAAGATCACTAGTGGGCTGACTTACATAATGGACCACAAAGTAAATATTTTGGGCTTTGTGGGTCATACAGTCTCTGTTACAACTACGTCACTCTGCTGTTGTAGCATGAAAACAGCAATAGATAACACATCAGTGAATTGGTAGTGCTAGGTTCCAATAAAACTTTACTTACAAAAATGGGCAGTAGGCTGGATTTGGCTTGTAGGCTATTGTTTGCTGACCTCTCATTAAGATGACAATTGTCTCTGGGGCACCTGGGTGGCTCAGTCAATTAAGCATCTGCCTTCAGCTCAAGTCATGTTCCCAGGGTTCTGGGATCAAGCACCATGTCTCACTCTTTGCGCAATGGGAGCCTGCTTCTCCCTCTCCCTCCCTCTGCTGCTCCCCCCTGCTTGTGCTCTCCTTCTCTGTCAAATAAACAAGTAAAAACTTTTTAAAAAGATGACTTTTGCCTCCAAATTGATATATAGATTCAATAAAAAGCCTATCAATTCCAATAGCTGTTTTATCTTGGGGTTGGTACTGACAGAACTATCCTAAAATATAATTGGATTTGCAAAGTTACTAGAATAGCCAAAACACCTTTAAGAAAATAAACGGTTTACTTTCCTTGATTTTATTTATTTATTTATTTATTTATTTATTTTTAAAGATTTTATTTATTTATTTGACAGACAGAGATCACAAGTAGGGGGAGAGTCAGGCAGAGAGAGAGGAAGGGAAGCAGGCTCCCTGCCGAGCAGAGAGCCCGATACGGGGCTCCCTCCATCCCAGGACCCTGGGATCATGACCTGAGCTGAAGGCAGAGGCTTTAACCCACTGAGCCACCCAGGAACCCCTTTTCCTTGATTTTTTTTTTTTTAAGATTTTATTTATTTGTCAGAGAGAGAGCCAGAGCGAGCACATGCAGAGTGGCAGGCTGAGACAGACAAGCAGGCTCCCTGCTGAGCAAGGAGCCCGCCCTGGGACTCAATCCTAGGATGCTGGGATCATGACCTGAGCCGAAGGCAGCCGCTTAACCAACTGAGCCACCCAGGCGTCCCAACCTTTTCCTTGATCTTAAAACTTAATATAAAGCTACAGTAATCAAGAGAATGTGGTATGGTGTAAGGAAGACCTATACATGGATGAAATAACAGCTAAAACTATAAAACTTCTCGAGGACAGCATAGAAAAAAACCTTTATGGTCTTGGGTTAGGCAAAGATTTTTTAGATAAACACCAATAGTGACTGAAAGCAGATTAGTGATTTCCTAGTTTGGGATGTAGAGGGGAAGATACAAATTGTAAAAAATACACAGGGGATTTTGTGGGAGATGATTGAAATGTTTGTTATCTTGATTGTGGTGGTAGTTTCATGGGTGTATACAACTATCAAGACTCATGAAACCAGGCATTCTAACTGGATCTAATTTATTTTTCATACAAATAATCTCAAAGTTGATGAAAAAGAGAAAAAACTTAATGTAAGGTTTAAGTAGGTGATGAGAAACAAAATTAATGATCTGCAATATAGATCTGAAGTAATTGCTCAGAGTACAGAGCAGAAAAACAAGAAAGTTGGGGGAGGTGATAGAGGAGTTAGATACATGCAGGGATGATTAAAGGGAAAAGATCCAGCATTTATTAAATGGGAGTTCAGGAGGAAGATAATAGAGAAAATGGAAGAGAGGCACTATTCAAATGGGTAATGGTCGAGAGTTCTCCAGAATCAATGAAAGTCACAAGTTCTTAAAGTGTCCTGGTAAACACCATGCAAGACAATAAAAAAGAATCTTTACTAGATGTGTTGTAGTACAGCTATAAATAGTAAGGCAAAGGGAATATCACAAAATTAGAGAGGAAAGACGAATTACACAAATGGTGTAATAAAATGAAAATAGAAAAAAACAGTAGGCTAGAACTAAACATCTATGCTTGATAAAAGCTCTTATCAGAAATGCGGTTGAAGGGAATTTACATAATCTGATAAGTGCTATCTGATAAATCTGGTAGAGCTACCCAAAATAAGAACATACAAAGAGCAAATCTTTTATTATTCCCTTTAAATTCAAGAGTGAGACAAGATGCCTACCAGCCCCTACTCCTTGCTTGTTCAGTAAAACAAGAAGGAAAAATAAAAGGTATAAGGATTGGAATGAAAGAAGCAAGACTGTCATTGTTGCTTATATGCTTGTGTACACAGGAAGCTGAAAGAATCTTGCGACTGTAATAAGCATTTCTCTCCATCAACCACAACTTTGAAAACATATCACTAAAACGCAACAAAAATAAAAGGTTTCTAGGAATATACTAAAGAAAAGTATGCAAGGCTTTTATTGAGAGAATTATACAACTTTATTGAAAAAATTAAGAAAGCTTTAAAAAGGTGAGAGACACTATGCTCATGGACAAGGAGATTGAATATTTTAAAGATGTAATTGTCTTCAAATGAATCCGTAGGGTCAGTGCAGTCTTATTAAAACTGCAATGGTTTTTAACATGAAATTTCATAAAAGCCGCACAGAGGAGCAGAGAACTCAGAGGAGCCCAGGTAGTCTTGGAGAGGGGGAAAAAAAGGGAGGAAGAGACAGCCTACTAAATATCAAGTCTATTCTAAAAGCTATGGTACTTACTGCAAATACACCAGTGGGACAGAGTAGAGAGCCCTCTAGGCATGTAAACTTAATATATGCCAGAAAGTGGTGTTGCAGGTCAGTGGACGATCATACTTTTTACAGAGTAGGAAATCAATAAGTAATGCCTAATCTTGAAAATCAAGAAGTAACAATGTAATCATATTATTTAGAAATTTGGAGGTAAACTCCAGAGTTAAAGCTAAAAGAGTTGAAAATGATTGCCTCTGGAGAAAGGGGGAATTATGAGATGGAGGTGAGCAGGAAACAGGTAAATTCCTTTTATTAAATAATAAATCTTTTAGAAACTGTCTTTAAAATTGGTAAAGAGAATAACTGAAAAGTGAAAATGGTTTAATTTAAAAATATATTGTATCATGTAAGAGGTTTTTTTTTTTTTTTTAATCTCTTTTTCCACAGTATGTTGAACATCCTTCAATTTTATCTTCTTGGTACTGCAACCCATGGCCAGTATGTTAGGCCAGCTCTGATTTATCGGAATATATCAAAATTTGCATATACAACTTTTTACAGTCTTCAAGTGGTTTTTATTTTTAATATTCGAAATAAGTTGTCATTGGATAACTTTATATGGTATACTTTTAGTACTTAGTGTAGTGAGTTAGAAATGAGTTCATTGATTCCTATGTATAACTTTTTTTTTAAAGTATTAAGTCATTATTGTCTTAAGAAAGATATTACCGGTCTTTCTACGTTTTCCTTTTTTTATTTTATTTATTTTTTTTTTTTTAAAGATTTTATTTATTTATTTGACAGAGATCACAAGTAGGCAGAGAGGCAGGCAGAGAGAGAGGAAGGGAAGCAGGCTCCCTGATGAGCAGAGAGCCAGATGCTGGGCTCCATTCCAGGACCCTGGGATCATGACCTGAGGCACCCAGGCGCCCCTCCTTTTTTTAAATAATAGAAAAGAACAGGGGATTTGATGTACATAGTAGCTCTGTTCTCATCTGTTCTGGTTAAGCATTATCTAGAGTATTACAGTCTAACTGTTGCTATACTGAAGAGTACCAAAAATAAAAGGTACCCAAAAAGGGTGAGTGGGATGATGTCAGCTAATAGGATGCCATGTGAAATAGGAACATGTGCTGAAATCATAGTAAAAACAGTAGAGGAAGTGACAGGAGCCTCATTTTGCTCAATAAAAGGAAGCACTTTCTAGGAACGGAGGATCCCTAGCATAGCAGGAAGCTGATTCTGAAGAATAGAACTCCTTCAAGCATAGGTTAGGTATCCTTACATTAAATTCCTGAGAGATGGCTTCTTCGTTGTGTGGAAGTTGATCTCTAAGGTCCTTTAAAATTTTCAGATTATTTTGTGACATTGAGATACTTGCTTAGCTTTGAAGTATTTTGTGTTTTTCAGACCAGTGAATGGAGGTTAAGCTATGTCAATAAGGAATTTGCTGTCTGCCCTTCTTACCCGCCGATTGTCATAGTTCCCAAATCCATTGATGATGAAGCTCTTCGAAAGGTAGCTGCATTTCGACATGGAGGACGCTTCCCAGTACTCAGCTATTACCATAAAAAAAATGGAATGGTAAGTGTATGGTACTGCTCCTTGATCCACTGAAAGCCTTAGTTTGCAGATCTTTTCTTAGAAATACTCCCTTTTCTATGTACGTGTTCATAGATGTGATTAGTCTCTCCTGTTAGGACTTCCTCCTTTTAAACTTTAGGGAATCAGGAGTAGTATGTTTTGTGATTAGGGTATGATTTTGAATTTTGTTCATGATGCTGCTCAAAATTAGAAAGGCCAGATAGGTTTATCTTCAGGACTCAGTACAAAGGGAACTAATGTTCATTTGATACTTAAAATAATGCTCTTAGATAGAAAAATGAATTTCTCCAACTAGAACAGCAGTAGGATACTTTATTTTAATTATCTATATTTAATTATCTGTGCTAAATTTCCCTATAAGAGGTAAATTGGGGGGGAGGAGTCAAGATGGCGGAGAAGTAGCAGGCTGAGACTACTTCAGGTAGCGGGAGATCAGCTAGATAGCTTATCTAAAGATTACAAACACCTACAAATCCAACGGGAGATCGAAGAGAAGAAGAACAGCAACTCTAGAAACAGAAAATCAACCACTTTCTGAAAGGTAGGACTGGCGGAGAAGTGAATCCAAAGCGACGGGAAGATAGACCGCGGGGGGAGGGGCCGGCTCCCGGCAAGCGGCGGAGCAACGGAGCACAAAATCGGGACTTTTAAAAGTCTGTTCCGCTGAGGGACATCGCTCCAGAGGCTTAACCGGGGTGAAGCCCACGCAGGGTCAGCGTGGCCTCAGGTCCCGCAGGGTCACAGAAGGATCAGGGGTGTCTGAGTGTCGCAGAGCTTACAGGTGTTAGAACAGGGAAGCCGGCTACAGAGACAGAGCCGAGGAGTAAGCTCTAAGCTCGGGGTTACCTTGAACCAGTCGCAGGCTCGGTCAGCTCGGAGCGTGGCCAGAGGCAGGGTGACGGGAGTAAATCGGCGCTGTTCTCTGAGGGCGCACTGAGGAGTGGGGCCCCGGGCTCTCGGCTCCTTCGGGCCGGAGACCGGGAGGCCGCCATCTTCATCCCCGCCCTCCGGAACTCTACGGAAAGCGCTCAGGGAACAAAAGCTCCCGAAAGCAAACCCGAGCGGATTACTCAGCCCGGCCCCTGGTAAGGGCGGTGCAACTCCGCCTGGGGCAAAGACACTTGAGAATCACTACAACAGGCCCCTCCCCCAGAAGATCAACAAGAAGCCCAGCCAGGACCAAGTTCACCTACCAAGGAGTACAGTTTCAATACCAAGGAGAGCAGCGGAATTCCAAAGGAGGAGAAAGCAAAGCACGGAACTCATGGCTTTCTCCCCATGATTCTTTAGCCTTGCAGTTAATTTAATTTTTTTTTCTTTTTCAATTTATTTTTCTTCTTCTGCTAAATTTTTTTAAACTTTTACCCTTTTCTTTTTTAACGTTTTTTAACTAGTTTATCTAATATATATATATATTTTTTCTTTTTATATTTTTTCTTTATTGGTTTTCTTTTTTTAATTGTTTCTTTATTTTTTTTTTTTCTTCTTCTTTCTGAACCTCTTTTTATCCCCTTTCTCCCCCTCACGATTTGGGATCTCTTCTGATTTGGCTAAAGCATATTTTCCTGGGGTTGTTGCCACCCTTTTAGTATTTTACTTGCTCCTTCATCTACTCTTATCTGGACAAAATGACAAGGCGGAAAAATTCACCACAAAAAAAAAGAACAAGGGGCAGTACCAAAGGCTAGGGACCTAATCAATACAGACATTGGTAATATGTCAGATCTAGAGTTCAGAATGACGATTCTCAAGGTTCTAGCCAGGCTTGAAAAAGGCATGGAAGATATTAGAGAAACCCTCTCGGGAGATATAAAAGCCCTTTCTGGAGAAATAAAAGAACTAAAATCTAACCAAGTTGAAATCAAAAAAGCTATTAATGAGGTGCAATCAAAAATGGAGGCTCTCACTGCTAGGATAAATGAGGCAGAAGAAAGAATTAGCGATATAGAAGACCAAATGACAGAGAATAAAGAAGCTGAGCAAAAGAGGGACAAACAGCTACTGGACCACGAGGGGAGAATTCGAGAGATAAGTGACACCATAAGACGAAACAACATTAGAATAATTGGGATTCCAGAAGAAGAGGAAACAGAGAGGGGAGCAGAAGGTATATTGGAGAGAATTATTGGGGAGAATTTCCCCAATATGGCAAAGGGAACAAGCATCAAAATCCAGGAGATTCAGAGAACCCCCCTCAAAATCAATAAGATTAGGTCCACACCCCGTCACCTAATAGTAAAATTTACAAGTCTTAGTGACAAAGAGAAGATCCTGAAAGCAGCCCGTGAAAAGAAGTCTGTAACGTACAATGGTAAAAATATTAGATTGGCAGCAGACTTATCCACAGAGACCTGGCAGGCCAGAAAGAGCTGGCATGATATATTCAGAGTACTAAACGAGAAAAACATGCAGCCAAGAATACTATATCCAGCTAGGCTATCATTGAAAATAGGAGGAGAGATTAAAAGCTTCCAGGACAAACAAAAACTGAAAGAATTTGCAAATACCAAACCAGCTCTACAGGAAATATTGAAAGGGGTCCTCTAAGCAAAGAGAGACCCTAAAAGTAGTAGATCAGAAAGGAACAGAGACAATATACAGTAACAGTCACCTTACAGGCAATACAATGGCACTAAATTCATATCTCTAAATATTTACCCTGAATGTTAATGGGCTAAATGCCCCAATCAAAAGACACAGGGTATCAGAATGGATAAAAAAACAAAACCCATCTATATGTTGCCTACAAGAAACTCATCTTAAACCCGAAGACACCTCCAGATTTAAAGTGAGGGGGTGGAAAAGAATTTACCATGCTAATGGACATCAGAAAAAAGCAGGAGTGGCAATCCTTATATCAGATCAATTAGACTTTAAGCCAAAGACTATAATACGAGATGAGGAAGGACACTATATCATACTCAAAGGAACTGTCTAACAAGAAGATCTAACAATTTTAAATATCTATGCCCCTAACATGGGAGCAGCCAACTATATAAACCAATTAATAACAAAATCAAAGAAACACATCGACGATAATACAATAATAGTAGGGGACTTTAACACTCCCCTCACTGAAATGGACAGATCATCCAAGCAAAAGATCAACAAGGAAATCAAGGCCTTAAATGCCACACTGGACCAGATGGACATCACAGATATATTCAGAACAATTCAAAGCAACAGAATACACATTCTTCTCTAGTGCACATGGAACATTCTCCAGAATAGATCATATTCTCGATCCTAAATCAGATCTCAACCGTTATCAAAAGATTGGAATCATTCCCTGCATATTTTCAGACCACAATGCTCTGAAGCTAGAACTCAATCACAAGAGGAAATTTGGAAAGAACCCAAATACATGGAGACTAAACAGCATCCTTCTAAAGAATGAATGGGTCAACCAGGAAATTAAAGAAGAGTTGAAAAAATTCATGGAAACAAATGATAATGAAAACACAACGGTTCAAAATCTGTGGGACACGACAAAGGCAGTTCTGAGAGGAAAATATATAGCGGTACAAGCCTTTCTCAAGAAACAAGAAAGGTCTCAGGTACACAACCTGACCCTACACCTAAAAGAGCTGGAGAAAGAACAAGAAAGAAACCCTAAACCCAGCAGGTGAAGAGAAATCATAAAGATCAAAGCAGAAATCAATGAAATAGAAACCAAAAAAACAATAGAACAAATCAACGAAACTAGGAGCTGGTTCTTTGAAAGAATTAATAAGATCGATAAACCCCTGGCCAGACTTATCAAAAAGAAAAGAGAAAGGACCCAAATAAATAAAATCATGAATGAAAGAGGAGAGATCACAACGAACACCAAAGAAATACAGACAATTATAAGAACATACTATGAGCAACTCTACGCCTACAAATTTGACAATCTGGAAGAAATGGATGCATTCCTAGAGACATATAAACTACCACAACTGAGCCAGGAAGAAATAGAAAGCCTGAACAGACCCATAACCAGTAAGGAGATTGAAACAGTCATCAAAAATCTCCAAACGAACAAAAGCCCAGGGCCAGATGGTTTCCCGGGGGAATTCTACCAAACATTTAAAGAAGAACTAATTCCTATTCTCCTGAAACTGTTCCAAAAAATAGAAATGGAAGGAAAACTTCCAAACTCATCTTATGAGGCCAGCATCACCTTGATCCCAAAACCAGACAAGGATCCCATCAAAAAAGAGAACTACAGACCAATATCCTTGATGAACACAGATGCAAAAATTCTCGCCAAAATACTAGCCAATAGGATTCAACAGTACATTAAAAGGATTATTCACCACGACCAAGTGGGATTTATTCCAGGGCTGCAAGGTTGGTTCAACATCCGCAAATCAATCAATGTGATACAACACATTAATAAAAGAAAGAACAAGAACCATATGATACTCTCCATAGATGCTGAAAAAGCATTTGACAAAGTACAGCATCCCTTCCTGATCAAAACTCTTCAAAGTGTAGGGATAGAGGGCACATACCTCAATATTATCAAAGCCATCTATGAAAAACCCACCGCAAATATCATTCTCAATGGAGAAAAACTGAGAGCTTTTCCGCTAAGGTCAGGAACACGGCAGGGATGTCCGTTATCACCACTGCTATTCAACATAGTACTAGAAGTCCTTGCCTCAGCAATCAGACAACAAAAGGAAATTAAAGGCATCCAGATCGGCAAAGAAGAAGTCAAACTATCACTCTTCACAGATGATATGATACTGTATGTGGAAAACCCAAAAGACTCCACTCCAAAACTGCTAGAACTTGTACAGGAATTCAGTAAAGTGTCAGGATATAAAATCAATTTACAGAAATCAGTTGCATTTCTCTACACCAACAACAAGACAGAAGAAAGAGAAATTAAGGAGTCAATCCCATTTACAATTGCACCCAAAACTATAAGATACCTAGGAATAAATCTAACCAAAGAGACTAAGAATCTATACACAGAAAACTATAAAGTACTCATGAAAGAAATTGAGGAAGACACAAAGAAATGGAAAAATGTTCCATGCTCCTGGATTGGAAGAATAAATATTGTGAAAATGTCTATGCTACCTAAAGCAATCTACACATTTAATGCAATTCCTATCAAAGTACCATCCATTTTTTTCAAAGAAATGGAACAAATAATCCTAAAATTTATATGGAACCAGAAAAGACCTCGAATAGCCAAAGCAATATTGAAAAAGAAAGCCAAAGTTGGTGGCATCACAATTCCGGACTTCAAGCTCTATTACAAAGCTGTCATCATCAAGACAGCATGGTACTGGCACAAAAACAGACACATAGATCAATGGAACAGAATAGAGAGCCCAGAAATAGACCCTCAACTCTATGGTCAACTAATCTTCGACAAAGCAGGAAAGAATATCCAATGGAAAAAAGACAGCCTCTTCAACAAATGGTGTTGGGAAAATTGGACAGCCACATGCAGAAAAATGAAATTGGATCATTTCCTTACACCACACACGAAAATAGACTCAAAATGGATGAAGGATCTCAATGTGAGAAAGGAATCCATCAAAATCCTTGAGGAGAACACAGGCAGCAACCTCTTCGACCTCAGCCGCAGCAACATCTTCCTAGGAACATCGCCAAAGGCAAGGGAAGCAAGGGCAAAAATGAACTATTGGGATTTCATCAAGATCAAAAGCTTTTGCACAGCAAAGGAAACAGTTAACAAAACCAAAAGACAACTGACAGAATGGGAGAAGATATTTGCAAATGACATATCGGATAAAGGGCTAGTGTCCAAAATCTATAAAGAACTTAGCAAACTCAACACCCAAAGAACAAATAATCCAATCAAGAAATGGGCAGAGGACATGAACAGACATTTCTGCAAAGAAGACATCCAGATGGCCAAGAGACACATGAAAAAGTGCTCCATATCACTCGGCATCAGGGAAATACAAATCAAAACCACAATGAGATACCACCTCACACCAGTCAGAATGGCTAAAATTAACAAGTCAGGAAATGACAGATGCTGGCGAGGATGCGGAGAAAGGGGAACCCTCCTACACTGTTGGTGGGAATGCAAGCTGGTGCAACCACTCTGGAAAACAGCATGGAGGTTCCTCAAAATGTTGAAAATAGAACTACCCTATGACCCAGCAATTGCACTGCTGGGTATTTACCCTAAAGATACGAACGTAGTGATCCGAAGGGGCACGTGCACCCGAATGTCTACAATAGCCAAACTATGGAAAGAACCTAGATGTCCATCAACAGACGAATGGATAAAGAAGATGTGGTATATATACACAATGGAATACTATGCGGCCATCAAAAGAAATGAAATCTTGCCATTTGCGACGACGTGGATGGAACTAGAGGGTATCATGCTTAGCGAAATAAGTCAATCGGAGAAAGACAACTCTCATATGATCTCCCTGATATGAGGGAGAGGAGATGCAACATGGGGGGTTAAGGGGGTAGGAGAAGAGTAAATGAAACAAGATGGGATTGGGAGGGAGACAAACCATAAGTGACTCTTAATCTCACAAAACAAACTGAGGGTTAATGGGGGGAGGGGGGTTGGTGGGGTGGGATTATGGACACTGGGGAGGGTATGTGCTATGGTGAGTGCTGTGAAGTGTGTAAACCTGGCGATTCTCAGACCTGTACCCCTGGGGATAAAAATATATTATATGTTTATAAAAAATAAAATAAAAATAAATTAAAAAAAAAAAGAGGTAAATTGAGTGGACATTTTTATTTTCCCAAAAGGGAGAAGAGTGACACATGTTATTGTTACAACTTTAGTAAATACAGGAGTCAGTAATTGAATAGGCAAGCATTTGCTGTATGTATGTGTATGTTTCCTAAATATTTTTTCTTTTTCTTTTTTTTTTTTTTTTGAGAGAGAGTGCACAAGGGTGGGGCTAGAGTAGAGCAGGTGGAGAGAGAATCCTAAGCGAGAGCATGGAGCCCAATATGGGGCCCACGATCCTAAGATGATGACCTGAGCCGAAATCAAGAGTTGGATGCCTAACTGACTGAGCCATGCAGCCGCCCCCTAAATATTTTCTAAATCTGTTTGTATTCTCTTCTTTTCTCTCAGTCGGTAACTCTGTTTCTCATTTCGAAGCCAATAGTAAATTAGTGGATAAGTTATAGTCATATTCCATTTCCCTTTTTTCCCTGGATAATAAACCAAGTATGGATATTTAGGATAAAAAAATTGCTAAAAATTTGCTGCTTTGACATCAGATCATCTATCCTATTTGCTCAGTAGTATTTCTGTTAATCAGGGTTCATTACAAAGCATTTTAAAAACTGATACTAAATATACTATGTGTCCATTTACATGGTTAGCTGGGAGTTAACTGTCGACATCTGGGAGTTAGCTGTCGTCATCTTCTGGATGATCTTTCTTCATCCTGTTAAATTTCAAGGTAGTTAAGATAACAGCATGTATTATGGGGTAAAGTGGAAATAACTAAACCATTCACCAGGGAAGAGACCAGTATAATACTGATTTCTTGTGAGAAGTTTCAAAACCAGACCTTTTATAATATATAGTTAATGGTCTTTGGAAACATCTAAGACTTTAAATACTGAAAAGGATGAAAGAGGGCCAAAGAAGAATAAATAATAGACAAACAGTTTTTAAGATATGAAAATGATTCCCACAAGAAGAATAGTGCATAAACTTTTTTATCTTACCATGGGTTCCTTTTCTCTTTATAATTCTTTTTTCAAAAGAAGACAGATGCTTAACCAACTGAGCCCAGGTGTCCCTGTAATTCTTGATAAAACCTGCCACCCTCTTTATGTAGTTGAAACAAAAGTTTGTCAGTACATAGGCTATTATTCTTCTATTACAAGGCCTTGTCCAGTAAACAATTTACTAAGTGAATTGTAATATTTGATCTTTTTAGTAATTATACTGTATTATGTGGAATTATTTTTGAGATAGAAGAAAATCTGTTAAAGTGCAGGGCTTATTTTTGTTTTATAGTTTTTAACTACTGCAAATATATAGAAATATTTCTTTGTTTCAGGATCAAATTCATCTTCAAAGAGTCACACAGTTGTTTTTTAGATAACTCTTCCTCTAGCTAATTCATTTCTGTTTTCAGAATCTTTCAAAGCAGCTACTCTTTAATTTTAAACAGCATTGTGCTTCTAGGTAATCATGCGAAGTGGTCAGCCACTCACTGGCACAAATGGGAGAAGGTGCAAAGAAGATGAAAAGCTGATAAATGCTACCCTCAGGGCAGGAAAACGAGGCTACATCATTGACACCCGCTCTTTAAATGTCGCTCAGCAAGCTAGAGCCAAAGGTGGCGGCTTTGAACAAGAAGCTCATTATCCCCAGTGGAGGCGGATTCATAAGTCTATTGAGAGGTAAAAGACTCTAAAGATGGTAATGGACTCTTTTTTGAAGTGCATTAGAGTGAACCATTAGCTGTTAAAAGATCACAGGTTCTCGAAGGAACCTACCCATTAACCTAAAGTCAGAAATTGGAGGGATATCCTGTCATGTTTTGTGAGATAAGCAGGAAACTTAATCTTGGGTGCCCAAAAGTGACTTTTAGTTAAATAGCATGCTTTCTTTAAGTGAAACTCTGCAATTTCATCACTGCAAGTTCTCTTCCTCTACTTGTAGATCACTGGTCACCACACTTAGTGATCAGATATGCTACAGATAAGTATAGTTTTCTAAGTCAGAAGACTAGAGACTTCTCTCCCCCACATACTATTTCCTCTACCTGTATTTCTTGTTTATGCTTACAGCTAGAGGTTTATAAGGGCTTCTGGATGGGTGGGTGGGGTTGGAGCTAATAAAACAAGGGATCTGAGCTCGCCTTGGCCATCCCTGCCAAAGGTACCGGTGTCTAGTGTTGGACCTGTGGGAACAGGATTGTGGATGTCAGTCGTGTGGGCTTGTGACTTGTCACAAAATGCAGTGTTCTGGCCCGCTCCCTAGTCAGATAATTCAGCTGTATGAACTGGTTTAATCTGTTCATCTGAGGAATGATTTACCATGACAGGCATGTTAAGCTTCTTTGCAATCATTTTAAATATTAGTTTTTCAATGTTTAATTATCAAATTACTGTATAACTAGGTAAATATTTTTGTACTGTTTTGAGCTACTTTGCCTCTTGGATATATTGGAGAGTAGGGTTTTGGCTTGGTTTCTCCTTCATCATTGTATTTTCCATTTTCTTTTTTACTTTTTCTTGTTTTTTAAAGGTATCACATTCTTCAGGAGAGCTTAATCAAACTTGTAGAAGCTTGTAATGACCAAACACATAACATGGACCGATGGCTCGGTAGATTGGAGGCTTCGAACTGGCTGACTCACATCAAAGAGATTCTTACAACTGCTTGTCTAGCAGCTCAGTGTATCGACAGGTAAAGTGTATTTCAGTGTTCCGGAATGGGACACGTACTACTAACTAGACTTTGCTTCTATCCAGACTATGTTTATATATTGTGTTAAAGTTTGCGCCTAGTCTATACCTTATGTTCAGATCATTGTATAAATTACTACATATGATAGTCATTGCCATTCAGTTATCGATGAAATATGTACATAGAGTCTGGTATTTAATTGACGATTAATGAACCACATACATCACACATCTTCAATAATACAGATTTTTTTAAGTACTAAAGGAACTATTTTTTTCTATAAAATCCTTGAATTGTGGATCTACCAATTTTCCTTTTCTTATACCGTGCTCAGAGGGCAAAACCGGTCGTCTTACTTTGGAAATATCAGTGAAAAGAAACATGTAATTCTGTTACACAGTAAAATGATTCTTTCTAATTTCTCAGGTATCTTATTAACAAACAACTTGATATGTGTAGTTACATCAGGATCTCAAGTTGAGCATACCTGAGGGCAGTGATGTGAAGTATGTGAAGTGATTTTAGTTTATTCACTCAGTTGAAGGTTGCTAATCCTTGAGACTTGAGGCAGAAGACTTAAACACAGAGGCAAAAGGATTGGTGTAAGTTGTTGCAGAAGCTTAGAATGCCCTTTTTTAAGAAGGGGATTCCTCTGAAACAATAGGTAGGTATAAGTATCACTAACACATAGTTGGGTGGCACTTTTCCTTGAGACTATAATTTGTTTTATTGATGTTTCCAAATTAAGGAAGTATGTATGTAATGTTTTTATGGTTAGTGAGAAATTGATCATAGAACAGGTTGCTTAAGATTATGTGATGAGTTAATGACAAAACCAGTAATGGGTAGAGATTCTTGGTGTTGGGATGAAAATGATGAGATGTTAGTATTAAAGGGTTTTGTTTCTTTATAACCTAAGTTAAAAAGATTTCCCCTTAATAGGAAAATCATCAGAAAAGACACAGACTTCATCCATGTAATAACCATGGAAAATGGGATCTGGGGCAGTGGGTTAACTGCAAACTACTTCAGTATTTTGATTGCATTAAAGAAGGTATTTAAAAGATTTTTCTAAATTTTTTTTTCAGTGTAACAGTATTCATTTTTTTTGCACCACACCCAGTGCTCCATGCAATCCGTGCCCTCTCCAATACCCACCACCTGGTTCCCCTAATATTCCACCCCCCGCCCCTTCAGAACCCTCAGATTGTTTTTCAGAGTCCATAGTCTCTCATGGTTCACCTCCTCTTCCAATTTCCCTCAACTCCCTTCTCCTCTCCATCTCCCCTTGTCCTCCATGCTATTTGTTATGCCTCACAAATGAGTGAAACCATATGATAATTGACTCTCTCTGCTAGACTTCTTTCACTCAGCATAATCTCTTCCAGTCCCGTCCATGTTGCTACAAAAGTTGGGTATTCATCCTTTCTGATGGAGGCATGATACTCCATAGTGTATATGGACCACATCTTCCTTATCCATTCGTCCGTTGAAGGGCATCTTGGTTCTTTCCGCAGTTTGGCGACCGTGGCCATTGCTGCTATAAACATTGGGGTACAGATGGCCCTTCTTTTCACTACATCTGTATCTTTGGGGTAAATACCCAGTAGTGCAATTGCAGGGTCATAGGGAAGCTCTATTTTTAATTTCTTGAGGAATCTCCACACTGTTCTCCAAAGTGGCTATACCAACTTGCATTCCCACCAACAGTGTAAGAGGGTTCCCCTTTCTCCACATCCTCTCCAACACATGTTGTTTCCTGTCTTGCTAATTTTAGCCATTCTAACTGGTATAAGGTGGTATCTCAATGATGATTTTCCTATCAAAATATTCTACTTAGTTCCACTTCGTGACCTGGTATAAGGTCAAGATGTTGGGAGCTATCGCATTTCTCCTGTATACTTAACCCACCATTAAATTAACTTGTACTGTGGCAAGATGATTTCTCCTTACAGTCTAAACCAGCAGGTTATGCATAGATGTGACTCACATGGAGAATAAAATGTAATTTTAAAAATGATAATTTTTAGCATTAATTAAAACTTCTAATAATAAATATTAATGCCAGTATTCATTAAAAAAAAAAAAAAGATTTCCCCTTGCATGGTGAATACGGAGGCTTCTGTTTTCTTATGAACTGTAAATGATAATGAACACTTGTCACCATGTTGTCTGAATTTGCAGCCATACTAATGGGATGCTGCAGGTCCAGGCAAGGTGAAGAACAGGATTTAGCTCCACCTTTGTTTAGATTCAGCTGGCCACCAGAAACAAATAGGGACTTGCACATTCTTGTACGACTTGAAGGTTTTGGTTTATTTTGCCATGGTTTGGGTCCCTTTTCTGATATATACTGGTTTATTATTTATATCTCCATAAAAATCTGCCTTTGTAATCAATCACTCAAAATGTAAAAATAGACATTAAATTAATTGAATTAAATGTAAAATGTGCCACAGATAACTAAGATGTATTGATTGAATGTATACATCAGAAGTCTTAAATATTTGCTCCTATCCTTCTACTTAGTCATGAGATTTCATCCTAAGAATGAGGTTGTTAACCTAACCATAGGTGAATGGCGGGGAGTCTTATTTTCAAATTAAGAACTCTCAGATAATTTCACAGAAGACAAAAAGCTAAGTATGGTATAACAAAAATTAGCAATGACCTAAATAACTCTTCAGACATTTAAGCCAATTTTAGTTGATCACCTAATAAAATATTATATAACCATTAATACAGTACTTCTAAAGGTGATGTGGAGACATGGGAAAATGTTTATAATAAAAGAGGAAATCATAAAAAATTACCTTTTGTTATAGCTACATAAAGGATATAAGTACATGGGAAGAGAATTAATAGTAGTCCCCAAACTTGAAATTCTTATGAGAAAGTGGTGAGGTTATTCTCCTTTTTCTTGAAATATCCTTCACTGTCATTTCAATATCAGAGTTGGAAGAAGAGGAGGGGAAATGTACTTAATTTAGTTTTTGATATTTCTTTCATAGTCTTTAGAATAAGGGGATCCCAGACTCCTCCTAAGTATCATGGTATAGTAATATCATTGCCACTGGCTTTCTAGATTGACAGTTTTACGCCTTTTTTTTTTTTTTTTTTTTTATGTTTCTTCTTGTTTTCATGTTTCTGAAAGTGTGGTTCAGGTCTTATTTCCTAGCTCTGTTACATTACAGTTTATGAATGCATCCTTAATAGTCAGCTAATGGTGAAAAGGTAGAATCAAGGTCAGAGAGATACAGAAAAATAACTTTTAAGTGTATGTTTCTAGGTTTGATGAGAAGCGCTTTAATCAGCTATTAAGGCAGAAAAAAAAAAGCACCTATTATGTGTGATAAAAGACTGCTTTTGGATTTTGTTAAAGGAGAAAAAATTCAACTAAAATGTTTTGTGAAGGTTGTTACAACTTAAAAAGGATCTTGCCATGTGAAATTTGAAACCCATAGTATTTCTTTCCTAAGAGAAGCTCTCTTCATGTGCCTTATTTCAACTCTAAATCCTACTGGAAAGAGCAGAATGCACGAGTTTGAAATACTGTACTCAATAAATGTTTGTTTTTAACGGAGTTGATTGACCATGTTGGGAGTATCCCATTTGTACTCTGGATTTTCCTATCAGGGAAGGGGCATCCATATTGATTCATGGAACAGAAGGAACTGATTCCACACTTCAGGTCACCTCCCTGGCCCAGATCATCTTGGAACCCAGAAGCAGGACCATCCGTGGTTTTGAGGCCCTGATAGAAAGAGAGTGGCTGCAGGTAAGAAAAGCTGTTCGGTGTGCACAGGAACTGCTAATAATTGATGTGATCCCAGTTTGCAAGAGTGGAAAGAATGTATGAAATTTTGATTGATTAAAATGCTTAAATGGTATGTTTAACTGTCTTTCTCACAGTGAACATTTATAATCTTTACTGCTTCTTAACTTTTGTGCCTCTCTTTGCTTATTTTGCTCACTTGGCATTTCATTCCCTTAACAAACTGTCACTAATTGTACTTTGTTACCTACAGGGGAAATAACAAAGAGTGTAAAATAGTGTAGAGATAAAAAATATGAACAAAGCAGGAAGGGGGCATGAGGACTTGTATTATAAGGCACATGCTCTAGAACTTTCTGCCTTTTGCTCGTCCGGCTCCACCCTATCCTCTTGCCCCACCAGGTGACATCCTCCTGCTTTATTTAAGATACAGCTAAATGTCGCCGCACTTACGAAGTCCTTTTTGGGACCTTAACCTTCTTCACAGCTAAAGATCAATCCATTGTCTTCATACCTTGTTCCCTAAATGAGACCCAAATAAAGTGACTCCTTTGAGGTCGGGAAACATGCCCGATGGTTTCTCTTTTACCCCTAGGACTTAACGCAGTGCCATTACATAATGCTGCATGACAAGTGGAAAAAGGCCTTGTAAAATAGATTGAGATCCTCCTGCAAGTCAGAGGTTGACTTACAAAATGTATATACACTGTGTAACTTAGTAAATGGTTGTGATTAAGAACAAATGTTTAGATAGATCTTAAAAGTAGAATTATCTCTGGAGAAAAATCATCTCTGGCCCTTCTAGTAAAAATTTAGATTTATTATATGTTAATGCTATTATGTATACCATGTCTGTCTACCCTGCTTGACAACTAACCTATATCTCTGTTCAAGTCCATCCCAAATATTTGGTAAAAATCTATAGCTTCAGCAACATTCCTCATGATGCAGCGCAAACGAATAAATGAATGTGATTTACATTACCATTTTGATGGGTATCAAAATACCATTAGCCACTGGTAAATGTTCATGACATTTTCTTTGTCAGATAAGGTAGCATAAGGACTCAAAGGAAAGCAAGTGTGTGAAATAACCTAGGGGGTGTGATTTGGGGTAAGGTCAGTAACCAGGTTCTGGGTGGACCAGAGAGCCAAATGATCTTAAATTTCCTTTAGTCAGTAGAGGGCAGACTCTTCCAGTTCCTTTGGAGAGAAAAGGGCAACTAGGAACAATTTTATCTCTAATATAAAAGTACTTATAAAGATCTTTTCATGACAATAACTTTTTTCCGTATGTAATTAAAATAAGAGTGACCTTATAAAGTTGGTGTGTAAGAGCCCCATATTTATTTCCATTCAGTAGTGACGCTTATGTAGCTTACAATAATCTGCAGCGCTTTGGAGAGATAAAAGGTGGTAGCTGTCTTTTGTTTGGTACCTAAAGACCTTATATTCTTTGACTTTGCTACAAATTAGAGACCTATGCAATTTTGTTTTATGGAGTTCACCAAGGATAATTGCAGATTTTATGGTTATGCCTCAACTGCATGGCCTTGTTAAATATTTGGAAGTCCAGTTGTTTTCCCCAGTTGCTGAAAATTGTTTTAAACCAAGAAGTCATTAAACAGCAACCATCCAGATTATATGATATTCCATCTAATAAGAGTTTTGTTGCAGTTGTTTGAAATAATGTTAATAGAGTGTGCTATAATGTGCTCTCACTAGGCTATGACTGTCACATTTCCATTTTCTCTGTCTTAGGCTGGCCACCCGTTCCAACAGCGCTGTGCACAGTCAGCCTATTGTAATAGTAAGCAGAAGTGGGAGTCACCTGTATTTCTTCTCTTCTTGGACTGTGTGTGGCAGATACTTCGTCAGTTTCCTTGCTCTTTTGAATTTAATGAGAATTTCCTCATCATGCTCTTTGAGCATGCATATGCCTCACAGTTTGGAACATTTCTGGGCAACAATGAAAGTGAAAGGTGGGTACACTGCTTACATGGGATGGGGGCCATTCTGCTTGTGGTTGTTTTGGTTACTTCCTGAAAGAGACCAGAATTTGGTCCTACATTGATGTTACTTATAAGATGGTAGAGGTTACAGTTAGTATAAATTAAATTACATGAAGTATGTTCTTACTAGGAGCCTGTTCAGTGCTAGGTGAGAACATGCCCTAGACTTTGTTCTGTTAAATTAAAATTAGTCCATACACTGATTTAAAAGCTTTGAGTAAACTGGGTAACCATTTTAAATGTTAATTTCTTCATTCAAGATCACGGTAATTTTACATCTGGAAAAAGCCTTAACGTATAATCCAACTTCACCTTCCATCCAGTTTTATAGATTGGGAGGGGAATATCCAGAAAGTTAACTGACTTGACCAGGGACACACAGCCAGTTGGTCACCAGTAGTAGGGCTATAATACAGGTTTTCCTGCTCCTGCTCCAGACTTTGTCTCTTACCCCTGGAAACTGTCCTCAGGCCCAAAGTGACAGTCTCCTTGATTCACAGTCCAGACAGGTCAAGTTTATAGGTTTATTTAGAAGATTCCTATTAGAATGATCTTTAAAGGTACTTAACTGGTAATCTCACTTGGGTATAGTCAAAAGGTTTCCTCTTCTCTTTTTTCCTTTCTCATGCTAGCTAAAGGACAGTTTTGTTGGTCTTTTCAGAGAACCAACTTTGGTTTTACTGATGCTCTCTGTTGTCTTGTTTTCTATTTCATCTACCTACTCTCTCCTCTTATTTTTTTCCTTCTTTCGGCTAGCACTGGTTTAATTTGCCCTTCTTTTTCCAGTTCCTTAAGGTATAAAGTTACTGATTTAAAAGTTGTTAATGTGAGATCTTTGTTCCTTTTTTTTTTTTTTTTAAGATTGTATTTATTATTTGAGAGAGAGAAACAGTTGAGTGGGAGAGAGACAGTGAGTGAGAGAGAGCACGAGCTGGGGTGGCGTGGGGCAGGGGGTTGAGGGCCAGTGGGAGAGGGAGAAGCAGACATCCAGCTGAGGAGGGAGCCCTATGCAGGGCTTGATCCCGGGACCCTGGGATCATGACCTCATCCGAAGGCAGATGCATAATTGACTGAGCCATCCAGGCGCCCCATCTTTGTTCTTTTTTAATGTAGATTTTTAGTGCTATAGATTACCATCTGAGCACTGTTTCCACTGAATCCCCATATGTTGTATTAAGATATTGTGTTTTCATTTTCATTCATCTGTGGTTTTTTTTTTCTGTTATTGATTTCTGACTGCGTGCTGTCGTAGTTGGAGAAGATACTTGTATGACTTCAGTCTTTTAAAACTTATTGAGGTTTGTTTTGTGGCCTAACTTATGATCTATCCTGAAGAATGTTTCATTGACACCTGAGAAGAATGTGTACTGTGATCTCATTGAGCAGCGTGTTCTATATTTGTCTTACATTTTGTTCAAGTCCTGTATTTCTTTATTGGTCTTTTGTCTAGTTCAGTACATTGTCAGAAGTGGGATATTGCAGTCCTCAACTATATTGTAGAATTGTCTGTTTCTCTGTTTCATTATGTGGGGTTTAGCTTCCTGTATTTTGTGGCTCTGGTGCAAGGTGCATATATGTTTATAATTATTCTATCTTCTTGATTGATTGACTCTTTTTCCAGTTTAAAATATCCTTCTTTGTCTCTTAAAAGAGTTTTTGTCCGAAAGTTTATTTCATCTGATGTAATATATCCATTCCAGCTCTCTCTTGGTTACTATTTGTATGGAAAATCTTTTTTCATCCTTTTATTTTCAATGTTTGCATCTTTGAATCAAAAGTGAATCTTTTGTAGACAGTATATAGTTGGATCATGTTTTTTAGTCCATTCTACCACCCTCTGCATTTCGATTGGAGAGTTTACTTCATTTATATTTAAAGTGATTACTGAAAAGTAATGGCTTATTTCTGCCAGTTTGAGATGTTATTTGTCTTATGCCTCTTTTGTTCTTCATCTCCTCCATTACTTGCCTTCCTTTATGTTTGATATTTTATAGTGTACTGTCATGATTCCCTTCTTATTTTGTGTGTATTAATTTTTTTTTTTACTAGTTACCAGGTAGATTTCAACTAATATCCCAAATTTATAACTATCTACATTGAATACAAACTCAGCTTCAATGGCATACAAAACTTCGCTCTTCCATAGCTCCACTCCCCGATATGTTGTTATCACAAATTACATTATTACATATAATTATATTCTTATTTGCCCACTGACATGGGTTTATTATTATTTTTATCTGTTTGTCTTTTAAATTACATAGGAAATAAAAAGAGGACTTACAAGTCAAAAATACGATAATAACTTACTTTTATACCTTCATATATAGTTATCTTTTCTGAGTTATTCCTTCATACAGCTTTGAGTTACTGTCTAGTGTCCTTTCATTTTAGCTTAAAGTATTCCTTTTTGCATTTCTCCTGTAGAGCAAGTCTTCTAGCAATGAACTCCCTCAGATTTTATTTATCTGGGAATGTCTTAATTTCTCCTTCATTTTTAAAGAATAGTGGTCCTGGTTGTAGAGTTCTTGGTAGATGGTTTTGTTTTTGTTTTTGTTTTTTTTCCTTTTAGCACTTCAGATATGTCATTGCTGTCCCTTCTAACCTCCATAGTTTCTGATGAGAAATCTCTTGTAGAGGGATGATATAAGATCCTTCTATATGAGGAGTTGCTTCTCTCTTGCTGCTTTCAAGATTCTCTCTTTCTGGCTTTTGTCAATTTGACTCTTTGCCTTTATCTTTCCTGGAGCCTATTGAACTTTTAAATGTGTAGATTCATATCTTATATCAAGTTTGGGGGGTTTTCACCCTTAATATTTTTGTGTATGTGGTTCTTTTTGTGTTCATTTTTTTCTCTTGGTATTGAGGTATGATTGACCAATTGACCATTAATTCTTTTTTTTTTTTTTTTTTTTTTTAAAGATTCTATTCATTTACTTGACAGAGAGAAATCACAAGTAGGCAGAGAGGCAGGCAGAGAGAGAGGAGGAAGCAGGCTCCCTGCTGAGCAGAAAGCCCGATGCGGGGCTTGAACCCAGGACCTGGGATCATAACCCGAGCCGAAGGCAGCGGCCCAACCCACTGAGCCACCCAGGCGCCCCCCATTAATTCTTTATATATTCTTTCTCTCTTCTCTTTCCAGTATTCCCATTATGCTCTGTTGGTTCATTTTTCTTTATTCTTTTTTTGTTCGCCTCAGAATGGGGAAATTAAGTTGAGCTGTCTTCAAATTTGCTTATTCTTGTGCCTGCTTAGATCTGTTATTAAAATCATCTAGTGGGACGCCTGGGTGGCTCAGTTGGTTAAGCAGCTGCCTTGGGCTCAGGTCATGATCCCAGTGTCCTGGGATCGAGTCCCACATCGGGCTCCTTGCTCAGCAGGGAGCCTGCTTCTCCCTCTGCCTCTGCCTGCCATTCTTGCTCTGTCTGCCTGTGCTTGCTCTCTCTCCCTCTCTCTCTCTCTCTGACAAATAAATAAATAAAATCTTTAAAAAAAAATAAAATAAAATAAAATCATCTAGTGAGGGTTTTGTTTTGTTTTGTTTTGTTTTTTTAATTTCACATACTGTACTTTTCAATTCCAGGATTTCTATTTGGTACTGTTTTATAATTTTGTCTGTTTTTTGAGAAAGGCTAGGTTTTGAGACATTGTTCTCCTGGTTTTCTTTAGTTCTTTGTCCTTAGTTTTTTGGGGTTTTGTTTTGTTTTTTAGCTCTTTGAGCATATTTAAAACTGTTGATCTAAGGTCTTCTTCTAGGAAAAGCAAAGTCAGTGCTTTCTTAGGACAATTTCTATTATTCTAGAATGGGCCATATTTTTAGGGTTTGCTTATGGGTTTTTTTTTTTTTTGCATCATTTGTAATTTTAAATCTGGACATGTAAAATATTATAATATTATAATGTGATTTCTCTGGAAATCAGATTCTTCCCAATCCTCAGAGTTTGTATTTATTGCTTGCTGTAAGCTGTAACTGTTTGTTTATTTAGACCTTTTCTAAACATTTTGTAAAGTGTATTTTTCTTTCATGTGTAGTTTCTGAAGTATCTGTTCTTTCAGTTTGTGTGGAGCTAATGTTTGACAGTGATTTCCTTGAATGCCTGGAGACAAAAGAGAGAGTGGAAAAGAGTGAGGGGAAAAGTGATAGGGAAAACCACTCAAGACAAAGGGGAAAAATTCCTTTTGCAGTCTTTACAGATGGGCTTTGTGCTGGAATATTCCTTCAATGCTTAGTCAGGCCTCATCCTTAACTTCTGGCCCTCACTGAGCCTAGAGATCAGCCAAAGCCAAAATCTTGGGATCTTCTTGGGATCTTCTTGGGCCTTTTCTGAGCATGTTCCCTGCCTTAGGTATGCATATGGCTTTCTCAAAGCCTCACTATACATGGACAACTTTGAATACACTGATTTTCCAAAGAAGCTTTTTCCTTGGGCTTTTGGGGCTCTGTCGTACCCCTCATCCATAACCTTTTCACTCAGATGGCTGCAGGCTGTCCATTCACCTTATGTTTTCTAGGAATGCCCATCACTTTTCTGCCCATGGTGATTTTGAAGTTAGACATAACAAAGACAAGTGTTTCAGGTAGCCCTTGGTCAAGTTAGAAGAGAGACACAATTCTTTGTGAACGGGGACTTCTCTATTCCCTCTGGCTCCAGGAACCAGGATCCCATACTAAGATCATGGGCTGCCATCTTCAAGACCTCTGTGAACTAGGGAAACAGTAGGGCAAGAGCAAATAAAAATATCATTAATCTTTTTTATTGTTTTTCAAGCTCCCTTTTCCTTGATTCTTTATTTGGTTGTGTGCCATATATTTCTACTTCCCAGAAGTCTAACAAAGTAGATTCTAACAGTTTCTACTTGTGTTTTCAATGTTTCTCTGGAGGGATGGGCACTTGGAGCTGCTGACTCTGTCATTTTTAGTGGCATCGGTCTTCTTCATTTTTTAAGTATAATTTTGCTGATATGGACATCTTGACCAATAGTCTTTTTTTTTTTTTTTTTTTTTAAGATTATTTTAGAGAGAGAGTGTGTGGAGGGGAGGGGCAGAGGCAGAAGGAAAGAGAGAATCTTAAGCAGACTCACACTGAGCACAGAGCCTGCCACAAGGCTTGATCTCATGACCAGCAGATCACCACCTAAGCTGAACCAAGAGTTAAGACACTTAACCAGCTGTGTCACAAGGTGCCCTGAACATGTCCTACCACTGCCTTCTGGCCTCATGGTTTCTAATAAGTCAACCATTACTTTCATTAAGAATCCCCTGTATGTAATGGGTCATTTTTCTCTTGTTGCTTTTACAATTCTGTTTTTCTTTGGCTTTTGACACTTTGACACTAATGTGTCTCAGTGTGGACACTGAATTTATCCTACTTGGAGTTCCTTGATTGTCTAAGGTGTGTAGAATCACATTTGAGAAGTTTTCAGACATTATTTTCCAAACAATTTTTTCTGCCTTTTTCTCTTCTCCTTCTGGAACTCCCATGGTGCATGTTGGTATATTTGGTATTCCATAGCTTTGGAGATTCTTTTCAATTTTCTTCAATTTTTCTTTCTTTTCTTCAGAAATTAATAATTAACCTGTCTTCAAATTCACTAGTGCTTCTGCCAGCTTAAATCCGCTGTTGAACTTCTGTGGTCATTTTTTCCATTTCATTTATACTTTAAAATCAGGAATTGTTTATTTCTTTTTATAACTTTTACCTCTTTACTGACATTGTCCATTTGGTATAGCATTGTTATCCTACTTTCCTTAATTTTTCAGGCATTTTTCTTTTAGCTCTTCAAACACATTTATGATAGCTAATTTAGCCTTTGTCTAGTGGGATTACCTGGGTGGCTCAGTCAGTTCAGTATCTGCCTTCAGCTCAGGTCATGATCCCAGAGTCCTGGCATCCTGAGATCCACCCCCTCGTGGTGCTTTCTGCTTAGCAGGGAGTCTGCTTCTCCCTCTCCTTCTGCCTCTCCCCCCACTCATGCTCTCTCTCTTGCTTGCTCCCAAATAAATAAATAAAAATCCTAAATAAAGTAAAGTTTTTGTCTAGTAAGTTCAATATGTTCTGCCTCTCCCAAGGGACAATTTCTTTTTTTCCCCCTGAGTATTGTCCACACATTCCTGTTTCTTTATAATATGTGTTGTAATTTGCTTTTTTTGAAAACTGATGTTTTAGGTAATATAATATGGCAAATCTGGAAATTAGATTCTCTACTTTCTGAATGATTAATTCTTACCTCCTTTGCTGAGGGGCGCCCTATATGTGTGTTAGACATGACTTAAATGCTCAGGTAGTTAGTCCATAGCTCTGTTTTCACCATCAGCTTACACAGGGCCTCAGCCAGAGGAGAAAGAATTGGAGCTATCCCAAGCATTTCCTAGGCATGTGCACACCCTTTTGAATTCCCAGGAGTAGGTCAGAGCTTTAAAAGCCCCCATCCCAACCCCTGCTGCCCAAGGAAATTTCATTCCCCAAATCTTTTATTTTCCCTAGGCTCTTATTTGCCCCAACTGGCTTGGCAGCCTCAGGCAACTGTGATGTTAAATAGTTCTGGCTCATTGTTTATTTGTTCCTTTGTTTTGTCCCCTCCCCGCCAATTGTTTTTGACAAATATCCTGGGGAATAGGGCTTTTCCCTCTGAGAAAACTGTGAGTCAAGTCAAATGACCACAATACCCTACAAAGGAGGCTTTACCAGGGAGCTGGAAGACACTGTGAAATATTGACATGCTCTGAGGGTATTATTATTTGAGGAGCTCCAAGGCTGGTTTGCCCCTCTATTGGCAATAAGGCTACTGGTTTGCAGTGATACTGCAGAGCTGGGGAAAGGATGTTGGCATTGGCCAAGTTAAAATGGTCGGAATACTGTTCTTTCAGAGGTTAGTTTTTCTTGAATGAGTGTTCCTCAGATTGTCACAAGCCTTTTGTTAATTTCCAGAGTTGTGATAGTATTTATTTTGACTGTTTTTGCCACTCTTTTCTTTACTTTTTGGAGGAGATATGTAGCTATCCGTGCCCTATTGTTCCAGAAGTTCCACACCTACATGCAACATTTTAAACTATGCTCTGAGAAACTTTAGATACCTTTCTTTTTTGGCTATGTTTTGTTTTTTAAATAAAATTTAAATTCTGTTATTTATTTGTTATTATGTTTTATTTTTTAAAGATTTTATTTATTTAGTTGATAGCTAGAGCATGCATCAATACAAGCATGGGGAGAAGCAGAAACCCCTCTTAAGCAGGAAACCTCACATGGGGCTTGATCTCAAGACCCTGAGAATAAAAAAGAATAAAAATGAATATTAAAAAAAATTTTTTTTTTAAATGTACCAGTTCACTTTCCATTCCTGTGAGTTTATTCTATGATAAAAGAGTGTTACAGAATTCCAGGTGTTTTGTTTTGTTTTGTTAATTTTATTTATTTATTTGAGAGAGAAAGAGAGTGAAAGAGAGCATGAGAGGGGAGAAGGTCAGAGGGAGAAACAGACTCACCATGGAGCTGGGATCCTAATGTGGGACTCCATCCCAGGACTCTGGGATCATAACCTGAGCCGAAGGCAGTTTGCTTAACAAGCTGAGCCACGCAGGCACTCCAGGGTTATTCTTATGAAGGCTGTTCATTGTATATAAATGTAGATCGTATCTGTATTTACATCAAGATATATTCTTTTTTTTTTTTTTTAAAGATTTTATTTATTTATTTGACAGAGAGAGATCACAAGTAGACAGAGAGGCAGGCAGAGAGAGAGAGAGAGGGAAGCAGGCTCCCTGCTGAGCAGAGAGCCCGATGCGGGACTCAATCCCAGGACCCTGAGATCATGACCTGAGCCGAAGGCAGCGGCTTAACCCACTGAGCCACCCAGGCGCCCCAAGATATATTCATTTTTATTCTTTGACAGTCCATCTGCATTTTATGTACATGTAATCTATTTGTCCTAGAAGCTAAGTCTCTAAAAAATTTTAGGCTTTGAGATTTGACTCAACCTCCATTTTTAATATGTCTCTAATCTTTGTTCTTTGCATTCTAGACTTTTCCAAAACAAAAAAAGAAAGTTATTTTTATATTTAGTTATTTTAAATTAAAATACAGTGCCGGGGTGCCTGGGTGGCTCAGTTAAGTGTCTGCCTTTGGCTCAGGTCATGATCTCAGGGTCCTGAGATCAAGCCCCATGTGAGGTTTCCTGCTTAAAAGGGGATTCTGCTTCTCCCCATGCTTGTATTGATGCATGCTCTCACTCTCTATCAACTAAATAAATAAAATCTTTAAAAAATAAAACACAGTTCCAGATACAATAAAGGAGTTGTATATAGTAACATTCTGTTCTCTGGGTTATTGTTTAACACTATGCCTAACATGACCAGATTCTGGTTTTATCCTTGTTTTATTACTGAGAGTTATAATGCTGGTTGGATTTTCTGACAAATATTGTTATTCTACAACATTTTATTCATCTGTTAAAAGTTTTAATATACACAGAGAAGAAACTGTCCTCTGGGGAGGAGCATTTAATGATGGTTGTTACCATGTAATTGCTTTAATGGCAATTTTCTTCCTTAATCAGATGTAAGTTGAAGCTGCAGCAGAAAACGATGTCTCTGTGGTCTTGGGTAAATCAGCCTGGTGAACTGAGTAAGTTCACCAATCCTCTCTTTGAAGCCAACAATCTTGTCATCTGGCCTTCAGTCGCTCCACAGAGTCTTCAGCTATGGGAAGGTAAGCTGTGCATCTTTTGCAGACTTTTTGTTGATAGTCAAGGATCCTCTCTGAACTGCCTCTGAGTACCCGCTGTTGTTAATATTTGAAGATGGTGAGTGGACCTGATACTCAGAGCTGTGTGTGACTGCTCTTTTTTTCTCAGTGTGGACATGGTTCTTTCACATGTGTTATCTAGTCACACTTGTTTTGTTCAGCCCCCATTTCAGAAATAAACAGTGGTTATTCGATGGATACTGCTGTTAATATTGGACATTTTCCCTAGGTAAGAAGATACATGACTATTTTTAATTGTGACTAAAATTTACCAACTTAACCATGTTTAGGTATACAGTTCATTCTTGTCAAGTATATTCCTGTTGTTACAAAACAGGCCTCCAGAACTTTTCTTCTTGCAAATTTGAAACTCTCTACTCACTAAACAACTTCCCATTGCCCCTGGTAACTACCTTTCTGCTTTCTGTGTCTATGAGTTTGACAACTCTAGATACCTCATATGAGCGAGATCATACAGTATTTGTCTTTTTGTGACTGACTTCTTTCACTTAACATAATGTCCTCAAGAGTCATCCATATTGTAGCCTGTGTCAGAATGTCTAAGGTTGAATAGTTTGCCATCATATGGGTTTACCACATTTTTTTTTTTTTACCCATTCTTACACTACTGATGGACACTTGGGTTGCTTCTACCTGTTGGCACACAGATGCACAAATATCTCTTCAAGACACTGCTTTTGATTTTTTGGGTTATGTACCCAGAAGTGGACTTGTTGGATCATATGATAATTCTGTTTAATTTTTGGGGAACCACCATACCATTTTCCATAACAGTTGCACCATTTTACAGTTCCACCAACAGTGCGCAAGGGTTTCAAGTTCTCCACGCCTTGCCAACACTTCTTGTTTTTTGGATCTTTTTCCCCCTTTGGGTATTCTCATTCTCATGGGTTAGGGAAAGTACATGTGTAAAAAAGTTTGTAGGTAGTTGGGATAGGAATAAATTTTAAGCTCCAAGCAGAGGGTTTCTGTTTCCTTTATTAAATAGCCATTAGGAAAGTTTACTTTGCTAAATGCAATTGAAGCGTTAATGAACCAGTTATTCTGGTAAGGTTCTATAAACATACATAATGTTATCTATGCACTGATGTACATATCTCATTGTTCATGGGAACAATAATTCATACTTAATTTTCCAGTCCATTCTAAAGAAGGTATTTAACCTACATTAATTTTTCAGACTCCTGAAATTTATCTCCATAAATACCAAAGCTTGTTTTTAAAAATCTAACCAAAATCTAAAATATATTAGCCATCCGTTAAACAAAGATTACAAAATGCCATTTCTTTTTAATCATTTTGAAGGTAATAAGTACATCTTTATTCATCTTCGTAGTTTTGAAAGATTCATTTATCTATTTGAGGAAAGAGAGAGCATGAGCAGGGGGAGGAGAGAGAGAGAATCTCAAGCACACTCTTGTACTGAGCCCAGCACAGCGCTTGATCCCAGGACCCCAAGATCATGATCTCAACCAAGAGTCGGAGGCTTAACTGACTGAGCCACCCAGGCACCCCTCATCTTTGTATTAAACGGCACAAAGTCTACACACAAGGAATGCTAGCTGTTTGGTAATTGAACTGAATTGCCACAAATGTCAGTTATTATACCACGTTTTAATATGTTATGCCCACAAGGGCAATTCATATGTGGGAAACTGCCCTTTAACTGTAAAAGGGCCTCAGATTGCTTTGCTCTCTCAGTTTGAGACTGGGTCTCTGTCACTTATCTGGATGTCAGCTCTCACCTCTCATTCCTCTTGGCATATCTGTCATTAGCTGCCTTCCTTCCTCCTCGGTTTATGCTTCTAGTCTTATCTGTTGAGGTGTTCCCAAGTTAGATTTGTGAGAAAGCAGCCTCAGATAGTCTCCAGATTCTTGGAGTCTGAGCTTTAGTGCTTGCAAATTTCTGGCTGCTCGAACTTCTCTTTGCCTACTTTCTCAATCGTTGTAGACAGTCACCTGTGCAGGATCAGTGAGCTCTTCAGTGAGACATTACATCCAAACTTTTTGTTAAAGATTTCTGGGACAGTTTACCTAGAAGCCACTGTCATGTTTAATACATAAAGTAAGAGATTAGCTACTTTGGAGAAAAGCCATAATTGGAGTTGGATGGCCTAAGGGATAATTAAACTAGTTTTTACCAAACCTTATTGAGAGCTTAGAGATGAAGTGATTAGAGGAAATCTTGTTACATGAATGAATTCCTACCATTCCATTAAGAACAGAGTTTCCGTATGTGTTTAGTGCCCCAGCTTAGAAATGGAAGAAATTCTGTGCAAGGTAAAATCTTCTCATAGTGGGTCTATGGGTTGTATAACGAGATTACTCTTTGACCTTAAAATGTCTCTCTTCTGGGATGCCTGGGTGGCTCAGTTGGTTAAGCAGCTGCCTTCGGCTCAGGTCATGATCCCAGCGTCCTGGGATCGAGTCCTGCATCGGGCTCCTTGCTTGGCAGGGAGCCTGCTTCTCCCTCTGCCTCTGCCTCTGCCTGCCACTCTGCCTGTGCTTGCTCTCTCTCTCTCTCTCTCTCTCTGACAAATAAATAAACAAAATCTTAAAAAAAAAAAAAAATGTCTCTCTTCTGTTTATGTTTACATCACAGGTAACCATTAGTGTTAAGTCATTCCTGAATTGTAGAACAGGATTTCAAACACAGGCTCATATAATGGAAAAATCCACAAAGTCCAGTCTTCAAGCTATGTTTCTGTTTTCCCTTTCTGATGGAGAGTAACTTTATGGTTCGGCAGATTGATTTATAGAAAGTGTTTTTAAAGAATCGTAAAACCTTTATGAACTTACCAGCTACTGACATATTACTGCCTGGAAAGTTTTTGTACCTCCTTATTGAATGTCTTTAACCCATGATGTTGGGATGGTACAGTTAATGTAGATCTGTGCAGATGAGGAAATGTTTCCTTTTAGTCTATAATAAAAGGATAATTATTGGGAAAAGAAGGACGTACCTGTAGAATTAAAAGAGCACCTCTTACGAGACAGAGAACTGAATTTAGGTTTTTATTATTTTCCCTGATTGAAGTGTAGTTGACATATAATTAGTTTCGGGTGTACAACATAGTGATTCAACATTTACATACATTACACAGTGATCATCACAGTAAGTCTAGCTACAGCCTGTCACCATACAAAGTTGTTACACTGTTATTAACTCTAATACATTGCATCCCCATGTTTTATTTATAACTAGAAGTTTGTGCCTTTTAATCCTCTTCTATTTTGTCCATCACCCCATCTCCCTCCCCTGTGGCAACTATCAAATTGTTCTCTGTATCTGTGAGTGTGGTTCTATTTTCTTTTGTTTGTTTGTTTTGGTTTTTATTTTTAGATTCCACATCTAAGTGAAATCATGTGGTATTTATTATTCTCTACCTGACTTATTTCACTTGGCGTAATACCATCTGGACTCATATTGTTGTTGCAAATAGAAAGATGTCATTCTTTTTTATGACTGGGTAGTATTCCATTGTGGTGTATATATACCACATCTTCTTTACCCATTCATCTGTTGGTGGATACTTAGGTTGCTTCCATACCTTGGCTATCATAAATAATGCTGCAGTTAACATAAGGGTGCATTCTTTTGGAATTTGTGTCTTCATTTTCTTTGGATAAATACCCAGAAGTCGAAATGCTAGATCATATAGTAGTTTATGTTTAATATTCTGAGGAATCTCCATACTGGTTTTCATATTGGCTACACAATTTTGCATTCCCACCAACAGAGCATGAGGTTTCCCTTTTCTCTGCATCCTTGCCAGTGGTTGTTATTTCTTGTCTTTTTGCCATTCTGACAGGTATGAGCTAATATCTCATTGTGGTTTTTATTTGCATTTTACCCTAATAATTTGTGATGTTGAGCATCTTTTTGTGTGTCTCTTAGCCATCTATATATCTTTTTTGGAGAAATGTCTATTCAAGTCATACACCTTTTTTTTAAATTGGATTTTTTTTATGTTGAATTAAGTGATTCCTTTATATATTTTATAGTAACCCTTTATCAGTTATATCATTTGAAAATAACCATTCAGTAGGTTGCCTTTTGTTTTGTTGATGGTTTCCTTCATTGTTTAAAAGCTTTTTAGTCATGGGGCACCTGGGTGGCTCATTTGTTAAGCGGCTGCCTTCGGGCTTAGGTCATGATCCCAGGGTCCTGGGACAGCCCCACTTCGGGCTTCCTGCTCAGTGGGGAGCCTGCTTCTCCCTCTCCCTCTGCCTGTTGCTCCCCCTGCTTGTGCTATGTCTCTCTCTTTCTCTCTCTCTCTGTCAAATAAATAAATAAAATCTTAAATAAAAAAATTAAAAAAAAAAAAAAGCTTTCCCTTTCTAGTCTGGGGCACCTGGGTGGCTCAGTCATTAAGTCTGCCT
The DNA here is from genome assembly GCF_002288905.1 of Enhydra lutris kenyoni. Lineage (NCBI taxonomy): Eukaryota > Metazoa > Chordata > Mammalia > Carnivora > Mustelidae > Enhydra > Enhydra lutris. Next base: position 75,113,939 of record NW_019154087.1, read on the forward strand.
TTGGCTCAGGTCATGAGCCCGGGGTCCTGGCTTAAGGCCTACATCCGACTCCCTGCTCAGCAGGAAGCCTGCTTCTCCCTCTCCCACTCCCCCTGCTTGTATTCCCTCTCTCAATGTCTCTGTCTGTCAAATAAATAAATAAAATCTTTTATAAATAAATAAATAAAAGCTTTCTAGTCAGATGTCCCATTTGTTCATTTTTGGTTTTGTTAGCCTTTGCCTAAGGAGACATATCCAAAAAATTCCTGCTAAAACTTATGTCAAAAAAATACTGCCTATGCTTTCCTCTAGGAGTTTTATCACTTCTGTTCTTACCTTTAAATCTTGAATGCATTGTGAGTTTATTTTTGATATGATATAAGAAAGTGGTCCAGTACATTGTTTTGCATGTAGCTGTCCAGTTTTCCCAGCATCATTTATTGAAGAGACCATCTTTTCTCCACTGTATATTCTTGCCTCCTTTATTGAAGAGTTGACTGTGTAAGTAGGTGCTTATTGCTGGACTCTATTCTGTTTTGTTGATCTATGTGTCTGTTTTTGTGCTGTTAACATATTGTTTTGGTCACTGTAGCTTTGTAATATATATCAGGGAAGGTGATACCTCCAGCTTTGTTCTTTTCTCAAGATTGCTTTGGCTATTTGGGGTCTTTTGTGTTTTCATACAGATTTTAGGATTATTTGTTCAATTTCTGTGAAAAATGCCTTTTGATAGAGATTGCATTGAATCTGGAGATACTTTGAGTAGTATGGGCATTTTAGCAATATTTTCCAGTCCATGAGCATGGTATATCTTCCCATTTATTTGTGCTGTCTTCAGTTTATCAATGTCTTAGTTCTTTTACCTCTTTGGTGAAAGATCTTCCTCCTATTCATAGGTTTTTTTATGCAACTATAAATGGAATTTTTTTATCTTAATTTCTCTGGTAGTTCATTATTACTGTATAAAAATGTGGGTTTATGTGTATTTTATATCCTTCAACTTTACTGAATTTACTAGTTTCAATAGTTTTTTGGTGGAGTCTTCAGGATTTTTTATATATAGTATTATGTCATCTGCAGATAGTGGCAGTTTTACTTTTTTTCCAATTTGAGAGCCTTTTATATCTTTTTCTTGTCTGATTTCTGGGCTAGGATCTCCAATACTGTGTTGAATAAAAGTGTTAGTAAGAGTAGGCCTCCTTATCTTATTTGTGATCTGGAGGAAAAGCTTTCAGCTTTTCACTGTTGTGTGTGTTAGCTATTGGTTTGTCATACATGGCCTTTATACCCAGTTTGTTGTGAGTTTTTAATCAAAAATGACTATTGAATTTTATCAAATGCTTTGTCTGCATCTGTTGAGATGATCACTTGGTTTTATCTTTGTTTTTGTTAATGTGGTATATTGTGTTGATTTGTGGGTATTGAGCCATGCTGGCATCCCTATAATCCTGCTTGATGGTGTACGGTGCTTTTCATGTATTGTTGAATTCAGTTTGCTAATATTTTGTTCAGGATTGTTGCATCTAGTTTCATCTGGGTTATTGGCCTACAATTTTCTTTTTTTTGTGCTGTGTTTATTTGGTTTTGGTATCAGGGTAATGCTGGCCTCATGGAATGAGTTTTGAAACATTCCTTCCACTTCAACTTTTTGGAGTAGTTTGAAGAGAATAAGTATTAACTCTTCTCCAAATGTTTGGTAGAATTCACCTGTGAAGCCATCTGGTCCTAAGCTTTTGTTTGTTGGGAAGTTTAGGTTTTTAAATAACAATGTTTATGGTTCTGCTATTGCCTTAAGTGTCACTTTTGTAGTGAAAGTGATTTTATACATTTATAAGGTCCTACAGGTCTGAGTAAAGTTCTATAATTGAAAAAAAAAAGATTTGTATTGTGGAACTGGAAAATTTATGGCATTGTAAATTACCAGCTTACTTATAATCCTGGATATATCAGAGAATAGTGTTTTAATTCATTTCATAATTTTGTGGGGGGGGTTGAAGAATGAAAATTATGTACAAAGAAATAGTGATGTTTTAGTGTATTTAGTTACGCTTTCAGTACCTCAAGATACTTGCCTATTTCAGAGTATAATAAAATATAGAAGCGAATTGTTAAAAAAAAAAAGAATATATCATATATGGAATAATGTTAATCCATTGTATGTATTTTTTTGCCTTCTGTCTTCCTTTACTGGATTCAATAGGTATTTTCCTACGTTGGAACAGATCCTCCAAGTATTTGGATGAAGCATATGAAGAAATGGTTAACATCATTGAATATAACAAGGAATTACAGGCAAAAGTAAATGTACTTAGGAGGCAGTTGGCAGAACTGGAAACTGAGGATGGAATGCAGGAGAGTCCCTGAAAAGTCTCCCCACAACCTGCATAAATAAGGACCTTCCAGGACCTGAATCCCACCTCTCTCTCCCTTGGCCCTTCAGTTCACTTTTACACAGTGAACTGAAGCCTTGAACGTAAGGCTTTAGATGTGAGAACCTCTAATATAGTGGATTTCTCAATACTTTATGAATGAAACTTACTGTAGTTATTCATGTTTCATGTGGCCTGTTAGGCCTCTCTATTTTGGGAGCAGAAAGGAGGTGCTAGTCATTTTATTTTTTGTGAAACAGGTGACCTATTTAATGCCATTTGTGTTATATGCCATTTAATCCTAAAATTTTTTCTGTGTCTAGTTTCCAAACAGTGCTCCAGACCAGTCAAGGATATGATTAATCTCTTTAGGGAATATTTGTTAGTTTTAAAAAAGATCAGACTTTTAAACACTCCAAATGCAGAAATATTTTTCAAAACTGAAATGGTTGATAAACCAAGAATTTTGTGATTAACATGCTATTTCCAACACCTGTGCCCTTCTCTTTAAAATAGCTTTGGATTAACAAAGCTGAATTCATTCTCATTCTGGTTTGTCAAGAAAGGAAAACCTGAATATTTATTCAAGGTAAATATTTTTACAAGGATTATAGTATAATCCTCTGATATTTACATTAAGAAGTAACTTTTAACAGTAGACAGTAAAAGTATGTGCAATATAGAAATAAAGTAGGTCTTTGTTACTGATACAGTATCATTACTGTTGAATTGGTTTTTCACCATACATATTAAATGTGTATCAAGTACTGGATATCCCATTAAACCATCATTTAGGATAGATGTTAGTTTGTTATAATTAAGCTACAAGTACGGTTTCTTTAAACCAGAAATGCACTGCCCTTGTCTGAAGTTCTTATTGCACTGTTTCATGTATCTATATGTGTTAAGTTTTATTATGTTATGTTTTATTTTTAAGTATTCTAAGAGTTTACGGATACTAAGCTTAAACCTTTCATGTTGGCCTGAGCCTTTTGAAAATTTATCTTGACTCTGCTGATTTGTTCTTTTTATGTTAGGCAAATCTAATTAAAGTGGAGGTGAAAGCTTATGAACATGACACAGCTATGTTTTAAACTGCAGAAACAGATTGAAATGTTTCAATGTTATGACCGTATTTATGCTATGCTAGTTTATGCCTGCTACGCTGAAAGTTTGTGTTCAGTGCTTTCTATATACATTTCTGTTTTGTGGCACTGTTCATTTTAATAAATACTATCAATTTTAGTTTTCTATTAAAAGGATAGTCGAAGAGTAAATGTTTAATACCATTTCCACCCCATCTGTTTATAACCATTTCAGTGTAAAGCACACCAAAACTGAACCCTGCTTTAGAGCTATATATTGAGCTAAAAATATAATACAAAAAATATCTAGTTTAGCATAATCTATGGCCACATTCAGACACCTTAGAAAATAGCAAATTCTTTCCTTCTCCAGTTGCCCAGACTTCATCTTTTTTGTTTTCTTGGACTGGTAGCAAAAGGCTTGGACAACAACAACACATATCAGAACTCTCCTTTGGTATATTTGCCTGCCTTCTTCTCTAAGCTCAGATTTACCCTCGACTTATTTTCTTGGCTATAGTTATGAGTCTTGAGGCATTAAAACCCTCACAAAAGGCTACAGCAAGGAGCAAAGGAGATCTTGCTATTGATATCTCCATGTTGTGTGAAATGTTTATATTAATATTTTAAAATAGGAAATACTCTAGCTTTTTTATCACCCCTTAAAATCGCTTTGCTGCATTTGTTCATGCTGCTGATCCTTTTGTTTGCTCCTGTTTTTGCCTCAAAAATAGATATGAAGGAGCCCTTCTCCGTTAACGGACCCATATGGAAAACTATTCAGAGTTTTGTTTTGTTGTTGTTGTTTTTAGTGATTCTTTAGAAATAACTCCCACTGGTGACATTGGCCATTGGGCTTCCATGGATGAGGGCTTTTATTAGGATTGGTCCTGGAGAAATTGTACACCATCAATTTAAACCTGTCTTCCTGATGAATGTTTTATGTGTGAGACAGAGTCCAGTAATAGCATAGTGTTTCTTTTTCTTTTATTGAGGCAGCAATCTTAAGCTATTTGGACAAGTTTTGCATTTTAATATTAATTTATAATTCAGGATTGTGCAAACCTCAGTTCTGTTTATAGGTCATAAAAACGAACTTTGATATCAGTGCATTTTCAAAGGGGACATTAATAATGCAAATATTAGGGTTTTCCCAAACTCAAGAACTGTGTCAAAGGTGCGTTATCAATATACTTTAAAGAGGGATTTTAGTAATACTATGAAGTTACCCATTCCTTGGATGAGAAGAATACATAAAATGGATATACTCATGAGAAGATACTTGTTAAACATTAAGTTTGGAGAATTACCTTTGATAAATGTGGCTTTAAAAACTTGAATGAAGAGAGTGTGGCAGAATTAGTGAGCAAACGAATTACCCCGTAGGAGCCAATAATAATCAAGTTTATATATATTAAGCATCTTATGTATTCATTTATAGTAAAGGCTGGTTTACATTTTAGGGATGCAAAAGTAGGTCCTACAGAGAATATTCTAAAAATAAAAAAGATTGCTATAGTCTTCTATTGGCAATACAGGGATCCTTAGATTTTAAATTAACAATTTTTTTTAGAAACCACAAGAACATAGTTTGTTGATTATATTAAGATTTTGAAACTTTTGGGGTGGTAAGACTTTTCAGTTAATTAATTGCTTGGTCAAGATTTTCATTCTGGTTTCATTAAATTAGAAGAAAACAAGCAGAAACTATAACATCTAGTAGGATTAAAACAACTTATAAATATATTTTATTTTTAAAAGAAATTAGGCATTTAAAACAAGATTTTAAAGTGATTTTTGGGGAAACTTTGGAAGACAACAGTTAGTCATTTCAGATCCCATACAGGTAATTTTAAAAGCTTTCTTTGAATTCTGTGGCCTCATTTACAGAGGTGATATGTCATTGCTTTTCATTTTAAAGGATGAAATTTAGTGACATTTTAGTCTTTGATTCACTCAGTATTTATAATAAGTTAAAAAATCAGTATCATGGAAAAGGTCTGATCAATAGTTTGTCTCTTGAAGTGAAAAATAGAAGGAACATTTTGCTGTACTTTAAAAAAAAACAATCTGCAGGGTGCCTGGGTGGCTCAGGTCATGATCCCAGGGTCCTGGGATCGAGCCCCATGTTGGGCTCCCTGCTTAGCCAGGAGCCTGCTTGTCCCTCTCCCTGCTGCTCATGCTATATGTCTTTCTCTCTCTCTCTCTCTCCCTCTAATTAATTAATTAATTAAAATAAATTAAAATCTGCTTAGTAGAGATGTAATTGTAGTTGATCTGGTTTTGAAATCAGCTATTTTAATTGTCAGTCTTAACCAGGTCATCAGATTCACTTATTATCAGACCCCAACCTGAGGCAAAATTTTGGTATTCATCCATATCCAGATTTAATGAGTGAAAACTACAAGAGGCTATCACGAGCACCCTTTATCAGAAAGTTATTTCCTGGACCAAAAAAGGGGCAAATTTTAGAGTACTTGATCCCCTGTCCTGGCAGCTTCAAAATTTACCAGAGAAGGAAGTCATTCAGTACATCTGATACAGGTTTATTATACCTCAAGACAACATAGATTAGTTATTTATTATTCTTTAATGTGGGTTAGATCTTTTCCCCCTCCAGAGCTGGTATCCTAAGTTATTACCAGATAGTATTTTTATGTAATTTGCCATCTTAACAAAAAACATTTAAAGACTAATTCCTCCATTAATATTTATTCTCAGACGATATGAAATGCTAATTTCCTTATAGTATCAGTTTTCTGATTTGTTTTTCCTTGAGTAAACTATTTCTACCATCGCTGAGTCTTTATTTATATTGTGTCCACAGCATCTTCTTCCTTTAAACCAATAGCTCAGATGAGACCCTGTGAAACTGTAGGGTGAGGTTTTGGAAAGTTTGAACTTCTTATCAAAATTCCCCTTAAAAAAGTCCTGTTTTTGAACTCTGTTGTGGAACTGTAGTTTATGCTTAATTTAGTGAAAAATAGTGGGGGTCACTGTAGACACTACATTGTCCTGAAAATTAATTCTTGATGAAAGCTTCCTGATGTTTAGAAACATTCTGTTTAACCATCTGTGAGTATACAGATTAACTGTATTAGTAATTGGTAATAAAAAGTTGTGCAGCACTGCCTATGTCTCTGCCCAAGACATTTTCCATTTGCTTCACTTTTAAAATGCGCATATCTTTGGAGACATGGATTATTCTACACAAATACACTGAGTTCTGTTGCTTAGCATCCTTATAGCTCTATTACCATCTACACTAAAAATGTACTTGCACAATTTAGTAATATTCAAAAAAAGAATATGTCTTTCTTCAATAGCCGGGTATTTGGATTGTATTCTTGATATATTTGAATGTGACTCTTGGATTTAAGTGCACTATTATTCATGTCTTACATAATAAAATTGCACTATATGACAAATATGTGTATAACGTATGCTTTGCTAAAACCTCAGAGTGCTGTAATGGACAGGTTTCTATTATGTGAACCTGTCTATATATAGTCTTAGGGAAGAATTCTAAACTTTTTAAAGTCTCTGTAACATTTTAATATTATTTGTAATGTTCCCTATGTGATCAGTTCAGTTATGTCCTGAAACTGGAATCACTCATGGTGAGTTGGCTGCTTTGTCAAGCTTGGTTTACTTAATCATGAAAGTCTTGTTGAACGTGGTACTGTTATCCTAGTATAGAAGATGTGTGTGGTGTGCTCTCTGTCTCAGAGGACTGTTGCACAGATGCTAGTGTTTAATGTCTATAGGCAGTGGTAATGAAATTTGAATATATTCAAATGCTGGTAAATTAAATCTATAGACTGACTTTAATTTTTTTTTTCAAATATCTATGAAGGTTTTGGCAGTAGCTCAAAACTGCTCTATATAAACCTTATATTTTGAAAAAAGAGCCACAAAAACGTTGCAAAATAGTACAATGATCTCCCATAAACTGTTCAACTTGACTGAATAATTAATATTTATCACATTTGACTTGACACTCCTGATTGTATGTGTGTATTATTGCTATTATTTTGCTGAAATATTCAAGGTTAAGCTACAGACCTCATGACCTTTCTACATAAATATTTCAGAGCTATCTCTCAAGATTTGAGTATGTATTATGCATTCTGTTTACTCAGTTCATATCACCATGAATAAATCAATGAAGGAAAAGGGAAAGCCCTCTGTTAGACCAGATAACCAACTATGAAACATAGAAGAATGACAAAATTAGAAAGTCACTATTTGGCAGCCACTGCAGTAATAATTGATCTAGGCAGTCATCATCTGTGGGTGCTATAACTGGCAGGTGAGTCTGTAAGGGAAAGCATATAGTCTCAAAGTATCTTTCCTTAAAATGCTAGTTAGAAAGGGGGAAAACAGTAACTTTACAGTGAAGGAACCAGGCAGATATCACCTTATCCAAGCACAATTAACATTACTAGTTATGGTACATACCAACATCATGAATCATAACTACTAAGAGCAATGTATCACTTTTGTGGCATTTTAGGATTTTTTGTTTTGTTTTTTTAAAGGTTTTATTCATTTATTAGAGTGAGTGAGTGAGGGGGAATAAGGAGGGAGAGGGATGAGGGATGAGAGACTGCACTGAGCACAGAGCCTGATGTGGGCTTGATCCCAGGACCCTGAGACCACAACTTAAATCATAATCAAGAGTCAGATGCTTAACTGAGCCACCCAGGCACCCCTTTTGTGACATTTTTGTAAAAACAAACCAGGAAAGCACAACCTGGATCTAATTATAAGGACGCATCAGGCCAGCTTAAATTGGGGGAACTTCTACAACATAGCTTGGTCTGTTTGAATTTTACAGAAGAAAATTCTTCAATTACAGAAGAAAACTTAAAAAGTTTTTGTAAGTTTGAACTCACTTCAAAAATTTTAAGAAATCAAAGTGAACAGAAAACAGTAGTTGACATTCATACAGAGCTGTAAAATTAAAAAGAAAATATCTCAGCTGATGAAAATTACCCCCCAAAATGAAACACTGAACAGAAGAAAACTGATACACATTCCAAAAGGAATAAATACTTTTAAGGAAAACTCCAGATATGACATGAGAAAACACCTCATGTGATAAACTACAAAACTTAGAACAGAAGTGAATGAAAAACAAAGCAGGAAGAGAGAAAACAAGAGTTGAATGAACTCAGGAAAGAATCTGAGGAATAAAGACAAAGTCATCTTTGAAATTACAAGGTCCTTGAGGGAGAACAGGTTCAACTGAAAGTGTACGAAAGATATGAAAGAAATGTTTGAAAGGCCTGTGTGAAAATTTTTTAAATAAGTGAAAAGAGTCACAGAGAAAGAGTTCAACATAGAGGCCACACAAACAAGAGCCAATGTATGAATAATTGGAAGTTCCTTAAGAAGAAGAATAATGGGACAGAACTAATATTTAAACCTATAATTCAGGAAGAGCTTCCAAAAATGAAGAATGTCTGAGTGGAAGTGGATCCAGATTGGCCAATTTCAAGACATATCCTAGTAGAAGCATTAGATGCTAAATATAAAGAGGAAAACAAAATCCTCAGGGTGTCTAGAAAAAAAGTCAAATCAGGTTAGAATTCTCCACAACATACTAAGATAAATAAGGAGAAGAGCATTTTCAAATTATACAAAAGTATGAGCCAAGGATTTTATATTCAGCCAACCTATAATTAAGGAGTCAAAGCAAAGTTTTTAAGTACGCAGGAACCCCAGGTAATGCTATAATCAAGAGTACTTCCTGGGAAATCTGTGAAAGAATGAATTTCATCCAATTAAGAGATGACTGGGAAAACTGTAAATTAGGATGCTAAGTATACTGTAATTATAGATCCAAGATTAATACAAGGGATAGAAGAAATTGGGTAGAAGGGATACATTTTGGCAGAAATAATGGAATTTTTAAAATAAGAGGAAAAAAGGGGACAAAGTAAAAGAAGCTCCTTGGCTATCATTTAAGTAATAGGTAGGAGTCAAGGGTATCATTTAAACCCAGCAAATCAAACCATAGAATGTAAGGTGAGGACAAAGGTGTCTATGGAGCTACCTTTATAAATAGTATTACATATGTATCTCTAGAAAATCTTCCATTTTTTTTTCTACCCAAGGAAATAAAAACTACAAAGGAACAACAAAAACATACAGTAAACATATCATGATACACACAGTAAATATAAGAAAACAGAGGACAATTGGAACCAAACATCAGACAACCGGTGAATGTGAATGGCCTTGATTCAATCTGTTTAAAGAAAAAAATCTCCAAATTGGGTGATAAAGTAAAATGCAACTCTATGCTGTATACACCAGAAAGAATTAAAGTGACTCAAAAACTTAAAATCATGTTTTAATCGTGGCCAAATGTATTACAGACCTACAATAATCAAAACAGTGTTGTACTTGCATAAACACAAAAATCAGTGGAACAGAATGGAGAACCAAGAAATAAACTCTCATGTATATGGTCAGATGATATTCAATAAGGGTGCTAAGACTACATGATAGGGAAAGGACATTCTCTTCAAAAAACGTTGCCAGGAAAATAATACCCACATGCAAAAGAATTTTTTTAGTTACTTTATACCATATACAAAAATTAATGCAATGGATTAAAGATGCAAACATAATACACTTAAAACTGGGGAAAAGCTTCATGACATTGGATTTGGCAATGACTTCTTGGATATGACACTAAAAACAAAGGCAACAAAAGCAGAAATAGACTACATTAAACTTAAAAACTTTTGCACATCAAAGGAAACAACAGAATGAGATGGCAATGTACACAGTGGGGAAAAATACTTGCCAATCATGTCTAATGAGGGGTTAATATCCAGAATATATAGAGAATTCCCACAACTCAACAAAATTACCGGACTTAAAAATGGACAAAGGATTTAAGTAAACCATTCTCCAAAGAAGATGTATAAATGGCTAAAAAGCCTATGAAAAGACATTAAACATCACTAATCATTGGAGAAATGCAAATCAAAACCACAATGAGATATCTCACATCCATTAGGATGACCACTCTCAGAAAAACAATACATAACAAGTGTTGAGTATGTAGAGAACCTGAAATCCTTGTGTACTGTTTGGTGGGAATGTCAAATGGCACAGCCACTATGGAAAACAATATAGAAGTTCCTCAAAAAATTAAAAATAGAATTATCTGATGTAGCACTTCTGGTTATATATCCAAAAGAATCTAAGGAAGTATTTGGATACCCAAGGTTATTATAGCAATATTCACAATAGCCAGATAACCCAAATATTCATCAATGGATTAAACAAACAAAATGTGGTATATACAAAAGTGGAATACTATTCAGCATTTTTAAAAAAGATTTATTTATTTAAAAGACAGCATGAGCAGACAGAAGGTGAAGAGGCAGAGGGAGAGAGAGAAGCAGGCTCCCCACTGAGTAGGGAGCCCAATGTGGGGTTCCATCTCAGGACCCTAGAATTATGAACTGAGCCAAAGACAGATGCTTAACTCACAAAGCCACCCGGATCCCCCTTATTCAGTGCTTAAAAAGGAGTTCCTGTCACATGCTATGTCATGTATGGAACTTAAAGATATGCTAAATGAATAAGCCAGTTACAAAAAGACAAATGCTCTATGATTCACTTGTATAAGTTGTCTAAAGCAGTCAAATCTGTAAGAACAGAAAGGACAATGGTGGTTGCCATAGGTTGGATGGAAGGGGAAATGGGAAGTTACTGTTCAGTTATTTTCTTTAAATAGTAGAGTTTCAGTTTTGTAAGATCAAAATATTCAGTATTGTTAAGTATATTCACATTGCTGTAGAAATTCACAATGTGAATATACTTAACAATACTGAACTGTACACTTAAAATGGTTAGGATGGTAAATTATGTTTTTTATTATTTTTAAAATGTATAATGAAATAATGTGAGTTTAATATACCTACTTTCCAATTTACAAATATTTAATTAGTGCAATTTCAGAATAAAGTAAGTCCCTTAAAATGCATATACAATGATATTAAGAAATTGATGGAGTAGGCAGATCTAACTTTGTATTTCCACACAGAAATGTCAAAAAACAAATTTTAGATCGAAGTTTGTCAGAACTCTGGAAGAGTCCAAGTTTTGCAGTAACAAAGCAAATCCTGAATGAATTCAAAGGCGACTTGAAAACTATAGGAAAAATTTGTGGCATTTTTTTCTACTTGCCATTGTCCCATCCCTCTACAGCACAGTCTTGAAACAGTGCCAGCCTGAGTTATCATTGTGGTCCTCGAGTGTCTCATTGTGAAGAGAGCAGAGGAGACTTTGATCAAATACATTGCTTAAATCTGTTGTAACCTGTCTAGAGGATACCTATAGGACTGATGGAATGTGTTCATCTTTCTTCTACCTAACTCAGAACTCAGGCTGGAAGGCAGTGGGTCTTTCATCCAAAATACTGTAAGAAGAACTAACAACCTGCAAATACCTGGGGCAAAATATAGTCAAGATATATAACTATAGTCAATATATTTAAGGCCTGGGAGGTAAACCTGGGGAAAATTCAAGAAATCAAGACATTCAAAGGAACTTGTATTTATGGAGCACTTTAGAAGTCCACATATATGCCTGAATTAAGATGCATGTTGAGAAAATTGTTAAGAAGATCCTAGGTTTTTACTCAAAGGTGATCCCTAGGCTCCGTGCAAGACTAGAGTTGAAGGAGGGCCACAACACAGAACTGATCTACAAAGATTGGAAGAAGTATTTTTTGTTTGCTTGTTTTTGTTTTTGTTTTAAGGTTTTATTTTTCTGAGAGAAAGAGCATGTGAGAGACTGGGCTGGGCAGAGAGAGAGGGAGAAGCAGACTCCCTGCTGAGCAGGGAGCCCAACATGGGGTTCCATCCCAGGACCCCGAGATCATGATCTGAGCGGAAGGCAGACACTTAACTGATGGAGCCACTTAGGCTCCCTTGTTATTTTTTTAAGCTCCTGGCATTCCAAGAAAACTGCCAAAACATTAAGAGGAGCTGAAGGAACAGAGATCTGAGTGACCACACATGACAAGGAATACAATGTATACAAAACTAGTTTGGAAAAGCAACTAAAGAAGTAGTCTGTGACAACCTTAAATAATAATTAAAAAAAAAAAAAAAAGTCCCCAGCAAACCCTGTGAAAGCATAAGAATTTAATTTCCAGTGTTACCACATTATAATATTCAAATGTCTAATTTTCAACAATAAAAAAATCACAAGCATGCAAAACAAAAAAATAAAAAAACAGAAAAACAAGAAAAGTATGATCCATTCAAAATAACAAATTTTAGGGGAACCTGGGTGTCTCAATGGGTTAAGCCTCTGCCTTTGGCTTGGGTCATGATCTCGAGGTGCTGGTGATGACCTCGAGCCCTGCATCGGGCTCTCTGCTCAGTGGGAAGCTTGCTCCCCCCACCCCGCCTGCCTCTCTGCCTACCTGTGATTTCTGTCTGTCAAATAAATAAATAAAATCTTTTAAAAAATAAGAAATAACAAAATAACCAATTTTATAAAATTTAACTAAATAAATAGTCTCCCCGAGAAATTTTAGACATTGGAGTAACTAGAAAAAAGACTTTAAAATAACTGCCATTTAGTAGGCTTAAAGAGCTAACAGAAAGCATAGACAAAGAACTAAAGGAAATCAGGAAAGTGTATGTATATAATGTAAATTTGAATAAAAGAAAATTATAAAAAGGAACCAAATTCTTGGGCTGCAAATACAAGTTAAATGAAGTACAAATAAAGTCCACTAGGAGGGTTCAACAAATTATTTGATCAGGCAGAAGAAAGAATCAGCTAACTTGAAAATCAGTAAATTGAAATGATAAGTCTGTGGAGCAGGAAGAAAAATGAAGAAAGGAGATAGGCCTAAGAGTCCCATGGGACACCATCAAATGGACCAACATATAGGAGTTGGAGAAAGAGAAAAGAGATAAAAGAGCAGAAAGATTATTTGAAGAATGAAGGGATCAAAACTTTCAAGTTTGAAAAAATACATGAATTTACAAATCCAAGGAACTCAATAACTTCCAAGTAGTGTAAATGCAAAGAGACCCACAGTAAAACACAGTATCAGACTACTAAATCACAGAGGAAATCTTGAAAGCAGTGAGAGAATCAAAACATGTAAGAGATCTTCAGTGGTATTATCAATTGATCTTTCATCAGAATCCATGGAGGCCAGAAGACAGTTAGATGACACATTTAAAATATTAAAAGAAAAAAAATCTTGTCAACTGAGAACTCTATACCCAGAAAAATGTCCTCCCAAAACAATGAAGAAATTGAGATAATCCCAGATTAACAGAAGTTCAGGGAGCTTGTTACCACTAGACCTGGTCTACGAGAACTAACAGTAGTCATTCAATGTGAAATGAAAGAACAATAGTCAATAATGGAAACCCAAATCAAGAAATAAATATCTCCAGCAAATGTAAGATGTAGGCAAATATAAAAACCAGTATTACTGTCATTTTGGTTTATATCTCCACTTTAATTTTCTACAGTATTTAAAAGACAAAGACATAGAAAATAATTATAAATCTATCTTATTTGGCACACAATGTAAAATGATGTAATTTGTGATATCAGTAACAAAAAACGGGAGACAGGGGCCTTTGGGTAGTTCAGTCAGTTAAGCGTCTGACTCTTGATTTCAACACAGGTCATTATCTCAAGGTCATGAGATCAAGCCCCATGCAGGATCTGTGTTGAGCATGGAGCCTGCTTAATATTCTCTCTACCCTACCCCCCCTACTGTGCTCATACTCTCCTGCTCTCTAAAAAAAAAAAAAAGATGATAAAATAAAAATAAAAGGGACTCTTTCCCTTGAAATAAATAAATAAAGTTATCAGTTCAAATCAGTTTATTTGATATCAGTTCAAATTAGATTATTATAACTTTAGGTTGCTTTTTGTGATGTTCATAGTAACCATAAAGACAATATCTATGGAGGAGGAAACAAGGAAAAAATGAGAAAATCTAAAGTCACTACAAATAATGAAATAAACACAAAGATAGCAATAATGGAGGAAGTGAGGGACAAAAAAGCTCTAAGACATACAGAAAACAAATAGCAAAATGGCAGAAGTAAATTCTTCTTTATCAGTAATTATTTTAATTGTAAGAGTAGATTACAATAAAAGGCAGAAAAGGGAAGAATAAATTTGAAAAACACCATAATCTGGGTGTGCAAGTTTCATTCAACATTCAAAAGTTAATTGATGTAATCCATCACATCACAGGCAAAACAAGAAAAAATCACATCATCCAATTAATGGATTTAGAAAAAATCATTTCACCAATATCAACTCCAATTCATTATAAAAACTCAAAGCAGACTAAGAATAGAGAAGAACTTCATCAACTTGATAAAGAACATCTACAAAAAACCTACAGCTACCATCATACTTATTGGTAAAACAAAACAAAAACAAAAACACAAAAACATTCCCACTAAGATCAGGAACAAAGCAAGAGTATCCCCAAAGGGATACATATTGAAAAGGAAGATATAAAACTATCTTTGCAGCTGAGATAATAATCTATGCAGAAAATCAGGAAGAATTGGCCAAAAAAAAAAAAAATTGGAAATTATAAGTGATAATAGCCAGGTTGCAGGATACAAGTTTATACATAAAAGTCAATCATTTTCCTATATACCATCAATGAACAAGTGGAATATGAAATTTAAAACACAATACCATTTACATTAGCACCTCCAAAAATGAAATACAAACGGTATAAATCTAACAAAATATATACAAGTCCTCTAGGTAAACTATAAGATCTGCCTAAAGAAATAAAAGAACCAAATCGATTCCATGTTAATGATAAGAAGATTCAGTATTGTCAGGATGTTAGTTCTTCCCAAAATGATACATAGATTGAATGAAATCCCAAGGAAAATCCCAGCAAGTTACCTTGTGGTTATTGA
This sequence comes from Enhydra lutris kenyoni, assembly GCF_002288905.1. Taxonomy (NCBI): domain Eukaryota; kingdom Metazoa; phylum Chordata; class Mammalia; order Carnivora; family Mustelidae; genus Enhydra; species Enhydra lutris. Next base: position 75,129,335 of record NW_019154087.1, read on the forward strand.
CAAAATGATTCTAAAATTTATATGGAGAGGCTAAAAAAGCAAAATATCCAAAATACCCAACATAATATTGGAGGAGACCAAAATCAGAAGACTGATGCTACCCAACTTCAAGAGTTCGTATAAGGCTACAGTAATCAGGGCAGTGTAGTACTGGTAAAAAAAAATAAACAAAAAAACGGACAAGTATATCAATGGAAAAGAATACAGACCCCAGTAATACACTTACGCAAATACAGGCAACTAATCTTTGATAAAGGAGCACATGGATATTTACTGCTGTTGTATTCATAATTGAGAAAGTTTGGAAGCAACCAAGATGTTCTTCAGTAGGTGAATGGTTAAATAAATTGTGGTATATCCAGATAATGGAATACTTTTCAGGGCTAAAAAACAATGGAAGACTATTTAAGAGTTAGGAAAAGACATGGAGGAAATTTTAAATGCATATTACTGCGCAAAAGTCACCAATGTGAAAAGGCTACATACCATATGATTTCAGCTATATGGCATTTTGGAAAAGGCAAAACTCTGGAGACTATGATGATTAATGGTCTGTGTCAACTTGGCAGGCCATAGGGTGCAATGATTAAATACGATTTTTGGGTGTCTTTGAGGATGTTTCTGAATGAGATTAGCATTTTAATTAGTGGATTTAGTAGACTACCCTAAGGCTAACGCTAAATTGGTATCATTCAATACATTGAGGGATTGAATTAAATGCAGAGGGGGCACCTGGGTGGCAGCTGGGAAGGTATCTGCCTTCCACTTGGGTCTTGAGCTCAGAGTCCTGGGATCAACCCCTGCCTGGGGCTCACTATTCAGTGGAGAGTTTACTTCTTCCTCTCCCTCTGTGCCGCACCCCCACCCTGCTCCCGCTCCCTCTCTCAAATAAAATCTATAAATAAAAAAATAAATACATAAATAAATAAAACAAAATAAATAAAATGAAGAGAGAATTTGTTCCCTGCAGCAATTATTGCTGTGGTGTTCTTATGGAGAATGTCTATGTCCCTCATTTCTTCCACATTGATTAGTTGGAATTCTTCTGTAAGAAAAAGTCCTTTCTACCTCATTTATTTATTTATTCATTATTTACATCAATATAGACTAGAGGATATTTATATTGCTTTTTTATTATTTGATTTTATGATCTGAGAGCCCAAATCTCAGCCCTGAAAATGAAAGGAAAGTTTGAATATTATCAGAATCTAGGTTAGGGTAACAGAAACCTACTTTGATGACTTAAGCCAAAGGATAGGAGGAAGACACAGACTTGGCAAAGCTGGAGAACTAGCCTGGAAAAGGGCAGGAACCCAAGGCAGTCCCAGAGACAGGAAACCCGTAGACAGTGGCCTCCAGGCAGCGTTAACCTTCTCAGAGAGGCCCTCAGCTGATGGGGACCAGTCCTCCTGCTTTCGGCCTCTCCCTCACTCTGACCAGGATTCAAATCCAGTGGAAGTGCCTGTTCTTTGGCTGGAAAGGAAAGGGGCTGATGATATTAATACCAGACTGTTTCCCTGAGAAAGAGAGGAAATGGATGATAGGTAGCCAGAAACCACTCACCTTTCAATCCCTTGTAAATCAATCCTCCTTCATACAGGGTCCTCAGAAACAAAAGCTTAAGCCATGCCTCTCCCCCCAAATCTCCTCCCCCATCCAGACCAGCAGCAATGCCAGTGGGTTGTTCCACTCAGCAACTTCCCTACCTGCAATCCCTCTCAGAGTAAGCTCAGGATCTCTGATGCCATCATAAGGTCTGAGGAAAACAACAACAACAAAAATAACTCTTCATGGTATGATGTGATGTATTAGGGCCATGACCCAGTGCCTCGGCCAGGTTTCTGTCCCTCGGCCTTGAACAAATGTCTTCACTTTTCTGGAAAGGGCTTCGCCTCTTCCACTGTGAAATGGGTACAGTGCCCTCATAATCTCTAAGGTCTCCTGGGAGGCTAAAAAGGCTATACTTAAGATTTTAGACTTTAAGTGCACCAGAAAAAGAGCCATAATGAGGATCATGTCGTATGAGAAAATGTTGAAGACATGGAGCTTTCCAAGAGCGTGTTAAACAGAAAATTCGACATGCTGTCTAACATCACAGATTCTAAATGTTGGAGGAGACCTTTCTTAGAGCCGTTTTCCAAAATCCTGATGTGCTTGAGAATCACTTGGGGATCTTTTAAAGCTCTTTTATTTTCTTTTTCTTTTTTTTTTTTAAAGACTTTATTTATTTGACAGAGAGAGATCACAAGTAGACAGAGAGGGGGGGGGGGGGGGGGGGGGGAGCAGGCTCCCCGCCGAGCAGAGAGCCCGATGTGGGGCTCGATCCCAGGACCCTGGGGATCATGACCTGAGCTGAAGGCAGAGGCTTTAACCCACTGAGCCACCCAGGCGCCCCGGGGATCTTTTAAAATGTAGACCTTAATTCAGTAGATGGGGTGGGGACTGCTTTGTACCCAGACTTTCCGTAATCTATGGTTCTCAGCTTTGACAGCACATCGGGATCACTTGAGGGGCTTTAAACAAACACTTAAACCCTCCAAGCCCCCAAACGAGATTCTGATTCATTCCTTCCCGAAACTCCCAGGTGAGTCTAACAGGCCTCGAAGTCTGAGAATCCCGGCCTTAGACCCGCGCTTCTCCAACTTCCGCGCGCATGAGCATCACCTGGAGGGCTTGTTAAAACAGAGCTCGCGGGGCCCCGCCCGTAGAGATCCTGACTCTACAGGTCTGGGATGAGGCCCCAGATTTTCACGTCTAACAGGTTCTCACGGGACGCTGACTCTGCTGGTCCGTGCCTTGGGGGTCATCTCACTTGACAATGATGTTTCCCATGTGGGAAACCAAGAAGAAATGACTGTACCAGATCTCCCGACTCAGGTTCCTGGGCCATTTCCTCAGCCAATCCTTCCAAATTCCTCTCCTGCGTCCCGCCCTCATCCCCAGGTCCCTGCGAAGCCGCTCAACGCCAGACAGAGCCGGTTCTCGGGGGCTACAGAGTGCCGATTTCCGAGTCGTGGAAGTTCCCTGCAGAGGGGCGCGCACCTTGACGGGGCCCAAGCGAAGTCGGGAAGGCTGGCACTGCGGCTGCGGGACACGCTGCGCGCGCGGGACTCTCACGCGCTCCCAGCCGTTCCTTAGTTCTCCACTTTGTCGGTCAGAGGAGGTGGCCTAGACTTGCGGGGAAAGGGTTGCCAAGACAGCCGGGGCCCTCCACCCCGGGCCCCTCGTGACCCGGCGCCTTAGCCGCGGCCCCGGCGGAAGAAAGGGATTGGTGCGCGGAGGGGCGGGTTCGGACGCAGAGACGATAAAGGCGCGGAGCACTGGGCGCGGGCTCGGGTTTCTGCTAGCGGCGCTGGGGTCTCGGGCCGCGCGCTGCTCCAGCTCCCATTCCCGCGCCGCAACACAGCACCTCCGGGTGCCTCAGTCGGAAGGTAAGTGCGGAGCTCCGGGACGTTACCCCGGCCGCTGTCCCCGGGAGCAGATCCCCGTTTAGGAGAGGAGGCTGATGTCGCGGGCCCCCCTGGCCCCGGCGTGAGCGCGGTCTCCAGCCTTCGACACGGAGCTGCGAGGCGCGGGGTCGGGGGCGCTGCTTCGGTCCACAGGAGGCGACACCCGGCCCCTTCCACTTTGCTAGGACACCCTCCAACAAGGAATAAGGATAGGCGCGGCCGTTCTCCTAAAACCGGTTTACCCAGTCATCTCCCGGAGAAGATGGGACCCTACACCCTTCCCACCGAGAGCCGGGCTCAGGCCCCGTGTCTTCTTGGGTTCCCTCTCCCGGGCGTCCACCTCCCGCTCTGCAGAGCCAGACCTCTGAGACCCTCTGTATCTCCAACTTAGAGCTCTGGGGTATTCCCTAAACTTTTTCTGTCTTTCGGATCATCACCACGGTAAGTCCAGACTTGACCAGCTCGTTGGTGGAGTCTTTACATTGAGCAGTTTGCTAAGTGCTCTTCATAGACTGCTCTATTAAATGTTCTCAACAATCTAGTGGGGCAGTCCTATCATTATCCCCCAAGACTGAGGAACCTTGAGGTTTGGCAGAGGAGCGTACTCAGACTCACGCCGCGAGAGAGTGGCGGTGACCTGAGGCCCCTGGGCTTGTCGAGTTACCCGGTGAGGAGAGGCCGGGAGGAACCGCGCTGGAGCGGGGATGGTGGTGCGGAGAAGGTGCCCTCAGCGCGGCCACGGGGTTGCTTCCTGTTGGTCTTCTTGGGTATTTGATCGTACCTCTTGAGGGAGAAGTGTGGCGGTGGTGGAAGGAGGGTTTGGGACTCAGCGAATCCGGTTTCCTACCCCTCTTGGTGTTTAGTACTTGTCAGACCTTGGGCTTGGCAGTTCATCCTGCAAAAGGGAGAAAAGATCCCAGCTTCAGGAATACAGCGAGGGTTAAGGAAAGCAGGCGTTTCACCCGTGCTCGGTAGTTAGGAAGTGCCTGATTTTTCTTTGGGCCAGTTCTATTAAGAGTACGCATTTATTTATTTTTTAATTTTTTTAAAAGATTTTTTATTTATTTATTTGACAGAGATCACAAGTAGGCAGAGAGGCAGGCAGGCAGAGAGAGAGGAGGAAGCACGCTCCCGAGTAGGGAGCCCGATGCGGGGCTCGATCCCAGGACCCTGAGTTCATGACCGGAGCCGAAGGCAGAGGCTTTAACTCACTGAGCCACCCAGGCGCCCCAAGAGTACACATTTATTATGTAATGAACCGGAAGATTTGAAGAAGAGACTGCCTTGCAAATGCGTTTTGTAAGGGTTATTGGTCCTTAAAGCAGACTAAGAGGTGGGAGAACCTGTGGGCTTGGGGTGCAGGGCGGGGCGGGATGGGGGCGGTGAACAGAGGGCAGGAATCAGCAGCTTAGTGTAGGAGGGTCTGGTGCCAGGAAATCATCAACTAGGCAAATGGCACCCCTTTCCTGAAAGCAGTTTTACAGAGTGCAGGGTAGGAAGCCCCACTTTGAGGGGTAGGGAATTAAGGTTGAGAGCAACCGACTCCTGGAGACCCCTGAGACTGGAAGAAGAGATGAACAAGAACAGGTTTCAGCAGGTTTATGAGCAGAGGGGGAAGAACAGGTTGGGGAGTTAAGTGGGATAAGGGCTTGGGAGTTTGAATGAGACTAGGGTTTGGTAGGCACCAGCTGGACTGTTAGGCTTCTGGAGACAGCACTGATCTCTGTTGGGTGAATTTTCTAGCTCCTCAGCAATATATGTATGTGCAGACCATTCACTGGGGCTGGAGACTTCTTTTAAAAACATGAGTTTACATGTTTTATTTTAAATTGTGGTTGCAGTCACATAATGTAAAATTTACCATGTTAACCATTTTTAACACTCAAGTGTACTCAATTGAACACTCCAGTAGTGTTAAGTATGTTCACGTTACTGTGCAACAGATCTGTAAAACTTTCTTATCTTACAAAACTGAAGCTGTATGCCAATGAATGAAACACTGATAGTCCTTCTGTGTTATCCCCCACCTCTTGGCAGGTGCCTTTCTACTTCCTTTTTCTATGATTTTCATCACCTTGGATACCTTATATAACTAACTCATAAGAGTGGAGTCTTACGGTGTTTGGCCTTTGGTAACTGGCTTATTTCACTTGGCATGTGGTAGCCTGTGGCAGGATATCCTTCTTCAAGGCTGAATAATATACTGTTGTGTGTATATACCACATTTTTTTTATCCATTCATCTGTCAGTGCTGGATACTTTTACTTTTCGTTCTTTAGTGCCCGAGATATTAATACATTCTTATTTACTGCCTCCATGGCAAGAATTATTAGACCTGGATTTTGGGAGATTACAAGCCAGTGAGAACATTAAGGGAAATTGATGGTGTGCCATCAGGGAAAAGGCCTATTTTGTTGGCCTTAAATATTTCAAATTGGAGTTTCTTTTAATATTCCTGAAACAGAAGGAGGCGAGGTGAGGGCGGTCGCCGCCAGGGTCCGAGTGTCCTGCCTTGTGTCCTTCAGCATGACCCACTGACTCCACAGCAAATCTCTGAGTAATGAAGAAAATTCGAAACTGTTTGGGAAATGGAACAATCCACAAGGCCATGGGCACAATTATAAAATTGTGGTGGCAGTGCATGGAGAGATTGATCCTGTTACAGGGATGGTTATGAATTTGGCTGACCTCAAAGAGTATATGGAGGAGGCAATTATGAAGCCCCTCGATCATAAGAATCTGGATCTGGATGTGCCATACTTTGCAGATGTTGTAAGCAGGTCAGAAAATGTAGCTGTGTATATCTGGGAAAGCTTCCAGAAATTTCTTCCTCTGGGAGTTCTTTATAAAGTAAAAGTGTATGAAACTGACAATAATATTGTTGAATATTGTTGTCTATAAAGGAGAATAGCTTTTAGGAGTTAATACTGTAGAAAGACTAATTTCTTTCCATATTCGAAAAGGTCTTTATCCTCTTGGACTATTAAGAAATCATCACATACTTGTTATGCCTCCCCATTGTGTTCGGAGTGACTGGTTGATTGAAATTGTTGTGTGTAAGATGTGTTGTGAATTCAAATCTGTCTTAAAACATCCTGAGTGACATTTAGAGAGTCCTTATTTATAGATTAAAAATCACTTCATTTTCAGTAAAATGTTGTGTTGTGAAATTTAAAAGTAAAATAAATCCATTTTTGTTTTTCCATTAAAAAAAAATTCCCCAAAACAGAATTATTTATCTTTGGAGCAGTCACAGTTGAAATAAGTTTCTCCCCTAAGAAACCAAAGTAATTTTTTCTGCAAACAGGGGCATTCTGTTATAGTGTATGTGTGTATGGTGTAGACAAACCCTTGTTATTTCCTGTTTTCTCCTTCTGGTCTGTTCCACACTGTTTGGTGAGTACTGACATACATCAGTTACTGGTAGGAATTTCTCATAAGCGCTCACAACTCACGAGAGAGATAGCCATATTGTCTCCTGGCACCTAAGACTAATGTTTCCAGGGGCGCCTGTGTGGCTCAGTGGTTTAAGCCTCTGACTTCGGCTCGGGTCATGATCCCTGGGTCTTGGGATGGGGCCCCGCATCGGGCTCTCTGCTCAGCACGGAGCCTGCTTCCTCCTCTCTCTCTGCCTGCCTCTCTGCCTATTTGTGATCTCTCTGTCAAATAAATAAAATCTTAAAAAAAAAAAAAAAGACTAATGTTTCCAAAACCTAACTCTGTCTTCTCATCTGACCTACTTCCCCAGGGAGCCCATTCTTACAGCAGCATACATTAGAGACCTCAGTATTAACCTCCTTGATTCCTTATTTAGCTCTACCATATCCATACAATGACCAAAGGTACTTGAGCTCTGAGTCTTCATCTCTATCAGTCCCACCCTCTTCATAATGTCACTGCTGTCTTAGAGTTCTGTGGTTCATGCAGAGAGGTAAATGCCAGGAGAATGATGGGAGAAGTGGTATAATAACTACCCTGGAGAGTCCTGGGTCAGGGAGGCACTCCATTATCTCTGGGGAAGAGTCGAATTGTTCTTCATCCCTGTACAGTTAAAGTAAAGAAGGTGCTTGGGAGAGAAAGTCTGTGGACTATAATCGAATCTTTAAAGAGGGACTGAGAATCTTTGATGATTTCCCTGTATAAATTTAATAGCTAGGTTGGCAAAGCAAATTTTACTTTAGAACAGCTCTTCTCAAAATATAATCTGGGGAATCCTGGGATTCCCAGAGACCTTTTGTAGGGTCCTAGAAGTCAAAACATACTTCATAGTCTTGATTTGAAAAATTTTCTTAATTTTTAAATGATATAAAATTATTCTAAAGTGAAAGGATATTTATCTATTTTTGTATTGTTGGCTAAACAGGGGGATACTAGATAACTTGATTTTTCTACTCAGAGCTATACCATCCATGTCTGTAAGTGCTGAAAAAAATGAAACGATCTATCGGAGTTTCCTGAATAATGAAAGGGAGGAATTTACTCCAGAGAGCTAAATAAGACCTAAAAATGTGACAGATTTCATCAGTTTTACAGTTGTTAGACATTTACATTCTGTGTCTTACACTGTGGAAAGTTTTTGTATAATATTACGGTGCCAGTAGCATTCTTTTGAGAACAACCATTCAGAGTCCTCTAAAGAAAAATGAACTGAATGACTTAAGTGTAGATATGATGAGCTCTTGAAAAGCCAAAAATGATTTGTTATAGCTTTCCAAACTAGCAGTGAAAAAGCTATTGAAGCATCTAGCAGGATAGGTTATCAAATTGCAGTGGCTGGAGAAACACAGGAAAGCCTTGTTTGGATGAAAAAGCATTGAAGGAAACCCTAGTCGTGTCACCTTCTAATAACAGAGAAACTTGTCAAATTAAAATTTTAGCTGCAAACATGAAGACTGTGTTAGTATCTTAACAGAAGTGTATTCTACCTTACAAATGGGAAAATTTGCAGTCGTGGCTGGATTTGTCATTTTGTTTGTGTTCATCTGGTGTCAGCACCAAACCAATCATTAGTATCTTTTTGGTGACTGCTTGGCAGCAAAAGCGATTGGTGCCAAAGTATTTGGTGTAGGATAGCTTTTTTGAAAAGTTTACCAGATTTACTTAAGAATGCCTTTTATATGACAGTAAAAATGTTAAGTAGTATTAAATCTTGACCCTTCAGGACCTATCTTTTTAGTATGTCATGTGTTAAAGGGATACACTTGTTCTGCGTTGAGGTGTGATGGCTGTCTTGAGGTAAAGCAATTGACAGCCTGGAATTTCTGACAATGATGGCAAAAAAAATGAAAGACACAGTGAGGAAGAAATTGGAGAGCCGTCCGCATGTTAGATAAAGATGGCCGCAGCTGTGGGAGTGCAGGCCTTCTCCATGTGATGCCAGACCTGAGAGAAAAGTGAGCAGATGCCAAGGTTGAAGTGGGCAGGGAAGCAGATTTTCACAGTGACAGGCACGTGAACTATGAGGAGTTTGTACTCACGATGACAGCAATGTGCAGGTGTTGTACAGAATGTGTTCAGTGTCTTGTACCAAATTATTTATCTGCCTCTTCTTCGTAACTTATCTGTAAAAGGTTTCCGCCTTGCTGTCCAGAAACATGCAGGGATGTGATTAGGACCTCATTCCTCCCTATTTTCTTCCCTTATCTTACTGTCGTTGTCCTGAAACCCTCCTTGAGAAGGCCAATCCAGTTACATGGTGCACATGGCTTCCTCTGGGTAAAGCTCAGTCCTTCTGCACACCTCAGCGGAGATGGAGTTGGTCAGATGAGGGAAGATCTGGGTTGTACCTTTGTTTTAAGCAGTTTTAGAGAGGAAGTGTCGGCATGTTGTAGAAGCAAGGAGCCATAACTCCTCCGTGGAGTATGGACTGTCAGCAATATGTGGTTCAGAGTTGCACTGTTGCACAACGGGTATATGCTCCATGTACTCACACATTATTTTTTTTGGTACTGCTGGTCCTGTACTAGGACATTTTCTTTTGTTGTTACTTGCTTTTTAAACTTTGTTTAGCCACTTAAAGAAAATTTGCTTATGGCACAATTGGCGTCAAATCCATTCCAAGTTATGTACTTGTTTTCCAATTAAAAAATTACACTTTACTCCATCCCCTCCCCCCCGCCCAAAAAAGAATCAGAGTTCTTACCTGGGTCTTGGGTGACAATGATGGCTGAAAGGATGATTTCCCCAAAGGTCTTATGAGGGACACTTGGGCCTTTCCTATGATGTGGTCCAGAGTGGCGGCCCCTTTTCCAGGCCTGATCCCCCACAGCAAGCCAAGAGACGCTCCAGCAGAAGGCTCTCTTCTGCTTGTTTGGCAAAGTTAGCTGGGAGGGAAGGCTGTAGGGGCTTTGAATGCTGTGTATTAGTCTTCTCTCCTCAAGGTACGGAGTTGAATGTGGGAGAAGGCTAAGTTCAGATCTTAAAGGGTCTTCAACTGTAGTTTACAAAGATAAGATGGTTAGATCTGGTGATCTCGTTGGAAGGGGGTGGGTCACTGGAGTTGGCTCTGAAGTTTCCTCGGCCAGCTCTGTTGCAAATCTTACTGTGGAAGCCACAGGGCCGTGTGCAGAGTGCAGGAGGCCTGACTTTAGAGGGTGGGAAGCATCAGAGCCCGCTGTGTGGCTCTGATTTACTCTTGGGACACACTTGCCTGGGTGCTGGGGCAGGAGGTTGGGGGGGTGGTGTGTGTGTGTGTGAAGGCCCTTCTTGTACCTCCAGTTGCAGCCTTGTGCAATTGGACCGTCTTGACCTCTTAAGGCCAGAACTGATGTCATGGTCTGTAACCAATAAAACTGGTGAGGAAGAGGAGGGGGACTAAGATGTTCATGGTCTGGAAGGAAAGGAGAAAACAACTCTTCCAGATGATCCTTTTGAAAGGAGAGGGCAGCAAAACAAAGGGGTCACAGCTTACTGAATGTCACCGAGGACCTTTTTCTCTTAACCATCTGCTTTTCTAGTCTGGTTCACTCCAAGGATAATATCTGAGTGTTTGCACAAGATGGAAAAGGCACTAAGTTATTTAATCTGGGACCTGTCTGTGCCTTTCGATGGTGCATGGACAGACTGTGACCAGCTGTAAGGATGCGAAGGCTTTGTTGGGATGCACTGACTTGGTGTTTCCAGGTCCATGCACGGTCCCCTCCACGGTAACCGTTAGATGCAGGCGATGTCAGCATTGTGCAGTGTCAGTTCTAAATCTCTGCCCGGCTTTTGTCTGCCCGCCGGGTTTGATCCCCTTTTCACAGAGCCCAGCTCACACAGGAGGCTCTTGACAGGCTTCCCGTTGGCCCACTCAGCAGTCTCTTTAGTTCAGTTCGGGAGTCCAATCTGCGTTGTGCCCGTGAGCTTGTGTTCAGAGGGGTCGGGAGCATAAAAGGTTGTGTAATTAACTCTGCTCCTTTTTTATTGCAGGGTGTTTGCAGGGAAATGCTGATCACTAAGATGCTGCGGCAGGTTGTGGGCCAGATGCTGGGGAGCCCAGCCTGTGGCTGCTGGACAGCTGCCCCGCCGCTCCGGTTTCTGGGCACCTCCCCTCGGCAGATTCCAGCAGATACCAACTTTCACTCTGCCTCCTTCTCTGGAACAGACCAGCCACGTGTCTTAATTACAGGTTGGGCTTTTTTTTTTTTTTTCCACATTTGCAACTTGATGATGATTCTTCTTCTTCTCCTCCTCCTCCTCCTTCTCCTTCTTCTCCTTCCTTTCTTTTCCTGTGCTGTTTCTGGATGGCTTTGGAAGGGCTACCATGCCACCAGCTAACATGTATTCATCAGAAATAACCTTTTCCACAATTGGCTTCCTCCAGAATGGCAAGCCCAAAATCCTTATTCTGTCACTGTTGCCAGTGCTTTCTTTTTATGTTATAATTTTTTATTGTCTGAAGGTTGGCTCTAGGAAACAGGGGGCCAGGAAGCTGCTGTGTGGCTGAGATCGCCTGGGGGCGAGGGCTGCCTGGTAGCAAATGTGCAGGGGCTACGGTGTGGGTGGTGCCTCAGGTGCATCTTTTCTTGGCTGACCTCCTCAACCCAAACTCCACATCATCCATGCCCCGCAGCTGTTGCATGTTTGTGTGTGGGAGACAGAAGAAACATGTTAGGGCCTGCCCAAGGAACCCATCCCCCCATCTTGGAATGTCGTTAATCTCACCGTCGCCAGACTTGCTCCCTGTGCTCCTTACCTCCTGTCCACCCAGCCCCTGATGCTATGCCCTCCTCGCTCCAAGCTTCACCTGGCACTCCAGGTCCTTCCAGCCAACACAAGCCCACCTCTGATGTGATGGACACACTTTATTTCCTTCTTCCCACCATCCCCTTGGCTTCTTACATTCCTCACAGTGTGTGTGTTTCTTTCATTTCCGCCTCCTCGTCTCTGGCTGGAAATGGACTTCAGGTTGTAGTCACTTCCCCTCTATACCGTCCTCCCTGGTTTGCTCCACTTACCTGGTGCTGGTTTGCTCCCTCCCTCCTCCACCAACAGAGCATCTTCTAGAACCTGGTGGTGGTGTCAGTGGGCCTGGTTCCAGTCCCATGGTAACAAGCACTTACAGGAAATCCCACTTTCTGTATCTCCCTGCCTCATTTACCTCTCTCAGATGAAATTTGCAGTTTCGTTCCCCCAGCTGTACTCCCAACCTCCAGCTCACCCATTTCAATCAGTGGCATTTTTTTTAAAAGATTTTACTTACTAAAAAAAAAAAAAAAAGATTTTATTTATTTGTCAGAGAGAGAGAGAGAGAGAGAGAGTGCACAAGCAGGGGGTGGGACAAAGGAGAGAAAGAAGCAAGCTCCCTGCTGAGCAGGCAGCCCAGTGGGGTGTGGGGCTTGATCCCAGGACCCTGGGATCATGACTTTAGCCAAAGGCAGACGCTTAACCAACTAAGCCAACCAGGCATCCCTCTCAGTGGCATTTTTTTTTTAAAGGTTTTATTAATTTATTTGACAGACAGAGATCACAAGTAAGCAGAGAGGCGGGCAGAGAGAGAGAGAGAGGGAAGCGGTTCCCTGAGATCATGACCTGAGCCGAAGGCAGAGGCTTAACCTACTGAGCCACCCAGGTGCCTCACTCAGCAGCATTTTTGAGCCTCTAAATTAGGAAGCTCTAATTTTAATTTTTAAAAATTAAAAAAAAATTTAGTTTTCTTCGTGGCTCCTTGTCAATTCAGTTGTCTTCCCTTTTCTCGGATGACTTCCTGGTTTGTCCCCCTTTTCCCCTCTTGTACCCCAGCCCAGTCCTAATGGGGGATGGGCTTCTTGATAATCCTACCAGAGGTTGATCTCAAATTTTCTGTTTGGCTTTTGAGTGTTTTGGCTCCTGTTGCACTCAAGCTTCAGAGCCCATCAAATAATGAGGGCAGGTCTGAGAGGGAATTCCTGGCTTAAGAGGCTAGGAGGTTGTCCGGCTTTCTTGTGATTTTTTTCTCTTCTTGCACCATTGCTTCCTGTCAGCCACCCAATGCTAGAAAGAGTTTTGTCTCTGCAACTAATATCACCTACATCGATCTCTGTTCTTGTGTGGAGGATGTAACTTAGTTTTATCAGGTCAGAGTGGGGCCTTCCCTAATAAGCTGAGATTGCCCTACAGTCTTATTCTGTTACTATGTTCTGGGAATAAATGAACTGGTAAGATATGAATTAAAGTTCCACTTTTTTCTTCTTCATCTAGGGGGTCTTGGCCAGCTTGGAGTAGGGCTTGCTAACCTTTTGAGGTAAGAGACCAAAAAGCTGAAATTGAAAATCTGAGTTCTTTAGTATGTACAGCTTGTCTTTGGCAACATGTAATCGTTTTATTTTGTTCTTAATATCATAGACATGTAGCAGGTCTGTGGCTCATCGTCTCCCCCACTGGTCCTTTGCCCTATTTGAAAGCACATTTTCATTGGGCCAGTTATATCCTAGATGTACCAAGTCACATGTTTTGCTCTTCCCTACAGGAAACGATTTGGGAAGGACAATGTGATTTTGTCTGACATAAGGAAACCCCCCGATCACATCTTCCACAGCGGTAAGAAATCAAGATGCCTTGTTTTTGTTTCATTTTGATTTTCAAAATGTAGTTAGAGAGGCGGCTCATGGGATCAGTGTGTACAACAGCTCATAACCAGGCTTGTGATGAAAAGAAAGGTGTTACTGAGGCTCAATTGTGTGACTTTTAAAAATTCCCTATTTGGAGGCACCTGGGTGGCTCAGTGGGTTAAGTGCCCAATTCCTGATTTCAGCCCCAGTCACGATATCAGCGTCGTAAGATTGAGCCGCACGTCTGGCTCCATGTTGGGCGTGGAGCTGACTTGGGATTCTCTCTCTCCCTTTCATTCTGTGCCTCACCCCCCCAACTCACTGTCTCTTTAAAAAAAAAAAAAACCCTCATTCCTAATTTGATCCCTCGTAGTTCTGTGAAATGTCTTGCAGTTAATGCTGCTTCTTGTTAAGAGTTACAAGAACAGGAGAACTCTTTCAAACTTGAAGTAAAGTTTGGGGATGATATCTTTGTGCGTTATTTGGGATAGTATCTTTGGAATAAAAACTTTGATTCCTGCCTTTTTGAGTCTTTAATTTCTTTGCTCGGAGGGAAAACAAAAATCAAGTTCTGTAATGAGAAAAAAGAACTTTAAAACTTTGGAGAAATTAATCCTCCTATTTCCACATAGATTTGCTCTTTAAAAAAAGAAGAAGATGATGATGATTTATTTATTTATTTTAGCAAGAGGGAGAGAGAGAGAGAGAGAATCCCAACAGAGTCAGACTCTCCGTGCTAAGCACAGAGCCGAACACGGGGCTTGATCTCACAACCCTAAGATCATGACCTGAGGTGAAATCAAGAGTTGGGCCCCAACATAAATTTGCTTTGAAACTGCTGTGCACACACACAAACACTGCAAAGTCCTCAAGTTTTCTCCTACCTTAGAAACATGGTTGTAAGGTCTCCAGGTCCTTCCTGGTACTTTGCTATAAGCGGGGGAAGTTGCCACCGAACCAGCCTGGCTCTCCCTAGCTCATGCCTGTGGTTCTTCTACACCAAGTTGTATGTTCTTTTAAAAACCCACTTCTCTAGCCTTTTTAAAATGGGTAACTTTTTGGCAGAGTGAAATTACTGTGCCTGTAGGGGGGCTATTAACAGCACCAACTTGGGAGCCAGATACCCCGGTTCTCCCACTCACTCTGATCCTGGCTAGTGCTTCTCTGTGCCTCAGTTTCCCTCCCGGTCAGATATATCTCCCTGAAAGGCTGTATGAGAGCTAAGTATACAGAAAGGCCTTGGACAGCGTGTGGCAAGTTTAAGTCCTTCATGAGCGCGAGCTTCTGTTACCTAGGGGGTGGCTGGGGTTTGTTCTTCTGTAAGCAAAATGCTGCACAGCGTCCAATGATCCAGCCATCCAGTTGACCCTAATGGAATTCACGAGCCAACTGGGGTGGGGGGGGAAGGTCCCCTTGGCTTTTTAAACCCCTAACTTGTGCTTCTCTGGTTTTGTTGTGTTCCTTGTAGGCCCGTTTATTTATTCCGACATTCTGGATTATAAGAATCTTCGGGAGATCGTGGTAAACAACCGCATCACCTGGTTGTTTAATTATAGTGCTCTGCTCAGTGCCGTCGGGGAAGCGAACGTGTCCTTGGCCAGGGCCGTCAATATCACCGGTAAGTTTCTGGGTCTTGCCCAGGATGGCTGATTTGTCAGCTCTTCCAGTTCTTCTGCAGGAGATTTTTGAGACGGTGGTCGTCATGTCTGTTCCTTGCAGGATTGCATAACGTCCTGGATGTCGCCGCAGAGCACAGTTTGCGATTGTTTGTGCCTAGCACAATCGGAGCTTTTGGACCTACTTCTCCCCGGAATCCAACTCCCGATCTCTGTGTGCAGAGGCCCAGGACCATCTACGGGGTGTCCAAGGTCCACGCCGAGCTCATGGGAGAAGTAAGCCTTGCTTGGCAAGATGACTCAGCGTTGCCTTTTCTGTTCTCTTTGCCTCATACACTTGCTGATTCATCCTTGGAGAGGATGTTTACCTCTACCCCCGCCCCCAGCCCAGCCCCCAGAAGTGCTCCCAAACTGATTGTGTTTGCCAAGTGGCAGGAACTGAATGCTCCTGAAGAGCTCCTTAGCCCTTGGCCATGTATAACACACAGCACTTCCCAGAGGCCCCTCAATGGCACCCTCTTGTTCATTTGCTGTCTGTCTTACTGGTACTGCTCCGTTCTGTCAGGCTCCCAGTATTGGCAGTAATGGGAGGTGATTTTTGAACATTGTGTTATGGAGAAGGTCAAAGGAGTTTTGGTTTGTTTTTTGTTTTTTTTAATATTCTTTGTCTTTAAAACTCTGTGCTAACGGAAGCCTGGGTGACTCAGTTGGTTAAGCCTCTGCCTTTGGCTCAGGTCATGATCCCAGGGTCCTGGGATCAAATCCCACATTGGGCTCCCTACTCAGTGGGGAGCCTGCTTCTCCTCTCCTACTCCCCCTGCTCGTGCTCTCTCTCTGTTTCATTCTCTCTCTCTCGCTCAAATAAAATAAAATTTAAAAACTTAAAAAAAAAAAACAACTCTAGGACAAGTGTGAGTGGTGTCTGCTCCTTTAGCTGAGGTATCAGGCATTGCCCTCCTCCCCCGCAGTCCTCCCCTGAGCTCTGTGCCATTCTGCAGTACAGGAACATGCTCCTGGAGGATTGTTTGGGGGTGTCGAGCAGTGACTCTATTCCAAAGAAAGACTGAAAATCAGCACAGGCTGATTTATTATTGACCGTGTTGATATGTCACCAGAATGATTTTTTTGAACGTGAAAGTGGAAGAGTTACTTGTTAAAGAAAAGTGAGTGGCCCTCAGAAATTCTAGTCTCGCTTCCTTTAGGAATATTTCAATAGAACTGCATGGAAAGATACTCTGCTCCATCCCCCGCCCCCCAGGAAAGAGCTCTTCTTCTCTTTGCATTGCTCTGTCTTGTTTAAAGCATTTGTTTTAAAATTGCCTTTCTCTTTTTTGTAGTATTACCATTACCGGTATGGGTTAGATTTCCGATGCTTGAGATATCCTGGAATTATTTCAGCGGACTCCCAGCCTGGAGGAGGAACAACTGGTAAGTGCTGTTTTCCGTTTTTGCCCTAAGTAAGATAGGCTTTCTACGTGCAGTGAAGAGCGGCAAGGGACCAGCTATCTTTTTAGCTGTGTGCTGACCCCGAGTTTCTGCGCCCTCTCTGGCAAGTACATCTGAGAAGCTCATGGAATCCCATTGACTTGAACGTGTTAAGGGCAGCTCATGCTGGTGCTGCAAATCCAGCCCGGGATTAGCCATCCCCAGTGCTAGAATCAAACAGGTAACATTCGAGAACAAATTTGTCATGTCGAATTTATAATGTAGGAGAACACCAAATAGGAAATAGCCTCTTTCTTTGAATCCAGCCTTCGTTTCTTAATGCAGAGAACTCCGTGAAAATGGACTATATGTATGCATTGCATGTTGTTAAAGGAGCATAAGTGTTGTTGTTGTCGTTATTTTTATTATTATGAGTTTGAACTCAAGCATGCGTTATGTTCAGTAACTCCCATATTAGAAATCCTTCCCATATGAGGGGCTCTGAGATATAATATAAAAGCTAAACCTTGGGACACCTGGGTGGCTCAGTCTGTTAAGCGTCTGCCTTATGCTCAGGTTATGATCCTAAGGTCCTGGGATCGAGTACCACGCTGGGCTTCTTGCTCAGTGGGAAGCCTGCTTCTCCCTCTACCTGCTGCTCCCCCTGCTTGTGCTTGCTTGCTCTTTCTTTCTCTGACAAATAAATGAATAAAATCTTAAAAAAAAAATAAAAGCTAAACCTTGGCAAAATCTGAGAGATTTAAAATTTATTTTATTTACTTATTTATTTATTTATTTGAAAGAGAGAGAGAGCACAAGCAGGAGGAGCGGCAGGCAGAGGGAGAAACAGGTTCCCTGCTGAGCAAAGAGCCCTATGTGGGACTTGATCCCAGGACCCTTATGACCGACCTCAGCTGAAGATAGATGCTTAACCAACTGAGCCACCCAGGCATCCCCAAATCTGAGGGATTTTAAAGGAGATTTTTGTTGGGGTTACTTTTTAAAAAGTTTTTTGCCTTAATACAATACTCTGCAATTATGCACTGGGAATCCCTCAGGATCTTTGTTTTTTTCCAAGGGGTCCAAGAGGTCAAAACTCTTTCTGTATCAGTATGAAGCTGTCATTTGCCTTCCTTTCATTCTCCTTTACAAGTGCACTGTGGAGTTTTCCAGAGACTGTGTGATGTGTGACGGCCTAGTGGGCTGAACACACAAGGAAACCGGAGACTCCAGCTTTCTGTTACTGAGCCAGCAACGAGACATGGTCAAAATGTAAAACACGCCATTCTTTTCACTAAGCCTTCTTTTGTTTGGAAAATACATTCTTCTTCATATACAATATCATACATATGACTACGTGATGGGTTTATTATTATCATTTTAAGATGTAGCAGTGTTTTTTTTTAAATGCTCTGTTACTTTCTGGCATAGTAGATATTGATGTAACCCACACTCCTAAGACCTCTTTGGGGGTCCTCAGTGATGCTGAGGAGCATAAAGAGCCTAAGGTGTTTGAAAACCACTGACCTAACGCATTCATCATTTTGTTACAAGATGACTCACAGACAGGATTCTCTTTCAGATTATGCAGTCCAGATCTTCCACGATGCCCTAAAGAATGGCAAATTTGAGTGCAACCTGAAACCCAGCACGAGGCTCCCAATGATGTATATTGATGACTGCCTCAGGGCCACTCTGGAAGTCATGGAGGCCCCGGCAGAGTCCCTCTCCATAAGGACCTACAATGTCAATGCCATGAGCTTCACCCCTGAGGACCTGGCCCAGGAGGTTCTCAAGCACATACCAGAATTCCAGATCACATACAACGTGGATTCTGTTCGACAGGCCATCGGTGGGTACATCATTGCAACTCCCCTCAAAATCCAAGTGAAGCTTCGGTTGGCACTGTGAGTCCCTTGAGGACATAAAGCATGGAGAATAAGGAGGTTCTGGACACATTCTGAAGAAGAAGCTGTTGTTGAGACAACAGATGCTGCAGTTTGGGGCACTGATATCTAAAGGGGGTGGAATCATCCTATTCCAAATAAATAGCTTGTCAGCATTTCACCATTTTATTGTTGAAACATAAAACCAGACAACAGCATAAGAAAATGTCCGTGGGTTTTCTGATGCTGTGACTGCCACTATGGCTTTGAGCACTGCTGGAGTAGAAGATTGCTGCCCTACAAGTCCATGGGAGATTTTAATAGTCACAATCCTCAGTGCCTGATTGTGGGCATGTAATAGAATCTTCTGATCTAAGAGGGTGGCTATGTATGTGCATAATGGCCACTCTGGTTTCCTTGGAGGAGGAATTTCGGAGGGTGAATTTCTTTTGTGGCATTTTGTATGGTAGACCTTTATATAAAATGTGCTAGACATTTTTGCAAGTCCACAGCCTGAGTAATTTAAGCTTCTCTTCCATGTCTTTTCCTAGCGGATAGTTGGCCGATGAATTTTGATGACAGCAATGCTCGGAAGGACTGGGGGTGGAAACACGAATTTGATCTTCCAGAGTTGGTGACAACGATGTTGAACTTCCATGGTTCTGATACTAGAGTTGCCCATGCTAACTGAGGGAATTGGAAAGGAGAGCTCACGTGTCCCGGACTGCTGTCCAAGGAAAACCATAATGACCCCGAGGAAACTAGATTATCTGGAATGGAAGGACTAATTGGATGAGATTTTGGCAGCTCATATTGAACTGCCGGATTGGAAAATCAGGTTGGCTTTTGCATTTTCAAAATGCTGTAGGCTTGGTGGTAGGACTTCTAAACCTTTGCTGTTTGCCTAAACTTGCCCAAACACACATATCACAGAACGAAGACTTCAGTCAGAATAATTGCCATTTCCTTAATTCAGATGAATTAAGCCTTTTGGGGAAGGTGGATATATGTGATGTTTGTCTTGAATTAAATTTAATTTAAATATCACTCCTAAGACTCCATTATTCTCGTGACTAGATACCAAAGATTACATTTTAAAGACTATCAAAGATGATCTCCTAATTTAAATACTGTCCCATCAGAACATAAATGTTTGCTGTATAATCCCATGTTCATAATGATCAAGAGATCTTAACATTTTTTCAAAAATTATTACTTCTAATTTACTTTTCTGTAAAAAGATAGAAAATGAAGAATATCAAAAACAATCTGGCCAGTAATAGGGAGCACCTCTTATTTGGATTACCTTCCTGTTGGTGAGCTGAGTCTTGATTATCAGGATGTTAATTCTCTTCCCTGACCATGTCTGACTCCTGGAAGAGCTTATGTAAATATGCAGGTGTCTGGGCTCCTCCCTTTCAAGTTGACTCAACAAATGGGGATGAGAATCTCCAAATGCCACCTGGTTATTCTGTTCCAGCCACGGCCCACTGGAACAAGTTCCATACTGTGGAACAGGTCCATAGTTTTCTAAAGAGAACTTTTCTTGCGACAGCCTTTTTTTTAAAATATATACTCTTAGACTGAACTTTCAGGAAAGCTGCTCTAAACACTTCTGAAGCAATTCCTATATAAGTATATAGAGATTTACTTTCTTCTAGCCACCTCCGAAGACCTGTGAAATCATTAGAGTAGAACTGCTCACGGGCATATTGGACAAAGTTAATCATGGACCAAAAGGCATTTCTATTATGTGATTAATGACAGGCTTCTATGTTTGGGATTTTTAACTGCAGGGTGGGAACATGACCTTTTTTGAAGGTTTAACTGGATTTAAAGTCTATTTAACTTGTGGGGCACCTGGGTGGCTCAGTTGGTTAAGAGTCCAAGTCTTGATTCAGGATCATCATTGAATTCAAACCCCACACTGGGCTCCATGCTGGGTGTTGCACCTACATTAAAAAAAAAAAAAAAAAATCTATTTAACTTCTAACTGGAGAACTTCTTCTTTTTTTTTTTTTTTAAGATTTTATTTATTCATTTGACAGAGAGAGAGAGATCACAAGTAGGCAGAGAGGCAGGCAGAGAGAGAAGGGGAAGCAGGCTCCCCGCCAAGCAGAGAGCCCAGTGCGGGGCTTGATCCCAGGACCCTGAGATCATGACCTGAGCCGAAGGCAGAGGCTTAACCCACTGAGCCACCCAGGCGCCCCATAGAATTGTTAGTTTTTCTAATGAGAGGGGCACAAAGTCAGGAAAAACCTGTGTTGGCATCTTGGTGACATCATTCATTGAAGTTTCTAGCTCAGTGATTTTTTCAGTATATTCATAGAGTTGCGCAACCCTCACTGAATTGTAGGCTGTTTCAACATCCTGCAAAGAAATGGTCTGTTAGCCCTCTCCACCTTGGGCAAACACTAATTTACTCTCTGGGTCTATGGATGTGCCTGTCCAGGGCAGCCCACATAAGTGGAATCACAATATCTTGTCTCTTTGAGTGGCTTTCTTAATTTAAAGTTCCTGTCATCGCATACATCACTGCTTCATCACTAATATACCACATTTTGTTTCCGTCAGTTGGGAGACATTTAGCTCATTGGCACTTTTTAGTTATGAATCACAAATGTTAACGAAAATTTGTGTAGATAATTGTGTTGTTGGAGCTCACTTATTTTTCATGGTTTGAAAAACAATTCTTCAGCTCTCTTAATTTATTCTTCATTACCTTAAAGGAACAGAAATTAATTCTTTCCATAGGAAGGGAAGAAGCAACAGAGCTGAGTGGCCCACTGTCCCTTAGACCGTAGTGTTCCAGTGTTTCAACCAGATTTCTTGGATGACCTCATACCTGGGGCCCTGTGCAGGCATTCCAGAATGGCTTCCTTAATAAATCTTTCTAAATCTACACACGCATTTCCAGGAGAAAACTGAAAGAAGTGTAAAAGAACAATGAATACTTCAAAATATATGAATTCCTATTCACTGGCATTTTTGCACCCCAATTAACACTAGAATTATAGTTGCCCTTTCTATTTACACATTCACTATGTGGGGCACATTTTGGGGTCCCAGGAGATGACTCAGTGTCAGCTATAAAAAGCTTTTCTGTTGGGAGAAGAGGTTTTTTGTTTTTGTTTTTCTTTTTTTATGGTTAATTTGGAAATGATCTAAATAGTTGCTTCGAAGACAAAAGTGGGGGTTTCACTATAAAAATAGGTTTTGATTTTAAATGAGAAAAGGAAGAATATAAAGGAAGACTTTGCTCAAATGTCTTACATCTTAAAGATTTCCATAGACTACTGTTGTGATTGCCGTCGGGAATACCACTGAAAATCATGAAATAGGCTCTGGTCAACGAATATTATTGCATTATTTTGGACATTTCCTATAGAAGGGAGTGGATGCTCATAGTATCTTCTAACTCCTGTTAGCCAGGTTTGCCGACTTGCTACTGTATTTTATGGCAAGGGCATGAATCATCAAAAAATCTTTTAAATCTTTTCACTTAAAAATACTAAGGATTCAGGGGTGCCTGGGTGGCTCAGTCGGTTAAGGGTCTGCCTTCAGCTCAGGTCATGATCTTGGGGCCCTAGGATCGAGTCCTGTGTCTGGCTCTCTACTCAGTAGGGATTCTGCTTCTCCCTCTCCCCCTGCCCATCCCTGCTGCTCATGCTCTCTTTCTCTTCTCTCAGATGAATGAATAAAATTTTTTTAAAATAGAACTAACAATTCAATGGTACCTGGGTGGCTCAATTGGTAAAGCATCTGCCTTTGGCTTACGTCATGATCCCAGTGTCCTGGGATTAAGCCCCACATCAAGCTCCTGGCTCGGGGAAACTGTCTCTCCTTCTCCCTCTGCTGCTCCCCATTCTCCACTCATGCCTTCTCTCCAACAAATAAATAAGGGGCGCCTGGGTGGCTCAGTGGGTTAAAGCCTCTGCCTTTGGCTCAGGTCATGATCCCAGAGTCCTGGGATCGAGCCCCGCGTCGGGCTCTCTACTCGGCAGGGAGCCTGCTTCCTCCTCCTATCTCTCTGCCTGCCTCTCTGCCTACTTGTGATTTCTGTCTGTCAAATAAATAAACAAAATCTTTAAAAAAAAAAAAGTAGGTAAAATTAAGAATTCAAATAAGATATGTAATGAAACAAGTTGTTTTCTCCTCTAAACCCAATCAGTAAGTGATATTAACAGTATAATGCATATCTACAGTTTCCCTCATGCTTATATGGTATAGTATCAGATGGTCAAGCATTTTTTTCTCTTTTCAATTGTAAAAGTAGTGCTAAGACAACATTTCCAAAAGTTTTGGAAAAGGATCACTTTCAGTTTTTATCACCTAACATACTAGCTGTTTTTTTTTTTTTTTAACATTTCCATTCACTGTTTTTTTTTCGTATGTGTTACAGGTAACTTAAATATAGTTTTAATATTTACCATTTAAAAACAGCTGCATAATCCATTGAATAGAATATCATAATTATGTAACAATTCCACATTTTAATTGCTTTTCTTAGAAACATGGAAATATGAAAAAAATTTAAAAAAAAGAAACCTGGAAATACAATTACTAGGCCAAAGTCTATAAACCACTTTATTTGCCTCTTAATTTCACGTAGTCAAATTGCTATTGAGAAAGAGTTGAATTAATCTATGAAATTAATTAGAAATTCTGCTCTACCATCAACATCCCTTCTCTTGGTACATACTATTTACCAAGATATGGTTTACATTTCTTTAAAAATCTAATCTTTTAAAAGGTTTTGGGAATATAAACATTTTTTGCTGGAGAATCTTATCCTTATTGAAATATTTGAACTAATGTGATAAAGATACTAGATCTTGGTAGAAGAAAAACTTGCCTATGTTGAGGCACATGTAATATAGTCTCTATTGATATATTTGTTTGAAATCCTTAAGGAAAAAAGATTTAAGGAATTTACTAACAAGAGACAATTAAAAATTTTTATTTTGACCCATTCTTTATTTAGATGTAATTCTCATTTGACTTCAGGAATCTAAAATACATAGATTATTAAGAAAAGTTTAAAGATAATTTCTAGTGTGTAAGAATTGGCCAGAGTAAGCCCTCCTCCCTCAAAGATTGTGCTTCCCCAATTTTTTCACACTCAAGGCACTGAGAAAACACATCATTAAAAACATAATTTTAAAATGTCATAGACTATGCCATTTTTTGTAACACCATTTTTATGTTCCATTAAGAAAAAGCTTTTCCAGTTAATCAGGCTTTTCCATTACTTGGAATTAATATTTTATATCTTACTGGAAAACTTCTTTCAACTTTACCAGACATAGATTTTTATCACTCATGTGTACCTAAAATGAGAAATAGTCAAATGCATATTTGGTATACTTAAGACTCAGTGTCTGACTTTTCTGAATCACTATTGACTTGGATGGCTTTTAATTTTTTTCTATACAGTGTTGCGCTCTGTGCCAAAAAGAGGGCATTTCTTAAAAGAATTCAGAAACACCAAAAATCATTGGTGCTGTAAATCAGCTTTACAATCATATCACGTCAGCGTCCTTGTGAACCTGGTTCAGGGATGTAGCTCAGTATATCCACCTACAACTGGCGCCCAAGAGCTTGGAAGCTGACACCAAGGTTCCTGTGGAAGCAATGCCAACACTATGAAATTGCCACTTACTCAACAGCAGTTATAAGATACAGCCTGGGGCACCTGGGTTGCTCAGTCGATTAAGGGTCTGCCTTTGGCTCAGATCATGATCTCAGGGTCCCAGGATCAAGTCCCATATCGGGCTCCCTGCTCAGTGGGGAGCCTGCTTCTCCTTCCTGCCCTGCCACTCCCCCTGCTCATGCTCTCTCTCTCTCTGTCAAATACACAAATAAAATCTTCAAGAAAAAAAAAAAAAGATATAGCCTGATTTCAAAGACATTAAAGCATGGAAGAAAATGTGAGTCTCAGCTATCAAAAAGAAAAGAGAAAAGAAAAGAAAAATCTTGCCATTTGCGACGATGTGGATGGAACTAGAGGATATTAACGCCAAGCAACTTAAGTTCATCAGAGAGAGAGAAGTACCATATGATTTCATTCATATGTGGAATTTAAGACACTAAACAAAGGAGCATAGGGGGAGGGAGGGAAAAATAAAACAAGAAGAAATCAGAGAAGGAGACAAACCATGAGAGACTCTTAATCATAGGAAACACACTAAGGGTTGCTGGAGGGGAGGAGAGTGGGAGGATGGGGTAACTGGGTGATGGGCATTAAGGAGGGCACTGGGTGTTGTATACAACTGATGAATCACTGAACTCTGCCTCTGAAACTAATAATACACTATGTATTAATTAATTGAATTTAAATAAAATTAATTTTTTTTTAAAAATGTGAGTCTTAGCACAGATAGCTACGATGGATAGATGGTTGC
Source organism: Enhydra lutris kenyoni (assembly GCF_002288905.1). Lineage (NCBI taxonomy): Eukaryota > Metazoa > Chordata > Mammalia > Carnivora > Mustelidae > Enhydra > Enhydra lutris. Next base: position 75,154,125 of record NW_019154087.1, read on the forward strand.
CTTTGTACCCGTGGAATCCAAGGGCAGCCCCCGCCCTGCTCTGGCCGCCACAAGGGCTGAAGACATGAAGAGGGAAGCCCAAGGGTGGCCAGCTTCCTCCTTTTACATTGCTGAGGGGGCTGACGAGTAAGGTGGGCACTAGACTTGTTGCTGAGCATGACTTCACTGGGGAGACAGTAGGTTCTAGTGACGATGAGTCAGTATTTCCATTCCTGTTTTTCTTTTAAATAAACTAGTGTCAAAACAGCTAATTTTTTAAAAGTAGTTTTCTTAAAATTATTTAGGACATTCATATTAAAGCGAAATTATTTGGCTGGGGTATATATAATTGCTAAGTAACCATTTCTACTTAGTGAAATAGGTAGAGCATCTATATGGCAACGTTTGAAAATTTCTAGTTTTCTCCTGAAGTTCTGTAGTCATTTAGGGAAAGAAGATACTCTAAATGTCTGCTATATGCCTTAAAACTAATTTTGCGATGTTTACTAAATTCTGGAAATGAGCTGCTGTGCTGATATGTTTTGTCAGTCTCGAAACAGATGGGATTCTGTTTGAAGGGGAGAAAGGAATGATTTTAAAGAATCTGTTTTAATAAAAGACTTAAAAACTGCCCCTGTTAATGTTGAATTCTGGTCACGAGGTAGTTTATATAATTGTACAGAAACTTTTTTCAACACTTCCCGTCAGTAAAGACAATTTGCATTTCCCTGGAAAGACTCCTTTGCAAAAAAAAATAATGCTCTTTATTTTATGTTTTAATAGTCACTTTAGTAAATGCTTCAGTTTTGCTATCATTTTTTACAGCAAGTATCAGGAAACCCAGAATGACTTCATAATTTAAAAAAAAATCTATCCCCCAAGAAATAACATAACATAACATAACATAACAACACATAACATAACATAACATAACATAACAACATAAAAATTAAAAAGTCTATCCCGGAATGCCTGGGTGGCTCAGTTAGTCCAGCATCTGCCTTCAGCTCAGGTCATGATCCCCGGGTCCTGGGATCGAGTCCTGCATTGGGATCCCTGCTCAGTGGGAAGCCTGTTTCTCCCTCTGCCTGCTTTTCCCCTTACTTGTGCTCACTCTCATGTCAAATACATAAATAAAATATATTTAAAAAAATCTATCACTTCTACCTCTCCTATTCCCACAGAAATTTAAAAATATCATTTGGTTATTTTTCCCCTTTCTACTTAAAAGATGTGTGCATATTTACAATCTTGTTTCCCTTTATTTTATTCACTTTTGTGTGCCACATGTTGCCATCGACTCTAGTGACGGTAAGTGCATGTGTAATCTTACTAGATCCCAAAATTCTTAAACATTTCTTACCAGAGTATAACATAATGTGGTATACAAATCTTATGTGTACCGATGAATGCACTTTTAGAGATACGTAAATCTATGCACCTACTACCTAGAATCAGGATATAAAATATGTGAGTCCTCAGAACCCCTCTCAAGCCCCTTTGTTGTCACTACCAATCTTGTCACAAAGGTAACAGCACCCTTGATTCTAACACTTATAGATAGGTTTTGTTCCTTTAGAATAACATAAATAAAACCATAGAGTCCTTTTTTTGGTGCCTGGCTTCTTTTGTTCAACATGATACACATGAGATCTCTCCATGCCATTGTGTAAGACAAAGTTTGTTTCACTGCTGTATAGTATTGCAGCGTATGACAAAATCAGCATTTAAAAAAAAATCAATTTTCCCCAAAGATAACAAACTTTTGAGGAATATAGTGATTTGTAGCACCACCCACAACCCCAACCCCGTTCAGGTGTTGTCCTTGAGTCCTAGTGGAGTGGGTCCTCCATTCCTCCTTTCTGAGCCCAACAGGAATTATCCTTATGCTGCAGACGCAAGAGTGGGTCTGGGGGTGGGAGGAAGGACTCTCCTAGAAGACATTTCCTGGCAGGCCTGCCCTGTCCAGGGACCACCCCTCAGGCTGCCTTTGCACTTGTTTTTTTTTTCCTTCAAAAATCCAGGGACAGGGGTTGATTGGATGAGTCCTGACAAGGGGGCACCCAAGGGAAAGGAGAGGACAAGCTCTCAGGAATCCTTTATTGTTATAGCAATAATAATAACAACAGTGAGGAAACAGGAGAGAGAAAACCAGACCATTAAAACTACTAGTGGTTTAATTCATCCCCCCCCAAACTATTTTAATTCTCACGGACATTTGGGTTATTTCCAGTTTGGAGCTATTATGAATAGGAGTGCCATGAACTTTCTTTTATGTGTCTGTTGGTGAATGTTAAGTTTGAATTTCTATTGAGTGTAGTAGGCCTAGGGTCTGTAGCATATGCTAGGTCATAATGTAAGCTCACCTTTGGTGTACCCTACCTAACAGTGCCCAGAACAGTTCCCGGGTTCTGCACATCCTTGCTAACATTAAGTGTTCGCAGGGTCTTCAAGTTCTTTCTTTCTTTCTTTTTTTATTTTAAGATATTTATTTATTTATTTGACAGAGAAAGAAATAGTGAGAAAGAGAACACAAGCAGGGGGAGTGGGAGAGGGAGAAGCAGGCTTCCTGCTTAGCAGGGAGCCTGATATGGGGCTTGATCTCAGGACCCTGGGACCATGATCTAAGCTGAAGGCAGATGATTAATGACTGAGCCACCCAGGTGCCCCAAGGGTCTTCAATTTCAATTTTTCTGGCCAATGACTGGTAAGTTCTCATTATGGTGCTTATTTCTTTGTCTAATTTCTACTGAGATATATATGCACAAGAATGCACAAATTCTACAGGCCAAGGAGCTTGGCTAATTTTTTTCACAGAGCTTAATAACATTGTTTTAATCACTTTAATAGAATTTATTACTTAGAGCACTAACAGATTCACAACAAAGTGGAGTGGAAAGTAGAGTTCCCCAAGACACCCCAGCCCCCAACATGCAGGACCTCCTACTATCAACTCTGTCCACTCCTAGAGTGGGACATTTGGGACAATCAATGAACCTACTACACTGATGCATCATAAAGACCCAAAATCCATAGTTTACGTTCAGGTTCACTCCTGGCATTGTACATTCTATGGGTTTGTACAGATATATAATGACAAGCATACAGCATCATGGTACCATACAGGATAGTTTCACTGTCCTAAAAACCCTGTTTTCCACTGAATTGTCCCACCCTCCTAACAAACACTGATTTTTTTTTTTTTTAATCCGTGGGTGGGCCCAGATACCACTGGTTTTCTGTTGTCTCCATAGTTTGGGCTTTCCTGAAACATCATAGAGTTAGAATCATACAGTGTGTAGCCTTTGCAGATGGCTTCTTTCACTCAGGAATACACACATTTCTTCCATGTCTTTTCACAGCTTGATAGCGCCTTTGTTTTTCGTGGTAAATAATATTCCGTTGTCTAGATATACCACAGTTTATCCAATCACCTACTGAAGGACATCTTAGTTGCTTCTAAGCTTTGGAAATTATGAGTACAGGTGCTAGAAACAACCTTGGAGAGGTTTTGTGTGGATGTTAAGTTTTCAATGCCTTTGGGTAAATACCAAGGCATGAGATTGCCGGATCACATGGTAAGAATATGTTTAGTTTTGTAAGACACTGCCAGACTGTCTTCCCAAATGGCTGTACTACTCTGAGTCCCCACCAGCAATGAATGAGGGTACTGTTGCTGCACACCCTTGGCATCATTTGGTGTTGCTAGTGTCTAGAAATTTGGCCATTCTAATAGGTGGGCAGTGGCACTGTCATATTGCTTTTCAATTCCCCAATGACATATGATGTTAAACATCTTTTGCATATGCTTATTTGCCATCTGTAGATCTTTAGTAAGGTGACTGTTCAGGTTTTTGCCCATTTTTAAATGGAGTTTTCATGTTCTTAATGAGTTTTAAGTGTCCTTTGTGTATTTTAGATAACAATCTTCTTCCAGATACGTCTTTTACAAATCTTTTCTTTTCTTTTTAGATAGCACATGTGTGAGTGGAGTGGGGAGGGCAGAGGGAGAGAGAGAATGTCAAGCAGACTCCATGTTCATTGAAGAGTCCCACATGGGGCTCAGGATCACGGCTCTGAGATCATGACCTGAGCTGAAATCAAGAGTCAGAGCCACCAGATGCCTCGCAAATATTTTCTCCTAGCCTGTGGCTTGTTATCTCTCCTTGACGTTGTCTTTATAGAGCTTTTACAGCTTTTAATTTTAAAGAACTCTTGCTAAGTTTCTTAGAGCTTAATACATTTTTACACACACACATCCAATGGAACCACCACCCAAATCAAGATATAGAATATTTCCAGCGCCCCAGAAGATTCCTTTCTGTCCCCACCCACAAAGGTAAATCCCTGTTCTAAGATTTATCATAGGTTAGTTTCATCTGTTTTTCAGCCTCACATAAACGAAATCATCCAATATGTTCAAACTTGCGTCCAGCTGCTTTCACTCAACATACTGTTCTTCTTAAAATTATTATTGTTGCATTATAAGAATAGACCACAATCTGTTTGCCTTTAAATGGACATTTGGGGTCTTTCCAATTTGGGACCCTTATGAATAATGCGATGAACATTTTTATATGTGTTTTTTTAATACACATGCATGCATTTATATGGTTCTATGTCTGTGTGTGAAATTGCTGGGACATCAGGAGTGCATATGAAAAACCAATTCAGATGTTAGGGGTGGGGGGTGTCAGTGTTCTCTACACCAACAGTGTTTGTGTGAACTCACATTCCTGTCAGCAGAGTTGGAGAATTGCAAGCGCTCCATATTTTTGTCAGTATTTGGTGTTTTCTTCTCTTTACATTTTAACCATTCCAGTTGTTATGTACTGCTGTTGCACTGTGATTTCAACTTTCATATCCCTGATGCAGTCACATACCTTTTCATATGCGTCTTGGCCTTTTGGGAGATCCTCTTTTGTGAAATGTCTGTTCAAGGGATTTGCCCACTTTTTTTCTTATTGACTTGTCTTTGTCTTTCTTGTAATTGTTAGGAGCTATTTAGATATTCTGAATGTAAGACTTTTGTTGGACATGTGTTTTAAAAATGTCTTTTCCTACTCTGTGAGTTGACTTTTTACTCTTGATGAAACCTCTTGATTAGCAGAGGTTCTTAATTCGATGAATTCTTGTCCCTCAAACATGCCTTATGTGGATAGGGCTCTCATGTCCTCTTTGAGAAATTCTTTACCTACCTTAGGGTCATGAAGATAATCTCTGTTATCTATTAAAAGCTTTAGGGTTTCACCCTTCATATTTAGACTTAAAGTCTACCTGGAATTAATGTGTGTACAATGAGAGGTTCTGTGCGGATATCCACTTGATCCAACACCACATTCCAGAAAGACCTCTCTTTCCCCACTATGCAATAGTGTCATTATGCCCATCGATCACGTGGCTGTCCATGTATGGATCTGTTCCTGGACTCTGCATTTTTTATCATTAGCCTGTTTGTCTATTCTTACACTAATGCCACACTATCTGAATTACTTAATTTTATAAAAATTCTTGAGAAAGAATATCTGATAGACAAAGCCTCTCTCACCTTGTGTTTCTTCTTCAAAAGTGCTTTGGCCAGGGGTGCCTGACTGGCTCAGTCCAAAGAGCATGTGACTCTTGATCTCAAGGTTGTGAGTTTGAGTCCCACTTTGGATGTAGAGATTACTAAAGAAAATAATAATAATGATGATAAATAAATAAATTGAGAGTGTCTTGACTATTCTTGGTCCTTTGAATTTATATAGATTTTTAAAAAACATCTGGTTAATTTCCTCAAAATATCTGCCGGGATTTTTATTAGGACTAACTACATTGCATCTATAGATTCATTTCAGGGAGAGCTGACATCTTTACAATTGAGTCTTTAAGTCCATGAACAGGGCCCATCTCTCAACTTCTTTGCATTTTCTACAGTTTTTCTCAATTTCTGCTTTTCTTGCACACAGAGAAGTCTTACACATATCTTGTTAGATTTATTCCTAGGTACTTCATTTTTTTCAATGCTCTTTACATAGTGCCTCTAAAATATATTTTTGTCTTCTTTTGTACCTTTTGGCCTGTCTAAATTTTTTTTTAAGATTTTATTTATTTATTTATTTGACAGAGATCACAAGTAGGCAGAGAAGCAGGCAGAGAGAGAGGAGGAAGCAGGCTCCCTGCTGAGCAGAGTGTCCAGATGCGGGCTCCATCCCAGGAACCTGGGATCACGACCTGAGCCGAAGACAGAGGCTTTAACCCACTGAGCCACCCAGGTGCCTCCTGTCTAAATTTCTTATTAATTTTTAGACTTTATAGATTCTTTTGGATTTTGCATTTTAAAAAAATCACATCACCTGGGAATCTTGACAATTTTGTTTCTTCCTTTCTAATCACTATTCATTTTTTTAATCTTGCATTTTAGTACTTTGAGCATGAGGTTGAATGGAAGTGATACCCATAAGCATGTTTGCATGTTCCCATCTCAGCGGGAAGGCTTTCAAGATATCACCATTCAGTATATTTACTGTAGGTTTTTTATAGATACCCTTTCTTAGATTAGAGAAAATCCCTTTCATTTCTGGTTTGCTGTAAGTGTTCTTGCTACGAATTTTATCGAATGCTTTTTCTGCACCTATTAAAATAATCACATGATTTTTCTCCTTTATTCTGTTGATGTGGCAGATTCTGTAGATTAATTTTTGGAAGTTAAATCAATCTGCATTCCTAGAGACATTAGTTTTTTCTACATTGCTGGACTTGATTTGTTAATATTTTGTTTAGGATATTTGCATCTATGTTGATGAGAGACATTAGTCTGTAATTTTCCTTCTTTGTATGTCCTCATTAGGTTTTGTTGTCAAAATTATGTTGGCCTCATAAGAGGAATTGAGGGCTTTTTGATATTCTCCTATCTCTGAAACAGTTTGTATAATGTTTTTGCTCTTTTTTTTCTTAAATATTAGAATAATTCACCAATGAAGCCACCTGGGACTGTTTGTGTGGGAGGGGGTGGGGGGGAATTCTTCTGTTAAGTTCTTTTCAGCTAAAATAAGCCAAAATTGATTTCCATTGTTTAGAACTGGGGTAGTATTATACAATATTATAGATCATAATGAAAGAAGGAAATCACAAATGGGCCTAGATTTGAGGAAGGTGAAGTCATATGCTTGCGTTTGAAATTTGTTAAAATTAATGTGATGTCAAAAAAGGAAATTTTAAAAAGCAAGTCAGTATTCTTCCAATCATTGAAACAAAGAATGTTCTATTTTCTTTTTCCTTTAAATATGTGTCACATTGTTTTCTGTGAAAAAGTTTGTTTTTCTCCTATTAAAGCTCTAAAGGTAAACTTATTAGAGAAGTTCAGATAATGGAATAAAAGGAAAATTCTGAACCTCATAGATTTTATGGTTGTAGGAAAAGAGTGAATTTGATTTAACAAATGATGTGGAAAGCAAAGGCAGAAGAAAAAGTATTAAATTTCCTTACTACTTACAACCCACCGACAAGTCCTTGAACCAGGCAGAGTGACATTCCTCTAGGGACACAACTGCCTTGATGTTGATACTATGCTAAGGGCAAAAGGCAATCTTAGCCCAACCCCCAGAATCCTGTAAGTCTACTTTAAATATAGAAATTCTTTTGGAAATTTCCTTTATCTCTACCCCCCAGATACCTGTTGGCAATCATCTCCCAAGCATAAGACCCACTGATATACATCTGTAGGGTCTCATGACTCAGGTATTACTAGACAGTAATAAATAACCTTTTCCCAACAACAGTTAGCCCCTTCAAGGTCCTGAAAACTGTGCTCCTAAAATTCCTTAGAGACTTCTGCTATCCCTAGCATCCTCCCTACTTGAAAGTATAGGGTCACCTGGGTGACTTAGTCAGTTAACTTCTGACTTCAGCTCAGGTCATGATCTGAGTCCTGGGATTGGGCCCTGCATAGGGCTCCACGCCCAATGAGTAGTCTGCTTCTCTCTCTCCCTCTGCCCCTTCCTCCACTCATGTTCTCTCTCTCTCAAATAAATAAATAAAATATTTAAAAAAATATATATAATGGGAGGGTGCCTGGGTGGTTCAGTGGGTTAAAGCCTCTGCCTTCGTCTTAGGTCATGATCTCAGGGTCCTAGGATCGAGCCCCACATCGGGCTCTCTGCTCAGCAGGAAGCCTGCTTCCCCCTCCTCTCTGCCTGCCTCTCTGCCTACTTGTGATCCCTGTCTGTCAAATAAATAAATAAAATTTTTTAAAAAAAGTATATAATGGGCCACTCCTCATGACCTCAGTGCAGCTCTTTCTGCCCATAGGTCCTGTCCCTGCACTTTAATAAAGTCACCTTTTGGCACTGAAGATGTCTCAAGAATTCTTTCTTGGCCATCAGCTTCAAACCCTAACATTGTCCTTCCTACATCTTTTCCACAATGTCCCCTTTATTCACTCATAAAGTGACATTGCTTTTAGTTCATTAACTTCCTACCCTCTTCTGCTACCTTGTGTGTTGTGTGGCTTGTCTTCTGTCCTGCTCTGTGTGCTGTGTAAGAAGCCAAGTGTAATCACATGGGGAACTGTCATTGAGCTTGGAATCCTGAACCTGCTTTATAATTGTGATTTAACTTTGCTTTATGAGTGAATAAAGCTGATGGCCCAGAAAGAATTCTCGAGACATCTTTGGTGCAAAAAGTGATTTTATTAAAGCATGGGGACAGGACCTGTGGGCAGAAGGAGCTGTGCTGGGGTCATGAGGAGTGGCCCATTATATACTTTCAGGTTGGGAGGGGGTTAGGGATAACATAAGCCCCTAAGGAATTTTGGAAGCAAGGTTTCTAGGACCTTGAAGGGCTAGCTATTGTTGGAAAAGGTCATTTATTACCATGTAATAAAACCTTAGTCATGAGACCCTTCAGATGTATTTTGGTGGGCCATATGCTCAGGGATGATTGCCAACATGTATCTTGCAGGGCTTAGAGATAAAGGAAGCTTCCAAAGGAATTTTTGTATGTTAAAGTAGACTTACAGGATCCTGGTTGGGGAGTAGGGGAGGGCAGTCAGGCTAGGAATGCCTTTTGCCCTTAGCAAAGTATTAACATGGAGGCAGCTTAGTCCCTAAAGGAATGTCACTCTGCCTGTTTTGAGGACTTGTCAGTGGGCTCTAGGTAGTAAGAAAATTTAATAATTTTTCTCCTGCCTTTGTTTCCCACATCAGAAAGACCCTCTGCATGTGTGCACCTTCATAGCGGGCTCATGACTCTAGGCCATAAAGCAAACCTCAACATATTCAAATGGACTGAAATCATGTAGAATGTGTTCTCCAACCACAATGGAGGCAAAGCAGAAATCTGTAATGGGAAGAGAGCAGGAAAATATCTGAACACTTTGAAACCAAACAACATACTTAAAAATAATCCATGGATCAAAGGGTGGCATGAAAGAAAGTGCAAAAGAAGAAAACTGCAGACCAGTATTTCTCATGAATGTAGACACCAAGATCCCTAACAAAATATTAGCAGATAGAATTGAGCAATATATAAAAAGAATCATACACCATTACAAGTGTTTGCCCCAAAAGGACAAGGTTTTTTCAATATTCAAGTCAGTGTAATCCATACTATTAACAGCCTAAAAATAAAAATTACATAATCATATCAATCCATGCAAAATGAAAAAACAAAAAACAAACAACAACAACAAAAAAACTTTTAACAGAATTCAACATCCACTCATGATAACATCTCCCCAAAAGAGAAAAAAGGAGTGGAGAGAGACTTTTTTCTTGACAGCCAAGAAAAAAGTCTTTGATGCAAAAAGCTGATTCTATTAAAGCCCTGTGGGTAGAAAGATCTGTTACCTGAGGATAGTGAGGAGCAACTGAGTATATCCTACAAGCTGGGGTGCCTGGGTGGCTCACTTGGTTAAGTGTCTACCTTCTGCTCAGGTCCTAGGATCGAGCCCTGCATCAGGCTCCACACTCAGTGGGGAGTCTGTTTCTCTCCCTCAATTTACGCTCTGCCCCTTTCAAGTATCTGTCAATGGGCTGCAGGTTATAAGGACATTGAACTGTATCTACATATCTACATTTCCTTCTGAAAGCTAAGCCATTGTTAGAAATGCTTTGTTCTTGTAAATTGCTAAGACATTTGTAAAGGGAGGGAGACAGGTCTTGCAGGATTGTGATCTCTACAAGTTAAGTATTTGTTTTTCCTTCCCTTCACTTAAAGGCAGCCACAAGTGCATGAGGGATGTCACATATATCCCATGAAGGGGTGGAGGAGTGCAGGGGGTGGGGTGGGGGTGGTGTGGTGGTGGGTGGGTTGTGGGGTGTTAGCTCCCGCTTTGTCTTCAGCTTGCCTCCTTTTCCCTCATCACCTCCGTCACTCCACTCCTACTAATCAAAGCTCTGTACTGGAAAGTGTTATGCCCCAACAATGGGTCCGTGATTAAAGGAGTGAGACTGATATAAAGCAAAGGTCAAGCAAAGCTTTATTTCGCGCGAAACATCAAGAATCTAACCAAATGTTCGAGGCCGCACCTCTTACAAGAGATGGCGACCCCTCCCTGCTTTCCAGACTAACTTTTATAGGGCAGAGGCCATGTGGTTGGGCCTGGCCACACATAGGTGGCCAATGAGATTGTAACACACACAGGAAACTCCACAGTGATGCTACGTGACCAACTGAATTACAATTTACCCTAGTAGACATTCGATTTAGTCTATCACACCTTGGTTAGGATTGGCGCCAAAAGGCTCCCAAAGGGCGGGGGCCCATATTCCTTGGTAGCTAGGAGACAGTATGCGCCTCCACTGATTGAATACCTCCACCCTTGTATTTGGACTTTGTTACCTGGGACTGGTTTCCTGGACTTGCTTTTAAATAAGTTCCTGGGTGGGGGGTCAATTTAAGCTTTACAGCAAAATGGCAGTTCAACTGAGGTGGGGCTGCTCTGGCTGAATAGGCCCTTATAGTAAGTGTAAGAATTCTTGACTAGAATTCTTCAGGTAACTGCTTACTGCCTGCAGTGTAAAATCTAACTTCTCATGCAGGACTGTGGGCCCCTGCAGGCTTCCTCTCCTGTCTACTAGCCAGTCTGATTTCTTCCCACCTGCTCCCTGGCCTTCAGCTCAAGTAACGCTGACCAGTTTGTGGTTCCCCAAACATTTCCTGTTCTTTTGCTTCACAACCTCTATGGGGTTCTCCTTTTCCTGAGGCATCTTTTCTTGCACTGCCCATTCCTACTTCTTCTGTGACCTTAGTCCTCTCAGTCAATGCTTTACTGAGTTCCCAAATAACTAATTAGTTAATTTAGTTAGTTAATTAATCCATTCATGACTGGAGTGGTTCCAGTTCATTATATTCTTGGATCATTTGGATTATGTGGTTTTGGAACATAGGTGAGGTTGATGTGAGAAACAAAGTCAAAAGAGAAAATTATTAAATTTCCTTACTAACTAGAGCCCACTGACAAGTCCTTGAAACAGGCAGAGTAACATTTCTCCAGGGACTCAGCTGCCTCGATGTTAACACTTTGCTAAGGGCAAAAGGCAATCCTAGCCTGAGCCCCCACTTCCCCCAGGACTCTATAAGTCTACTTTAGCATATAAAAATTTCTCTGGAAATTTCCTTTATCCCTAACTGCCCCCAAGATACACATTGGCAATCATCTCCAAGCCTATGGCCCACCAATATACATCTGAGGGGTCCTATGACTACGGTTTTACTAGATAGTTATAAATAACCTTTTCCCAACAACAGCTTAGTCCCCTTAAGGTCCTGAAGACCTTGTTTTCCAAAATTCCTTAGAGACTTATGGGATCCCTAAATCCCTCCCAACTTGTAGGTATATAATCACCACCTCTCATGACTCCACAGTAACTCTTTCTGCCCATGGGTCCTGTCCCCTTGTCTTAATAAAATCACTTTTTTGCACCAAAGACATCTCAAGAATTCTTTCTTAATCCTTGGCTTCGAACCCTAGCGTCTTTCCTACATCAAGGTTTGGTGGGGTTTGGTCTGGAACTGACAGCCAAGAAGAGATTGAGACATTTTTGGTGCAAGAAGGTGCCTTATGTATTTATTTATTTATTTATTTTTAAAGATGTTATTTGTTTGACACATATGCACAGAGAGAGAGAGAGCACAAGCAGAGGGAGAGGGAGAAGCAGGCTCCCCACTGAGCAGGGAGCCCCATGTGAGGCTCAATCCCAGGGCCTTGTGATCCCGACCTGTGCCAAAGGCAGATGCTTAATCGAATGAGCCAGCCAGGCACACCAAGAAGCTGTTCTTTTTTAAAGCACAGGGGACGGGGTCTGTGGGCAGAAAGAGCTGCTGTACCGGGGATGACTGATTATATACTTGGGAGTTGGGGAGGTGAGGGAGAGGGAGGTTTCAGAAGGATTCTCATATGTTAAAGATTCACAGGATACTGGGGGCCTTAAGACAGTTGGGAGCTTCCCGGATGAATGTCACACAGGTCCCACTGATGAAGTTCTAGAACCTAGGTGAGGTTCGGTGGGCCGAGGTCCGGAGCCAATGACCAAGAAATAATTCTTGAGACATCTTTGGTGCAAAATGGTGGTTTATTAAATTTAGCACAGGGACAGGACCTGTGGGCAGGAAGAGCTGCTGCCCCGGGTTGTGAGAGATGGCAGGTTATGTACCTTGCGGTTGGGGGAAGGTGAGGGGAAGGGAGGTTTCAACGGAACTTTCATATGCTAAAGAAGGCCTACAAGGTGGGGGGATACTGGAGGCCCTGCAGCTTGATCAATGTTGTCTTTTGGCCAGCCATTCACATCAAGATAGTTGGGAGATTCCTGGTGGGATGTCACAATCCTGCTATTAAGCGTCTTTGTTAGTGAGATTTAGGTTCAGAAGAGATTTAACTATATTTACATTCCCTTCTACCTCAGCCTCCTTCAGTTTTGTTTATGGAGGGGAGGGTGACATTAGGGCTTGAGGAACTGAGTTATTTGCCTCTGGAAATTGTGCTATTGATAAGGTAACTTCTTTGTCTGTAGATCTCTAGGACATTTGTAAACCAAGGGAGACTCCTGTGTTGTAGGATTGTGATTTCTGCAAGTTAACTATTTGTTTCTTGTTTATGGCAGTCAAGGGTGCCTGAGGAATGTCACACATACTACCGAGGGGAGCGGATGGAGAGGGGGTGCAAGATGCCAGCTTTTGCTTTGTCCTCAGCCAGCCTCCTGCTCCCTCATCACCACCCAGAAGTGGGGGCAGGGTTTGAAGGTTGTCAGCTTGTGCTTTGTCCTCCACTAGCCTTCTGCTCCCTTGTCAACTCCAACCTGTTTCTCTGACTTTCACCATATCATGCACGGGACAATGATGTCAATATGGGATTACCAAGTTCTTTATCAAACACTTAGGTAGATCTCAGAACCATAGAACAGTGTGGTTGCAACCCTATCTATCTTGTTTCCCTGGCAAAGGTTTCTCTTGGGTGGTGGGGGTCCTACACTTAAAAAAGAAATAGGTTGTCTTTTAAGTGGCTGAGAGTCTACTGGGGAGAACCAAGAACAAGTCAAAAGGCAGTTACAGTCAATTGTGGTAGATGCTAAATAATAGCTTTTTTAAAAAAGTTAACATATGATTTATAGGAAGGAACATATATAGTCTTGTGGGGAGGTGGGGGCCAGGGGGATGTTGGTTGAAAGCATTAACCTCAAAAGGAAATACTTAGCCTTTGTGCTGCGGAAAGACTTGTTCCATCTAGGGGAATTTTAACATCTCCAACTGAACATGTAAAGGGCATCTCAAACTTGGCTTGTCCACAATAGATCTCTTGTTACTGTCAGGACAATTTGCAAAAGAATTTGAAATGAACAAAAAGATTGTCAGCACACTCTTTTGGGTTATCTGTGCCTTTCATGATTGTGGTGTTATTGAGCACCCTGCATGTTAACTGGAAGCCATGCAGATGATTCTTGTCTGTAGAAAGGCAAATGGATTTTATTTGGTGAAGTTACAATTGATTCCCGTCATCAAGGAGTGAGTTGTGCATCTATTAAATTCATTTTGGCCTTCTTCATTGTGTGTGCACAGGGGGGTGTGTTTGTGTGTGTGTGTGTGTGTGTGTGTGTGTGTGTAATTCTTCTTTGAGTCAACTGTAACACCTTACTGGTTCCCTCATTTACTAATCAGTTAAACACAAGCTTTGTTTATTTTATATTTGTGTGAGAGTCATAATTTAATCTTTTTCCCAAAAAAACTTTTAGTAGTATTGGAGGTCATCCACCCAGATGTCCAATGGATCCCTGTGACAGAGCAAGGTAAACTGTGTTGCCAGGGGAGGGTACCTCTCTTCTGAAGGAAGCCTGGGCAACTCTTCTCCAAATTTCAAGAAGAAATCCGAGCAACAATAGCACTTTAACTTTGCTGATTCTTAGTTTCTTTAGTTTTCTTCTTCCCTCTGTATTGATTTTGTGTTTTGTTTTGATTTCTGGTTCCCACATAGCCTGTAAGCAATGCCCCTAGGCAGCAGCGGTGAGGAATTTTCTTTTTGTGAGTTTTTTGAGTCAGTTCTCTAGTGAGTAAGAGACAACAGATAATCTGGTTCGTTTGTCTCTTTTAGTTTTTCTGTTTGTCTCTTTTTAGCTCAAATCAATGAAGACTTCTGTGGCCGTTGGGATGAACAGCTCTTTAACACATTGTACCGGGTAACTCGGACTTCTGTGTGATTCTGCGATTTGTTCTTGACCTGTAGCTGAAATTGTGGGAGCAAACAAAAAAAACGACAAGCCCTCTCTGCCTGTTGTTGTTGCAAATAAAGGAATTGAATATCTGATACCAATTCGGAAGCATTTTAGAATCCATGCTTGTCTATGTTAATAATCCCTGTTGAAATTCATGTTTGGCAAATGAGACTAGTTCAATCATTTTTATTTAAAAAATAGGGGTGCCTGAGTGTCTCAGTGGGTTAAGCCTCTGCCTTAGGCTCGGGTCATGATCTTGGGGTCCTGGGATCGAGGCCCGCATCGGGCTGTCTGCTCAGCGGGGAGCCTGCTTCCCCTTCTCTGTCTCTGCCTGCCTCTCTGCCTACTTGTGATCTTTCTCTCTGCGTCAAATAAATAAATTTTTTAAAAAATCTTTAAAAAATAGTCTATTACTTGTCTTATTTATCAGTATGTCATACAAGCATATATTTTATTTTACTTTATTTGCCTTATCTTTCCCAATTGTGGACAGGCTTACTTATTTTTTTTAAGATTTATTTATTTATTTGTCAGAGAGAGCACAATCGAGCAAGTGAGCAGAAGCAGAGGGAGCAGCAGGCAGCGGGAGAAGCAGACTCCCTGTCGAGCAAGGAGCCCAATATGGGACTCACTCCCAGGACTTGGGTATCATCACCTGGGCTGAAGGCAGATGCTTAACCATCTGAGCAACCCAGGTGTCCCAGGCTTACTTATTAAATAAGCTCACACTTAATGTTACTTAACATTAGGATTAGTAACTATGTAAATCGGAGTTCGACTAAATTCAGTCATTATTCTGACAACCTTTTTCTTCCCAAACGTAGACAGGCTTATTTATTTATTTATTTATTAGATTTTATTTTATTTTATTTATTTGTCAAAGAGAGAGCACAAGTTGGGGAGGGGCAGAGGCAGAAGGAGAAGCAGACTCCCCATTGAGCAGGGAGCCCCACATGGGGCTCCAGGCAGGGTTCGATCTGAGCTGAGGCAAACTTTAACCAACTGAGTTACCCAGGTGTCCCGACAGGCTTACTTATTACATAAGCTAACACTTAATGTAACTTAACTCATAGGATTATTAACTATATAAATTGGTGTTCAACTAAATTTAGTCATTATTCTGAAAAACTTTTTCTTCCAACTGTAATTAACTTTGTGTAGCTGATAGATCACATCCAAGGTGGACTGATACTGTTGAGTTAGTTTAGTGATAATCATTGGGTATCTAGATAATGTCTAAATACTGTAAAATACCAAAGCATTGATACTGACATAATCTTAACTTTACATGCTGTTGTTTCTTATTTTTATGGTATTAGGGAGGTGGTATCTTGGGGTCTTGTTAATGACTGAGTTCATTTTTGCTACTTTAAGTTGTAAAAGGGACACATGCGTCTCTAGAAGTACATTATGTGGGGTTGTGAGCTTTGCCATTCTGCTCAGATGCTTGTGTAAGATGAACAATTCTCCCTCACCCATTTTGCCCCCTGCCGCCAGCCAGTTTTCTCTGTGAAATTGAAGGCACATCAGTTAAAGTTATAAAAATTAATATAACGGTTGAGGCTATACTGGAGAAGTAATGACGGAGAAATACAACTGTGCTTGGTTCTTGTTTTTTCAAGGAAAGAGTATTTTCCCCCCTGAACCAGTGATTCGCAAAGTTCTTGGGCATTCCTTGAGACCACCAAGCAAGAGACCCTGTTTTCCTCATAGACACTCCGCCAAAGACATCTCTTATACCTCTAATCGCATCTCAAGGTCAGATGCTCAGAGGACCCAGACTACCATGCGCCCATCTTCCCAAGAACATCGTGTTGTAATTGTTCACACGTCTGCCTCCTCTTAGCTGTAAGCTCTCCGATAGCTGAGTGTTCTCACTGCACCCGAAACACATTTACACATTACTGAACTAGATGCCAGGAAAACAAGCATGCTAGGCGACAACGGCGCAAAATCGTACTTGTTTGAGAGGGTTGCTGTGCGAAAGAAAGGAAATAGTGTTGCAAAAACACGGTACCTACAACAGAGCAGATGCCTGTAAGTAAGGGTTCATTCTTCTGAAGCCTGGACATTCACCAGCCGGCAAGTGAAACCAATAAAATTCTCAGGCAAGATCCAAAAATGGCATTTCAAAATGCTTGCCTCTCAAGGAAGCTGCTACAGCCGGGATGAAAAGGATGCATTCCGAGCCCAGGAGGCCAGTCCCTCCAAGCCAGATGTGGCAGTCTGGATATACATCTTCCCACCCCACCTCAGAGATAAGTTGCCAACCTCTCATCTGTACAGCCCTCCACCCGCTGGGAACAAGTCCATCCAGTTACTGCCTCCCTGAGCGCTTTCATCGTTGACCATGTGCTGATTCTCTCTCTCTCTCCACTGCTTGGGAATGGCTGGCTTGTACTTAATGATGCCAGAGTCAAGATACCAGGATCCTTTAAGAGAGGTGGAGAAACCTGCTCCCACGTCCCATTGCAGCAGGCATGGCTCTGAGCCTGGGCTGCAGACCAACTGAGGAAGTCCGCAGAATTTGGGACCTGTGCAAAGGCACTCTAGGAGCCATCCAGAAGGGATCGAGGCTCAGGCAATAGCCTGACGAACAGCTTAAGGAGAGCAGTTCCAAAAAGGACGTTGTCCTTGCCAGCACTGTACTCAGGCAGGAAAGAGAAGAGAGAGCGCTCCCGAGTGTGGATCAGTATCAGGAGGTCACGGAGGAGCTGGGGATGGACACAGAGGAGCTAGGGACCAGGCAGGGTGAGCAGCCTGAGCAGATGGAGAAAAAGAGCCTCAGGAGCAGGGAAGGGAGAATTAGTCCTGGGGGCTCAACCCCAAACAAACTTCCAGGTTCCCATGCCACCATTGTGTATGGACATCCCCTGGGACTGAGCTCTAGGAGAGCAAGCTGGGCCTGGCTGGGGTCATGATGGTGGAGGAATGTCTGCCTCAAAGAAACAATCTCCAACAAGGGGAAATCTTGTTTCCACTACTCTCAACACTTCTGACACCAAACGCTTCTGCAGTTTTCTGTGGACACCAGCTGGGCATCCTATGATTTAATTCAATTCTAATACTACCCAGACTTAGGGCAGACTCCCACAGTCCTGCCCTCACTTCCAAAGTCAAGTGCAAGTCCAGACCTCAAAGGTTTCCCCCAACCTCATCTTTGGATTTAATAATTTGCTAGAATAGCTCACAAAACTCAGGAAAGTGTTTTACTTACTATTACTGCTTTATTATAAAGGATACAACTCAAGGAACAGCCAAATGGAAGAGATGCACAGAGCGAAGTATGGGGAAGGATCATAGAGCTTCCATGCCCCCTCCAGCCACACCACCCTCTGGGACCTCCATGTGCTCACTAACCAGGAAGCTCTCTGACCTCCTCCAGGTAGGGTTCTTTTAATGGAAGCTTCATTATGCAGGCATGATTGATTAAATCATTGACTATCGGTGATTAATTCAAGCTCCAGCCCCTGTCTCCTTCTTAGAAGTTGGGGTGGGGCTGAAGATTCCAACTCTCGGAACACAGACTGGTTCCCTTGGCCACCAGTCCCATCTTGAGCGGTTTTCCAAAAGTCACCTCATGCACATAAACACAGATGGTGCTGAAAGGGGTGTGTTATGAAAAACAAAAGTTGTGCCTTTCATCTTTATCAGTCTAGAGCTGTCTCAGGAGCAAAGGACAAAAATCAAATATTATAACCAAAAAGATGCTCCTATACCTCTTATCACTTAGGAAATTATAAGGGTTTAAGGCGCTCTGGCCAGGGGCTGGATACAAAGGCCGAAATATCATCACCTTGCCCTCCCTGATGCCAAGCACAGAGACCTAGTTCTCCTCGGCTGGCTCTTATATAAACCAAGTCAGTCACAGGGTCTTTGCTTTCAGGAACTTGTCATGGAAGATTTGATCTTGATCAACAGAGCTTGAGGACATCCAAAGATGGGGTCTTCCATCCCTACATGTAGCCCTGAAAGCCAGACAGGGTATGTGTAGGAACACATTTGCCATCTTCAGAGCCTCTTGAAAGCCTTGATCTTCAGACTTCAGAGGTTTCTTAGGTGGTCCTTTCAGCCCAGTATTTGTCTCTGAGTCTGTGATGGTAGGTGTTGAAGGACTGAATTGAATAGGAGCAAGAAGGGATGTTCTTTGAGAGATTAGGGGCAGCCTTGTAAGAGAGGGGTTGGGGATATTCCTGCAAATCACCTTAGGACCCAAACATTTTGCAGCCAGAAGGCTGGATTCCAGCCTCTGCCAGATCACTTGTGACCTTGTAAGTGAGCAAGTCACATAAGCAACATGGGCCACCTTTCATCATCTGTCAATGCTCATGGTCCTTGACATCACAGTTGGCACCTGATACATGCTAGTTGAGTAGAAAAGAAAAAAATATATCATTGAGTATTACACAAACGTTAGCATTATGTAACAATTAATGACATGAATCAAAAGTTAAGTGGAAACCAGCCAAATCAGAGAAAGTTTTGATAACCAGAATTCAGGTTGACACAAGTAATCCGAAACTCTCCAAATGAGTAGGGTTACTCAATCGAGACAACTCAGACTTCACTGAAGTCTGGACAGGTTTTGCCAGCTGTGCTTTTGCAACCATCAGTTTTAACCTCACATCTCTTATCTCTATCTTGGGTTCTTTTGCAGATGAAGCAAATCCAGGCCCTTGAAGTCTTGAGGGTCATTCACAGTGACAGTGTTCAGGGATAAGGCTTAGATATAGAATGGATTCATAGAATAAAAGCATAATGTCCAAGACTTGATAAATGTTAAATTCCAAGCCAACATAGGGACACATGAGACACAATGAGAGACCACTTATCCATGTCCTGGAACCTCTCTGCTTTTGTCCATCAGCATGGACATTTCTAGTGACCATCATCCAGGGACAAGAAGCCATTAAGCTACTTTCTTGGCCCATGGCAATGCTAGTTATCTATTGCTGCATAACAAACCTAGTGGCTTAAAACAATGCATAGTTATTATTGCATAGTTTTTGTGGATCAAGAGTCCAGGTAAAAATCCTAACGGATGCTAAGCAGTTCTCTGCTTGGGTCACACAAAGCTGCAAAGGGTTGTCCAGGGCTGGGTTCTCATCTGGAAGCCTGACTGGGAAAGAATCTGCTTCTAAGCTCACTTAGGTCGCTGGCAGATTTCCTTGAGATTATATCACCAAGGGTCCTCCCTGGGTTTTGCACACTATTGCCAAAGGTCACCCTCAGCTCCCAGAAACTACTCCCAGCTTGTAGAGGCTTCTGGAAGTGTCTTGCCATTATAAGCTTTCCCAACATGAATGAAATGCTCCATCTAGCAATGACAGTCTCCAGAGTAG
Organism: Enhydra lutris kenyoni; assembly: GCF_002288905.1. Lineage (NCBI taxonomy): Eukaryota > Metazoa > Chordata > Mammalia > Carnivora > Mustelidae > Enhydra > Enhydra lutris. The sequence goes on from NW_019154087.1 coordinate 75,174,130, forward strand.
GTCCCCTAGCAAGCTGGAGTAGTACATAATGTAACCTAATTAAGGTAGTGACATCCCATCACCTTTGGTTGCTTTCTATTATAGTTAGAGGCAAGATCTTGCTTACATCTGAGGGGAGAGGGATACTCCCTGGAGGCACGGATTATGGGGGTCACCTTATGGTTTGCCCATTACAAATGCCAAGTTTGAAAGTTGTCTGGCAAACTGAAAGCCACACAAAAAATTCAACATGATTGTGTTAAATTATTTACTAAGACCTGAAGAGAAAAGGAAGGAAGGAGGTACTTCCATGTTATTCCCAAAGCCTTCCATGAATTGTGTTCTTCTTGGTCTGCAGGATTCTTCCCTGGACAGGTGATCAAGTCAGGACCAGCTGAAGATGCTTCACTAACACCTAACCCCACCAGATTAGGATATGGCAACCTTTCTTTATTCCAGCAGCCATCCCGGAGAGAGAGTGCTTCCCATTGTTAAGAAGAAAGACTTCATAGCTTACCTAACTGCAGTTTTAAGCCTCTCCCAGGAGTGGAATTTTAAACCCAACAGTCCAGAATTTCCTGACCAGCGCAAGTGAGGTCATCTGCTTGATAAGACCCTCTGCCCTTCCCCCTAAAGGAAGGCAACCTACCTAAAACAATCTTTTCTTTCCGTTTGCTCCTTAACTTGCTTATCTTCCTCCTTTCTGCCTACACAAGGCTTCCATTTTGAACTCCTTAGAGTACCTTTCTGTTTGTTAGAAGGGATGCTGCCCACTTGAAGAACAGTTGAATAAAGCCAACCAGATCTTTAAATTCACTCAGATCTTTAACACCATCTTTCCTCTCACCTCAGGGTTTAACCTTGGTTAACACTTGTCCCAGTCCTGTTCCCCCTTCTCCAGGCTCTCAGTGACCTCCGCCCGCTTCTCGCCCCACCCTCCAAGTAGCTTTCTCTGATCCTGCCTGTGGATCAACCAGGTCGCAGAGGGACCAGACACCAAACTCAGCCATGCAGCAGATGCAACATTTTTTCAGGCAGAAGGTGTTGGTTTTGATCAGCTTCTCAAAGGTTCTACCCCAGAAGGTGAAGAACCATGGCTTTAGGGGATCCTTACTAGTACATTTAGAAGGAAATTCAGATAGCTCTTGTTTGGGGGCACGGCTGGCCGCCTTGTCCTATCCTCTGCCCAGGGTCTCAGGCCTGAGCTGGGCAGTCCTTCATAGCTCCAGCTCTCGACGGGGGAAAAGCAAAGTGTTGGCACATGTGCCTCTGCCTGGAGCCATTCCCAAACCCCACTTAGCTTATTGGTTGCTCTGCCCTTGCCCTGACCCTCAGACCTTGTGCACTCATAGCACCCTCCCTTATTGCCAGAGTCAACACCACGGGGGCCCAGGAAGCTGCTGGCAGCTCCTGGGATGGGGGTGGGGCCGTGTTTGAAGACCACAGTGTGACTAAGGCTGCAGGTGTGCTTGGCCTTCATCTTGACAGGTCCTTTGGCTTCACTCATTTTTTCTCTGACCAGGCCTACAGCGGATCTAAGGGCAGAAACTCTTTCCTGCCCAGGGCTCTCTTGGATCTGGTGTTAAGTAAGATCCACTGCTCTTGGACTCTTGGCCCAGGGACGTTTCTCCTCCCCCATGGGAACACTGGCGGGCCCTGTGCTTCTGACACCTGAGCAGGGAGGCAGCCCAGGCCCCCATGGAGGCACTTGGAACCTGCGGTTGACCCATGTCCCTGGATTATGGATCTGTTGTCAAGTAAGGGGGCACCTGGGGCAGGCCGCAGGTGCAAGAAGGACGGCAATTAGCCAAGCATTGCTCTGTGGGGCGGGTGTCGCAGGGGCCTTTGGCTGGTGCAGGTTCCCTGGGGTCGCTATGGAGAGTCGCAAGGATTCCTGGCCAGGGCTCCTGCCTTACACCACCAGAAGAAGAAGCAAGCTGTGACTAGAACGGCATCTGGAGGCATGTCGACTATGTATCCTGGAAAGCACATCCGGCTGGATGGGCCAGTTATTGCGGGAGTGACTTATGGCAAAATCATAGCTCTAGAACTTAGAGGGCAGAGAGGCCCCTGACTTCTCCTTCCTTGTGAAACTAAGTTCATAAGAGGGAGGGGAGAGGCTATGCTGGTTGAGGTTGGGAAATGAGGCCAAACCACCATTTTGGAATGGGGGACACTGACTCAGACTGGATGGGGGCAGGTGCAAGGGATGGCGCTCAGCTTGCCAGGGTCAGATGGAGGGAGCAGGCACCAGCAGGACCCCACTTCTGGTCTGAAGGCAACGCAAACCCTGAGCCAGTCTGCTGTTTTTGTGGATGACTGTGCCTGCAAATGTGCCCATGAACAGATTCACCCTGGGGCCTTGGGCAGGCCCTGTACTGTGTGGGGCAGTGTTAGAAGCAGGCTCTGTCATGATTCAGAGGCAGACACTCCTGCCCATTGCTGTGTGGCATCTCAGAGCAGGTGCAGAAAACATTCTCCAGGATGTCAGGTCAGGGGCCAGGGTAGGAGACAGAGTGATGAACAATTCTGGTTGGGGAGGGTGTAGAGAGAGAGGGACAGAGAGCTTACTCACTATTCCCTGTCAGAAGCCATGACGCTGTGGGAGGCGGGGTACAAGAGCGGGCAAGGCACTCTCTTGGTGACACAGGGCAGGCTTGTGTTCTGAGGACAGAGCTTGGAACTCAGATCCACCTGCAGATCACCTTAAAGCCCTCACAATGTGAGCAGTAGCCACTTACAAGGACAGATGGCATCCGTGAAATGTGTGGGAAACCAGTGCCCTCAAAGGAGGGAGAGAATCTCTGTCCAGGGCTTCTCAGCTGGGGCGCTGTGAATGTGACACAAACTTGCAGAGATACGGACACCCTTGGCCCTTGGGACCCGTGGGGACACTCCAGGACCCTAGGGGCCAGCACACTGTCTCAGCCTCGGCACTGCCTCCTGGGCTCCAGCAGGTGGCGTGTGTATTCCTGTCTTCCTGGTGTGCTACAGGGTGGAAAGAGGGGGAAGACACTGATGCTAGGCTGAGCTGGGAAGCCACACCCCAAAAGGTGCTTCAAAGAAGAGTCCGCCTGAATCCTTAGGAGCAGGACAATTAGGTTGGAGAAAGCCTGGGAGTGACAAGTAAATACTGTGTTTGGTCCCTTTTTCCGGCCAAGTAGGGAGAGAATTTGCATTAAAAACAATAAGCGGGCACCTGGGTGGCTCAGTGGGTTAAAGCCTCTGCCTTTGGCTCAGGTCATGATCCCAGGGTCTTGGGATGGAGCCCCACATCGGGATCTCTGCTCAGCAGGGAGTCTGCTCCTCTCTCTCTCTGCCTGCCTCTCTGCCTACTTGTGATCTCTGTCAAATAAATAAATAAAATCTTTAAAACAACAACAATAAGAACAAGGATTTGCAAAGGGCCCTCATTTTTGCAAATTCCTTGAGGAAGTGGTAATGTGCCGAAGAGCATTTATTCCCCAAGACACCAGAGACCTAGTTGGGGCAGGGGATCCCTGAGAGAGAAACTTCTGGAGCAGGGTCTTGACCACACCTCCCAGGGGACCATGGCTCTCAAGCATGACCTTCTGGGACATAGCCGAGCTGAGGGTGAAGTTGGCATGTGGCCTGAGATGAGCTTGCCCCCGTCACCTCTCACATTTGTAGGGAAGTGTCCAAGGTCTCAAGTCCTCTTGTAGGGCAGGCAGAGGGCTGGGCTTTGTGTCGGATTGACGCCGGCAGAACGGAGGCAGTGTGGCGAGGGCACCCCTAGGCTGAGGGGGGGGTCATCTAGTTTCCCTTATGTCTTAGTCTGATCGGGATGCTATGACAGAATACCATCGAATGGCGGCTTCAACGGCAGACATTTATTTCTCACAGTTCCGGAGACTGGATGTCCAAGATCAAGGTGACAAGATCAAGGCAAGTTCCATGTCTGGTGAGAACCCTCCTCCTGGTTCATCGATGGTCATCTAGCTGTGCTCTCACATGGCAGATGGGGTGAGGGAGCTCTCTGGGGTCTCCTTATAAGGGCTCTAATCACATTCTTGTGGATCCACCCTCATAACCTAATTGCCTCCCAGCAGCCCCATCTCCTCACACTGTCACATTGTGGGTTAGGTTTTCAACAGATGAATTTTGGGGGGAGACATTCAGTCTATAGCACCTTAGCTGGAAACCCTTAAAAAGAAACTCCACGGATTGCCTGGGTCCCAGGAATGTGCACTTCTGCCTCTTTTCTTGTGTTGCTGCTCACAGCAGGGTGTACAGAGCATGATTGGCTGAGAGCTTGTTATAAATGCAGACTCTCAGGCCTCACCTCACACCTGCCAAGTCAGAATTAGCACATTCCCAGGTGATTCAAGTGCATGTCCATGTTTTTGAGAAACACTGCTCTATCAGATATTAAATTAGTGAGTCTGGAAAAGTGTGGTCTCCAGGGGAGTGGGAAGGTGGGGAGCAGGGCCCAGAGAGCCACACTGTCATGGTTCCAAATCCTGACTCCACTGTTCCCGCCCATGTTATCTTCTCTGAGCCTCAGTTTCTCACCTGCAGAATGAGGCCGTTCACGGCATCAACTTCATGGGACTGGGGGAAGAATGAAATAGGTTGATGGGTGGAAGCACTTGGGACATAGTAGATGCCTGATGGATGAGAATTTTCTGGAGTTTCCTTCTTTGCAGCTTCTTCACAGTGGGGCTGAGGAATGGGTGTCTTTAAGAGTGCTCTGGGAATTCTGATGCAAGGGCAGGTGATACTGCTTCTTATCACCTATAGAACCAAACACTTGGGATAATGTTTTGTCCGTATTCAGCCAGGTGGTGACTCTGGGCCCTTTCTCCATTCTATCGCTCAAGGCTGTGGCCTAAAAGCAGCCTCTACAGGTTTGCCTTTTTTTTAATTACTTTTTTGAGGAAACTGTACAATACAACATACATACAGAAAAGTGCATAAAATAAAAATGTAGTTGAATAATTATAAAGACAAGTCCTGTGTAGGCACCAAGTAGCAGAGCCATGCAGGGACCCAGAGATGAGTGTGGAATGTGGACTCCCTTGCAGGAGATTATACCTAAAGGTGTTACTTTATAAGGATTTTACAGGGGGGACATCCCAGGCTCAGGTAAGTTAATAGCCCTCCTGGGGTCACACACAGCTGGGAAGGAGCCCAGCCAGAATTCAACCCACCTGCGTGGGTCTGACTGCAGGACGGTGCTAACTGGGCAGGGCTCCTGTGTGGGAGGTGGGGGTTGGGGTGGGGGGAAGCGTAGGGCAGGACTGGAGGGCCAGGCCCCAGAAGGAGTGAGGCTGGGCAGGACAGGATAGGATTCAGACCCTTGGGTTCTCTCCCCTGTGCAGGGAAGGATGAGGGGAGAGGTAAATAGCAGTTACTTTGGAGTGAAGAGGGAGCACGCCCAGGGAGTGTCCGTCCTCACCTTCTCATTGCCCCCTGACAGCGCCAGGTGCTGTCAACCCTCAGTAAAACTTGAGGTGGGAGACCCTGGAATTGTCCTAGTGGATAAAGGGGAACTTGGCAAGCAGGTCTGTGAACTGTCCAGTGCACGATCACTGAATCCAATAATGTCCATGGAGATGACGGAAAGTCAAGGAAAACGATGGAACCACCCCCAAAGGGAAGGTTCCCAGTTGAGTTGGCACGTTGCTCCCTGACCCCACTGCTCTCAAGGGAATGGGACTCTTTCCAGAGGAAAGTGCTCTGCGGGGTTGGCCTGAGGGCCCATTCTGGGTTTCAAGTGAGATAAGATATAAAACAAGGCAGTGGTCAATGTCAGGTCAAGGTAAACCCCTGCCAGAAAGAGTTGGCATTCTGAGGTCTTGGGACTATTACATAACCAATTGGGATAGTTCTGCTTTTCCATAAGCAGCTGGGATTTTCTGAGACCTGTTTACATAGAATTAGAACTTATAAAGGATACTGTGACAAGTGTCATAACCACCCTGGCTCTCCAGCTGCCCAGTTCCCACACCCCCCTAGGTAAACTTTATTCCATCTTTCCAGAGCTTGAAAAATGCAAATCCAAGAAAATCAAACACTGGATTCTTACCCACCACCCTCACACCTTTTTTTTTTTTTTAGACATAAAAAAAGGCTTTTCAACTGGGGTGCCGTGAATACAACACAAATGTGCAGATACCCATGGCCTTTGTCAGCCCCTGGGGACACTTGGTGATCCTCGGGGACCCTCGGGGCCAGTACACTGTCTCAATTGCCACACTGCCTCCTGGGTTCCAGCGTGTGGTGTGTGTTTTCTCGTCTTCCTGGTGTGTCACAAGGTTGAAAGAGTGGGGAGACACTGATCCTAGGCTGATCACACTCCAGAGATTTTGTTAATTTATTTGACAGAGAGGGAAGCCACACTCCAAAAGATTTTATTTATTTATTTGACAAGAGAGAGAAAGAGAGAGAGAGAGTGCATACATAGGCAGAGCAGGAGACAGAGGCAGAGGCAAAAGCAGGTTCCCCGCTCAACAGGGACCCTGATGTGGGAATCAATCCCAGGAGCCTGGGATCATGACCTGAGCCAAAGGCAGATGCTGAACCACTGAACCACCCAGGTGTCCCTCCTGCAGCTACCTGTAGTGGGCCAATTCCCATAAACCTACTCTCTCCTTGGCATCTTATATCCTGCCTCAAAGACTTCTCGGAAACCGGTCCATCCCTCAGCATTCCAAATCCACCATCCGTCACACTCCACTCCCCAGCCCCACCCCAAACCAAGTCCTCATCCCCCAGCTGCCAGATTCGGGAGCGGAAGGTTACCAGCAACCACGGGCCACGCTCATGTCGGGGAGAAGCATCATCCTAGTAATAAGACAACCAGAAAACTGTTTACATTTGCCTGACAAGTGTTCCAGGGCAGGCCTGGGACTAGAGTGAGGCAAATAAGGTACTGTCCACAACTGGAAAATTTGAGGAGGAGCCGAAAAGACCACAGTAATCAAGATGAATAATATTTTAAGGCAGTATTTAAGAAATTGTGGTAAAATAGATATTATGTCAAATTTCCTGTTTTAACTAATTTTAAATGCATGATTTGGTGGCTTTAAGTACATTTCACAGTGTTGTGCGGCCATCACCAGCACCCTTCTTTTTATTTTATTTTTTCAGTGTTCCAAGATTCATTGTTTATGCACCACACCCAGTGCTCCATGCAATACGTGCCCTCCACAATACCCACCACCAGACTCACCCAATCCCCACCCCCGTCCCCTCCAAAACCCTCAGTTTGTTTCTCAGTGTTCACAGTCTCTCGTGGTTTGTCTCCCCCTCCAATTTCCCCCAACTCACTTCTCTCCATTTCCCAATGTCCTCTGTGCTATTCCTTATGCTCCACAAGTAAGTGAAACCATATGATAATTGACTTTCTCTGCTTGACTTATTTCACTCAGCATAATCTCCTCCAGTTCCATCCATGTTGATACAAAAGTTGGCTATTCATCCTTTCTGGTGGAGGTATAATACACCACTGTATATATGGACCATATCTTCTTTATCCATTTGTCTGCTGAAGGGCATCTTGGCTTTTTCCACAGTCTGACAACTGTGACCATTGCTGCTATGAACATTGGGGTACAGATGGCCCTTCTTTTCACTACATCTGTATCTTTGGGGTAAATATCCAGTAGTGCAATTGCAGGGTCATAGGGTAGCTCTATTTCTAATTTCTTAAGAAATCTTCACACTGTTTTCCAAAATGACTGCACCAACTTGCATTCCCACCAACAGTGTAAGAGGGTTTCCCTTTCTCCACAACCTCTCCAACACTCGTTACTGTCTTGTTGATTTTGGCCATTCTAACTGGTGTAAGGTGGTATCTCAATGTGGTTTTGATTTGAATCTCCCTGATGGCTAATGATGAACATTTTTTCATGTGTCTGTTAGCCATTAGTATGTCTTCTTTGGAGAAGAGTCTTCTGCCTATTTTTTGATGTGATTATCTGTTTTGTGTATGTTTAGTTCAAGGAGTTCTTTATAGATCTTGGATATTAGCCTTTTGTCATAGTGTCATTTACAAATATCTTCTCCCATTCTGTGGGTTGCCTCTTTGTTTTTTTGACTGTTTCCTTTGCTGTGCAGAAGCTTTTGATACTGATGAAGTCCCAAAAGTTCATTTTTGCTTTTGTTTCCTTTGCCTTTGGAGACATGTCTTGAAAGAAGTTGCTGTGGCCAATGTTGAAGAGGTTGTTCTCCTCTAGGATTTTGATAGATTCCTGCTTCACATTGAGCTCTTTTATCCATTTCGAGTTTATCTTTGTGTATGGTGTGAGGGAATGGTCAAGTTTCATTCTTCTATGCATAGCTAGAAAAGCATTCCATGCTCATGGATTGGAAGAAAAAACACTGTTAAAATGTCTATACTGCCTAGAGCAATCTATACTTTCAATGCCATCCCGATCAAAATCCCACTGGCATTTTTCAAAGAGCTGGAACAAACAATCCTAAAATTTGTATGGAACCAGAAGAGACCCCAAATTGCTAAGGAAATGTTGAAAAAGAAAAAGAAAATTGGGGGCATCACATTGCCTGATTTCAAGCTTTACTACAAAGCTATTATCACCAAGACAACATGGTACTGGCACAAAAACAGACACATAGACCAGTGGAACAGCTATGGACCTGCAACTCTATGGTCAACTAATCTTCAGCAAAGCAGGAAAAAATACACAGTGGAAAAAAGACAGTCTCTTCATGAGCACCCTTCTGCAGACTATTTTCATCTTCCCAAACTGAAACCCTGTCCCCATGAACACCAACACCAACACTTCCTCTTCCCCCCCTAGTCCTTAAAAACCACCATTCTAATTTATGTCTTTATGAATTTGGCTGTTCTAGAAAACTTACATAAGTGAAATCAAATAGTATTTGTCTTTTTTGTGACTGGCTTATTTAACTTAGCATAATGTCCTCAAGGTTCATCCATGGCGTAACTTGTGTCAGAATGTCCTTCCTATTCAAGGCTGAATAATATGCATTATATAGACTATTCTTTTGTATCTCTATATCCATCAGTGGATACTTGGGTTGCTTTCACATTTTGGCTATTGTGAATAATACTGAACCCTATGAACATGGGTGTACAAATATCTGTTTGAGTCCCTGCTTTCAATTCTTTTGGCTATAGACCCAGAAGTGGAATCAAATAGTTCTATTTTTATTTTTTTTTTTTTCGAGAGAAAGTGTGAGTGGGGGAATGAGGGGCAGAGGGAGAATAAGAGAGAATCTTAAGCAGGCTTCATGCTCAGCGCAGAGCCACTGTGGGTCTTGACTCACAACCCTGAGATCATGACCTGAGCCAAAATTAAGTGCTGAACACTTAACCAACTGAGTCACCCAGGTGTCCCTATTTCTAATTTTTTGAGGAACCTCCATACTATTTTCCCCACAGCTGCACCATGTTGCATACCCATTAACAATGCATGATTTCCAATTTCTCCACCCCTCCAAAACTTGTTTTTTTTTTAAATTTCTTTATTAGTAATAGTCAACCCAATCAATGGGTGTGAGGTGGTATCTCATTGTATTTTTGATTCTCATTTCTCTAATGATTAGTGATGCTGAGAATCTTTTCATGCGTTTATTTGGCCATTTTTATAGCTTCCTTGGAGAAAAGTGTATGCAAGTCTTTTGCTTGTTTTTTGTTGTTGTTGTTGTTGTTTTGTTTTGTTTTGTAATTGGATTGTTTGTTGTTGAGTTTTAGGAACTTTTTATATATTATGGATATTAATTCCTTATCAGATATGTAATTCACAAGTATTTTCTCCCATTCTGCATGCATTTTTAATTTCATTGATAGTGTATTTGGATGCACAGAAGTTTTTAATTTTGATGAGCTCCAATTTGTCTATTTTTCATTTGTTGACTGTGTTTTTGGTGTCATAGCCAAGAAATCATTGCTAAATACAATTCTTAAAAATCCAAATTAATGTAAAAAAAAACCCCGTATGAACAAACTACCAAAATCTAACCCACACAGGATTCTACCTGGACTTGTATTACTCACCTTATTCACCTCAGCCCTATCTCACCCCTGTCCAATCCTGTTTTTACTTAAAAATTTGACATTTTGTTTTTCATGGGTTTGGGGGCATTAATTTTGAGTGAATTTTGAGAATGTTGCGTTAGAATACCAGTCATCTTGGTTACTGGGTTTTCGGATGCCTCCTAAAATTTTGTGCTGGAGGCAAATTCCTGCCTCATCTCACTGTACTGCTGACCCTGTTCAGGAGAAAATGGTTAGCCATGGCTCCCTAGGGTGGTACAGCGGTCTTCATACTGGGTCAGTTCTCTTTAAAGACTAGGTGAGGAAAGCTAAAAACCGAACTCCACAAGGAAGTCCTGTCTCTAGTTAAAGGGCCAAGTGTCCATTACCCTACTCATCCAAAGTTCCGCTAGTGGTGTGCTGGTAAATGGTCAACAACCTGTTGGTGGAGTTGGGGGTGGGCAGGGTGGGCCTGGTATATAGTGTTTGCAGGTTTCCATGGTGTCAATGCTCCCTTCATGGGCATTTTCCAACCACAGACAGGATGTTGTTGAAAGCAGAGTTGGAAAGAAATGGTAAATGGACAGACTCAAGTTGTGAGAGGCATTAAAGGGGATGTTATTATTTGACTCTGAAATCACACCACATTAGCCAAAGATTCACCAGGAAAACCTGTGTGTAGTAAAAGAGATTTAATGCAGAGAATTGGGTATCTAGATGAGGGAGGGCCTCAAAAACCAAACAGGGACAATGCAAGACTAGGAGCAGCAGGAAGGCATTCCATCTCTAGGCTGAGAGACAGAGGGAAGAAGCGATGAGGGTCATTAGGGCCAGGGGCACGGGTCCCCTGGCAGACTTGAGCCCCACAGGACTTGGGACTACTGACAGTATGTAGATGCTGGTGGAGATGGAGCCAGGGCAGACAGAGAGGGAAAGAAATACCGCAGCTTCTCTTCTCCTCCCACCTTTCTGTCCCCACCAGTGTCTCCCATTGGGCTAATGGATGGGGGCTTGCAGGCTACAGGATGCCCCCCTAATATACAGCAGAGCAGGGCAAGGGTGAGGAATGAATCTGAGCACAGCCAGGCCCAGGACTTTTTGATCTAGGCATGGGTACCTAGCATTGGCCCAATTATCACCATGCCTATTGCAAGGCCAATGGGTATAAGTGGCCTGTTCCCATGTTTTTGAGTACTGCTTGGTGATCAGACAATTTATGGAAGGAAAGGCCTCTTTGGCTTAAATAGTTGAGGACTCTAGATCCAAATGTGAAACTTACATCGTTCTTACAGAGCAGAAAACTTTTCCAATGTGGGGATCTACAGATAATGTGTTTAGATTTCCTAACAAGCGGAGAGGATAATTGAAATATTCAATAACCTTAAGTGATAACCTGAATTGCAAGCTTTGCAAAGCAGGTTGCAAATCACATTAAGACGACAAATAGTTGGAGTGCCTGGAGGGCTCAGTCAGTTTAAGCATCTGACTCTTGATTTCGGCTGAGGTCATGATCTCAGGGTTGTGAGATCAAGTCCCGCATTGGTACCACACTGGACATGGAGTCTGCTTTAGACTCCCTCTGCCCCCTCCCACCTCTCAAAAAAAAAGCACAAATAGTCATTTGCATAGAAACTGTGAAATAGGAGTGGTTACATGTGTGGAAAAAAATTCTTTTAATTAATGATTTGGCTTAAGTAAATAATATTCTAACAAACCTCAAAATTTATTTAGCTATATAAGAAACATATTTCCAGTATCAAAGCTGATAGTTTATTTTGATGACTGATAAAATCACTAGCCTGTCATTCTAAATGGAGAGAATAAAAAAGGAAGCAGAAGACATAATAAATGAAGAAATTGTGAAGAAATATGTCATTTTAAAATAAAAGAAAATATCAATTATAAGAGAAAGGTTATTAATCTTAAAATAAATTATGTGTAAATGCATTTTTGATGACAAGAGTCATAATGAATTTTAAGTCTTTTCAGTGTGGCTGACTGATGGTCACAAAGCTCTGTAAACTGCCGATGAATCTAAGTTGATAAAATTAAGCCAGTTCTTTTTTTTTTTTTTTTAAGATTTTACTTATTTATTTGGCAGAGATCACAAGTAGGCAGAGAGGCAGGCAGAGAGAGAGGAGGAAGCAGGCTCCCTGCTGAGCAGAGAACCCGATGCGATGCGGGGCTCCATCCCAGGATCCTGGGATCATGACCTGAGCAGAGGCTTTAACTCACTGAGCCACCCAGGCATCCCCAAATTAAGCCAATTCTTGAATATGACTTTTCACTAAGCATTTTTATGGCCTAGTTGATAATAAAAATATTGAATAAGTAGGAATATCAAACAGTATGATAAGGGCTAAGAAGTTCTTTAGTGAAATTTCCAGTAGTTTCAGGAAAAGTCAAGAGAAGACTCAGAACCAAAAACTAAATTGTTGATGCTAAGGGAAATGGACTGATTAAGACAAAAAGCCACCACCAAATATCAACCTAATGCAGAAGTTCCTGAAAGAATTTCATGTGAGTCTCTGAGTTAAATTATGGCTCAGGCAAGGGTATCTAATCTGGCAGGTAGTTATTAAAAAAAAATTACTGTAAAAAGTTCTAAAAATGAATATGTGATTTGGAAACTACTAGAATGATTTGATGATTTATTTTCATAATAATTTATATGTCTTGATAAGCCCTTGTGGTTTGCAGTATCCATAGAATTCAGTGTATTTAGATATGAAGTAGAATATATTTGCTGATTTGATTTGCATATGATTTGCATGATCATTCTTGCTGTTAAATATATTCAGGCTGCAGCTGCACAGGAAGCTCATTTCTTTGAGGAGAGGCTGGGGCTGAGTTTCAGTTGATAAGTTGGGAGAGGGGCTTCAGCCACACACCACACATGGATACCAGCAAAAACACACAAAAGAGTCTGACTGAGCAGGCTCCCTGGACAGCCAGGTGTGGGCAGGAGGACTTACTCACTGTTTCAGTCATTCAACGCATACTTACAGGACACCTACTGTGTGCTAGACGCTGTTTTAACTGTGAAAGATACTTGAGGTGGCTAAGAAGATAAAGATTATGTCTTTCACGGACCTTACATCCAGGCGAAAGAACATGATTAAATACGGAGTGACTTTTAAAAATTAAGTTTTGGTGTTTGAAAGTTATACAAACCTCTGCCACCAGGGGGCACCCCAGTGTTGACCGGGTGGACTCAGCTGGAGAAAAGATTCAATGGGTTGGTGTATGCTGAAATTGATGGTGAGAAGACAGGTTATTTTGTGTGTCATGAGCAAGGAGCCATTTGTGTAGGAACCATGTGTGTCTGAGGAAGGCAAAAATCAGGTTTGTGTCATGCTTTCTGCTCCATACGTGTCTCACATAAAGAAAATGCACCCAAAGTTATTAATTTTTAATTATTTTTTTAAATTTTTAAAAATTAAAAATTAATAATAAAATAAAATTTAAAACTAAATAATTAAAAATTAATAATTAAAAAAAGACTTTATTCGTTTTTTATTTATTTGTCGGGGGTGCGGAGTGAGAGTGAGCTCACAAGCAGGGAGGAGCAGCAGGCAGAGGGAGAAGCAGACTCCCCACTGAGCAAGGATCCCAACGCGGTACTTGATTCCAGGACCCTAAGATCATGATCTGAGCTGAAGGCAGATGCTTAACCAACTGAGCCACTCAGGCATCCCTATTTTACATGTCATGATGTAATAAATTTTTCACTTTAATTTTTCAAATAAATGTGCGTAATGTAGCATTATAGAAAGAAAGATGAATATGTCAAAATGTTAAAAAGGGTTGAGACCCACAAAACCAGGGGGTATCCATTCTGTCCTCATGTTACTCCTCTTGGTGTCTGAACATCTCATCCTGGAGAACAGGAATAACAACCCCTGCTTCCCTTCCCCTTCCTTCTAAAGCCTGGGCAGAAATAGAAGGAATGGTGCTCATCACAAACGTGTCTCTCTCTACGCCACCTCCTTGCCCAGAGAAACGTTTGTGATTTGAGGTAAATGTGATCATAAGTAAAAGAAGTGTTTTAAAATTTGTAGGGGATGGGCGTCCAGGTGCCTCAGTTGGTTAAGCGACTGCCTTCGGCCCAGGTCATGATCCTGGAGTTCCAGGATCAAATCCCGCATTGGGCTCCCAGCTCTGTGGGAGTCCACTTCTCCCTCTGACCTTCTCCTCTCTCATGCTCTCTCACACACACTCTGTCTCAAATAAACAACAAACAAACAAATAAATAAAATCTTAAAAAACAAGATTGGTAGGGGAAAACATAAGGAGACCCGGTGACTGTTTCCTTGACCTACCAGATTTGGCAATTACGTTGACAAACAACCCCAAATGTAACATCAGCAATTCTCAAGTAGCTTGAGGGTGTGGGGCTCGGGGCTTACAGCTCCGTACAGAGCCGCTCTCTGTTCTGGATTCTGCACACTCTGTCTGATTTAAATTACTCTTTCCTTTGTGGCCACCACTGCTCTTGTACTTGTCAGATCCTGCCTCCATTTGGATTTGGAGAACACCATGGTCCTTCTTGGAAAACAGAAAATCTGGATACGGACTCTTATCTTCCCCATTCTGGGAGTCACTGGGAGTGAGCTCATGGGATTTCAGTAGGAAGTAATAGTTGGCATTAGGACCACAGGAGAAGACAGGCCTAAGCTGGTCAGGAGAGTCTAGTACTGACTAGTGAGTTCCTGGAAGGCAAAGACCACGTCTTATTCCTCGCCCAATGCTCCACTGCTAATGGTGCCCCACCTGCAGAATATTTGTTGAACTGAACTGCTAAGTAAAACCTAGTTGAGTGCAGGAAGCAGAATTATAGTCACTCCCTTCTTGCAGAAATACACATAGAATGGCCGGAGCAAGAAGGTGAATGTTGTATCCCAGATGTACCAGCTCTGTTACCATCTGTGATTGATAACGTTATTGCTCCTGGTGAGTCCAACTAATTACAACTGAGTTACTTTTCCCAGGGACACACGGGTAAGGGGCATCAGAGAATACAGAAAACAAAGTTCCTTGGTGCTTGGACTTGAATCGGAGGTCTGTCGTTTCCTCTGTGATCTTGGGAAAGTCACTCAGTTCTCTGAGCCTCAGTTTCCTTTGCTGTAGTAACAGAGATGACACTGTAGTGAAGAGGGGATGTGAGGCTCCGAAAAGAAGCGTATGGGAAGACGTCTGGCCATGGACCCTCATATCCAATGTGGCTGTGGAAGGTTCCCGGTGATGGTGACTGTAACTGTGCATGGGCTCAGCCAGCAACTGCTACAGAAATAAAGTCAGCAGAACCTATAAGTGATCGTAGACAGGATCCTGTCCCTTGTGCCTCAGTGACACCTGGGGCCAAAGGAGGGGAAAGGCATTTCACAGAAAATGTTATCTGCTTTACGCCTCCTTCCTTCTGGCCCCTGCCTCTAGGAATGCATAAAGTTGTGGTTTTCCTTTTCATATATTATTTATTAGTGTTTTTAAAACCTCCTTTTCCCCCAGACTGCTTAGGGTTTTTTTTTTCAATGAACTTTATTGAGTTATAATGTACTGAGGAATAATTTATCATGTGTCCACACCCCATTTTGACGAGGGTGGACAAATGTATATGTTCACACAACCACATCCAACATACTGGATATTCCTGTTACCCCCAAAGTACCCTGTGTCTCAACCCAAGTTAATCCCTGCCTCTGCCCCAGGTAACCACTGATCTGCTTTCTGTCACCATAAACTGAATTTGCCTTTTGTAAATGGAATTATGCAGCATGTACTCTTTTGTGGTTCACTTCTTTTGCTCAGCATATTTCTCAGATTCATCTATGTTACCATATCAGTGGTTGATTCCTTTGATTGTTAAGTGGTATTCTATTGTATCCCACTTTTTTTTTTTTTTTTTGCAAGAAAAAGTGTGCATGCTTGAGCAGAGGGTGGGGTGGGGCAGAGGGAGAGGGAGAATCCCAAGCAGGCTCCACGCCCAACTGGGAGATTGACCGCAGGGCTTGGTCTCATGACTCTGAGATCATGACCCGAGCTGAAACCATGAGTCGGATGCTTAACCGTCTGAGCCACGCAGGCGGTCACCACAATTTTTTTATCCATTCATTTACTAAGGGACATTTTAGATTGATTCCACTTTTTTTATGATTTTGAGTAAAAATGCTATTTTTATCTCATTTTTATGTATGTTGTGAAGGCTAGCATTCATTTTCTTTCTATGTGAATAATATAAGTGTCCAGGTGTTCCAGTACGATTTATTGAAAAAGTTATAATTTCCTCTACTGAATTGCCTTGGCAAATTGTTGAATATCAATTAGTAATATACGTGGGGATCTATTTCTGCACTCTGTCTTCCGTCCATTGATCTCTGTGTCTATCCTTACACTGATACTACACCGTCTTAGTGTCACTCCACAGTGTCTTGAAAGCAGATAGCGAGGGCCTCTAACTTTGTCCTTCTTTCCAAGTTTATTTTGGCATTTGTGGGTCCTTTGTATTTCCATGTAAATTTTAAAATCAGCTTGTCGGTTTCCAAGAAAGCCTTGGTGGAATTTTGTTTGGAGTTGCATCACATCTACAGATTAGTTAGGGAGATTGAGCTTTCTAATCCATTAAAATGGCATATGTCTCCATTTATTTTGGGCCTCTTTGGTTTCTCTCAACAGTGTTTTATATGTCTCAGTTACAAGTCTTAGCCATGTCTTGTTAAATTTCTCCCTAATTATTCATGTTTTGGAATGCTTATTTTAAAAGGAGCAAGTTCTGGTTGCTAATGTATAGAAATACAATTGATTTTTGTACATCAACTTTGTAAGTTGCAACACTGTAAATTTCATTTATTAGTTCTAGTAGTTTTTTGCAGGTTGTTAGGGTACCCTGTATACATGACCACACAGTCTGTGCTAAAGACAATTTTACCTTCTACTTTCCGTGCTTTCTGCTTTATATTCCTTTTTCTTGCCTGGTTACATAGGCTAGAATTCTCAATTTCCTGATGAAGAGAAGTCATGAGAGTGAGCATTTTTTGCCTCTTCCCAAAGGAAGGATGAAAGTATTTAGTCTTTTGCCATTAAGTATGAGGTTATCCCTAGGCTTTTCATAATTCCTTATCTGTTTGAAGAAGTCTTCTATTCTTAATTTACTACAAGTTTTTAACATCCACAAAAGTAGAAGCTCTTCAATTTTTTTCCCTACATCTATGAAGATAATTTTTAAAACAAAATTTATCTTGTTATGGTGAACTATGGTTTTTGAATCTTAACCAGCCTTAAATAGCTGGGATAAATCTCATTTTCTGTGTATTGCTATATTGAATTTGTTAGTATTTTTTTTTTCATGAGAGATATTAATCTGTACTTTTCTTTCTTTTTTGTAGTGTTTTTGTCTGGTTTTGATATCAGAATAATGAGGATCTCATACAATGGGTAGGAAAGTGTGCTCTCCTTTATTTTCTGACAGAGTTTCCATAGGATGATCATCTTCTTTTTCTTTCTAAACATTTGATAGCATTCACTGATGAGTCCAATTAGGCCTGGAGTTTTCTTTGTGGAATGACTTTCAATTAAGAATTCAGTTTCTGGGGGCTCCTGGGTGGCTCAGTGGAGCCTCTGCCTTCAGCTCAGGTCATGATCCCAGAGTCCTGGGATCAAGCCCCGCATCAGGCTCTCTGCTCAGCGGGGAGCCTGCTTCCCTTTCTCTCTGTCTGCCTGCCTCTCTGCCTAATTATGATCTCTATCTGCCAAATAAATAAATAAATAAATAAAATAAAATAAAATAAGAATTCAATTTCTGTAGTGGCTATAAGGTTACTTAGATTTTCTGTTTTTATTTTAGTTAGTTTCAATAATCTTGTGTCAAGGAGTTTTTCCATTCATCTAAGTTGTCAAATTTAGGTAGAAGGTTTTTCATGATGTCCCCTTATTATCACTTCCATAGGAATCTATGGTACTGTTCTCTTTCACTCCTGATATTGATAATTTGTGTGTATTCTCTCTCTCTTTAGTTGATCAGTTTAGCTAGAGGTTTATTAATTTTATTGATCTTTTCAATTAACTTATAGTATCATTGATTTTCTCTATTGTTTTTCCATTTCTAGTTAATTGATTTATGTAATATTTATTGTGTTCTTTCTACTTGTAACACATTTAATTTGTTCTTTTTTCTAAGTTCTTAAGGTAGACAATTAGAAAATGTATTTAGGAATTTTATTTCTTTCCAATAAAAATGTTTAAGCAAATTCCCCTCTAATGATTGTATTAACTGGAATAGCATAAATTTTGATATATCATGCATCCATTTTGCATGGCTTAAAATAGTTTCTTTTTTTTTTTTTTGACTTAATGTATTTTCTGATTTTGTCTTTGACTCATGGACTGTTCAATAGTATGTTTCTTAATTTTCCAATTATTTGGGGATTTTTCAAATGGCTAGGTCTAGGGAAGGAGAAATTTGCACAGGCTCATTTGGTTTACCCCTCACAACTTCTGGCTCCTCTAGGACACAGTATGCTCAAGACTTCTTTTTATCAGTTATCTCTAATGTGTGCTAAAATAATGTTTTCTGTTTTCAAAAAAGATTTTATTTATTTGGGAGAGAGAGAGCACAGGTACACACAGAAAGAGAGGGAGAAGCAGGCTTCCCACTAAGCAGGGATCCCCATGCGGGCCTTGATCCCAGGACCTTGAGATCATGATCTGAGCTGAGTGCAGACACCCAACTGACCGAGCCACCGAGGCTCCCCTGTCTAATGTTTCCTAAACCTGATTTTTTCTGAGAGCCAGGTGTGATGTCTTCGTACCAAGGATGCTTTGATGTTGGCTGTGCCTAGAAGGCGTCTTGATTTGCCTTATTCATGGACAGTTGGAAGGAGCAACAGCAGAGGGGGTCAGAGACTCAGGCCAGGGGAAGTGACTGTCTAGCCGTCTTCTGGCTTAGCTCAATAGTAACCATCGGACAATGCTGTTCTTTCTCAGGATCCAGATAGCCACGTTCTGCAAACACTTGAGGTAGGTGAGACTCAGAAAATCATTCTGAGCCTATTCATTTATTCAGGGCCCTGACCCTTCTGGGTACTGAGTTAGGTGCTAGGAGTATAAAGAGGAAACTTCAGCCTTACTGTGGAGTCAGGATAAGCACAGGAAAAGAGGGTCAAATGCACGAAGGGGCAAAGATAAAATCACACACACACATTTTAATCACTGGTCTAGAGAGTGGGTCAGAAATATTCTGATGTTAAGAGTTACTGTACAGTTTTGTTGCTTAAAATCAGGAAGTTCACACTTAACAATTTAACATTTGGTGACCAACATCCATTTGGAATTTGGGCTGGTCTAGAAAGAGACAATCGCACACCCGACGCCTGATGTTATAGAGGTCATTTGGATGTTTTGGGTTGTTTAAACCTTCCTTTCAATCATTTTTGCATTCAGGTTTTGAGAAAAAAGACGATAGATATAAATTGCATCATTTCTTGAACTTGGGTTAAGAGTAAGTTCCAGAAAGCCCCTCCCTCACACTTTGTTTTAAGGAACTTTGTTCGTAATGTGTCACGTGGACTTCGCTGTGATGCTAATTTAGATCTTGGTCGGCTGCCAGGGCCAATTAAGGTGAAAATATGCTGTTTGTTGGAGAGAAAGGTGGCCATCTGGAGAAAGGGGTGCAAATCTGAGAGGCATCTTCTCCTAAAGGTTAAAAAAACAAAATAAAGCAAGCAAGACCATAAAACCAAAATGAATTGAGACACATCCAACAGAGCACAATTAGTCATGAGGAAACACACAATAGGGAAGGGAAAGGGCTTGCGAATTAATCATTTTGCTTCTAACTCATGGGAAGAAAGATGGAGTGGTGGGGGACAGCAGAAAGATGGAAGGGGCAAAATGAATTGCTTGAGTCACTGTCTTAGAAAGTTGTCTCTCTGGGGGAGAAAGCCAGATTGTAGCTGGAGGCCGAGGAAGACTGCTAGAGCTTTGAAACTGGGTGAAGCCAGTGAGGGGGGATAACCTGGAGTAGTTACGCATTTTGAGAGAACAAGTGACAGAAAAATGGAAAGCTTTCTCCCTTCACACCTGTAATTGGGAAAATGGTCCCAATAATTAGGAACTGTAGCTTGGAAAAGTGAGAAGGAAAGCACCAAATGAAACAATAGATTTAAAAACTTCCCATATGGTTTTCAGATTAGCGGCTAGCTTATTTTCTTTGTGAAGGACTGCATTCTGGAACTGAGATAAAACATGAGTTTCACTTTATCTATTTTTAATGATTTTACTTATTCATCAGAGAGAGGGAGAGAGAGCACAAGCAGGGAGGAGAGGCATGTAGAGGGAGAAGCAGACGTCCATGAACTGGGAGCCCCAAGCGGGACTCAATCCAGAACCCTGGGATCATGACCACCAAAGACACGCTTAACCAACTGAGCCACCCAGGAGTCCCGAGTTTCACTTTAGATAGAGTGAAAGAAACCAAAGTGTTTGTTTCTTGGAATTGGCATAGTGCTTGGCACAAACTAGATATTAAAAAATATTAGGAGATTGATTACATGGTGACAGAGTGTTCTAACTAGAGATTTTGGGTTTTGAGTGGTGGAAAGAGCATCTGAGGTTTGAATTTTTTTAGCAAACATGAACGGTAACAGCACACACGCCGAGAAAATCAGCAAGTATCAGGGTGTAAGTGACTGGTGTTGCTGAAACTCGGGGTGGGGGGTGGGGGGGGGAATCCACACGGAACTTGATTCCTCGGTTTTTCCAGCAGAGGGCACTTTAGGGTTTCTGTGACACACACGCGTCTCCATGACAAAAATGAAAAAATCTTTTGTTTCCAGAAGAACTTCACAGGTTTGTTATCTCAGAACTCTGTGAGGTTCCAGCAAGGTGATAGGAGGTGGGAAGGCTGCAGGGAAGACAGGGTGTTGGGAAGAGCCAGGATCAGGATGCATTTCTAGCTTTGTACCAACTGGGTGGTGACCTTGGCCAGCCACTTCAGCTTCTGGACCTGCTTCGTTATTTGCACTAGGGAAAGACCGTGTTCTGATCGCCAGAACCCTCTGACCTGACCGCATGGGATGCATATCACCTCAGCAGCTTGGGGTCGGTATAAGGCCCCTTTTATATTTTGGAAGATTTAATTCTGAGCCCCATTTCATCATGGCAAGTCTGTGTCTTTCCTCTCCGTTCTTTCCTGAGACTCATCCCTCTCTGAGGCTGCCCCTGGCTTTCTGCTTTGCCCCTTGAAGTGGAGACTGTCTTCTCCTCTAAGGTCTGGGCTCCCAGCGTTCCCGTCCACAAAGGTCTGGTAGCTCTGCACGTCTGTGATTGAGGACATCCAGCCTTCCCCCTGAAGGAGTCAGACATTCGGCTCTAGAGGAACTTCAGAGAGGCTTCAGTACTTCAGAATCTGCAAAGGCATCAAGACCCCTTTCTTTGGAATGCTTCTAGACCCTGACACAATTTGTCCACTCCTCTCCAGCAGTCACAGCGGGAGCTGGGGAGGATGGTCTTTGTCGGTGTCAGGAGTCCTGGCTCACCCTCCCCGAGAGGAGTGCTTACTGACTTGCCTTTCATCTACTTCCTGAAAGGGACCACTCAGGAGGTTTTTCTAAGGGAGACTCACTGTCTCCTCTGCTAGAAAAAGAAGTAGCTGGAAACTTCTGACAGAAACTTGCTCTTAGAAAATCTAGTTCCACCTCCTGGGGCACTTTGTGACATTTTTATGATGGTTTGTTCCATCTTGTCTTTCCTTAGAATTAGTAGAATCAACCCAACTTTAGGCTGGGGTTGGGGGGTTGGTCAGCAGATGACATTTTGTGTTCCTCTGTCTCCTGCAGGAGCAGTGGGGACTTCCTCCCTCCCTGTGGCCAGCCCCCAGGCTCTCCATGATTGCCAGGTGCCCCTCCCTCTGGTCCTTTCAGTAGGGCCCTGGGGGAGCTGTACAGGAGGTGGCCTGCCAAAGGCCTGGCAGAGAGGAAGAGCAGGCACTGAGATCAGCTGCTCTGCTCCAGCTGGGGTGTGGACGCCAACAGGCTGTGGGGTGCCTGGCAATTCCTCTGGCTGCTGGGCCTTGGATCCACGCCTGTCCCCCAGGACTCCATCTCAGAAACCATGATTTCTGGGCCCTGTTCTAAGACTTGCCCAGGACTTTATTAAAAAGGTGGGGGACTCAGCACAGGAAGGGGACGTCATTCCATGTTCTTGGACTTGGTGTCAACGCTACAATTTAGAAAATTGTCTTTTGCTTCTTCTTGTGCCTTCTCTCTGGCCTTATCCCCCTTTCCTCTCTCCCTTCCTCTATATCCTTCCTCTCCCACCCTCTGTTTTCTGCTCTGTGGCCAAGGGGTGCAGAGCCCAGAACTAAGGGGAAGGAAAGCTGTATCCCTTACCCAAGGACTCAAGTGCAGCGAGCAGCTGCTGGTGTCCACAGAGGGACATACCTGTGTGTCCTCTCAGGAGAAAAGCACTGATCCCTGAGTTGCGTGTGGCCCAGCCTAGCACTGTGCAGCTGGCTCAGATCCAGGACCAGTGTCTGCAGGCTAAGGCCCACATGTTTGATGCTGTGCTCTATCCAGAAGAAGTTTTGTGCCTAACTTTCCCCCCGCCCGACAGATTCACACTTCACAGCATCCATTACTGGACCCAAGCATTATGCACATTTAAAACATACTGAAGATAGAAAGAGATGAAAAATATTCATAGGAGTTCACCTCCTTTCTTCTTGCCCCCTATGGCACCATCCTGCACACTCCTGGTGTCTGTCCCACACCTTCGAGTCTGCCGGCCAAGTTGTCCTCAGGGCTACAGGCCCATGGGGTCCCAGGTGGCTCAGGGTGAGGTGGGGAAGGATGGTGGGCATGGTCATTCATCTCCTGGTCCTGAACATTCCAGTTCTCCTCTGCCCTGGCACACGGTAAGCTTTTCCTTCCTCCTCCACCCAAGGATTGGTGGGGCCATGGGACTTGTTCCAGCCAAAGAAATGTGAGCAGAAGTGATCAGAATCACTTCCAGGTGCAAGCTGCTAGAGCCGGGGCTAGAGGAAGAGGGAGATAAAGAGGAACAGCAGTGACTTCGTCTGTAAGAGCTGTACCGAGTCCTCCCGACTTGTGGTCTCAGTAACAGCCATATGCGGTCTCACTGTGCTGGAGGCAGCAAGTTTGGGACTGAGGTGTCCGCCAGGGTGGGTTCTCCCGAGTCCTCTCTCCTCAGCCTGCAGACGGCCACCTTCTCCCCGTGTCCTCACACAGTCTTGCCTCTGCGTGTGTCTGTGTCCCGATGTCCTCTTCCCCTAAGGACACCAGTCCCAGGCTTGTGACCTCACTTTACCTAAATGACCACTTTCGAGGCTCTATCTCTAAATATAGTCATGTTCTGAGCTACAGGGCACTGGGACTTCAACATTTGAATTTTGAGGGAACACAGCCCAGCCCATGACCCCGCACGAGGCTGTTATTTCCTGGTGGAGGGCATCTGCCAAGCCTGCTGAAGTCCAGCACATCACTCCCTAGCCATCACTTTCCAGACCTTCCAATGATTCTGTAGCCCCCAGTTCCCCGTGTCAGATCCTTCCCCTCCTGGAATGCTGGCTGCCACTTCTGCTTTCCCGCCCCAGCTCTGTCTGGTACAGATGGGACAGGGCGAAGAGTGTTTTTTTGGCCCCCGGCCCATGTCCCTTGAACCATGGCAACCCCTTCCAGATGAGGCTCACTGTGCAACAGGTGGAACCCTGCGGTGCCTGGGCCAGCAGCGGGGAGGCAAGGCCCCCCGGGGTGGGGGAGATGAGGAGGATGGCTCATCATTCCCTCACTCAGGTTGACCTTGGGACCCCAGATGCCCTCTAGCGAGTCATCCTTTCTTAGCATTTCAGCCATCCCTGCGTGGAGAAGTGGGTAGGCAGGGTAACAATGGGGGTCGGCTCTCTGTTCGGTGAAATGGTTTAGGAAACACTAGGGGCGGGGAAGCTGGCACAGGGAGCACACTGCCGGTGCCATCCCTGCTGGTTGGGGAAATATCCACACTGAACTTGGCACCCTGTGGTGGTAAGGAGGGGGACCCTGCTTGCCAGAGCCCTCAAACGTTTGCAGTTTTCCTTTCCTGAAGCTACTTCCTTTGGAGACTACCTTGCTCTCTCTGTCACTGTTGGCTTTGAGCCAGTAAACAGGGTGTTTGAAAAGAGTCAGGTCTGAAAACTTGCAGTGAGATGGGCCCATTCCCTGAAGAGAGAGCCCGCTGTTGTGATAGGCTGCGACAGGACCCCTGTCAGCTGTCAGCTGTCAGCTGTAGGGCCCTACCTACCCCTCCCCCAAGCCTTCCTCCCCAGCTGCCCGGGTCACAGACTCCCACCTTTGCCATGGAGAGTCAGGAGCGGGGACAGCCTTCTGCTCCTGCTAAGAAGCCAAAGGGAATGCTGTCAACAGAGTTCAAAACCCTTTCTAAATAAGTTAGATAAGATCTGCAGGGGGGTTTGGAAGCCACCATGGTGGTGATCGTAGTGACCTATGTCATCAGTCCTGGAGGGATACCCTCAGCTGGGGCTGCTGGGCAGCTAGTGTAGCGTCAGGCTGTGCCCCTGAATAGAGCATCCACACCAGCCCTAGAAGGTCACTTCTGCTCCTCCCACAGACCCTCCATTTGGTCTCCAGACCTCTAGATGCCGGAGTCTCAGGAGGTGGTACTTAGAGCCTTTCTCTTAGGTCCTCTCTCTCTTCCTTGAGGACTTATACAGGCATGGTGCTTTTAATATCATCCAAATACCCAAATCTAGACTCCCAAATTTGTGTTTCCAACAATGACCTTTTCCTGAAATCCAGGTCCCTATAGCCAACCACTCACTCACTCCCCACTGGGATGTACATTTAAATGTACCACACTTGAGACACAACTACTGGTCTTGTCCCTCTGCTCCAATCATGCTCCCCTCAAGGCATCTTCGTCTCAGTAAATGGTAGCCTCTCCATCCAGCTGCCGGCCAGCAGGTGGTTCTCCATTCCTCTGTTTCCTTCACACTCCATAGACAAGCTGTTGGCCTCACCTCCAAATTATGTCCCAAAGCATGGCCAAAGTCAATCTCAAACTCATCCTCCCTGCCTCTCTCCCTCCCTCCCTCCTCCCTCTCTTCCTTTCTCCCTCCTTCCTCCCTCTCTCTCTTCCTCCTCCCTCTCTCTTTTTCTTTCTCTGTGTGCTGTAATAGGAACGAGGTAAAAGAAAAGAAATTTCTCCCCCTTATGTAGTATCTCCTTTTGAGATATTTTTATTCACTTCTTCTAACAGCAATATAGAAACACAGAATCATAAAAAATAAGATTATAAATTGTCCATCAATTACGTAATAGCACTTGGTATTGCTACAGGGAGGAGACCCGGGGTTGGAGCAGGCCCTCTCAAGCCTCCCAGGCTCTCCAGGCCTCTGTGATCTCTGCCAAGTCCATGAAGGCATCACGCACTGCCGGGCACGGCGGTGTCAGTGGAGACCTTGTGGTTTACACCCAGGGTCCTTGGGGATGACAGAGATGGGTAGATGATGATTAAACTGCAAACATTGTGTACATGTGGCACACCAGAAGGTGGTCCCAGGATGCTGGCGATGCAGGTGAGGTTACAGGTGACGCACAGACATCACTTGAGCCCCATAAGGCAGGGAATTCACAACACTGAACCGACCTGCCGAGATATTTGTGTTCCCTGGCGGAATAAGGGGCTAACGGACACGGGGGGATGGATGAGTAAGGAGACGCACCCAGTCCATCCTCCTCCACTCTCATCTCTGGTCCCCTCCCCTTTCTCCTCCGTCCTCATCCCCAAATTAAATTCTCTTGGGGTGAACAAAGCAAAAGAGCTGAGACATCTAACCTATTCCAAAAAGTGTGCCTTGATCTCCGTTTCTTCTCAGAGAACAAAGAAAGGAAGGGGACATTAGGCGAGCTGAACAACTAAATGCCCAGTTGATGCCAATTCAGTTGGACCGACCAAATCAACGAAATCAGCTTCCGTTGAATCCAATTTTTTCAATTACTGTGATGACTGATTTCTAGAAAGTGAAAAAAAAAAAAACCAGTTTGGCATTATTTTCAGAAGATGGGATGGGCTTTCCTGCGTGGGTGTGAGTGCGTGTGCCTGTGTGCCTCCCCGGAGCGGGTGGCGGGTGCGGGCCTGCCCGCTCCCCTGCCGTCCCAAGGACGCATCTCAGAGAAGCCTGGCAGGAATGTCTCGGTGGGACTGGGCAATGCTAGTACATTATCCCTGAGAAGAGACGGCTTGGGGTGGAGAAAATCCCCCTCCCTTCCTGCCTGTGGGGGAGCAGGTCTAAAGGGTCGGGCATTCCACCAAGAGGTCTCCTCTGTGGACCAGTCCTCTGGGCCTCACACTTCAGTCACTGCTCAGAGTCAGGCAGAAAACACATCTTAGCTATGTTGCTCTACCTTCTGCAAAGGAAGCATAACGCTTCTGGCTCTTTGACGTCACCAGAAAGAGAACAAGTTCTTTTCTAACTAGGGACCACTCGTTCATATCCTCCCACTGCCAGCCCACCAAAGAAGAACAACCTTCCCAATGTGGGTCAGAGCGTGTGTGTGTGTGTGTGTGTGTGTGTGTGTGTGTGTGTGAGGTGTGCATGGGCCCAGAGAGACTCTACGGGAAGATGAAACATGAAAGAACATCAGGACACCTTACTTCGACTATGGAAGTGTGATGGGTAACATGTGTTCTGTGGGTCCACTTTCCAGGCATTGCTCTAAGTTGGACCCAAATATTCAGGACTACAAAGTGAGAGGTACGCTTGGGGGCTGCACGAGGTGGAGCGTAGAGGGCTTGGCAGTTGGTGGGTTTGGCAAAGCATTAGGACCATCTTTGGGGTTTAAGTTCCTTGATATTTGATCTGTCTTGACATTCTCAATAATGATTTAATCTGTTGGCTGTCTGTAGCCACTAAGGAGTCGCATAATCTGAGGGAAGTCATCCTCTTTCCCTGGCTTCACTTTACTCCTTCATGCACAAGGAGGCTTGAACCAAGTGACGTCAAAAGCCACCCCCCGCTGGCAGGAGAACCCGTACCAGGTGGCGTTCTATGAGGCTAACTTTCCTCCCTGTTGAGGCCTCGGTCCTCGCCTTCCTCATCCTCATGCTTGTCGTCAGGGAGAACCTTTCAAGTCAAATCCTGAACTACTTCACTTGACCTACCCAACTGGTGTCGACACGTGAACAAAAATCAAACAGCTCTGAACACGTTAGCAACAGATTAGTAACAGTCTGATTCAATTAAAATTAGTGGTTTAAATCAGGCACAGAATGTCAGAGGCGGCTCAGGGTGAGCTCCTGTGCTTCCTCAAGTTGTTCTGGGGAGGGCAGGAAGGGGACAAAGGTGACGCCACCAGGAGAATTCGGTGCTGGGAAATCCACTGACAGACTTGCCTGGTTCACTTGGGCACTCCCCTGGAGGAGCAGGGTGACGGCAAAAGGGCTCTTTGGAGATTGGGATTGGTGTGTGCGGCCAGGGAAGGCAGCAGAGAGGACATCCAAGTTTGCTCCGCCCCCGTGGCCCCCGTGTGTCCTGGCACGCACTAGAAACAATCGACACAGCCCTGGTTGTGCCAAGGTCTAAGACTGACAGGAGCCTGGGCGGCCACTCAGCAGAGAAACTGGCGATGGCTATGGGGCCTGTGTTCCCAAGCTCCACTTTGTCACTCCTTCTGGTTTTCCTTTCCTCCTGGGTCCCTGTCAGGGCTGCTAAGTCACCTGTCTGTGGTGAATCTGAGCCAGTACTTAGAGGACAGCAATGGCAGATGGGCTCATCTGAGGTACCTAATCACCTCCTCCCTGGGGGCTCAGTGCCCTTGGGTAAGTTTTCTGCAAGAACCATAGCATTTGGTGGCCCCCCTTTGGGATCTCAGATCATAGCACCAGTGATTCTGAGGAAACGGGAATGCGGGTCAGTGAGGGGAGGATGGAGATGCGTCATGCTAGGAGCCAGGTCTCACTGAACATCTGGATGGAGTGGCCCTTCTGCAGAACACTTTGGGTTACGGACAGTCAAGGGGTTGTGGGGCTCCAAAGCCGGGGCCCCCTGACAGAGGACCTGCCATGGGTCTGAGGGCCCATGGTACACCAACCACAGGGAAGCCCTGCCCCTGGGGAGACTCACTCAAGGTAATGCAACCTCCATGCCCTTCCCGCCTCCCCTCCCCGCCTCCCAAACATTCTGTTCTGGCTCCTCTGACCCCTTCTAGGGCTTCTCAGCACAGAGAGAACCTCCTGGAGTTTATATTCATCTTGGTGACTCCAATGAGCTTGAGTGGGGTGGAGAGACTGAAGGAGGAGGCCAGCGGAGAGTCGCAGAAGAGATCAGACAGCTCGTCCCGTTCCTCCAGCTCGTAGGTGGCATCATTGAGCATTCTCCTATGCAGATCACAGGTCTGCTCGATCTTCAGCTTGCTGATGTCACTGCGCAGGCGCATGAGCTGTCTGGCCAGCTGCTGGTCCTGTAGCCGCATCTCCATCTGGAAGGGAGGAAGGGAGGCATCAGCAAAGAGGTGGGCTGGGGTTGCAGCTCCATAGTCTCTGACAAACACAGACCTGCTGATGGGAGACCTAATTAATGGCTTGTACCACCAGCTGGTCCACCTGGAGATACTGGCACACTCCCTGCTCAGGAAGGTGAAAAGACACACACAACAAGATGACAAATGGGGACAGATGGTTTCCTCCAACAACACTTCATGCCAGGCTAGATTCTATGTCTAAATACTTCTGGAAGAGGCACATGTCCATCCTGGCTTAAAGGTTCAGTCTCATTATTAACAGACACACATGGGTAGAGTAAGAGTACAAAGGACTGCACGGGAGTGGTTTAAGTACCAAACTGAGAAGGCTGATTACCTCTGGGTGGGAAGGAAAGAAGGTGGTTAAGAAAGTTTATGGGGGCTTCAGCTTTATTGGTAATATTTCATACCTTATGTTGGGTGGTGGGTCTGCTGTTAGATCATTCTTTAAATCTTTAAACATTTTAAAATGACTGCAATATGTTTTTTTTTCCAAATATTTTATCTATTTGAGAGAGAGAGCAAATAAGAGAGAGCATGAGAGGGTAGAAGGTCATAGGGAGAAGCAGACTCCCTGTGGAGCTGGAAGTCCGATGCAGGACTCGATCCTAGGACTCTGGGATCATGACCTGAGCTGAAGACAGTCGCTTAACCGACTGAACCACCCAGGTGCCCTGTAATATGTTTTTTTTAAAATATTTAATTAATTTGTTTATTTGAGACAGAGAGAGAGAGCAAGCAGGAGGAGGGGCAGAGGAAGAGGGAAAGAGACAATCTTCAAACAGACTCCCTGCCAAGCCCAATTCAGAGTTCATGACCATGAGATCATGACTTGAGCTGAAGCCAAGAGTTGGACGCTAAACACACTGAGCCGCCCAGGTGCCCCTGCCTGTAGTATTTCTTAATAAAGTTTCAAAACAAACAAACAAATATGTAAATATATGCTAATATTCACTGAATGTTTTACTATGAACCAGGCATTGTTCTTAGTTCTTCAGGTATGTATTAGTCTGCTCAGGCTGCCATATAAAACACCACAGACTGGCAGGCTTAACCAGTAGACATTTATTTTTCATAGTTCTCGTGGTCAAGAAGTCCAAGATCAAGGGGTGGGCTGATTCTATTATTACTGAGGACCTTCTCTTGGCTACCTTCTTGCTGTATCCCCACATGATGGAGAGAGAAAGCTCAGCTTTCCTTCTTTTCAAAGGGACATTAATTTCATGATGGGGGCCCCACACTTATGACCTCAAAATCTAATTACCTCCTAAAGGCCCACCTCCAAATACCATCACACTGGGGGCAAGGGCTTCAACATATGAATTTGGAGGGGGGGGCACAAAGATTCAGTCTATAGTGGGTACATCAACATGCTACAGTTACTCTTCACTACAACTTTGTTAAGTAATATCACCATCATCATCTACAAGTTAAGAGATGAGGAGGCAGCAACTCATGAAATCAGTCACTGTGTCAAATCACAAAGGGCAAAAATGGCAGAGTTGCGATGAGAAACCCAGACAAACAGACTCAAGAGCCCAAGCCACTGACAAGGCACTCCCAATTTTGGCTCAGGTCATAGCTTTGGGGTCCTGGGATCCTTGCTTATTGGGGAGTCAGCTTGAGTTTCTCTCCCTCTTCCTCTGCCCCACCCCTGCTCTCTCTCTCTCTCTAAAATAACTAAATAAATCTTCAAGAATATTTTATTGATTTAGAATAGCAACAAATTAATGATGGCAGACTCATCAAAGAGCAGCTGGTTATCCATTCATTCATTATGGAGCCCTTAGTCATGCCTGAAAGTGGGCTAGGTGTTGTCTGAAACCTTTCTGAAGGAGATGGTCATCAGATTTGTCTGAAAGACAATGCCAGCTCACACCCATTGCTTTATCTAATATGGTCTTCGAGGAGTCTTTTTTTTTTAATTTTATTTATTTATTTGACAGACAGAGATCACAAGTAGGCAGAGAGGCAGGCAGAGAGAGAGGAGGAAGCAGTCTCCCTGCTGAGCAGAGAGCCTGATGCAGGGCTTGATCCCAGGACCCTCAGATCATGACCTGAGCTTGAGGCAGAGGCTTAACCCACTGAGCCACCCAGGCGCCCCTTGAGGAGTCTTGATTGAACCATTTCTCTGGGGTATTTTCTAATTTGAAGATAGAGCTCTTTGAAAAGATAGGAACTTCATGGTTTAGTTTTGAACTCTGGGCCCAGGAACTAGATCTTAGATCTGAAAAGATCCTTTGAAGTTGGAAAGTTTCAGGTTTGAGCAGGTGTCTGGGAGTATCTGTGAGATGGGAAATGTAGGGGTGCCTGTTGGGGGAAAAGGTCTGTTTTTCTAGGGCTAATAGATCCAGACAGAGATCAGAGGAAAATTTAGGGTTGAAATCCCATCAGCGTTAGTTGGACAGAGGGGTGAGTGTAAGGTACGTGTCCAGTTCTCTTTGGTGGGGCCAGTTCACACACACACTCGCTGAGCTAGGATTCATTCAACTTCGCGTAAGGGAAAGAAGAGAAGTAAGACCACACTTCCCATGGGGCTGAGGATTCTGCCCATTCTACTTGTTTTGCCCCAAGGACCACGAGGGGGACTGGAAAGCTGCTGTTTTCTCAGCAGACCCTGGTTCTGAGGGCGCCTTAGTGCGAATATCTGCCCCAGGAGTCACTCAGAGTATCTATGTACTATGATCCCTGAATGTCAGTCCGCTGCAGCATCTGATGCTCAGAGAAACAGTGTTCCAATGCCACCGGGAAAATTGGCCCTGTTGGCCCTATTCTCAC
The DNA here is from genome assembly GCF_002288905.1 of Enhydra lutris kenyoni. Classification (NCBI taxonomy): domain Eukaryota; kingdom Metazoa; phylum Chordata; class Mammalia; order Carnivora; family Mustelidae; genus Enhydra; species Enhydra lutris. The sequence goes on from NW_019154087.1 coordinate 75,205,399, forward strand.
TCACTAAGGATTTCCCAAGGGTGACTCTGTACCTTGAACATTAATTAGAGTCCCGCCCCTTCCCCCTGCCCTTAAGAGGTAACTCTGCTGTAATCAGACCAGATCCAGACAGAAATGAGCTCCCACAGCTAAAAAAAATAAAAATAAACAAAAACCAAAAAACACCTAAGCAAAATGTGCAGTCTCCCTGCTGCTCCACCCCTAGAATTTTTGTTTGAGAGAAAGAGAGAGAGAGAGAATGATAGAAGAGAGGTCAGCAGGAGAACAGACTCCTTGCCTAGCAGGGAGTCCGAAGTGGGACTCGATCCCGGGACTCCAGGATCATGACCTGAGCTGAAGGCAGTTGTTTAACCAACAGAGTCACCCAGGCAACCTAGAATTTTTTTTTTTTTTCATTTTTTTTCATTGTGGTAAAATACACAGAACATCAAATTTTTACTGTCTTCATCACTGTTAAGTGTACAGCTCAATGGCATTAAGCATATCCTCACTGATATGCAACCATCTCCACTATCTACCTGCAGATCTCTTCACCTTGTCAAACTGAAACTCTGTCCCCGTTAAACAACTCCCCCTCCCCCCTCCCCCCCCCAGAATCACCATTTCACTTTCTGTCTTTATGAATGCGACTGCCCCACCTGCCTTTTGTAAGTGGAATCACGCAGAATCTGTCCTTTTGTGACTGGCTTATTGCACTTAGCCTCATGTCTACAAGGTTCGTACAGGTTAAGAGGCTTTTTAGATTTTAACCTTTGCAGAAATGTTTAGTGAACGTAAGTCAGTCTTCAAGGCTCCTGCTTGCAGTAAGTTGGAAGAATGGCAGCTCCTGAGGAAGGTGGGAGAGCTGGGACGGGGTCTGGCTGGGGGGATGGAGGCCCTCCTGCCTTTTCTGTCTTCTCTGCCAAGGAGGTATTCAGGCAGCGATGGTCTCACATCCCATCTTCTGCCACATACTGTCAGGTGCAGTGGAAGCATAGCTTTAGATGAGAGCTATTTCGATCTGTGTTCCGGAAGAGGAAACAGAGGAAACCAACTCAGAGAAGTTTAAGGGACTGTCTGTGATTGGCCAGCCAGGGTGTGGTGCACTCGGATCACCCCAGGGCCCATCAGAGCCCAGAACTGGAGGCCTCTCAATGGCTTCCGCTGACCTGGAGGTGGGCTGGATCCCAGAAGCAGTGAGAAGTGGGAAATCCATTGCTCTGGGGTTAGACTCTTGGTGCCAGTGGAACCCCTCTTTACTAGCTATGTGGTTTTGGGTGAGTCACTAACACTTCCTGAACTCCTGTCTCTTCTTCTAGAGAGAAGGGATCCTGTTTATTCCAAGGACTATGAGAAGCATAGCAGACAATGAGTGAAAGCCAGGTGAGCTGAACGCTGCCAGTCAAAGGTAAGAGGTTCACCTTTAAGTTCTTTCTCTGGGCCTAGGTGCAGAATGTGGAAACTGGCCAGAACCTCCCACTTTTAAGATTTCATTAAAACAACTGAGATGCTGGCCCTAAAACCTGGTCCCGGTGACTCAACGATCAGTGTGGGTTAATGCTCTCCCTGGCAAAGACTGCACTGTAGGACATGCTGATTTCTAATCTCCCTGCCCAGGGTGGCCTGTTGTTCCTGCACAATAGAGGCTCTTGCTGGATTCTCGGAGGAGCACCCACAGTGGCTGTAATCCTGTAATTAGGGCATAGTACTTGGTGAAAGGGGGAGAAATGTCAGTGTGTGGTGGCTGTTAGCACATTGCAGTGACAGGGCGTGTTCCCACTGGGTGAGGAAGCCCAGGAAGGAGAAGGTGGCCGATTGATGGCCTGGCAGCAACCCAGGTAGGCTGGCCAGCTGTGGAAATTCATGGATGGACCTCATGGGAGAGGGCTCTGCTGGGAGGTCTCTGGGGCCAAGTCTCAGGGGGAGTTAGAAGACAGGCTGACTCCCGCCTCTGGGCTGGGTGGAGTGAAAGCCGACGTTGCAGTGAACTGATGGGGAGAACAGTGAGGCAGTTCCTCAAAAAATGACACACAGGATTGCCACATGACCCAGCAGTGCCTCTTGCGGATAGATCCCTGCAAGAATGGAAAGTAGGGGCTTGAACATTAACTGGTAGCCCTGTCCATAGCAGCGTTACTCACAAGAGGCGAAGGGTGGGAGTAACCCATGTGTCCATGGATGGATGCAGAGATAAACAAAATACGGTCTGCCCATACAATGGCGTGTCCTTCCGCCATCTTGACATATCATGGGAGACCTCAAGGATGATATGGAAGAGAGAAGCCAGCCACAAAAGGCACAAGTACTTTACAATTCCACTTACATGACATACCTAAGTAGTCAAACTCGTAGAGACAGAGAATTGAATGGGGGTTGCCAGGAGCTGGGGGGATAGGGGAGTGTGTGTTTACTGGGGACAAAGTCTTGGTTGGGGAAGAAGAAAGCCTTTCTGGAGATGGATGGTTGTGAGCACCACAGCACAAGGCTGTGAATGTACCTAATTAATTATACACTTAAAAATGCTTAAAATGGTAATTTTATGTGATATACATGTATTTTACCCCCATTAAAGGAACAACAAAAGCTACACATTTGGGGGGGTCACTCCGACCTGGTTTGCCCAGGACCTTTCTGGTTTTAGCTTCCCAAGTCCCACGTCCTAGAAGTCTCTGCGGCCCCGGGCACGTGTGGACGTTGCAGGCGTTGGCGAGGAGGACTTGTCCTGGTCAGCCAGAGGCCCGTCTCTCTGTGGGATACGTTCTTTAACATGGGTGGCACTGGGAACCCCCCAGACCCTGAAGGAGGTGGCGTGGTCTGGGAGGTTGAAGGCTTCTCTGAGGTAGGTTGGAGGAGCAGTGACCAGAGAAGGAGAGACTCAGACCAACTGCCGAGGAGAGAGTATTTTGTTCTTTGGCAACGGCCCCAGCAGTGTTTGGGAGAAGAGGCATTTTTGTGGCAATTTGGATGATTTGCTCCCTTCCTCAGCACCCCTTGCCCACTTGCCCTGTGTTCACTTGCTCAGTCTAAAACCCTGAATGACACCTTGGCATTCCAGGGAAGCCAGCATGTCTGTTTCTTGAATAAAGTCTTAAACGTGCAAGGTTCGGCTGATACCTTTATTCCTAGTTGCCCATAGGATGTGCTAGAACACTTTCTTGGGTCTGCTCTCTGCAGGTCTAAAATGCCCTGAAGATTTAAGGAGTTTGAAAAAATACAAAAGGCACGTAACCAGCAGACCTTTGGGAGCACAAGAAGCAATTCTTCTGAATGTGCTGCCTTTGCTCCCCACAGCTCCTGCTTCCTAAAGCGAGTGCCAGTGCATGGCCTGTGGGACACACCCTCCTCTCTCCAGCACCGGGCCTCCCCGAAGTCCTGTTCCTGACCTGCTTTGTTTTCTTCACTTTCTGGACAATCATGCACCTTTGCCCCTGAAAGCTTCTGTTTTCTTAATTTGGAGAAACAACAAGATGGGGACCAGGGCTTGAGACTCGGCCCTGTGCACCCCTGCCAGCACATCTGGGCAGAGGTTTGCAAATCTATCTCTAAAGCTTACCCCAGAGAAGACCCTATGCCCAGGGCAAACCAGAGGAGCCATGGATGAGCAAGACTGAGTCCCACAGGGATTAGCCCAGGTCCCAGAAGACACAAAGAATTCCAAGGTGATCAAGGGCATTTCATTTAATCCCTACTTCTGAGGCTCAGATCTAAGCCACCCCAGCCCCACAGTCACAATTAGGCTCTGACTGATGTTGACAAGAGACAGAGTAGAAAAATCCAGGCCATTTTCAGAGTAGAAAAATCTGGGCCATTTTCTCAGTTGCGCATGAAAGGACAGAACGCGCTGTATTCTCTACAAGACTTCATTCTTGAACCTTAGAAGTAGTTTTTGTAAGCTGCGTGGTGATTTATATAACTTAACCGAAAGGTCCAGCTTATTGTTTTCATCAGTGCTGGGTAGGAACACACTTAGAAGCCTGGAGAAAATATTATTCATTATTTGATCTTGGGTTTGGCCTCTGAGAAAGAGCCAGAATAATGCTGTTAGGAAAGCAAGTAAGTAGTGTCACTGAAATGTGCTGCTAGAGGCAACTTTAGGGTCTGGGAAAAATTAAAAAACATTTTTTTCTAACACCCCTAGAAACCAAACTGTTTGGGGATTGATTTTCCAGCAAAGCTGTTGACTTGAGAGGAGGCTGGAACATGCTTCTCAAAGGTCTCTACTCCGGCAGCAGGAGACCACTCTTTCTGGCAAAGGAGAGGCTGTGCTCATGGCTGCCACTCTGACGCCACTGGCCTTGGGCAGGTGCCAGGCTGTCCCTGGCCCAGGGTGTGGGTGGGCGGAAGGGCACCATGGCTCCCATTGTCTGGGCAGAAGATAACCACCTGTCTCAGCAACTCCAAGGTGCTCTTGTGCCTCCTTGGAGCCACTGTCTAATGGGAGGGAAAGTTTGAGCAGAGCCCAGAGCCAGAGAAGAGATCAGGACCCTGCAAGGGGCTGTCTGTCCTCTGTGGCAAGAGTCAAACTCTACGTATATGATCAGGCCTTTGATTTCAAACCTTCAAACTTGGAAGGTCCTAGACCAAACTGCGTCTTCACTCACAACGCTGGCCTTTAAAAAGGACAGCCTGATGCACCCTGAAGAGCCCCTAGATCTGTCCCCAGAGGCTCTGGGTTCCAGTTTGCTTTGGTCTGAATGTTTGTGTGACCCCAAAATTCACACGTTGAAACCCTCACACCCAATGTGACGGTATTTGGAGGTAGGGCCTTTGGGATGTGCTTAAGTCATGGATGGGATTGACACTTATAAGAAACTCCAGAGAGATCCCTCCACCTCTTCTTCCACCATGTGAGGACTCAGCAAGAAGTCTGTGACCTGAAGAGGGCCCTCTCCTGAACGTGCTGGTCGCCCGATCCTGGCCTTGCAGCCTCCAGCCTGTGAGAATTCGATGTCTGTGGCTGAGAAGCTACCCAGGATGCGGTATTTTGTTGCAGTAGCAGCAAGAGACTAAGACACAGTCCTAGATCAGCCCCTAGTGAGATGAGTGCCTCTGGGCTATGGTGTGACCCCTTTATGGAAAGGGGATGCTGATCCCCTTCCCCTACCTGATAAGACTGCCTACTGGACATGAGGTGGGCCTGGAAGCTCCACACCCAAGAGAGGAATCCTGTGTCCTTTGAGTGAGAGCAGAAGAGATGGGCGCTATGGCCGTGTTGGGAAGGACAACTCCCCTCCCACTGTCTGCCCTGGGCCCTACACTCAAGAGCCTAATGGACAGGTCTCCCCACTCTCAAACCTATCAAAGGTACCACCAGCCCTCCTGGCTCCCTTGGTCTCTCTAGCCTCAGCTCTCCCATTCTGAGCCTCTTTCCCTCCATGGCAGTCACACTGGGTCCTTATTCCCTCCCCTAGAATACTTCTTCCCTTCCCTATCATCCTTCAGGACCAGCCCTTGCCCCTAAACCCTGCAGATTGGGTGACACTCCCCACCATGGGTGCCTCCTACCACAGTACTTACAGGCTTAGTTGACTCATCTGTCCCCACACCAGGTGGCAAAACACCAAGGAGAAATGACTACCCTGTATTCACCAGGCCCATCCCAGTGCCTGGTGCATAGCTCTGGTGCTCAAAAGCCATTTGTTGAGTGAATGAATGAATGAATGAATGAAAGGAAGAAAGGAAGAAAGGAAGAAAGAATGAGTCCATCAATGGATGATACCTCCCCAGAGCCATGTTTTGATTTTCTCCAGGGGGCCTTTCCCATCGTTCTCGCCCAGGCTGCCCTCCAGGCCTGTGGAGAGGCAGTGAATAGTATGAACAGAGCACTGACTTGTGGGTTCACAGTCCCTCATTGACCACTCGCTGATGGTGCAACGCTGGGCAAGTTGCTCAAGCTGTCTGAGCTTCGATTTCCTTATCTGTGAAATGGGCATAATCATAATGTCTGCTCTCGAGAATGACATGAGTAACACACATATAAGACACTCTGTATAGGACATGAGGTTCCATAAGTATTAGTTCCACTTTAGCCTCCAGAACTGCAGAGCTAAGCAATTAGTTATTTCCCGTTTGTCACTCTTATCTCTCCCACTAAGTCAGAGGAGTCTTTGAGTGCCGAGGTCTGGTATCATTCCTCTTCCCTCAACAGCAGGGCCCGGAGTAGAGCTGGTTGCCAAATCATGCTTCCCACACACTTCACAGATTATTACTGGCACCTAACACCTCTGTCGCTCCTCACACTTAGGCACAGCCGGGTGGGGCTGGCAGGGTAGCGTTAACGTCCCCCTTATCACGTGTCTTATCAGGGTTCACGGAGCTGGTAGTGCCCAGGTGCTTCAGGATTTGAAATGAAGGCAGGGGACCCTCCCAGGTGGGGCGTTCTCAGTTTGGCCGGTGCGGGCCTTCCCCAACTTCCCGGCCAGTGCCCTGGACAGCCAGGAGGGGACTCGCAGAGCTGTGCCGCTCCTGGCAAGCTGCTGGAGAAAGGCCACAAGGCAGACTGCAAGGAGAGCCTAGCTCCCTGGCCTCTCTGAAGCAGGATGTCCTGCTGGGGTGTCTCTGGGTGGGAGAGCTGCCAGAGAGGGGACCCCATGCAGGGCTGGGTGCCTGCTCCCCCATGAGCCCCTTGCACTGCCTTCACACTGTATCTACAGGGAGCACTATCAGTTCCGGGTGGGGGTGGTGCTTCCTTAAGACATTGCCTGGAGATCAGGCATCTGTGGCCAGGGCAGCTGTCAACTGAATGAAGGGGGCCAAGGCGCCCTGACTTCCGTGGAGAGCCCCGAGAAGACCCCTAGAGCACACCTGTTGGGACTTCTAGACTTCTCCTGGGTTCCGGGCTTCCCAGCTTGGAGACGGACAGAGTGGGAGTTTCACACCAGAGGCTGAGCAAGCCCATGAACCAGCCAGAAACACTGGCTGACCACGAGTGAGGACCACTGCTTGTGGGCCAAGAGCTCTCTGGGGCTGGGGCTTGTATGAGTAATCAAGGCTCTGGGGCACCTGGAGGTTCTATATATAGATTCTCACAGTGCCTTCAAGAGGAAGTGAAGCTAATCTATTCTCTGCCCCACCTTCCAGGCATGACTGAGGCCATTTCGCTCTCCAAAGTCATTTCACACTCCATTAACCTGGAGCCTGCCTCCTTAGAAAGAACAGATGGTTTGGGCCTCATCTGCCTGAGGGAACTCGCAGCAGCCTAGGGCCGCTGGGGTGAAAGCAAAACCCACCTTGGGAGAGTATTTGCTGCACCTGGGAAGCGGCTGTGACCCAGCTACCCCCATCAGAGTCCAGAGTTAGGGCCCGAGTCAGGGCTGCTCCCCTCCCCCACACACCCCAGGAGCTTAGTAAGGTCACCAACTGGTGAGTGCTGTGGAATGTGGCCAGTGGTGGCCCTGGGGCTGCTGGCAGAGTGTGAGCTGAGGAGGGGGTGGATGGAGAGGGCTGGGCAGCGAGCCTGGGACAGCTGACTGATGGGCACACACAGGATCTCTCTGCGCATCTCCTCATTGAAAAACAAGAGTTGATCAGCCCCTTGGTTCCTTCCTGCTCTAGCATGAGGCGGCTCTGTGCATCCTTCTAGCTAGCGCTGTAAGAACTAGCTCTACCAGAGACGATCGTCCTCAGCCGCTGGTGCTGGCGGGCATGCCTGCCCTTCGGGGGAACAGTGAGGGAGGCAGAGAAGCCAGGAATGCCCACTGGCTTGGGAGTCTCCTTCTCCCCGATTGCTCCTGAGTGCCAGGCCCTCGGTGCAGACGGTGCAGACGTGGAAACCGTTTCCCCTGCAGAGGGCTCAGCTGCCTTGAGTGAGCCTCTCTGTCAGCTTTCTGTGGCTTTTGCCTGCTCACTGGTTGTGTCTGGCTCAGGCCCGTGCCCAGGGACATGACCAACAACGCCCTTCGGACAGTGCTCGGGTTTTTTTTTGTTTTGTTTTTTTATCTATTTATTTATTTTTGGCCCTGGCGGAGGCTTGGGGACAGGGGTGGGTCCCAAAGCTTATAAAATAACACATCCTTCAGAAAGGGGATGTTCAGCCCAAGGGGATGTCTCAATCTTGAACAATTCTCTCTGAACCTCTGTGCCACCAGACCCGGTCCGTCTATATTAGAATAATGAAGACTTCTCCAAGGGAGAGGGGAGTTCTTGGAAAAAGTGCAAAATCGAGCAAACTTTGGAGAATAACAGCCTAGAACTCCAGGAGTCGATAGGATGTGTTGAATGAGCCTAAAACCTCATGAAATACAAAGTAGATTCAAGCTCATTCGATCCCAGGAGCAACCGATGGTATAGCAGCCATTCAAAGCAGGGGTTCTGAGGTCAGTCAGCTCTGAGTTCAACCCTCCCACCCTGCTGGTTGATCTTGGCCAAGTTACTCTACCTCAGTTTTCCCATCTGCAAAATGGGAACAGTGCCTGCCTTAAAAGAGCACTGTATGAATGTTGTGATGACTATAAATGTTCACAGGACATTTAGTGCAGAGACCCTGACTATCTTGGTAGGTATTTATTATATACACTCTGCCACGTAGGTATTTATTAGATCATTTTACAGTGACAAAACCTGGGGCTAGGTTAATTGGTTTTCCTAAAGTCACACAGCTACGGTATGGTAGAACCTGACTGGAAGTCTGGTTTAGTCACAAATTTTATTCTTTTCCCACCCCACCTGTGTCTGGTTGGTGACCCAGTTACATTAGAACCCCCCACAGGCACTTGTAAATTTCCTGACACCACCACAGATTAATGGAATCTGAATTTCCATGGAGAGTTGGGAGGGAGCTGTAATTTTTTTTTTTTTTTTTTTTTTTTACAGATTCTATTTATATGTCAGAGAGAGAGAGAGAGCACAAGCAGGGGAAGCGGCAGGCAGAGGGAGAAGCAGGCTCCCCACTGTGTAAGGAGCCCGATGAGGGACTCTATCCCAGGACCCCAGGATCATGACCTGAGCCAAAGGCAGATGCTTAACAGACCAAACCACTCAAGCACTCCAGGATCTGTATTTTTTAACAAATGCCCTGGATACCTTTTCCAACACTTACTACACATTAACATATGGTGTAGTTATTATAACCTGAGGGGTGCCCCTCAGAGGAATTGGGTTTTCCTTATTATTGGAAAAATGTGAATTGGAAATAAGGAGCCGCTTAATGTCAATCACACTTAAAGACAGGGATTTGGTTGTGGAAGAAGGTAGGGATTTGTCTATTTCCTCTTGGTTAATTTGATTGTCCGCTGTGCCTGGCACACAACGACCACTCAATGTGCACCTCAGCTCCTCAAAGCATTTTGGAACTGTACTTATTATACCTCTAGCATAGTTCTTATCACACTGTGTCATTGTGTTTTGTGTCTGTCTCCTCTACAAAAGGGAGAACCCCATAAAGGCAGGAACCCTGTCCCATTCACCCTGGCCCCCACCTGCACCCAGCTCCTGATTTCAGGCACTCTGTGAGCTCTGGCTATAATGGGTGAGTGGAGGATTGGATCAAAGGATCCCCTTACCACCGCCCTGCCTGTCTCATACAGCCCCAGGGCTGCCTTCTGCTGCTATTCTGGGTGGGTACTCCCATCAGGCCTCTGCTCCTGTCTTCCACCTCCCTCTCCTTTCAACTGCAAGACACTTAAGGAAAGGAAAGGGGCAGGACCTGATTCTTGGAGTTGGCTTCATCTCACTGGCCAACGGTCCCCACCTCATCAGCCCTCACTGTGACTGGGGAATTTCTGTGGATCCAGGTGTCAATTTTCTTATTTTAGTCTAGGAGAGTCTATGCCTTTCTTAAAACCTGCAGATTATAAGGTGAGGAACGTGTACCAATTACATTGGCAAGACAGAGAGGAGCTTGGAACTTTTCTTTCTTTTACCTTTCATTTTAAAATATTTTTTCTTCCTAGTAGTATATAATGCATTCCTATTTTGGAAACCTCAGAAGCTATAGAAAAGTTCAAAGAATAATATTGGCATTCAGAAATAAAGGTCACTGATGTTTTGTCCTATTGCCTTTGCTGGTGACTTTGTTTGTAAATACTTTAGTAAAGACTGAAGTGTTACTAAAATGTGTGGCCCGATTACTAGAACAGTCTTCCTCCTGCAGATTGCTCATGCCAGGCAGGCTGAAAGCTCCCAGGTACACTGAGAAGACTCAGAGTTGGGCAAAGGAACAGCCAGACTAGAAACTCTGGGGACTTGAACCCCAGCTCAGCCAACACCTCTCTGGATGGCTCTGAGCATATCCTTATCATAGAATGGCCACAGCTTTCCCAGACCCTGCTACACGGTGGTTGTGAGGCATTGCTCACCCTTTACAGGTGTCCTGTTCCGTAATTAGCAGGGTTTTATTTATGTATTTCCTTTAAAGATGTTATTTATTTATTTGACAGAGAGGGAGAGAGAGAGGGTAAGCAAACAGGAGCAGGGCTACCAGCAGAGGGAGAGGGAGAAGCAGACTCCCCTACTGAGCAGGGAGCCCAATATGCAGGACTGATTCCAGGACCTTGAGATTATGACCTGAGCCAAAGGCAGACCTGAGGGGAAGCCCAACTGACTGAGCTACACAGGTATCCAGCAGGGTTTTAAATACAGGCTTTTGGACAACTCCTGGCCTCACCAACTAGAACACCGAGAGTGTCAGTACCTATACCTAGTACAAAGGTAAGCGATCTGGATCCAGAGCCCAGAGATGTGGGTCTGTGTCCTTGTTTGGCCATATCTTTGCATGTGACCTTGGGCAAGTCACTTAACCTCTCTGATTTCAGGCTTAGTACCTTTCTGAGCCTCAGTCTTCTCCTCTGTAAAATGGGAATAGCAAGTACCTCCAAGGCTTCTCCCAGGATACTGTATGTAAAAGTGCTTTGGGGACAATACCATGCTCCCTAGACAGGAGGCAGGACCACGACGATAATCAAACGATGCTTGGTGTATTTGAATTGCCACTTGGCCGTATCATTCAGTGGAAATGGGTAACACTGGCCTTGTTGGACATGCCTGGGACACAACAGTCATGTGCTTGCCAAATAGGCAGCAGAGGCAAGAGAGGCTTAATCAGGAGAGGTTGAAATCAAGCTGTGGCCACAGATAGGGCCAGCCAACTTCAAGTCCATGACCTGCCACAGCAGGTCCTAGAATTACTAAAACTTGTCAGGTTCCTCTTCCCTTTTTCTAACAACCATAAACATATTTTGGGGGGCTTTCTGTGGGTATCAAACACCTGCATGAAACTACAAGAAAAATATTTCTCACGCCCAAGGATTCTGGCCCCAAAGACAAACCCTGAGGACGCAGGACCGTTCTGTTTTGTTTTTAGTTTTGGCACCGCACAGGCCAAGTGGAAGATTTTCCCCGTTTCTTTATCTGTCAGGTTGGCAAGGGGAACATTTTAGCAGGGTTGAAGAGAGGAGACAAGGGAGTGTCCCTTTCCCCCTTGTGCTACAAGCTCTGGGACCAAGCACAGAGGTTTGTGAAATGTTCTGAATTCCAGACTCAGCTAGAGAGCCGAGTCCCACATGATGTGGGGCGTGCCCTTTCTAGCTCACTCTTTCCTGGAGGACTACCCCTACATCTTGGCCTCCTAGTGAGGCGTCCCCAAAGGCAAGGACCTGAGGCTGGGACTTTCTGACCACATAAGCAGTCTGGAATAGGCAGAGATGCACCACGGCCACTGGACTGGGCTCTGGGTCCATTTCTTGCACAGAGAGGCTGCAACCCTGCCTGTCGTAAGCAGATGGCGACAGGCTCCCTGGATACTTGGGAAAACCAAAGGTCAGGACTTCCTAGTTTGGAGGAGTAATGCCGACAGTTTTGTTTGAGAAATCTCCACCTTCCTCGTATCCTCCAATACATGAGACTGGGAGGAAAAGTCTGCTCTGCTTACAGGTCCCTGGAGCATGTCAGGAGTGACTTGCTGTTTTCCCTTAGGTGAGAGCAGAGAGGGAGAGTGAATCTCTGAGGGAGCTCTTAGGATCCTTTCTTGGCTTGGAAATGAGATCTAGGCAGTCACTCTCTGCCTTTGAGCTGGCCTCGGAGAAGATAGGGGGTGGACTAGCCCGTCTGTCCGGACCCAGCATGGCCTGCCCCTGAAAGGGTCAACAAGGACAACAAACGCCTCCCTGGTTTTATTAACAGTGCCTGGGACAGCCCTGGGGTAATCACAGAGTCATCTGGGGCCTGCCCACTGCTGGGCGCCATCTAATCTGGGGTCAAAACTTCCAACAAAGGGAGCGTTTGGCTTCCGGGAGGGAAAGCAGCCATGTGATTGTCTGGATTACAGATTTTTAATCCGCTACCTTTAGCCACATGAAGAGAAAAGACAAATTTGCCTATGAGCCTGACACACTGGTTATGTTTTCTTTATAGCCTGCCCAGCTATAAAGAAAACATAACTCTGGGCTTAAAATAAAACAAAGGTTATTTGAAACTACTTTCACCGGGTTAGAAAAACAGGTTAATTAAAAAAAAAAAAAAAAAGATTTTGTTTATTTGAGAGAGCATGAGAGAGCATGAGTGGGGGCGGGCAGAGGGAGAGGGAGAAGCAGACTCCCCGCTGAGCAGGGAACCCCAAGACATGGGGCTCAATCCCAAGACCCTGGGATCCTGACCTGAGCCGAAGGCAGCTGCTTAACCGACTGAGCCACCCAGGCCCCAATAAAAAGGTTAATTTTTAATGCCCCCAGCAGTGAGTTGTCAGATGACAAATTAGGAAAACAAATGACTTGAAGTTAAATGTTTTGACTGCAATTCTCAAAATATGAGAATCCGTTTGCTGTGCAGATGTCGAGCTCCGTGTTTTCCAACCAGTCGGAGGATTTTATGAGTTGCCTGTTACTATTTAATCCCCAAAGTGGAAGTGGTCAGAAGTGCACATTCAAGTGGGCCTGCCCGCCAGTCTGCATTTGAGCTGCTTTTGAACTCAGACGTACAATCTCTGATGGAATCTCAGTCTTGGACAACTCAGTGTGGGATGCTGGGACTTCCTTCCCAGAGGCCCATTTATAGACTGAGCCCTGAGCCGAAAGGGAAGCTAAGGCAATGAGAATGGCTCATGTCAGGGTGTAGGCCTGGGGATCCCTGGGGCTTCCTTCCGTGGTCTCTCGCTGGTCCCCTGGCTCCAGTCCTGCCTGCCTTTCAGTCCTGACTTCTCAAAGTGTGGTCCGTGGACCCACAGCATAGCATTACCTTGGAGCTTGTTGGAAATTTGGAATCATGGATCATAATCTTTATTTTAATGGGAGAGCCCGGTGATCTGTATGCACATTAGTTTGGGAGTCACTGTTCTAAGGAGTGTTTCTGAGTAATTTCTGGAGCACAGATCTGCACCTGTGGTTGCTCATTCAGCATGCCCAACTGGGCCCTCTGCTGGAGGGCTGGCTCTCCTGTTTCTCTCTTCATAGCCCTCTACCCTCGATGGAGAAGGCTGAGTTCAAGCTTTGCCTCTGGCGCTTACTAGTCATATAGTCCTAGTCAGGGCCTCTGACTTCTGTGAGCCTCACTTTACTCATCTGTAAAATGGAGACAATTACAGCAATCACACAGGTCTGATGTAAGACCAAGAAATAATGGTGTGAGGACTGGGATTGTCATTCAGTCTTACTTCTCCCTTGGCCCCCACGCCCATGCATTCTGGTGACTGCTGGCATCTTTGTGAATGTACATTTTTAGGAATCACCCAGCAAAATCCATTGCCTTTGGAAGATACTACATAGTATGTTGGCTAAGAAGAGCATGGGCAACACAGCCAGATGGACTAGAGTTCAAATTTTGACTCTCTTACTTACTGCTACATTCCTGTCTGAGCCTTGGTTTTGTCCTCTATAAAATGTGGTTGACAAGAAAGTGACATCACAATCAAAAGAGGTAATACATGTGAAGTGTGTGGCACACAACAATTAGTGACAAATCTCGGTATTATTATTACTATTACTATTATTACCCAAACCTGGTAGCACAGAGAAATGGTGGGAAGGGTGGTAAATACCATTCAAATGAACCAGCACTGCCACTCTGGAAAACAGTATGGAGTTTCCTCAAAAAGTTAAAAATAGAGGGGCTCCTGGGTGGCTCAGCGGGCTAAAGCCTCTGACTTGGTTTCAGCTCAGGTCATGATCTCAGGGTCAGGAGACTGAGCCCCACATTGGGCTTCACGCTCAGCATGGAGTCTGCTTGTCTCTGTCCCCTTACTCCATCTCTTAAGTAAATCTTAAATAAATAAAATCTTTTTTTTTTAAGTTAAAAATAGAACTACCCTACTATCCAGCAATTGCACTACTAGGTATTTGCCCAAAGAATACAAAACCCCCAATCCCCAGTTAGAAGGGATACAAGCACCCTGATGTTTACAGCAGTGTTATCTACAATAGTTACACATGGAAGCGGCCCAAGTGTCTATCGACTGATGAATGGACAAAGGAGATGTGGTGTACACACGATGGAGTGTTATTCAGCCACAGAAAGAATGAAATCCTGTCATTTGCAATGACATGAATGGAACTACAGAATATACTACTAAGTGGAGAAAGACTAATACCATATGATTTTGTTCATACATGGAATTTAAGAAACAAACCAGTTAAGGGGCGTCTGGGTGGCTCAGTGGGTTAAAGCCTCTGCCTTTGGCTCAGGTCATGATCTCGGGGTCCTGGGATCGAGCCCTGGGAGCCTGCTTCCCCCTCTGTCTCTGCCTGTCTCTCTGCCTACCTGTGATCTCTGCCAAATAAATAAATAAATAAATAAACAAATAAACAAACAAACAAATAAATAAATAAATAGAAAAAGAAACAAACCAGCTAAGGGGAAAAAAGAAGAGTGAGACACAAACCAAGAAACAGACCCTCAGCTACAGAGAACACACTGATGGTCACCAGAGGGGAGAGAGTGGGGGGGATGGGGGAAATGGAGGGGGTGTAAGTGGGAGGGTTAGGAGGTGGGGGAAATAGGTGATGGGGATTAAGGAGAGCACCAGCTGATGCCCGGAAGTGTTGAATCACTATATTGTCACCTGAAACTAATATTACACTGTTTGTTAACTAACCGGACAATGTAAATAAAAACAGGAAAAAACGACTACACCGTATATGAAAAATAAGAAAATACCATGCAGGGCGCCTGGGTAGCTCAGTTGGTTAAGCAACTGCCTTCAGCTCAGGTCATGATCCTGGAGTCCCAGGATGGAGTCCCACATCGGGCTCCCTGCTCACTGGGGAGTCTGCTTCTCCCTCTGACCCTCTCCCCTCTCATTCTCTCTCTCTCTCTCTTTCTCTCTCTCAAATAGATAAATAAAATCTTTAAAAAAAAGAAAATATCATGCAAATATAAAGCATTATTAATGCTGATATTCCCCGTACTTATTTCAGCCAGCCTTTGGCAGCCAAGTTAGCCCTGGCAATTAGCCCTCCTCTCTTTGCCTACAGAGCATTGCTCTCTCCATTACCCATGGTTGTCCTTGACCTGGCCCACCTGCTTTCCCTCAGCATGTAGTCTGCCTGAGGCACTCGCGCAGCTTGGCTTGCAGTGGCTGGGCAAGAAAAGGGGCACAGGCTGCAGAACTATAGCATTGCTTTCCAACCTAGGCTGCATTGTTTGGAAGCATTGAGGCGGTGGGTGGAAGTCAGGGTGGGGTGATCTTTAAAACCTACTGATGCCTGGGACCCACCCAGGGTCTATCAAATATTCATTTGATAGATCTGAGGTGCCTCTAGGTTCTGGGACGTTTTAAGGTTTTCCAGGTGACTAATATGCAGCTGGGGTTGAGAGACCCCTCTCTCATGCAGAGGATGAGGAGGACAAGCTCTAGAGAACTCCCTCCTGGTTTACGCGCAGGGAATACCTTCTCTACTCTCTACCCCAAAGGGGGCCCACAGGGAATGCTAATTTATTTCGAAAGCAAACGCATCCACTCCCAGAAGCAATAAAACCTCAAAAGGACCCAGAGCCAAGTAACAGAATCCTTGATGGATGGGGATATTTTTGTTCTCTTTGTGAAAACCAACTAAAGCAGTTCAGCCTCAGGAGTTTAAAGAGCAGCTTTAAAGAGCCCGGCCCACGGTGAGTCCCTCTCAACTCACCTCCTGAAGCCCCCAGGAGCACCCAGGGGCATGGGGTGTCCAGAGACCAGGTGTGAAGCCACAGGTGCCCCATTTACTATGCAAGCCAACTGGCACTCCAGTTACTAAAGACAGGTGTGGTGGAATGGTGTTTGGGGAAGCAGTTCCAATGAAAGATTAAACATTAAAACAAAAAAAGACTTCCAATGGATGGGACACCTGAGTTCCTGAGCCTTCCCTCTCCCGTGCCCCAATGATTTATTTCAACCCTTGAGGAATTCCAGGCCCCAAAGGGGATTTATTTTTCGGGGTTTTGCAGAACAAACCAGGGAGACCTCTGCCTACCCTGATGACACAGGAGTTACAAGTGGCTCTCGAAGGCACTGGCCGTTGGTTGCTGGCTCACCTGTGGCTACGGAGGCCCGACTGGGCAGGTGTGACCTGGCCACAGGTGATGGGGAGAGGCAGGAGTTGAGATCATGGCAAGCATGAGCATTGTGCCCAGCTTTGCCAAGAAGCCATCATGCCTGGGACCAGTGATTCTCCTTTGGGCTATGGGCACAGAGTTCTGAACACCCATTCCCTTTCTCACCTGCTGAGAGATGCCCCTGTTGGGAGCCTGCTGTCCCCTGGGCAGAGAAAAGGTCAAGCTACTGCCCCCTACGCCCCAAGGATACCTGTTGCTCATGGTCATCCCCTCGAATGCGCCCCCCCTACAACCAGGTCCTGACTTCTGGGCAGACTCCCACTCGGCCTCTGAGACCCAGCCCAAAGCTTTTAGGGCCGATCAACCATGTCACCCTCTGGGCAGCCCCTTAAACACAGTCCTTCCATAAGTACCTGTGACTACAGGACTAGGGGCTGGCTGGCTGGCGTGCGGATCTCATGTCACTGTGCGGTATGAGGTCTACCCTGGATTTAACAGGAAAATGACAGATGTGCAGTTGGGAGGGATAGAGATGGGGAGAGACAGAGAGAGAGAGACACAGCAGAGAGAGAGAGGGAGAGAAACAGAGAGAGGGAGAGAAACACAGAGGGGAGAGAGGGAGAGAGACAGAAAGAGGGAGAGAGACAGAGAGAGGGAGAGAGGCATCTTTTCCAGGGTTGCTTAGAGGGGCAGCCACTTACCAGTTCCTTCCTGAGCCAGGCTATAGCCTCGTCGATACTTTCAAAGCCTTCCAGCTTGCTGGCGGGCTGGGGCCCAGCGTCCTGGGGGCCACTCCCGTTAGGTGGGAAATGCCGCCTGGGCTCTCTCCTCGGGGATGAGGGGTCCTCCTCCGCACACTCCCCCTGCTCAGCAGGGGGCCTCGGGAAGGGCCATGTCTGCTCTTCCAGCCTGGCCTGCCATTCCAAGTAGGAGGGCCTTCGGGTCTCCAGCCTCAGTTTCTCAGTGAGGGCTTTCAGGCTCCGGAGGTGGTCATCCGGAGGCAGGGCTGCTCCTGCCGGCTCTTCTTCCCCACCTACCACTTCTTCTACTTGGATCTGAGGCACAGACATTCTAGAGTCTGCTGGGGCGGCCAGACATGGGAGGCGGTGGGAGGTGGTGTGGGACTCTTGGTGGGTGGCAAGGTTGGGTCCCACTCAGGAATGCTCTCATCCGGCTGGGGTCAGGGCTCCTGAGTGCATTGCTGGGATGTGAGCAGCTCCCGGAGCTGACAGGGGCCCTCCGTGGATGAGCCACACAGGGTGCCCTCCAGGGCAGCTGTGGAGGGTCAGGATTTAAGCTTCTTCCCGGAGTCCTGCGGGTGCCATGTTTCACAAAAGGCAGGAACAGACAAGCGTCAGCAGGAATCTTTGGGGGCAAATTTGCCAAGAAGATCTATCAGTCCTGGAGGTGCAGGCAGATCTGAGACTGGCGGGAAGGCAGGACTGAGCTCCCTCCTCACGGGCCAGGGCAGGCGGTGAGAAGCTGCTGGCTGGCTGGTTGGAGGCCCTGCAGGAAGGATGCAAATGAAGTCAGTATTAATCCCTCCCCTGGCAGGAGGCCTGCCACATTCCTGAGTTCCTCAGGAGGGGAAACTGAGGCTCAGAGAGGTTAGGTGACAGGGCTGCTGATGGCTCCCTCAGGACGAGAAGTGAGGCAATTTTAAGCCTTAACTCAATGCACAGAAGTTAATAACACATCAATGCTCTGTACAGTGTTCCACCGCTGACGACATGATTCCACCTCCATTATCTCATTCAGTCCTCAAGGCGGGTCTGTAGTTGCTTCTTTCTGTCCCCATTTTACATGCCAGGCTCTGACAGTTTGGATGACTCACCTGAGAGCTCCTGGCGATCAGCAAGGACAAGACTGGGTTGTCTGATTCTGAGGGAGCTGGTCTCTCCTTGGAGCAACAGAGCCCTTGTGGGTCCCCAGGCAGACACAGTTGTGCCCTGGGGTCCGGGGATGCTGACCCTGCCCCGCCCCATCCACCACAGCCCCTGTCCTCAGGCGCTGTCTCCTCCAGGTCCTCCTGCACACCCTCAGCTTCTTCCTCCAGAGACAACACCTTACCTCACCGCTTCCGAGGAGGAAACAAATAAACCTGCAACCGCTTTGGGAAGAGCCGACCTCCCTCAAGGAGGATTGTTAAACGGAGCGAGGACTATGACTCACCACCCTTCTAGAAAGATGGTTCTCACATTTACTTAAAATGCACGCACTCTAGCGCCTCGTGGACAAGGGCTGTGGCTCTCTGATCTGATCTGGCCTTCCCATCTCCGGGGAGGTGGTCTGAGCACAATGTAGAGAAGGAGCTCCAAGTCTGAGTAAGAGATTCCAGCCTCCCAGCGGCATCCCTGCACCCACAGGGTCCAGGCAACTGGAGATAGGTACATCAGAGTAGGGGACATTTGACTCAGACCAAGGAGAGAAGTCCTTGGTTCTCAGGCTGATCTTTAAAAATGTGTGCTAAGGGCATGCCGAAAAAGAATGAATTCGTATGGAGCGATGTCCAAGATAAAGCTTCCATGGAAAAACAAAACAAAACAAATTATTTGTAGTCTGGAGGGTGTAGAAAAGGAGGAGAAGGGACAGATTTTTATTGACTTCTATGAGAATAAAATGATCTCTGGAAGGAGAAAAACTAAAACTAAGAGTTCTGATTACTTGTTTGGGTGATGAGAACTGGACATGGGGTGTTGGGGGATGGCATAGGAAGAGGCAGAGATTCAGAGGGAGCAAAATAAAAACATAGACTCATCCCTCCAGGGAAGCTCTGGGGCCTCCCTCCCACCTAGTGATGGAGATGTTCAGGAAGAACAGACCAGGTGGCTCAGCCGGTTAAGCCTCTGCCTTCCGCTCAGGTCATGATCTCAGGGTCATGGGATCAAGCCCTGCATTGGGTTCCCTGCTCAGTGGTGAGTCTAGTTCTCTCTCTTTCCCTCTCCCCTGCTCATGCTCCCTCCCTCTCCTTTCTCTGTCATTCAAATAAAGAAATAAAATTTGGGGGCACGTGGGTGGCTCCATCAGTTAGATGTCTGACTGGTTCAGAGAGTCCTGGGATCCAGCCCCATGTTGGGCTCCCAAGCTTGCTTCTCCCTCTGTACCTGACTGTGCTCATTCTCTCTCTCTTTCTCTCTCAAATAAACAAATAAAATCTTAAAGAGGAAGAACGGGGAGGAGGAAGAGGAGGAGGACAGACCTTGCTGTCTTTTTGGACTGTTTCTACAATCTCTGCCTGTCACGTGATCTGACCGAGGGATATCTGGCTGTCCTCCCCATGCTCTGAGCCTGGCCCGTCTGGAGGTATCCCTGAGGAATGAGGGAGAATAGTCTACCCCAACGAATGGCAGAGAAACCTAGTTCTCACCTCCAGCCACCCAGATGGAAATCCTCAGGAACTTCCACAAAAATGGATTCCCAGACTCCACTCCCAGGGGTTCGGATTCCATTAATGCGGGGGGGGGGGGGGGGGGGGGGGGGGAGGCTCAACCATCAGCATGTTTTTAAAGCTCCCCAGGTGGTGTGAGGGAGCGGCCAGGGCTGAGAACCCCTGGTCTGGAGCTAGAAACCCTAGACTAGGGGTCAGAGGGCCGAGCTGCAGGTGCTGTCAGGCTTGCTGGGCCTCAGTTTCCTGGCCTATAAAATGGGGGTGATAATATCAATCTCCTAGGTTTGGGGGATTGGCAGAACTAAGGTTTGTACACGCTTTCTGCAGGTGTAGCATGCTTTGCCGATGCAGGGTATTTTCCTGAGGGGCTTTCTGCGCCTCTCAAGGTCACACAGGCTTCTCAGAATCTCTCCGAATCTAAAGACCTATTAGCAGCCCCTCCCAGGCGCCAGTTGCCCCTTTGCTGAGCTGCCAGAATGTGTTTTGAGTGTGCCTCGGGGCAGCTCTACCTTACAGGACTTCTTTCCACCAGACAGCTCTGATGGTTTCCAGTGAAGCTTTTGGGAGAGGATCTAAGGGAAGACAGACGGTAAGCAGTGCTCTCTCTCTCCACACCGCAGTTGCCTGAGCAGATGACACGGACCGGAAGTCGCCCTCATTCTCTCCCTGGGCAGCACGCTTCCCTGCAGAAGTCAGGGGCAGCTGTGGCGGGAGGGAGAACCTGCTAGGGGAGGGTCTTCCCTTGGGAGTGGGAAAGAGCTATGACTCCATGACTTTAGGAGGCTGCCTCCAAGGGTAGGGGAGTTTATTTTAATTGGTGGTTTCTAAAGCAGCCCCGAGAAACCCTGTGAAGACAGTGTCAGAAGGACTTGGAGACATTACCAGGAGCGCCAATGCACGGTTGAATCAGCTAATGATGAGTCTTTGATCCGCTGAGCTTAGGGAGTGTGTGAAAGAACCCTTGGATGCATCCTCTTACTCAAGCCTCCCAGTGGCCCTTGAGGAGCTGGTGGGATCACCCCATTTCACAAAGGAGAAAATCAAGGTTGGGAGGGGTGGAGTAAGTCACCTCTGACCACAGACGGGGCCAGCAGCCAGACTTGGGCACAGTCTTCAGACAGTGGCTGGCCTCTCTGTCTACTCCCAAGGACACCCAGTTCTGTGATCTTGGACATGTCGCTTCTCGACCACTCCATGCTTCTGTCCTCTTCTAAGAAGTGAGGGTAACCGGGCTCGTCTACATAATTTGCTGGGCTCGGTGCAAATGAAAATGCAGCGCTCACTGTGGAAAAGTATTTAGGAATTTCAAGATGGCAACCGTAGCGCATTTACCCAAGCACGGGGCCCAACGGGGCTGCCGGGGTCCCTTGCTCATGAAGCCAGCCCTGGTGGTAATAACATCAGCTTCATGGGCCATTTCAAGGATTGAAGTAACAAATCTCCAGCCCTTTCCACTGTGACTGTTCTATGGTAAGCCCTAGGCAACAGGATACTTTAAAACTATTATTCTTAAGATGATGAAACCTATCCGTGCTACATCTGTCATGTGACCAGATAGCCCACTCTGTGCAGCACGGGGCAGTCATCCCGTTCATCCCAGACCTGTTAGGTTGCCCGAGCCACTCCTTGCACCCAGCATCCTTCCCTGGGAGCTCACATCCCCCCAGAAGTTCAGGTGTCCCCCTCCGAGTTTCATCACACAGTGGTGACTAGCAGGTCTGCCATGGGAAAGAGAAAAAAAGCCCAGTTTAGGAAAACACCATTCTTCCATCCCCACTCCTTTCCCTCCCTGCTCCTATTCTAAACACCCCCATCCCCAGCTCAGGGCCCCGGGAGTGACCGGCTTTGACAGTGTGTTATCCACATGATAAGAGCAAAGGCAGGGGGGCTGAATGCCTCAGCCCTGGCCCCAGGTGTGCTCCCCAAAACCTCATTGCTGGGACCTCCGTGTCCTCCTCTGTACAAAGAGGCTTCCTACCCCAACCCCTCTCATGTGAGGATCGGCTGGAGTCTGGTAGGTGAAAGCTCTCTGCAACCTTTGAACCCACCTGAGGATTATTATCGCATCAAGGCATGTGTGGGTATGGGGTGGCCTGAGTCAGGGACTCGCCCCTTGACGTGTGCAGCCACCCATAGCAGGCAGGGACTGAGCCCCAGACTGCTTCCCACAGCACATGCACGTGGTGAAGATTTGCTCAAATAGGACTCGTTGTCTGGTCTTCTGGTCCTCCGACAGCATCCCGGGGATCGCTGCCCCTCTGGAAGCCTTGGAGCCTGAGAGCCGCTGGGGGGCTGTTCCTACCCCATCCAGCTAGGCTGCCAGGAGCTGAGCTGGAATGTCACTGACTCAGGTCACCGTAGGGATGTGGGCACTTAGTGGGCACTCCACTGGGTGCAGGGGAGCAGACGCCAGCCCTGGCTTCCTGGTCTGAAAGAGCGGTAGGGACTTCCCTCTCCTTTGGACCTGGGAACACGGGCACTGAGAGGAAGAGCCCACCAATACCTGAGTGGGGCGGTTGCTTTATATCTAATCTAAGTCCTTCCTGCCACTGGGGAACATATTTTCTCTCACTCTGAGCCTTGCAAAGGCAGACAGCCTGGGGAGGAAAGCCAAAGCACGTTGGCACAACCAGGAGCCCAGAAAAACAAGGTCAGACCCTCATCCCACCAGGCTCGGGCGTGCCCTGCCAGGCAGGCCACCCGGCTGCCGGGAACATAAGATTTCCCGCAACAGAACACGACCCTCAGGGGCACATCCACCTTTTTGTAGCAGTGACAAACCAGAGCCCGGGGACCTATGTTGCCCAGGAGGACTGCTGCTCGAACATGCTCCTGGCTAACTCCAGCCCACAGTGGCTGCAGCGAAGGAGGCCAGGCCAGCCATGAGCTAATTCTTGGGCTGCTGGAGAAGCCAGGTGGGTGCATCTCAGTCATCCGGCCAATTAGGCCCTTGTGCCATTATGATCTAATCTGTTCACTTGGACAACTTTCAAACCCACTTCCTAGATGGACTTCATGGGCAGGAAAGGGTGCAGAGGCTGCTGATACGTTCTCTCCTTCTCTCCCTGTCTCTGTCTCTCTCAAGGATGAAGGTGGGCTGAGCCCATTCCCCGGCTGCACTCACTCCCTGTTGTTCCACGTTCTAAGACACTCTAAAGCCACCCTCGCCCTGTTTGGATCCCCAAGCTCATGCCTGGTCCCCCCAGTCTGAGGTTCTTCGGAGAACTGTTTCATATCTTCTCCACAGTATGCAATTTCCTCAAAGCTCCTGTCCCATGGAGGAGCACGCTCTCTTACACCCTCGGGGCTTTGCACAAGCTATTCCCTCAGCCTGGAACCCTTCCCTCCCTCTCTCCCTCTGTCTATCATTTCTCAGGGGTTTTCTTTTTCAGGAAGTGTTCCTTGACTCACCCCAGCTGTGTGTGCCCAGGATGCAAGGAGAGCACACCAGAGAAACAATGATCTCATCACGACAACATGAGCTAACGCTTACTCAGAGCGGACGATGCCAACCATTGTTCTAGGAGTGTTACATGCACGAGCACATGAATCCTCACAATGACCCTACAAGGCAAGTAGTATCACTGACCCATTACACAGATGAGGAGACTGAGAGACACAGAGAGGCTGAGGAGCAGAAGTAATGAATGAGAAAGCAGGGATTTCACCTCTGCCGTCTAGCCCTGGGCTGGATCTTCAACCACTGGACATACTGGCCCTCTCAAGCCATAGCACTGCTACAAGGAACTTTCCTGATGGTTCCTTTACCAGACTCTGAGCTTCATGAGGGTGAGAACCAGGCTTTGCAGCCTGGAACACGCAGCACTTAGCCCCACGCTGCTCTCTCTAAATGTCTGTGGCATGAACAATCAATCAGAACAGATTCCCCCCCCGGGCCTCCACCCCATGCCCCGTGGCCTGTGCTCCCACAGTCTGAGCCAGTCTGGACAGGCTCACAGAAGCAGAGGGAACCTGTCCCCTCCCCACCTGTCCTTACGAGACCCGTTCCAACCTCAGAGTCCCAGGCTGTCAGGTGCTAGGAAGACAGGAAGAATCTCATCCTGCTTCAAGTGCCAGGACAGGGAGGGGGCACTCAGGCCAATCCAGCATCACAGGTATAGCTGAAGGATCTCCTCTGTGTCCAGGGTTGTGAGGTAATTTGCACCCCTTGTCCTTTCCCTCTTCCAGAAAGAGCATTTCTCTGTGTGCTTCCTGTTGAGTAAGGGACAGGTGGGGCTAGGTAAGGAGAGACAGGGGGCCAGGTGATCAGGCTCACCAAAAATCCCAGAAATGCTGAGGCGTAACAGAACCAGAGATAAGGGAACAGAACCATGCCACTTCGTTTGTCTTAACAGCAGAGATGAGACAGTCAAAGGAGAAGCAATCATGGTGCTATCAGGGGTGACATCAAGAAGATTCAAGTTCCCTGGTCAGTGTTCAATAAAAGACAGACCATAAAAGCCCTCAGGGGTCCCTATTCAAGTCCCCTCTCACTTTAGGGAGCTTTTTTTCTTTCCTTTCTGTTTTCATCTTCACTGAATAAACTTTCACTTCACTTCACCCTTTTGTGCCTGAAAGACTCATTCTTTGACTCAGTGAGACAAGAACCCTGAAAACCTTTCAAGACGGGCATGCCTTCTCTGTCCTGAGTAGGTGGTCACACGACCCCAGCTGGGCCAATCAGAGTCCCCCTAGGTTTCTGTACCAGAATTATCCAGAAACCAGCCATGTTCCATGCTGACCTGGGGTTCCTGGGGGCCATTGTGCTCAGCACAGGGAGAAACTGTGTTTCTGACATTTATAACCAACATAAGCATGTGTTGGCCAAAGAATATAAAATAACACAGTGGGCATTTGTCCTGTTTGTTTATCATATACTGCTTTCAGGGGGCTCTTCATCTTGTGTTGGACGACAGGCTGGGTACCTCTCCTCTGAGCAGAGAGGATCAGATCCTTCCTCCTTGCCGTCCCATGCCCTGACACCCAGGTGAGAGCATGGGACTTGAGCTTAGCCAATGTGGGGTGTGGGGAGCATGGGTGACTCAGTCAGTTAAACATCTGCCTCCAGCTCAGGTCATGATTCCAGGATGCCGGGATGGAGCCCCTGCTTCTCCCTCTCCCTCTGCTGCTGCTCCCCCACCCCCGACTTGTAATCTCTCTCTCTCTCTCTTTCTCTGTCAAATAAATAAATAAAATCTTTATTTAAAAAAATGTGGTGTGCATGAGGCCCAGAAGGCTAAATGGTTAGGATTCATTTGTGGTCACATGGGCCTTGGAGGCAGATGTGAAGTGCAGGGGAGGGGGCATTATCTCAGCCTGGTCATCCCTGTAAGGGACTGTGGGAGGACATGATATGTAACAAGGAATTATATTTGGTTTCCATCCCCAAGTTCGGATACAGAACTCCTGAAACCCTTGGCATGTCCTAAGTGATGCCATGAGAATGAGGGAGCGATGAGAATATTTCTTGTTGTAACGTCTGGGTTTAGTCCTTAGATTTTTGTTGTTGTCGTTGTTGCTTTTAAGATTTTATTTGCTTTTTTGTGAGAGAGAGAGAGCAGGAGTGGTATGAGGGGCAGAGGAAGAAGCAGGCTCCCCGCTGAGTAGGGAGCCCAATGCGGGACTCAATCCCAGGACCCCGGAATCATGACCTGAGCTGAAGGTAGACGCGTAATGGACTCAGCCACTCAGGTGCCCTTGTCCTTAGTTCTTGAAAGACCCCTAGAGCCAGAGAGGTGAAAAGAGTGTCCTTTTAACTGCACCGGAGTTTTTGTTAATGAGGGGACTCACGGAAAGGGAAAGCCCACTCTGTGATGAGAAGGTGGGAACTTTCAGCCCCGCCCCTGCCTTGGGAGGTCGGGGGAAAGGCCTGGAGATTGAGTCAATGGCAGATAGCTAATGATTTAATCAATCATGTAATGAGCCTCCATAACAACCCTACCTGAAGGGGTTCAGAATGCTTCTGGGTTTGTGCACACACGGTAATTCTGGGAGGGTGACACACCTGGAGAGGGCATGTGAGTTCTGTACCCCTTCCTCCCACGTTGCCTTATGTACCCCTTAATTGGCAGGTGAATGCAAGTAAATGCTTCCCTGAGTCTTGTGAACCATTCTATCAAACTAGTGACTCGGAGGAGGGGGTTGTGGGCAATTCCCCATGTACAGCCGGTAGGTGAGAAGTATGCATAATAATCGGGACTTGTAGTTGGCGTGGGAAGCAGAGACAGTCTGCGAGACGGAACGCTTCCCCTCCGGGGTCTGACACTGTCTTTGGCTCAATGGTGTCCAAATTGAGGGAGACTGTAGGACACCCAGCTGGTGCCTGCAGAGAACTGGAGGGCTGTTTGGTGTGGAAAAATCACACATCTGGTGTCAGAAGTATTTTGGGGGTATATTGTGAGTAAAAACCTAGCACCCCACGGAGTCTGTCTCAGTCAAGCCATTTAACTCACAGGGTCTTGCATCCCACTCTTTGTTTTCTGGAGCTGCCTTAGTTCTGCCTGTTTTCTCCCTTGGGTCTCTACCGCCCACCAATTCTGTGAACTCCTTACAGCAACACTGTTTCCTGTTGCTTAGACCGAGAGCCCTGACTGGAAGGGGAGGGGGATGTATAATTTATTTGGGGAGACAGAATCCACCCCTGAGGGCTCAGCAGTGTCCTAAAACAGCATGCCAACCAAAAAACTCTCCCCTCCCCACATTTCCACACGCCCCTGAGAGGCAGATGGGGCCCCTCCAGCTGAGAATCAAAGGGCCCCCATTTTGAAAGTGGGGCTGTTGCAGTGTCCACGCTGCAGAGCTATAGAGAGGATGATAAGACAGAGTGAAGGGAAAGGGCTTGGCGGACCATCATGCATCTTATAAACTTAAATTCAGGGCAGCTCAGGCCACAACAACTCACACCTGAATATTTTTCTTTCCTTTTCTAAAGCAGCTAATTTTTTTTCTTTTTTTTTTTTTTTTTTTCCCAGTGAGGGGTCAGTAGGTCTGTGGCGTGGAGGCAGAGCTTTGACAAGGCAGGCTTTTCCAGCCAGGTTTAATTATAACCCCCCATGCTTATCTTAAATGGAGGGTTGGGGGTAGAGTTGATGTTTCAGGCCTGACCTCCGGTGGTGGCCCACACAGGCTGTGAATTTCTAGTGCGTGCTCTACACTGGCCATCGGCAGGAGTGCCTATGACCCGGGCTGAGAGGCTGAGGGACACAGCCCTGCGTCCTACAGAGCTGCCCAAAGGAGCCAGGGAGCTTTGAGGAGCTGCCAGAAAGCAGGTTTTCTCTCCTGTCAGAGGTTGCCATGGTGACAGAAGCAGGAGGGGACACCCGCTGGTCTGGACCTACATAGCTCATCTTTATTCCATGTCTTGGTCTGAGCTGGTGATGGGAGGGAGCTCCTGAGATGATGGAGGAATGACATGTTGCAGAGACTGGACTGTGGTGGGGGTGAACTGTGCTGGGACATTGTGTGTGTGTATGTGTGTGTGTGTATGTTTATACTGTTGCATGTGAGCTCTGGGTGTGCGGAGGGGGATGAAAATAAGGGAAGGGGGACGGTACCAGTGTTGTGCATGTCGATGGGATCTTCCTCAAATGCCTGTCCCCCCGCCCCCATGATCTACAATCCTCAGAGGACAGCTCACCTGCAGGGACCGAATGCTGCCCCCGCAGAAGAACCCTTCATTTCCCACTTCCTGGAGGTCATCTATTTGCTGCCTGGATGCCTCCTCCCGGCAGGCATCAGAACAAGTCTGAGCTGGGAAGCAGGGTGGCTTGGGGGGCTGGCCTCAACCTGATGTCTTATCCTTGCTCCATAACCTCATGTTTGAACATGACCAGGTCTTTGAGCCAAACACCACCTCATTCTAGAACCTTCTGTGTTCTTTCTGAATGCAACCAATTACTTCTTCCCCTAACAAAATTTTTAGCACTTTTCTGCACCAACTAGTCTGGGTATTTGCCATTTCTCTCCTTGGGCTCCATGAGTTACATTATGATGTAGCTGGTAGGTGGATGGGTGTCTTCAGCATCCCTTCTGTGGGGCCTATCCCAGTGTCATTTCAGTATTTGGAAGGGACTGTGAGTCCTAGCTCCCTGCCCATCACCCTCACCCCCAGGGATGCTCATGTGACCCAGACTAAGACATTCATTCTAGCTCTTACTCATCCAATGGATGTGTGGAAGGCCAAGCAAGGCCAGTCTGTATATGTTCATGGGATTTAAATACAGACATTTGAAGAAACAGGGTGGCTATTCAGCTGGAGTTTCCAGGGTGCATCTTTCTCAGCCTCACAGAGAAAACTCATTTGCACTGAGAAGGAGTAAGACTTTAGGGAGGAGAACCAAAAGAGAGGCAGAGACAGAGAAATGTCAACATCTTCAGAGCCATTGGACCCAACAGTGTCCAAAGACAGAAACTCCCACTCCTATGCACTAATACATTCTCTCCTTTGCTTGAGCTAATTTAAGCTGCACTTCTGTCCCCTGTCATTAAAGGGGCCTGAGTCACCTCCCTGTACTGACTGTGGGATCTGTCTAGGCACAATCTGATTCCAATTCCTCCCCATACTTCTTATGGCTGCTGGTTTGGTACCACCAGTTCAATTTTAACACCTATTTTTGGTATAAATAAAAGAAATACATGAATGGCTATTTCCTCTCTGACTAAATACAGGAATAAAAATACAAATTCCTAGAATCAAGAGGAAGAGGGGAAGAGAACCATTTTCTAGTGGCTACCATGGGCCAGGCACTGTGCAAACATCTAGTTGAACCCTTGAAATGGCCCTGAGGTAGGAAGAGTATCTAGAGTTTCTGTGCCTGACAGGTCATACACAGGTGAGCGAAGAAACTACCATCTGAGCCCAAATTTTCCCAACTCCCCCACTGTGACCACGTCCCCACTGGCCTCATTTGTAGAAAAGTAACAGGAACACATGCTTTATAGCGTTTCACTGTTTTAAAGCCCAGGTTCTTAGGAATCCCAGGGGGAAATAATGCCATTTAAATAGTCCTTTGGTAATACTTCATTTTCCTATAAAATTGATGTGGGCAGTCGAGGAGGATGAGACCCAAACAGCTAGACTGATGTCCCCTTCTGTTGATACTGGTGAGCTAAACAGCATGAGGGCCTCTCTCCTAGGCTAGAGGCTGCCTCCCAGGGCAGGGCCTGGCAAGTGAGGAGACCTGAGCCTCAGGAAAGTTCTGCCATTCATGACTATGACACCCCCCTGGACAAGTCACATGACTTTCTGGAATGTGAGTGACGTGCCAGGTAGGGGAGACAGAACCGATTTCTTTTGACCGTGGTGTTGCTGTTGGGGGCCTGGTGGCTCCCAGGCCAGTTCCAGGGGCAGCTGGGATGCCCAGACCTGAGGATGTAGGCACGGGAGGATGAGCTGATGGGCTGAGGCCCAGGTGGGGATCCCAGGAGGTGCAGGGAGGCTCAGTGGGCTGGGTTCCTAACTCCCCTGGACTTCCCTGCTCCAGGCCACCCAGGCAGCCTCCCAGCCAGGGTCCCAGCCCTGATGCTGGTAGATGGGAAGGAGACAGCCATTTTAGACAAACCCAGCCCAGGGTCGGAGAGAAAAGAGCCCCTAGTCTGAGAGTCAGCTCCAGGGACCCTGTCCCATCCTGAGCGATGGAGGTGACTCATTTCCCCTCTCAGGGCTTTTGCTTCTCCCCTGCAAAATGCGCAGTTTGGGCACAGCGGCCTCCACACTTCCTCCACCTTGACACGCGCAGAGTCTAGACCATAGCAGGCGGTGGGTGGTCGCCATGTCCATGAGCTATGAGAACAGGGGGGCAGAGGAACCCACTTACCCACATTCCCCCGGGGGTCTCCCCGTGAAGCTCGGTTTCCGGTGTCCTGTGCTAATGGTTGTACCTCCACTTATCATTGAGAGCTTCTGTTTCCATACCTGGAATAATGAGAACAATCACAATGATTTTGAAATCACCCTCTACACAAAAGTTCACAAGTTTTTCCCCACACACTATGGTCTGGGCCAGAGAGCCCTTCCTGAGAGTTCAACCACAGACAAACTGCAAATCAGAGATGTCTCGAGACTCGCCTGGGGTCACACAGCTTTGTTAGTGGGGTTGTCTGGGCTCGGATTCCTCTTCTGACTCCATGTTGAGCTTTTACTGTCTAGAATACCGGGAAGCCTTGCTTCATCTCACTGGGATACTGTGAGGCAAGATTCTATAAAAAAACACTTGTTCAGACCTTTGCACATTCAAAGTGCTCAGCCCATGCTGAATAATTGATGGGCTCTGCTCCCGGCAGTTCAGAGCAGACACACAGGCCTCCTGCCACACACAGGGCTGGGAACGTGGAAACCTTTCCTATCATTTTGCCCAGTGAAAGAAGGTGCCCAGAAAATCACCAAGAAAGACTTGTGCTTCCCTGTTGCTGTGGGGAGAGGCCCGGGCTCCTGGGCTCCTCAGACCTGCAGATCTAATTTATGGCCTCAGGGAAAGGAGAGAAGAAAGCACAGGGCTGCTGCAGGGAGGGGGCTGCTGGGCCACCCCGGGGTCGAGGCCACAGTGTCCCCTCCAAGGCTGTGAGGTCCTGGGAAAGGGCTGCTCTGCTCTGACAAGTAGGGATAAAGGTGCCTGAGAATCCTCAAGTCCTCTGGTGGGGAGGGCTAAGGAGGGGGGAGGCGCAGGGAAGGGAGAGGGGGGAAGGAGCTATGGGAAATGCGGAGTCTGAAGCTGGGGCCCTCCTCCAGGGAGAGCTGATGGAGGCAGAGACGCCCAGGAGGGGGCTGAGGCAGCCCGTTGCTGCTCCAGCCCACTGCTGCCTGTGACCACAGCACTTTTCTGGCCAAAGGCCATGGCACTGGGGATTAAGGGGTTGAAAGCAGACACAAAGTGGCCTTTAAAGCAATTCGCAGAGATCAAAGTAGGACACAGTTCAAGCGGGTGTTCTGGCTATCAAAGTAGGGAACATTTCACAGCTGACTGAAACTCAGGGTGCCATTTCACCACTAAGGGCGCTGGGGTGCCTGTCGTCCCCTGTGGGGTGTGGCCCACCAAAGTGTCTCCAGACGGGGATGTGTCTCAGCCCCCACACAAGACTGATTTAGGAGTTTCCAGATCCAGGATAATTGGCTTCAACTTCAAATAAGCAGAATCGACAAAGTTCAGCTCAAATAGGAATTTGTTTTGATGACAGGCTTTCTATTTTGCTCTGCATTACAAGTTCCAAAGTCTCATGGTTTAGCAAGGACTTCTTAAGAAGTTTCATGGTGTGCTCTGGGCTTGTGCAAATCACTTCACTTTCATACTCCGTCTGGGCGTGCGGACCTCTCCAGGGACTGAAGGGCCCTTAGCATTTCCCTGTGTTTGGGCAGGGCCCGTCCTCAGGAGCCTGGGATGGGGGCAGGGGTGATTCCAGGCTGGACTGAGGCTACCTAGCAGTGTCTAGCCTGCAGCTAACTTGAGGGCAGGACAGCACCCACACTGGGCTCTGGAGGGAACAGCTGGCTGTGGCAGAACAGAAAGTGGGATGTGTGACTTTGCTCCCCACTCGTGTCAGCTTGAGCGGCTGGGCTGCTGAGCTGCCAAGTCCATACCTCACAGAGGGTAGGACTCGGTACTGGGAGAAACAGATAGGGCAGGTTAGGGATGGGGCAGGGCTGAGTGTTGGGGGACAGGGGCTGATAGCCCAGTCCCAACACTTACTAATTCTACCACATTGGGTAATTGATTTAACCCTCTAGGCCTCAAGTTCCCCATCCATGAAATGGGGTTCATACCAGAACCTACTTCAAAGCTTTGGAAGGTCCCAATGAACTAGAGGGTACGTGAATTCTTAGTCACGTCACTAGTCACTAGACTGACTAGTCTACGAGTCACTAGTAGGACTGTCCCCTCCCATCCATGACAACACTTGGCTGGGCCTCTCCTTGGCCTATCAAAGGGCGGAACGGCTGCTAAACCATTCAAGAGAGCTCACCTACGTCCGTGTGCTCCAGAATGCTCGGAACATCACTCTCCTGTCAGCTCAGTACTCTGGGCTGCTTGAATGGTCTTTCTTATCCTGCAACCCTGATCAGACTCCACACTCCTCGAGGGCAAGACCATTGTTTTATCTGTCACACGGTGTCTATAATTGATCTGAAAACCCTTCTGTGTGGTTTCATTAAGCTAGCTGCAACAAGGGCACATGGTGATTGGGACTCCCCGCTCCTGGCCAGCCACCTCAGGCAGAGGGTCTGCGCTCCAGGGGGACTCTGGCAGGTGCTCTGGCTGTCCTTCTCTCTGCTCCACACCAGGCATTTGATAATTAACAGAGTAAATGTTAGAAATGCAGTCTCCTTGGTGACAACAGAGGTATTCAAGATACGTGGTTGGCGAAAATTACTCGAGACATCTTGACCTGGAAAGGCAGGGTGAAGGGATCTAGTGAGCTCTCAGGGGAGGCGTGGTCAGGACACCTAGTGGGACAGATGGCTGCGACCTCACCCAGCCCAAAGAACAAGCTGCATGAATTCTGCTGGACCTGTGTGCAAATAGTTGTTCAAAAGATGTCTATAGTGGCACCTGGGTGGCTCAGTCATTAAGCATTTGCCTTTGGCTCAGGTCATGATCCCAGGGTCCTGGGATCCAGCCGCACATCGGGTGCTCTGCTCTGCGGGAAGCCTGCTTCTCCCACTCCCACTCTCCCTGCCTGTGTTCCCTCTCTCACTGTCTCTCTACCTGTGAAATAAATAAAAATCTTTTTTTTTTTAAAAAAGTGTCTACATAGGGGAATGCCTGGTTGGCTCAGTTGGCTAAGCGTCTGCCTTAAGCTCAGGTTGTAATCTCCAGGTCCTGGGATCGAACCTCATGTCAGGCTCTGAGCTCAGTGGGGAGCCTGCTTCTCCCTCGCTCTCTGCTGCTCCCCCTGCTTGTGCTCTCTCTCTCTCAAATAAATAAATAAAATCTTTCTTAAAAAAATGTCTACAGGGGTGCCTGGGTGGCTCAGTGGGTTAAAGCCTCTGCCTTCAGCTCAGGTCATGATCCCAGGGTCCTGGGATCGAGCCCCGCATCGGGCTCTCTGCTCAGCGGGGAGCCTGCTTCCCCCTCTCACTCTGCCTGCCTCTCTGCCTACTTGTGATCTCTGTCTGTCAAATAAATAAATAAAATCTTTAAAAAAAAAATGTCTACATATACAGCACAATGTGGTCTGAGGCTTGCTTTTATCCAACCTGCTAATGAGGTTCGCCTTCACCTTCCTCGCAGGGGTTGCCATCCAACAAATAAACAAAAACCAACCCAGCCAAACTCTAGAGTTATGACTTAAGTCAGTTAATAGAATCTCAGTGTCCCCAGGGCACTGCATATGTCAATGCTCACCGGGTTAAGGAGGTAGTGTCATTTTCCTTTCACATTGTGGGGGTAAAGGGAGGGGGAGAGTCAGGGCCCTGAGAGGCCTCCCAGGCAAGGATCCCGATCCAGGACCTGGGTACTCATCACCCTGAGAGTTCCCCAGCTGGCCTCCGGGGCTGAAGTGCCCAGTTCACACTCAGGGCTCTGTTGGTTTCCTGGAATGAGGAAATGCTGCTCGGCCTTCAGTAAGCCTTGAAACTGTGGCCACAATGAAGGTCACTGTCTGGGCCCATTATGTAGGCGGAAAAGGAGCTCTGAGCTGGGCCTTCCCTTCGAGGTCTCAAGGGACAAGATGTATGAGGAAGTCTTTTGGGACCCATTACTAGCTCCCACAATTAGATCAGATTCTGGGTGTGTGGGGGGCAGGTTGGGGGATGGATTTCTGGCCATACTGGAAAGATTATCTTGAAGAAATGGAGCTCAGGCTATACCCCTGGATAAGCTGAACCCTGGCCCCGTCCCAGGGGTCCGTAAAGGTTGCTGGGCAGGGGCCTGTGGGGAGGAGGCCCCTGATGCCAGAGAGTCGTTACTTCTCTACCCCTAAGGATGAGAACCTTCCCTGGACTGGGCAGTGCCCACAAGGAGATGGGCTGCTGCCCTATGCACTCCCTTCCCTAAGGACTTTTCCTGGTTCCTGGGTAAGCCTGTTCCATGCTTGGGGTAGGGGGTCGGGGAGCATTCAGAAGGAAAGCAGATGGTGTGGGGAGTGCAAGCCTCTAATCTCTCCTCCTGCCCACCTTCCTTCTCCTTTTCTTTCCTTTCTCTCCCAACTTCTCCAGAGAGAATTGGGGCGGGGGAAGCTCTGGGCTTTCACGCACCAGGGCAACTGTCCTAACCATGGAAAAGCTGACATTTGCAGCCTTCCAAACTCATGTTGGCAAGTCCACCCTCTAGGGCAGCCCAGACTCTACAGGGTGATTGCCAAGTTCCCGACTAAACCCCTTTCCCACCTCCCATCTCATTCTCCCTGCTCCCACCCTCTCTGTAGCCCTGCCTCACACCTTCCGAGGTCAGCCTGACCACTGCTTCAGAATTTGCCTTTTCCTTCCTTTCTCCTCACCCCAATCCACGTCCCAGGGTACATTTGTGTATTGAGAGCCATCCAGGCTAATCCTAGGAGATTTCCAATTAGTAAAAACTCCCTCAACCTTATTCTATAAACCAGGAAGCAAACTGGTCAGCTTATCATTCATCTTCCAGCTTTGCAAGCAGCTCAACATCCCAGTCAAGCAAAGAGCCACGGCCAGTTACAGCATAGCTCCCGGAGGGGTCTGAAAATTCCAGATGCTCGTGTGGGACCACAGGAGCTTTCCACTAGCAAAATTTACCTAGAGAAAACCACCCGAGTGTGTGAGGAGCCTAACAAGCAGTTTCTTCCCCCTCAGCCTGGGGCTCTGTGGGTCTCTCTCAGCAAACAGTTAGGCACTGCCTTAATTTACTTCCCCATCAGAGTCTTGTTTTGGAGGGAGGCCAAGCTGGTAGATACAGAAATGGGACTATTCATCTTGTGCAAATCCATGCATGTATTTGGGAGGACAAGAGAGAAACAAGTGCCTGAAAAGTTGGGGACGTCTGGTGGGCAGGGAGGAGAAGGGGGTGAGGGAGAGCCCTTCTTTACACTTGAGACAAGTGTGGTTGAAGCAAACCAGTCCGACTGCAGAGCCTTTCAGGTTCCTGACGCAAGAGGTGGATTTCCTGTCTGCACGGGGTCCCTCAGGATGGTAACGCACAGTCCCTGGACACAGGATAAGCCCTGCCACAGAGCTCTCATTTTCTCTGGGTGCAACTGGTTTTCTCCTCCTCTCTGGACCTCTTCCCTCGGATCTCCTAAAGCAGTCTTCCTTTGAGAGCACTGTCTTATGAGTCAGGCACATGAGGCTGACTCTACCTGCTCTTTCACTAGCTACCTGAGCCATACAGAGTTACCTAGTCTCTTGGAGTCCCATCAGCAAAATGGGGATACAGTGTCCCCTCCGGGGGCTATTGTGAGAATAAAATGACCAAAGGATGACAAGGGTTCTCAAGCGGTGCCTGCTTGGTAAATGTACTTAGAAAAGAGCTGTCATCTTTATCCACTCTAAGCACAGCTCATGGCTGCTCTGCCAAACCTCTTAAAAACAGACTAGCAGAAACGAGCGGTCGTGGTCAGGCTAGAGGCGCCATGGCCTCCTCACTCTTCCTGGACAGGACTCTCACAGAGGGACAGCACTCTCCCCTCTCCACCCCTTGCCCGGTGGGCGGCAGGACCATCTCTGGGACATCAGAAGGGAAGCTGCTTTGGATCCCTGGCTCCCTTAGGCACTTAGGGGATTCTGCTGTTGATGGTGACCTGAGCTCATCCCACCTGGGATTCACCAGGAATGGCTGGGAGTTGATGGCAACTTAATCTGGGAGAACGTGCCTGTGAGTTTAAGAGGAGGTCATGACCCACCAACCTAGAATCAGTCTACCTTCGGACCTTCTCAAGAGGAACCACATGCCACAGAGAATGAAAACCAGACACAGACAATAAGGGATTATTTTAAAAGCAGAACATCCAACCTGACTTGGTAGAGGGAGACACCTGTGCCCAAGTCAAGGACCACAGACCTTCCTGCCTTCTCTTAGTGAACCCTGGGGTGGGGTGAGGGGACAGTTTCAAGGCTGACCTGCTCCTTCCCCTGGGGCCCTTTGGGTGGTACAGTTCCCTCTGATCACACTGGCCTCAGCCCTTCAGAACACCCAGGGCCCAAGTGCCCTGGGTCACTTCTTCTGAGTTAGGGATTGCTTCCTTGGGGCAGGACCTTGATGTCACTGTGCCTGAAGTAGGTTGGAGGGGATAGGGCGGCCTTAGAGACGACAAACAGTCTGGGAATAGACCTGGAGGGACTGAGTGGGGCTCCTCCCTCTCAGTGTACCCCAAATATCCATCAAGATCTTAGCCATGGAAGGGGACAGCAAGGATGTGGGAGATAGAGTCCAGCAGGCTGTCCCATTCCCATGAGACAAGTGAGCCCCCAGGGACGGTGAGGCAGGATCCCGCTCTCCTGAGGGAGGGTTGCGGGGTGTTCACTCCAGGGTGCTTTGGGATCGGTGCTCGCCAGCCACCCCCCGCCCCACCCCGGCCCCTGCCCCGCCAGACTGCTCTCTGCCTGTGCCTGCTCTAGGGACCTGCGACCCCAAGCCCCCTCCCCTGCAGCCGCCTTTGGGCCACAGCTGCACCACCCTCAGCGGGGCACCCAGCTCCAACCCCAGTCCTGGGAACGCCTCGCCCCGGTCGCGAACCCACCTTCCGAGGTGCTCCAAGGCCCTTTCCAAGGGAGTCACCTAGCCCCAGCCTTCTTCTCAGGACGTGGGCTCCGGGCGCCGCAGCCTCTGGCTCCGGCCTCTGGGATGAGCTGGCTTCTGCCTCCCTTTCTCTCTGCTCCCGTGAATTCTCAGCACTATTCTTTTTTTTAAGGGACTTTTTTTTTTTTTTTTTTTTTTTTTGCGTTGCGTCAGGGCGGTTGCCTGGCGACGGCGGAGCTATTCCACCCTGAGCTGTTTCAGTCCGGTCTCCGCCAGCCTCTCATTCAAGCCTGTCTACCCGCCGCTCCCGGGACCTGGGACCCGGGACCTCGGGGTCCAGCCGACGGGCAGCCGGGTCCTAAAGCCCCCTAGTTGCTCTTTCCCACCAGGACCCGAACCGGAGCCGCCGCCCAGCCACAGGGAGAAGCAAATCACACACATTTGCCAAACCCTAGACGAAACCAAACCCAAATATCCCCCTTTTAAAAAATTTTATTAAATCCAAACCAAAGCAGTCTCCCCCACCCCCAAGCACGGCAACGTGGCTTTGCCACTGTCAGCAATTTGCCTGCATGGAGGGGGAAAAGAACGACCTTGCAGCGCGTGTGCGCGAACCCAGATCCGACACCACATTTACAGGGGACTTGAGTTCAAATTTGCAGCAGCTCGTCCCATTACGGAGTGCCTAATATATGCCCCACCATCCCAGCGCCTCTGCAGGGAGATGTGGGCATTTTCAGCTTACAAATGAGGAAACTGAGGTTCAGAGAGACTCCGCAGAAACCAGAGGTTAAGTGGAAACAGACTTTTTCCAGATCTGTCTCCCAGAGGAGCTGGGAGTGCTTCAGAGGGGCCTGCCCCCAGAGCACGTGTTTTCCCCACAAATCACGGGATGCCTTCCTGCATGTACTTCTCTGTGGTGTGTCAACCACTGGAGATAGTTACATTGGAAGGTCCAGTCCCTGCTGTACCAGCGCCTACAGCTGCAGGAACCTACAAGTCATCCCGGACCCAGCCAGGGCTGCCCTCTCCTGGCCTTCAGCCTCAGCCCTGCCTGGACACCCAGAACTCCGGTCCAGAGCTCAAGGGCTCCACTTTCTCCTGGAACCTCTGACCCCAGGGGTGATTACTGGAAGTTCGCTTCATTCTTAGGGCAGCCTGGGACATGGCCAAGTTCCTTTCCTAAGACCCTTGAGGTTGGCAGGATCCTTTGAAATGATCTAATCTACCATCCTGACAACAACACGGAGTGGGGGTGGGTGCAGAGCAGGCGTTGTTTTCCAGATGAGCAGATGTACACAGTGAGGTGTGGGACTGCAAAGTGACTTGCCGGTTCAGTGGGCAGGTCTAGTTGTTGCAACTCAGAGACTGAGCCCCTTGTGCTGCCCCCTGGTGCCCTGTCCCTCACCGCAACTCCCCATTTGGGGCCTGTCCCACTTCCTTCCTTTCTGCCTTCACTAGGATGTCTGCCCAGGGACTTTGTCTAAGGAGACATCCTGCTAATGTGAGCACCTCTTTTTGCTAACAGGTTAATGTTTCTAGCTCACAAGTGTACTTCAACGGGGATTTCTTTGAAAAAAAAAATCACATTATTGACTCAAACTTGATTCTGGAAATATCGATCCAATCCTTCCACTTCTTCCCATCCCCTCTGCCACGACCCTGGCCCAAGTCACCGTCAGCCTGCCCCAGCTCCAACACAGCCTCTTCCGGTCCGTGTTGCACCCACTCTTGCCCCCGCCCCTGAGCCAGTGACTCGCCCACAGCCAGAGCACTCTTCAAAATGGAAATCCGATCTTGTCTGCTCTCTGCTTAAAGCCATCCAACAGCTCCCGTTCCTCCCAAGATAAGAAACCAGCATGGCCCATCAGGCCTGCGTGGTCTGGCTCTGCCCACCCCTTGGATTCCACCTTGCGTTGCTGCTCTGCTTTCCACACCGTCATTCTTCTGGGTCCTTCTCCACTCCTGCTCCTTCCTTCCACATGGGGCTGGCCACATTTCTGTCTCCTGAAGGAACCTCAGGTTATATGTCCTCATAGTACTACCTATCTCTCCTCCCTGGACCAGCTATAATTTTTATCTTCATTTGTGAAGTTATGTGATTGATTAATATCTGTCTCCCTCTAAGGCTGTCAGCTGAGTGGGACAGGAGCCATGTTTGCAGGCAAAGGGACTTGGTCCAGATTCAGGGACTCA
Organism: Enhydra lutris kenyoni; assembly: GCF_002288905.1. Classification (NCBI taxonomy): domain Eukaryota; kingdom Metazoa; phylum Chordata; class Mammalia; order Carnivora; family Mustelidae; genus Enhydra; species Enhydra lutris. Next base: position 75,244,057 of record NW_019154087.1, read on the forward strand.
GGCTTTTCTTGGGCGGTGTATACCTGGACACAGGGGCCTGTGCTGAATTCTGAGTATTTGCCCTCCTTTGGTCCAGTGTGTTCTGGCCCCAGTGTGGAAAGTGCTCCAATGTCTTCTTCCTGGAGATTTCCCACCCCATCTGGAAATGTCTCCTATGACCTTTACGCCCCTCACTTGGCATAAGGCTCCTGTTCTGCTTTCTGAAGAGTGCACTGTCTTCTGTCTTCATGTGGACAGGCCGGGGCAGGGATCGGATCTTACTCTGAGCCTCCCATTCAGCCTGGCATATGCCTGGGCAGGAGGGTAGTCGGTGATGAAAGACTGGGAGAGTCAGAGAGGAAGGTGAAGAAGAGGAGAAGGAACCAAGTTTCTGCTGGAACAGTCTCAGCCTAATATCTAACCCTACACAGCGATCAAATGAGTTATGTTTAGACCTCTAGCATAGGGCAGTATGTAGTCATACAAATATTTTCAAAAAATATTTGATGATGTAGGAAAATGCTACTGATTTCATGCCAAGTAAATAGGGCAGGGATACCAAACGTCTATGTAAACAAGACATTATGAAAGCTTTAATTCTAATATCTAATGTCTAATTTTTTTATATGTGGTAAAAAAAAGATTAGGAAGGTATATGCATATATGAGCTGCAGTTATCTCTGGGTGGTAGACTAACAGGATTTAAAAACCTTCTATAGACTTGCATTAATTTTCTGTGTTTTCTACAGTGACTAGTTTTTGTGAGTAGCAACATCAGGAAACACCACTACAAACTAAAACTGGCCTTGTGTTTGGGGTACCTGTGTCACCTACTTTCTACAGCCTTTTATGCCTTTTATGGGGGCTGCTGTGAGGTCTGGCTGGAGTCTGGTGATGGGTGGGGATCCACATCGCCCAGAGTGGTGGGGCCATCTGGGGGCTCTTCCCTGCAGTTGGCCGTGTGGACCAGGGAACACTGGGCCAAACCTGCAGGAGTAAGTAGGACAGCACACTGGTGCTAGGGCTGCCTTTTGGGTCAGTCCAGTTGTCCAATTTGACTTTCCAGGGGCAAGACATGATGATCTAGGAGATGGCCGTCCCGGGTGTCAGGAGCATGTTAGTGAGCGCGAATGCTAGCCAACAGCAGCCTCACTGACATGAGCCCAGCTCTTGACAGGTGACAGAGTGGGTTCCTTTCTAGCAGTCCTAAGAGGAGTGGGACAATGTCTTTCTTGTTCCTACAGGAATTCTGTAGGGGTCAAGAAACATTCTCCCTCCTAGCTCTAAGGGTGCCACACTTGGAGAGGTTAGGGGACTTACTCTGAGTCACACAGCTGGTAGTGTCCGGGCTCCCAGAACTGTCGGACCCAGAGTTTAGGGCACAGCCTGTTGCTGCCCTCTGATCCTACAGTCCCTGTGAGCAACGGGCCAGGCAGCCTCAGTGACCACAATGTGCTTAACCCATGCATGGCAGGCAGGGATGACCTCGTCAAAGATTAGAGCAAAGATTTGAAGGAGATGAGGGACCTGGCAGACTCTGGTAAGGTCTCACCTTCCTCCCAAGGCGAGCACAGGATACCCAGCTCAACCCTCCCACATGGCAAACCTTTATCAAAATTCATCTCATTTGTGCCCACTGGCGTTTCTAAGATACTCAAGGGCAAACTCCATTGTCTAAGGCTCCTGAGTATCCCTCAATGGTGATTCAGGTTTGGTCCCCATTCACTGAATGAGAGAAGGAAGGAAGAAATTTCTGTTTGGCCTGATTGTATGGTGGTGACACCCTCTCCTGCCCAGGGAGCAATTAGGACTTATAGTCCTGGGCCAGAGTCCGCTAGCTCCCACCTGCTGCCTTTAGGGGAGACTGTTCCATCCGGGGGCCCAGTGTGTCAAGAGGATCCAGGAAGTGTTGGTCATTTGGCACCGATCTCGCAACAGTAATGGCTCTCTTCTGCTCTTATCTCTCAGAAGGGGTTAATTCAGGCTGAACACAGAGGGAGACCGGGGTTGGGGGTAGCGTCCCCTCTTATGGGGACCTCATTAGTTCAAAGAGCATTTGTGGGCGGCTCACTCTGTCACCGGGTGCTAGGCATTGGGGCGTGATGCCTGCAGCTGCTGAGTGTAGGGAGTTAATTAACAAAGCATTGACCTTAGAACTGGAGTGAGGGAGGCAATGGGTGCCCTCTAAGTCCAGATGAGGAGGATAAGTGGGTGCTGGTTAGGAGAGGTTTGGGGGAGGCCTGAGGTAGAGGGCAGAAGAGGGACTAGTGTTTGCAGGACCGAAATGCACTTGAGCAGACTATAAGAGGGCATGATGGGCCCACATTAGGCCCCTGGACATGGTCCAGAAGGCAGGGAGTTAAGAAGGGAGTGTGTCATGGCTTTCGTATCTCAGAGAGGCCTAGTGGATGTGGGGGTCAGACAGGAAGCAGGGTGACCACTAAAGAGATTGTTTCCATTTTACTGGGGGTGAGAGGCCATAGAAGTCCAGACCCATGGCAGGGAGAAGAAGCTCACTGCATTTCCCGGGTGAGGATGGGTGATGGGGGAAGTAGCATGGTGAAGGGGGACAGCAGGTGTCTGGAGGCAGGCAGACTCAGGTCCAAGTCCTAGCTCTTCTGGTTGCTGGTGTATGCCTGTAAAAAGTCACTTGAGTTTTCTGAGCTGCAATTACTTCATCTATAAAATGGAAATCCTTTAATAATACTGTCCTTATAATGGGGAAGAGGACCTGCCTTGGATTCCACACTTTCATTTATTTATTTATGTATTTTAAGAAGATTTTATTTATTTATTTGAGAGAGAGTGAGTTGAGCATAAGTTGGGGAGGAGCAGAGGGAGAGGGAGAAGCAGCCTTCCCGCTGAGCAGGACCCCGCTGCGAGGCTCAACCCTGGGACTCCAGGATCATGACCTGAGCCCAAGGCAGACACTTAACCAGCTGAGCCACCCAGGCACCCTGGATCCCACACTTTACAGACCCTTGCTCTGGGCCTCCTTCAGATAAGGTGGCCATGCCTACTCAAGGTCCACACCTTCCCTTCTACTCCAAGCTGTAAGTATCCAGGACCCAGGACTTTCCTGCCCTCATTTTGGCCTGTGCAGTCCTCTTTCCTGGTGTACGGAATGTGGGAGAGGGTTAGGGTGTCCCCCTGCTTTGGCATAAGGGTCCTCATGTAATAAAACAAAAAGGGAGGGCGGTGGGCAGGACTGAGGCCTTCCTCCTCCTGTCCTTCCTTGTTCCAGGAATTCACAGGTACAGAATTAGAATCTGCCTTTGAGGTTATAAAGATGTATTTGTCAAGGCAGGAGGAAAGAACAAATATTGTCCAACAGTTTGTTAGCCTGGTTTATAACTCTCAAATATTTAGACACATGACATGGGGGCCTCCATTTATCCATTTGCCTTGGACCTCTCTGGCATTAGTGGTGGGCCCGATTACAGGCCGGCTTGCTGGCTTGTTGACTCTGAGGCGCCCAGCATGCTGCCCGCCGCAGGCAAACATGAGCGACTGTTCTCTGGGTCACTCTCTTCCCCATAATGGAGTCACAGTGTCTTCTGCAGAGTTTGTCCTTTTGACTTGTGGAGACACCTAAGAATCATGATCTAGAAGACGCTGCTGAGAATATTTCTAGGTCCAGCACTGGCACGTCTTAGTGACGATGGGAAGGAAGCCACCCTGGGCATGTATAGCATTTGAAGGAAACCAGAAATGATTCCACTAATGAAGCCAGTGAAGCAGCCCTGATGGGCAAGGAAAAACCTTCTAGATTCTTCTAAGTATTATCTCCCCCAACAAGCCTGGTTCCTTTGAATGATGGAAAGAACTCTGGATAGGAACCAGGAGATTCAGACTTCGGTGTTGGATTTGTAACCATGTAGACATTTGTCAAATTACTTTACCCCCCCTCCCTGCCTTGGATGGTTTCCTTCTCACCAAAATGAGGGTTTCAAGCTCTGGCATCTTCTGACCCACGATTCCATGATACTCCCCACGCATCTGTCATGCTGGGCAGTGGCAGGGGGCAGGGCCAGAAACTGCAAAGTGGGAGGGTCTGGCAGATACCCCATGTCTGGGCCAGCAAGGGGTCCAAACCAGCTAGACAGAGGCCGGGACCAGAGCTAGCAGGTGAGGCACTCATGAACAGCCGTGTCTCCGTATCCTAGAGGAGAGGCTGTTTGTTCTCTGCCCTGCTTTAAACTGGTTGGGGGACTGGGTGGGTGATGAGGTGGTCACAGAGCCACGGGCAGAATGAAGATGTCTAGGACCTACAATAGAACTCTGTCCCCTCAGGAAGGGAGCACAGGGATACCCGGCTGCTTCATAAACTGAACAGTGTGCCTAGTGGCCAAGCCAACAGCTATTGCTAATGACTTCATTCTTTTCATTTTCACCAGCCAATGTCTGATGGTACCAGCAGCCAGAAGTGCGTGTCAGGAGGAGACATTGTTGCCCTCAGATGACAGGATGGACTTAAACGTTCTGTCACGAAGAAAACCTAGACCGTATGCATGGGCTTTCCAGGCAGATCCAGAGCTGCTCACGGAAGGGAACAGAGTGCTGGTCATTGGTCACAGAGCACTGGGGAGGGATTCTAGGGGAAGTTGGTCTGTGGATCTTCATATTCAGCCCCTTTCCGGGAATTCTAGCCAGAGGACGGAACTCCTTACCTGGGGACATAAATCCCCTTATAAGTAACTGCTTTCCTAACATCAGCTCAAACCAACTGCCCCCACAGGGGCTAAAGCAAGTGGGATATACGCCTTCTTTTCTGCCCCATCCTGACTGGTGAGGTTGAAAGGAAGTATGTTGTGGTGCATAGTTCAGGCTTTGGGGACCCTGGTCCTCGTCCTGGCTCTGTCACTTGTTGTTGGTCTGCTTGGGGCCAATATTTAACCCTTCCGAGGCTCAGTTCCTCCTCTAACATTGAGGGTACCAGTATCTTCCACCGTGGGTTATCTCAAAGATTAGACTTAATACCTATCAAATGCCTGCCATAATGTTTGGCAGAGAGTAATCACCCAAGAAACAATGTCTCTTCTGTTGTCTATGCGCCAACTGATACTTCGATCATGTACTAGCTGAAATGAGGCGTGCCTGTTGCTCTTTCTAGTCTAACGCACAGCGTGAGCAAATGTTAAGCAATCAAGCTGGCAGTCCTCCCAAATATCTTAGCTGCCTTGTTTGTCTTCTTTGAACATGAGGTAGCTCTGTTTGGAATCTGACATCAGGAAAACAGGACGAAGCACAGGGCAGGCAAACATGCCTCATGGCTGGGCCACGCCCAGACTCAGAACACCTTCTGGTGGGAGATGAGGCAAGCCACCTCAGCAGGGTCAGCTGTCATTCTACCGACTAGCATCTCATGACCAGGACTGTTCCTGGTTCACAGAGAGAACCGGATGGGAGACAGAGAGAGGGAATAGAGGCAGGCACACAGAGATGGGCTTCCTTACTGCACTCCGGGCTGGGAGAAACAAAGGTGCAATTGACAGATTGCTGAACACAGAGAAATTACTTCTTCAGGATCCCCCTGACAAATCACTTTCAGGTTCATGTTTCAAGATCAGCTCAAAATGTTTAGCAAACAGAATTACCTCTTGTTGAAAATGGTTGTCTGTGATGATGTCATAAGCCTCTAAGAAGGAAGGAGAGAGTAAGAGAGAGAGAAATAGAGTCGGGGAGAGGGGAATGGAGGGAGGGAGGGGAGGGAGGGGGAAAAAGGGAGAAAGAGAGGGAGAAGGAGAAAGGGAGGGAAAGGGGGAAGAAGAAGAAGGAGAAAGAGATGGAGAAAGGAAGAAAAGAAAAGGTGATATGGTCTGCACGTGTCCCCACAAAATTCATATATTGGCACTGGACCCACAATGTGATGGTATTAGAAGGTGGGGCCTTGGGAGTTAATTAGTTCACAAGAGTTCAGCCCTCATGAATGAGATTAGTGCCGTTATAAAGAGACCCCAGAGAGCTCCCTCTCCCTATCTGTCCTGTGAGGACACAGTGAGAAGACAGTCAGCAACGAACCAGGAAGTGGTTTGTACCAGGACCCCCAATCTATGGTTGCCTTGATCTTGGACTCCCAGTCTCCAAAACCGTGAGAAATGTATTTCTGTTGTTAAGAAGCCACCTACCTTGTGATATTTTCTTAGAGCAGCCCAAAAAACTAAGACGGTGGGATACATTCTTCCTCACTGGCTGGGCTCTTGGAGTCAGGAGCCTCTGCAAGTGAACACAACAAAGCCAGAATGAACTAATAACCTGACTCTTCCTCCTACCCCTCTGATGAAAGTCTTGCTCCATGTAGGCCCTGGGTGGTCTGTTGTAGGAAGGGCTGAGTCAGTCCGGGACTAAGGGTTGTACAGCTAAGCCTTAGCCACAGTATACCCCCACCTCAAGACAGCCTCACCATGCCTTCTGTCTGTAGGACCCACTCTGTTCTCTTTGAACCTGACCTCCATTTCAAGAGCTAATTCCCCACATGGGCATTTCTGCATCCTTGCATGTCTGGGCTCATGGCACTGAAGAGGTTGGGTTCTCTCAGAATTTTACCAGTGGGGTGGGGCGGACAACCTGTTGGCAGTAGGGAGAGGAGAGCAGCTTAGAGCTACTATATAAAATCCTCTCAACAACCCCCCAACCTGCCCTCCCTCACTGGCCTTTCTTACCCTGAAGTTCAGCTGTGCAAAAGACTCAGGCCTGTGCAATCTCAGAGATTAAAAGAAATCAGATGGAACCCAAAAGGAAGAAGTCAGAGGCCAAGTTTAAAATAAGACCCAAACTTTAAACATCATCATACTTCTGAACTACATCTTTACAAAAGACTTCTTGCCATCAGAAAAACCATTAGACTTTTTTTTTATTGCTTGTTTTTTTTTTTATTTCTTTTCAGCGTAACAGTATTCATTGTTTTTGCACCACACCCAGTGCTCCATGCAATCCGTGCCCTCTCTAATACCCACCACCTGGTTCCCCCAACCTCCCACCCCCCCGCCCCTTCAAAACCCTCAGATTGTTTTTCAGAGTCCATAGTCTCTCATGGTTCACCTCCCCTTCCAAAAACCATTAGACTTTTAAAACCCATTCACATACAAACATACTCATGCAAATATATCCCGTATTTGCAAACTATGAGGTTCTAGGCTATTTGCACTTGTGTGATTTACCTTAAGTGTTAGAAGGGAATAGAGATGTTTGTTTAATAAATCTGGTCAGGGGTACCTATTTGTAGATCCTATAATACATAGGTTATCCAGTCTCTCTCTAAATGTATTAATTCTGTTTCTCTCTTCCCTACCACCAATATCCGCTCCTTTAACCAGAACTGCTGCCCCTCGTCTGTGCTTCCCTGTCACCTGAGGCAGACAGCTACTCTAACACTTCACCCTGAGGTTTGTGTCTCCCATAGATCCCACACCCTGTGAGGTGAAAAATGGTGTCTTAATTCTGTTCCCAGTGCCTAGGACCAGGCTGGCCTCTGGTGGGCACCCAATCAGTGATGCTTGTGTAAGTGAACAAATGAGTGAATGAATGAATGAATGAATGAACATGTGTTCTTATAAAGCCTTGTGCTTAGTCTCCTCTGCTAAAGAAGGAACAGGAAGGAAATGAGCAATGTCAGGGATGCCAGGAATGTTCTAGATGGGCAGCTGGCAATGGGATGGGTGGTTTGAGGACTAGGCCATTTGTCCTCTCCCACCTAGCAATGAGCTTGCTGGGACTGGCCACCACTGGCCTCACCCACTCTGACCTAGGGAAAGACAGGGAGGGGACTCTTTCCTGTTATTAATGGACCAGTGCGATTGTTCCTCTTTCCTAAGGAGCTACAAGGGAGTAGTAGATGACTTCATTTCCTTTTCCAGGAAATCAGCAGACAGAGAGGCTCAGGCTAAAGAGAGGTCACTTCCCAAAGTGAAGGGAAGCTGGCCCTTCTCTAGTCCTGTAGCTAGTCTGGGACTTCCTTCCCCTCCAGACTTGAGCTCACGAGCAAGGCGCCTGGCAGTGTTTTCCATTCAGGAGTCACCACCTGGGAAAATTCCACAGTTTGCCTCACCTTTCCCCCAGGCCCAGGCAGCTGAGGTATTTGCACCTGGGTATCTGACTGTTCATGAGCCAACCAGGGGCAGAGCAAGGAAAAGCGGCCCCAGTATGTTTCAGGCCTCGAATTTGTTCCTGTGGTAGTTGTCCCTCCTCATGGCTTTGAGCCAGGGAGTGGGACTTTAGGCCCCCTCAGGCTTTAGGTCCTGTGTAGGCCAGAAACATTCCCATGTGTTTGGGAGACTATTTGGGGCTGGAGTGTGGCTAGGACTGAGGCCAGGCCAGAGTTGGTGGGAAAGAAACAGGCTAGGTTGGACGGTGTAGTAAGGGCAAAACAGTGGTGTTTGGCTTCTTGAGAAGCCTGAGGGGTGAAGAAGTGAGACCCAAAGGCCAAGGCAGCCTGGGTCTTTCTGCTGCTGACTCTGGACCCAGCCCTGCCAGACCTCGACCTGCTGGGGTCACCACAGAGACCCCCATTCCCGGGGTAGTCCAGGGACAGAGGTTTTGGAGACTTTGGTTTTAGTTTTGACCCCATTTCTCTGCAGATGTAGGAAATGTTAGAAATAAGGAAATCAAAATGTTCAAAAAGAAAAAAAACAATCATATGTATTTCCACCACTCATAATTATTATTACTATTTCAGCATATTTGCTTCTACATTTTCATAGTATATAGTATCCTAACAAGTACACTGGTTGTAAGTAGATCGCTTCTTTAAAAAAATTAGAACATTACAGGTAAGGCTGAGTCCCTTTTGACCAGCCTCTGCCACTTGCCCCTCCCCAGGACTATTTCTCTCCCCTCCTCCCAGAAATAACCACTGCCATGAGTTGGGAATACATTTTCCTTATTCATGATTTTAGTTTCGTACTCATACATATACAAAGTGCACACACACAGTTTCATTTTGTTTGTTTCGTCCCCAATGGCATCATCCTATATGTATTGTTCTGCAATTTGCCCTTTGCCTCCCCAGCAGGGTTTGGTGATGATACACATGAATCTGAGCCACTTGGATCCATTCCCTTCCTGATGGATATTCCCATTGTTCCCCATGAAAAAGTACAGTATCATCCTCATCTACATGGGCTGCCCCAACGTAGGTCGCTGGGGATGACATTGTGGGTGACTAGGCCTTTTCCCTTTTGTTAGATACTGACAGATTCCTCTCCATATAGAGATGTAGCCACTTACACCCCAACTGCTAGGACCCATTTACCCATTAACCAAGCCAACCCCTGCTATGGTCTGATGTTTTTGTGTGATGTGGGAGAATGTTAGCTTGCAGTTAGTTTTTGTTTCTCTGGTTCCCACTGAGATCGAGCATATGATTTTCCCCCGTACCTGGATGTCCAAATACTCTAACACCATTTATTAAATCATCTATCCTTTTCCCACTGGTTCAAAATGTCAGCATTTTAGTATATTTTATGTTCATATATACATAGCTCATTCTAGTCAGTTCTCCTGATCAAGTTGTCTACTCCTGAATCAATTAATGTCACACTGTTTTGATTATAGCTTTATTATATACAGGTATCTGTCTCAGTCATTCCGGGCTGCTGTAACAGAATACCATAGATTGGATGGTTTAATAGTGAACATTTATTTCTCATGGTTCTCACAAGAAGTCCAAGGACAAAGTATGATAGACCTGGTATCTGTTGAGAACCCTCTTCCTGGTTTGCAGATGATCACCTTCTCATGGTGTCCTTTACATGATGGAGAGTGAAATAATCTCTCTTACGTTTCTTCTTATAAGGGCACTAATTCCATTCAAGAGGGTTCCACCCTCATGACCAAGCCTCTCCCAAAGGCCTCATCTCCTAGTACTGTCACATTGGCAGATAGGACTTCAACATATGAATTTAAATTGGTGGGGACACAAACATTTAGTCCATAATAGTGCTAATGTTAGTTTGCTAATCCTCACAGAAATTCTGTCAGGATCATTTTTTTCTTCTTTTTGTAAATGAGGAATTGAAGTCCAGAGAGTTAATATGATTTGTCCATGGTGTATCTCATCCAGAACCCAAGGCTGACATGGGCTTCAGATGGGGTTCTGTTGATTCCTCGGCCTGTTTTCTTTTCCTCGGGCCTTGCCACCCTTTGGTGTGACCTGAACTGAACATGGCGCACAACAGAAAACAGCTTCATCCCTGAGCTTTTATGAGTAGCCCTAAGGAGTTATGTGCTACATGATATAACGCCCCACACCCCCAACCCAAAAGGACCCACCGGACAACTCAGACAACTCTAGAGCATTGGATGTACTTTTTTGTGACCTCAGCCTCAGAAGAACTGAGTTTTTTGAGCACCTGGCTTGGTTTTCTCTTTTGGACGTTGTGATTCTTGAGGTGTGGTGCTATGTTCTTCACTCTGGGTTCTAGAAAACTTGAGGCCAAGTTTGTGGCCCTCCTTAGCAAGTGGAGAGGACTTCATAGCAGGCTTTGGGGCTACTGTCCTCATTCCTGGCTCCATCTTACTTTTCTACTCATTCTCTCCTTTGACTTATTCTTTCTCCATATACTTTTAATATGTTTTAGTGTATTGTTGATGTGTATCTTTTTAGTTAGACTGCAACCCCTTCTAGAACAAAGTCATACGGCTACCTGTAAATGAGAAGTTAAAGTATTTCAGATAGTGGTGGGAGTTATTTGGGGCCTGATCTCAGTGAGTTAGAAGTTTCCGAAGTTGTGTGGGGGCCTCTTCCACTTCAATGGGGAGAATTCTCCAGATTCCAACCTCTGGAGCCACTGAGTCTCCCCAGCCTCAGTCCCAGAGCTGGCTTGTCTAAGGCTTGGTCTGTGTTCCACTGAGCTGCCTGTCTCTGTCTCAGCTTCTGTTTACTGTCCTGTGAGAGGACAGGACCCTCCTGGGCACACATCCCTGAAACAGCTTCCGCTGACTCAGCCATGACTCACCATCAGCAGGCCCCCAGCAGGCCTGGGGTCCCTTGGGGGGTGGTTTGGGGAGGGCCAAGAGTTGCCAAGCTGTAGACGTTGCTGACCTCTCTTTAAACTACCGAGAAAGTCTGATTTGTGGCCGCTCAGCCTTCAGGGTTTGAAGCTCCTGGAACATCTGCTCTCAACTCAAACCGGTCATTAGTGGGATTGTGGAATGGAAGTCTGGGAAAAGTTTTCTAAGCAGCCAAGTGTTGGAAAGAAAAGAGGACTGGACCCTGGGTCAGGAGAGCTGGAATCCAGTCCTGATGTTACTGCTTGCCAGCTTGCTGCCTTGAGCAGATCTCTTTCCTTCTCTTAACCCTGTAAAATGGGGATGGTAAGATCCGGATGAGGATTCCTTCAACTATTCAATAACTGTGATCAATTCAATAACAGTGCTAAGGACTGTTCAAAAGGCTATGGATACAGTGATGGATGAGAAGGTAAGGCCCCTTCTTGTGGGCCTCACTGTACTCTAGTGAGCGAAGACAGGCAGTAGCAACCAAATAAACCAAAGAACAAGGCAATGTGAGCTATCGATAAGTTCCATTGGGAAAATAAAGTGGTGGCTCAAAAGAGGACCCTGGGGAGAGAGGAGTTAGAAGTGCCAGAGAAGGCCACTGATACCTTGTGTTGGAGTGATAGCCATGAGGGTGGAGATAAATGGGCAGATTTTAGATCACACTGGAGATAGGACCCATAGGATTTGCTGATTGGGACTGAGATGACTAGTAGGTATTTTAGATTGAGTAATAGAGTCAATGACATTATTGATGCATTGAATGGGAGAAGTGGGTCTGGGAGGGAAAATTGAGAGATTGGTCATGGACATGTTAAGATCCTAAGTCGATATCCAATTGGGGATAAGATGAAAGCAGTCAAGTATCCTATTTCAGAGTGTGGTGTAGAGATGCAGAGCAGATTCTGAGGGCTCACACATGGTGAAGGGCTAGCAGAAGTGTGGGTGCAGGTTTCTGGGGCTCTTTACATATTTTCCACCTATTCCATCCCCTTTCAAATGTCCTCTCACTGGTCCCCTCTCCTAGTGCCTTGGGCATCCGTGCTGGCCCCAGACTTCTTCTGTAGGTGTTCTGGGGCTGTTCTCACTTCTCAGCACAAAATCCATACCTGTTACATCCTGGGCCCATGGGCCCAGTTAGCAGACTAGTAGGAAAGCAGCCACAGAATCTTTTATGCTGAAGATCAGTGACATTGGGCATCTTTTCTCTGATGGGGGTATTTTTTCCCCCTCTCTTTTTTTTCGGGGGGTGGGGTGGGGGAGGGTTCATGTAGGAGCAAAGGAACAACGTCACAGTCCAAAGGCATTACTGATGAAGTTGTTAGGAAGTTTTAGGTCGGGGCCTGGATTTGAGCAGTTCAGTACCCTCTGAGGCCTTAGGATCTCTGTGTGAGGAGCTTTCCAGAGCAGGCATAGGCCCCTTTCCCTCAGAGAACTTTAGAAGATAAAAAGGCCGTTGGCTCCTGGTAAAGGGGTGCCCCAAAGACCCCACATGGCAGCTCTCATCCTTGCATCAGGCATGGAAATTATAGGATTGGGTTAACTCTGGAATAAGGAAACATCTTAGCAACTCTACAGATAATAATCTCCATTGTTTCCAAATTATACTAAAGTGATAGGAGTGCCCAATGAACTTCTGTTCCTTGCCCAATATGAGATCCTCTTCTCTGTTAATTCTTTCTAAACCCCATAATACATTCGTTCAGTAGATATTGGCATCTCTATTTACAACTGAGGGGCAGGATGGTTCATTAGGAAGAGACCTGGGGCTCTTGGCCAAGTTGGAATCTTTACCTCACCCACAGGACAAGGCCTGGGATCTTTGCAAGAGGGCAGGTGAGCTCTGACCTGCCCAAGGGTCTAGCAGAGAACAGTTCATGCTCAGGAACTGAGATGGGACTCAGGGGCCAGCGCCATCTTTGTGCTGCCAAAGGAGGCCAGTGGAGAGTAGAGGACACCAGTGTTACCCCATATAGGGTGATTTTCAAGTACAGTGTCTCTGTCGCCTCATCCTTTGGGCACGATCACACTGAATGACCAAGCTTCTTCATCCCCTGCCTGGTGGGGAAAACATGCACCCAGTGTCTCTAGCTTACTGACCCCTGCAGACAGCATGGGTGCTAGAGCCAGACTCTGGGTATCTATTCAGCTCATCCTTTTGCTGATCTTGTGTCTTTGGGTAAGTCACTTAACTTCTCAGGGAATAGTGAAAGAAACCATTCTATAGAGTTATTTGAGAACTAAAGGAGATAATACCCATAAAGGGCTTAAAACAGGGGGTGGACATAGTAAGGAGCAATCAAAGTTAGCTGTCATTACTGTCATCTCTACAGCAATCAAGGGGCTCTTGTTGGCCAGGCTGGGGTCTAAGACCAATCCTTGTTGTCAGAGAAGTAGGGTATTATTGCTGGTCAGGCCCTGGGTCATTGCCCTTCTCTGAGACCAAGGAGCATGTCTCCTATCAGAAATAGAGGGATGGGAAATTTTGAAAGGGAGATAGAAAAATCCAACAGAACAAAACAAAAACCAAAGCAAAACAAAAATAACAACTCTACAATCTTCCATAGATTGCCCCCAAATTTTTTTCTACTGTCTTAGGGAATAGTAGTAGTCAACTGAAATGAACACTTCAGCAGCATTTAGCCTGTGGGGGTCCATCCAGAGTTGAGTGTTATGGAACTTTGTATTGGTTAGCTAGGGCTGCCATAACAAAACACCACAAGCTGGATAGTTTATACAACAGACATTTATCTCATAGTTCTGGAGGCTGGAAGTCCAAGCTTAAGGTGTTTGCAGGTTTTGGTTTCAAGACCTCTCTCCTTCGCTTGCAGATAGCCACCTTTATCCTGTGTCTTCAATGACCTTTCCTTTGTTCATTTGCATGTCCTGTGTCTCTTTTGTGTGTTCAAATTTCTTTTTTTTTTAAGTTTATTTATTTATTTGAGAGAGAGAGAGAGCACAAGCATGTGCAAGTGGGGAGGGGCAGACAGAGAGGGAGAGAGAGAATCTCCAGTAGATTCCCAGTTGGACACGGAGCCCAGTGAAGGCTCAATCCCAGGACCCTGAGATAACGACCTGAGTCAAAATCAACAGTCAGACACACAACCAGCTGAGCCACCCAGGTACCCCTGTGCGTTCCAATTTCCATTTCTTATAAGGATGCCAGTCAGATTGGATTAGGGCCCACCTCAATGGCCTCATCTTAATCACTTCTTTAAAGGCCCTATCCCCAAACACAGTCACATTCTGAGGCAGCCTAGAACTATCTCCATCCACAGACTTCTGAGATATACAGAATACACAGACTTGAGGAAGTTTTCAGAAATCACCAGCAGGAACTCAGGAATAGCCAAATGGAAGAGATGCACAGGGTCAAATATGGTGAAAGGGGTTGGAGCTTCCATACCATCCCTAATGCCATACTCTCCTCAAATCTCCACGTGTTCATTTATGGGAGAAGAACTCAGAAGCACGTCCTTTTGTTTTTTAAAGGAGGCATCTTTACACAGGCATGATTGATTACATTGCTGGCCATTGGTGATTGAACTCAATCTTCAGCCCCTCTCCATGTCCCATAGTTTGGGTGGTGTGGCTGGAAGTTCCAACACTGTAATCATGTGGTTGGTTTCCTCTGCAACCAGACCCCACCCTTAGGTTATCTAGGGGCTTTCTAAAAGCCACCTTATTAACATAACAAAAGACAACTTTGTCATGGCCCAGCTTAAGAAAGTTTAAGGATTTTAGGAGCCCTGTGACAAAAACTGGGATGAAGACCAAATAAATATATATTTCACATTATCACATGAAGACTTGAACATTTGCCAGTCATCTTTATCCTGCATCCACCCCGGTCCCCCCAGCAATCCCTGATCAGTTTGTTTTGTTTTTTTTAGTCAAGACTTCCTGCGGAAAATAACTGAAAACTCAACTGGAGGAAATTTACAATCTCACAAAACTGGAAAGTCTACAAGTAGGACAGACTCCAGGCTTCATTTAACCCAACAAGCCAACAACATTGCAAAGGACTGGTTCCTTCACACTTTTCTGTTCTTCCAGTTGCAGTGTTGCTTTTGCCCTAATGCTGCTTCTCTATGATCCTAGGGTAGCTACCAGGAGCTCCCAGACCACATTGCAGAGAGAGGGGTAACTAGAGAAAGTAGGAAGTTCAAATCATGCTCTCCTATCTTATAATTCCAGACATGAGCTCTGTTATTCACCCTGGTTGGAACCACTTAGAACAATTTCCAGCTACGGCCTCAGGGATGGGATATATTGATCTGTACCCGGGTAGTTTGAGGCCAGATTTCCTCAGATCACTTGGACTTGAAAGGGAGAGGAGAGGATCCCTGAAAATCTGAGTTTTATGGAAAGGGGGAAGCAGATCTTACGACATTTTCCAACTCTCTCAGCTGCCCAGTCCTGGCAGTCCGGCAATGATGGGAGTCCTCACCCCTCTCTTTCGGGTGTGAGAAACTTATAAGTGCAAATTTTTCTCCAAACCCTTCTCAGTTCTCCCTAGCAGAAAGCTTTGATGAGTGTCTTGTATGTACTCTACACCTGCCACTCATTTCTTGCCTGGTTCTGATGCGTGAGTGGGCCAACTGCACAAATTCATACTACAGTTCAGATCCTAGGACATTCTGAGCACCCTGAAATCCTAAACAACCACATCAAGGCTCTGCCCAGCCTTGTTTTTGCATTTACTCCAAATTAGGTTTTACCTCATGTGCAGCTCTCTCCTCTGTAGCAGGGAGAGGCAGTCTGAGGGTGTTAAGAGGCCATTCTGAGCAAATAGTACAAGTACACTGCTTTTAAAAGATTTAACACTGACAAGTCAATATAGAGTTTGGCTGCAAACTGTCAGTGCAGCTATGCCAACATGGACGTGCCAGACGTTGAATGCTCCCTGCCCTCCCTGGGGAAACTTGGCTCCGCCCTCAATGTCACTTGTTTCATGAATCTACCGGCACAATTACAGCGATGATGGTAAGATTCTACGCAGCCTTCAAGTGTTGCTACCATGGAGATGATAAATGTCTACATGGGACTCATGTCTCATTACAGTGGTGATGGTCAATGTCTGTATGGGATCTGTATGTCATGAATCTTTCTAAATGCTTTGTACTGTCAGCTCACTGAATCCTCACAAAACCTTAAGAGACCCTAAGGCATTTTAAGGCAAAGAAACCAACCCCCTCCCCCGCTAGGTTAGACATTTGCCCAAGTTCTCGGGGCTCTTAAGTATCTATGGCAGGATTAGACCCAGATAGCCCTGTTCCAGACTCCAAGATCTTAGCCACTAAGCTATTTTAGGGATCCATGAGACTCACCTGTAAGGACCCACATTCTTGAGGCATTGTGCCTTTGATTAAAAGAAAAGATAATGAACATTTTCTGAGTGCCTTGTGAGGGCTAGGCACTTTGCATATCTGGTACTCAAGAACCCTCAGGGTTGGGTTTTGTTCTTTTAGTTTTAGAGATGGCAAAGTTGATGCTGGGGGCAATTAGGTGACACGCTAGATTCTCCCAGACAGTGAGTCTATAAAACTGGTGATTTCACCTTCAAGCTGTGCATTGGTCAAGCCTGTGCTCGGCACTTTCGATCCAGTTGCTTCCTAGGCTCCCAAAAGTCCCTTTGAGGGGCTTTATGTCATGTTTTTGACTCTGTGGGGTTTGTTGCCTGAATGGTGGTCAAAATCAATTTAGTACATCAAAACCAGCATTTAAAAAAGTGAAATAGGGACCCCTGGGTGGCTCAGCTGGTTAAGCATCTGCCTTCAGCTCAGGTCATGTTTCTGGGGTCCTGGGATCAAGCCCTGCATCCGGCTCCCTGCTCAGCTGGGAGCCTGCTGCTCCCTCTGCCTGCCGCTCTCCTTGCTTGTACTCTCTCTCACTTTCTCTCTGTCAAATAAATTTTTTAAATCTTTAAAAAAATAAAAATAAAGAACGGAAATAAAACAGAAAAAGAATAAAGCACACAGAAGAAAGGAGAAGAGATAAAAATAGAATACAGTAAGATAAAATAGAATAGAAAATATCAAAAATAAGAAGTATTTTTTGGTGAAACTCGGCATTTAGTAATTCACGTGTATACTGAGCTGTAATGTAAACTCTGGGTCAGAATAAAAAAACATATTGCTCTGTGCTCTCCTGACCTTTTGTTCGCAGGCATCTCCTCTAGGGCCCAAGGGGTGATGATATTTATGATAGGCCCTGTACCCGCTCCAGTTTTGAACTGAGCTATTTCTGAAAAAACAAGTCCATTTCCTGTTGGAGTTCCCAAGGATTAGGGACAATTTTGGTCAACTTTGGGATGACTGCTAAAAAAACACATTTACAGGGCACCTGGGTGGCTCAGTTCATTGAGCTTTGGACTCTTGATTCAGGTTCAGGTCTTGATCTCAGGGTCATGGACCAGTCCCTGATTTGGGGTCCCCACTCTGAGGGGAGGAGTCTGCTTGAGGATTTCTCTCCTTCTCCCTCTGTGCCTCCCCCAACTCGTGCAAGCACATGTGCCCACACTATCTCAAATAAATAAATCTTTAAACCAACAAACCAGCAAACAAACAAACAAAGAAACCACATTTCCTTTGTGTCTCTTCCATCCAGCACTCTGAGGTTTTTCTCAGAGCCATAGTCCCAGAATCTCCTTTGTATCTGGGTGCTATTCCACCTGTGGGCAGAGAATGTTTCCTTCCCATATCCTGGGTCATCCTCTTCTCTCTTTTGATTCTTATTCTTTTAAAAAGATCTAGTTTTAGGGTCTATCAACGTCATACATGCATGTGATTTCAAGACTCAAAGAGGCTTGCTATGAAAACAAAGGGCTTTTTTTTGCCTTTGCCAACTTCCTGCCCTTTTCTGCTTCCCAGAGCCTTAGCTTTTCCAACTGATACTTGTGACATTTACCTCCATTTTGCCAAATAACACACTTAGATTGCTATTTCTTGATTTTTCAGCTTTAGACAAGATCTTTTTATTTCTTACTATAAAATAAATTTAGCTCTTTTTCAGTCTCTTTGAGACACCCTACTTATCTTTCCTATATAGGTATATAATAATTTTTATTAGATAAATGTTCATTGTTTGTATTATGATTATAAAATCTAATACAGCTGAAAGATATCATATACTATGTTTATTTTTTCAAACACAAATTAAGTTTTCCTTTGATATAAATGACTTGATTTTTCATTTGCTTAATTATCTGTGTTTATCGCTAATTCAACCCTTTGCCTCAAACCAGTTGTCCCTGGTTGTGTAAATCTCTTCTCAAAGCATTCAGATACAACAAGCAATGTGGTAATATTGTCTTACTGAAGACATCCCCCAGAGACTCTGACCTGCTCCAAAGTGTGTGGGTTGTTTCCTAAGCATGCTTCACAGCTGTACCTCTCTTAAAAATCAATATTTTAAGATGTTGCATGACCCTAAAATGTCTTTATTCTACTCTCACCATAATTAATAGTTAGGCTTAAGACAGAATTCTAAGTTGGAAATAAGTTTCCCTTAGAACTTTGAAGACACTAGTACAGCACTTTCTAGTTTTCTAGCATTCCTTTGAAGAGTCTGAAGCTGTTTTGGCCATTGGTCCTCTGTTCACTCTGGAAATGCATAGATATTCCTTTTACTTCATTGATCTGAGATTTTATGCTGTAGTGCCTTGGTGTAGGTTAATCTTTATCCATTGTGCTGACCATGCAGTGGGGCTTTTCAATCTGGAAACTTAACATCTTTCAACTCAGACATTTTCCTTTAACTAGTTCTTGGTTAATTTCCTCCTTTCTTTTTTATTTTTCTATCTCTGTGAGGTTTTTGTTCTCATTTTATTTAAAGTTTGGACCTTCTTGTTGGTTAATTTTCATTTCTTTTCTCTATCTCCTTTCTCTTTTTCTCTATTTCTTTGAGATTTCTTCAGCTTTATTTTTCAGCCCTTCCATTTCTTGTTGATCCCTAAGACTCTTTTTATTTTTAAAGTTTCTGTTTCTTCTTTCTTAAACATCCTGTTTTTCTTATTTTGTGGTTCAATATTATCTGCTGACTCTCTAAGAATATCAGTAATAGTCTTTTTGAAGTTGTCCTTTCCTGTATAGGTTCTGTTTTCTCTGAGTTGTTTTTCCCCCCTCCTGTTTGCTTTGCCTCTGCCTGATGTAGTAGAGGCTTTTTCAAAAAATACTTATTCCTGACTGGTTGCTCATATTTCAGACTGGTGTACTCAAAACTCTTTTTGGAAACTCTGAGCCCACAGGTGGGGACTGTCAACTGTTCTTCTTAGAGAGTGATACCATGTGAGCTTTTCTCATAGAAACTCTCATGCTAGCATCTTTAGACTCTGGGCTAGTCAGAGTGCCCAAAGAAGACCTTTCTACTCTCCAGCTTGGAAGCACAGGCCTGGATGCCTGTGCTTTGGATACAGAGTTGGAAAGAAAGCTGAGGTTGGCAGTTCTCAATCTTCAGTAAACAAATTTCACTTACTCCCTCTGAGATTAGTATATAGCTGTGTCTTCAGTTGTGCCTGGAGTCTCCCAGTACAGAGTTCCTCTGTTGTAACTTCGGGAGTAAACCTCCAGGCTTCTGCTGGGGTGAGGAGGGGGCAAATGCCAGTGTGTGCTGAGTAGGAGTCAAAAAGCAATGGGGTGGACTCTAACTGCTTTTTAAATAAACTTTCATCAATTAGTCTGTTTTTAGCTTCCTTTTATCCTCCTTTTAAATTCCTGAATCTTCTGGAGAATCTGTGTTGAAAATGGGGTCTTCTTTTTTCTTTATTGATTGGTTTAGCTAAAGGTTTATCAAAACTGTCTTTTGGTTTCTTTGATTTTTCTCTTTTTGTTGGTTTGTTTGCCTTCTGTTTCTTTGACCCTTACTCTATTATTTCCTTTCTTCTACTTACATCACATTTGATTTGCTCTTCTTATTCATTGATTTTAGGTATTTATTTTGTTATTTTCTTATGCTGACATTTAAAGCTATAAATTACTCTTGAAGTACTATTTTTTTGCTGCCATAAATTTTGATGTGCTCTCTAAAAATTTTGATTCAGGTTAAGCTATTTCCTAATTTCCCTTCTAATTTCTCTTTTTTGAGGTTATTTAGAAATGTGCTGTTCAATTTCCACATATTTGGAGATTTACCAGATTTATTTCTATTATTGATTTCTAATGTAATATCCTTTGCAGTTGGAGAATGTACTTGAATAATTTCATTCTTTTCACAGTTTTGGGGGCTTCTTTTAAGGCCAAGCATAGGGTCTATCCTGGTAAATGTCCCATATAGACTTGAAAAGAATGGGTATTTTGATGTTGCTGGGTGGAGTGTTTATATGTCCGTTAAATTGAGTTAGTTGTTAGCATTTCTCAGATCTTCAAACTTACTGATTTTCTTTCTACTTATTCTATCAGTTCCTAAAGGGAGACTATCAAAATCCTAACAATAATTTTTGGATTATAAACTACATCTTCTTTAAGATTTATTTATTTATTTGAGAGACAGAGAGAGAGGACATGTGAGTGAGGGGAGGGGTGGGAGAGAGGGAGAGAGAGAATCCTCGAACAGACTCTCCACTGAGCACACAGTCTGATGCTGAGCTTGATCCCAGGACCCTGAGATCATGACCCAAGCAGAAATCACGAACCAATTGAGTTACCCAGGTACCCCTAAACTATACTTTTTAATTCTGTCAGTTTTTACTTCACCTGCTTTAGGGATTTTGTTGTTGTTTAAGGGCATGCACATTTATAGTTTATTACTATGTATAGTAAATATATATATATATATATATATATATATATATATATATATATATCGTTTTATTGTTCTTTTGTTACTATGAAATAATTCTCTTTTCTCAGTGATAGCTCATCTTAAAGTCTATTTTGTCTGATATTAATATAGACACTCCATTTATATTTATTGTTAGCATCATATAGATTTTCTATCTTTTACTTTATTTGTTGATCTAGCTTCAAAGCTGGTCTGAATTTATTTATTTATTTTTAAAGATTTTATGTATTTATTTTAGGGGGGAGATGGGAGGGGCAAAGGGAGGAGAGAAGCTCAAGCAGACTCTACACTGAGCATGGAGCCTGGAGCCCAATGCAGGGCTAGATGTCATGACCCTGAGATCATGACTTGAGCTAAAATAAGAAGTCAGATGCTCAAGCCACTGAGCCACCTAAGAACCCTTGATGTTGCTCTGAATTTAGAGTGCATGTTTTGTACCCAGAATGAGGTTGGATCTTGCTTTTTTTTTTTCAGTCTGAGACAATCTTTGCCTTTGGATTGGAGTATTTAATCCATTTATATTTGATGTAATTATTTATGTTTATATTTAGAGCTATGACGTTACCATTTGTTTTTTACATGTCTCATCTCTATTTTGTTCTTCTGTTCATCCTTTATTACCTGCTTTTTATTAAAAAATATTTTTTGGTATACCATTTTAATTTCTCTTTATTTTTTCCATCAGCTTTATTTAGCTGTTTACTTATTTATTACCATGTTGTCACAAATGGCAGGATTTCCTTCTTTTTAAAGACTGAATATTATATAGATATATAAATTTTCATAAATATGTGAAATATAAATATACATATATAATATTAATATAAATATATAAATATAAACTTTATAAATATATATAAAAGTTTATATCTATATAAAAGTTTATATTTATCCATTCATCAATTCAACAGACATATTGTTTCCATATCCTAGCTATAGTGAATAATGCTGAACTCAACATGGGAGCAAAGACCTCTTTAAGAAACCAATTTCATTTCCTTCAGATATATGCCCAGAAGTGGGATCATAATGTAATTTAATTTTTTTATTCTTTAAGAAACCTCCACACTGTTTTACATAATGCCTGTACTAATTTACTGTCTCACCAACAGTGTAGAAAGATTCCTTTTCTGGGTGCCTGGGTGCTTCATAGTCAGTTGAGCAGCCAACTCTTGATTTTGGCTCACACATGACCTAAGGGTCCTGGGATCCAGTTCTGAGTTGGACTCTGTGCTCAGTGAGTAGTTTGCTTGAGGACTTTCTCCCTCTCCCTCTCTTCTCCCACTCACTCTCTCTCTAAAAATAAATAAATAAATAAATCTCCTTTTTAAAGATTTAATTTATTTGACAGAGTGAGACACAATGAGAGAGAGAACACAAGCAGAGAGAGTGGGAGAGGGAGAAGCAGGCTTCCTGCTGAGCAGGGAGCCTCATGAGGGGCTCAATCCCAGGACCCTGGGATTATGAATCATGACCTGAGCTGAAGGCAGATGCTTAATGACTGAGCCACCAGGTGCCTCTAAATAAATAAATCTTTAAAAAAGATTCCTTTTTCTCCATATCCTTGCCAAATTGTTATCTTTAGTCTCTCTGATAATCATTTTAACAGATGTGAAATAATACTTCATGGTGGTTTTGATTTACATTTTCCTGATGACTAATGAAGTTGAGCAACTTTTCATGTACCTGTTGGCCATTTGTATGTCTTCTTTTGAGAAATGTCTATTCAGATCTTTGCCCATTTGTTTTTTGCTTTCTTGTTTTGTTTTGTTAATGAGTTGTATGAGTTCCTTATATATTTCGGATATTATCTCCTTATCAGAGACAGTTTGTGAACATTTTCATCCGTTCCATAGGTTGCTTTTTCATTTCACTAATTTTATCCTTCTCTGTGCAGATGCTTTTTGCATTTGATGCCATCCTATTTGGCATCTTTTCTTTCATTCTGAAGAGTTGGAGCATTACTGTAAGTCATGTCTAGTGGTGATAAACTCTCTTAGTTTTTGTTTGTCTGGGGAAAACTACCTTTCCTTCAATATTAATGGATAATTTTGTTGGATATAGTATCCTTGGTTGGTAGATTTTTTTCTTTCAATACTTTAAATATATTATTCCAGTCTCTCTGGAGCAGAGAGAGACTACTCCAGATTTACAGGAGTGCAAGGTTTCTGGTCTGATTCTGAGAAATCCACTGATAGTCTTTTGGGGATTTCCTTGTATGTGATGAGTCTTTTTTCTCTTGCTGCTTTCAGAGTTCTCTTTGTCCTTGAGTTTTGATAGTTTGAGTATATTATGTCTTGATGTAGTCCCTTTTAGGCTAATCCTATTTAGGGACTTTTGAACTTCATGAATCTGGATGTCCTTTTTCTCCCAAGATTTGGGAATTTTTTTAGCCATTGTGTTTTAAAATAAGTTCTCTCACTCCTCTTTCCAGAAATCCCATAATGCATAAATTGATTCATTTGTTAGTTTCCCATAAATCATGTAAACTTACTCCACTCTTTCTCATTCCTTTTTCTTCTCTAACTAGATAATTACAAATAGTTGAGTCTTTGAGTTTGCAAATTTTTCTGCTTGGTCAAGTCTGCTGTTGAAGCTGCCTACTGCATTTTTCATTTTATTAATTATATTCTTCAGTGTTTGGTTCTTTTTAATGATTTCTTTCTCTTTGTTAAACTTCTCATTTTATTCATGTGTTGCTTTCCTGATTTTACTGAGTTATTTATCTGTATTTTCCATGACTTGCTAATCTTCCTCAAAACAATCATTACATTATCATAGATTCATAGATTTCCATTTTTTTGTGGTTGGTTATTGAGAAATTTTTGTGTTCCTTTCATAATGTCATGTTTCCTTGATAGTTCATTTTCCTTATAACCTTGTGTTGATGTCTGCACATTTAAGGAAGCCACAACCTCTTCCAGACTTTACAAACTGGCTTTGGTGGGGAAAGAGCTCCACCTGTGGTGGGGGGTTCTAGGGCATTGGCTGGGTGAGAGGCTGTGGATCCAGATCTGGGGCAGGGGGTGGGGGTGTAGCTTTAGCTCTAGATCTGGACAAGACACAATGACATAGTCTCTGTGCAGGTCCAGCAGCTGAGGTCAGCATTAGCAAAGACTGTGGAGGTCCTTAGCAGCCAAGCCTGCAGGTGTCCCTAGTGATGGTGATGGATCCTTATGTGTTGGTGTTCCCTGCTGGCAAAGGCTGTTGGGATCCCCCTGTTCCTTTCATTCCCCACAGGGGAATGTTGTGGCCAAGATCTTTCTTGGTGCTGGATTTGGCATGCCGTTGTGCTCACTGTAGTGGTAGCACTGGTGTCTGAGCACAATGAAGTGGTCATAGTGCCAGGTCTGGCGCACAAGCATGTGTAGAGCAAATGTAGCTCCAGAGTCTGGGGTACAGACAGGCTTGGTGCAGCAGGAGCACTGGTGTCTAAGATGTAGGCAAATGTCAAGGACCATGGCTCTGGAATCAACAACACAGGTGCACTTGTTGTGGTCCTGCCATTGTCTGGGGCATGATTTACATTGAGGAGCTGCTGAGCTAGGGTATGAGGCATATGTGCAGTTGTTGGGGACGGGGACTTGGGGGCCCAGGGCTGCTCCAGCCCTGGGGGATACACCAGCAGCTCTTTCTCAGGGCAGGGAGCACAATAGGGTTTTGGGGCAGGAGAAAGGCATAACAGCAGCTTCTTCTTTGGGTGGAGGGCACAGCAGTATCAACTCCAGGGAGCTTCATCATCTGAAGTTAGCACCAATAAAATACTGTGGGAGCCTTTGGTGATGAAAGCTTTTGGGTGTCTGCAGGAGTGGTAAGGGCCACTGCATCTGGATCTCCTTTTTCCCCAAGTGGGGAGGTCATGCTGAGGGACTCTCTCTTGGTACCAAGTTATATCAGAGTGGGGCATATGGTGGTCTAGTTAAGATACTTTATATGCTTTTCTATGCAGCCATTCTTGGTTTTGTGTTCTATTGAGTTGCTGCAAGTTCTTAATTATATTTAAAGCTCTCTCAGTGCTTTTTTCATCTGTTCATAGTCCTTTATTCATTACTTTTTTTTTTTTTAATGGGAGGGAGAAGTACTAGGATTGCCTAATCTGCTAACTTGCTAAGATCACTTTTCATCTTTACCTTTTAACTAAGTTCCTTTGAGAGATGCCTGGGTGGCTCGGTCTGTTAAGCATCTGCCCTCAACTCAGGTCATGGTTCCAGGGTCCTGAGATGAAGTCCTGCAACCAGCTCCTTGCTCAGTGAGGAAACTGCTTCTCCCTCTCCCTCTGCCTGCCCGTCCCCCCACTCATCCTCTCTCTCTCTGTGTGTCTTAAACAAATTAAATTAAATTAAAGCTAAGTTCCTTTGAATTTGTTTTCTTTAGTTACTGTCTTGGGCATTACAATATGCACCTTCAATTTATCACAATTTACTTCAAATTAAAACTGATTTTTTTGTGTGTGAAAAAGGAAACTTTGCGCTGGTATAGTTCCATTTCTTCTCTCCTCCCACATTATTATTTTCATATACATTTATATGTGTTATAAACCCCCAGTGTGATGTTTTCATTCTTGCTTTAAACAATCTGATATTTTTTTTTAATTATGAGAAGAAAAGGTACTATATATTTATATTTTTAATATATGTATTTTTTATTTACCTTCATGCTTGCCATTCCCAGAGATTTTCATTCCCTTTTGTGAACTGGTTACCATC
The DNA here is from genome assembly GCF_002288905.1 of Enhydra lutris kenyoni. Lineage (NCBI taxonomy): Eukaryota > Metazoa > Chordata > Mammalia > Carnivora > Mustelidae > Enhydra > Enhydra lutris. The sequence continues at coordinate 75,269,517 of NW_019154087.1, forward strand.
TGATGCCATTTCCTTTCAGCTAAAAGAATTTCTTTTTTCTCCTTTCTTTCTTTCTTTCCTCTGTAGCTTAAGTCAGATAAAAACAAATTCTCTCAGGTTTTTTAACATGGAAAAGATATTTTTATTAGATAGTAAATTCTTAGGTGACAATTCTTCAGTTTTTTTTTCTTTTAAGACTTCAAATATGCATTCCACTGCCCTCCAGCATCTAGTTTTCCCAATTAGAAGTCAATCTTGAGTTGTTTTGTTGTTGCCATACATATGATGCATTATTTTTCCTCTTGCTGCTTGCAAAATTATCTCTTTTCTTTGGTTTTCTGTATTTTGACCATGATATCAAGGTGTGGTTCTCTTTGTTTGTATTTATGTTACCGTAGACTTGGTGGCTTATAACAACATAAATTTATTTCCCATTCTTCTAAGGGCTACAAAGTCCAAGATCAAGGTGCCAGCAGGTTTGGTGTCTAGTGAGAACCCTCTTCATACGTGGTTATTTTTCACTGTAACCTCACATGGTAGAGGGGAGGAGGGGGACTCTTTTGGGCCTGTTTTATTCTTGGGCACTAATTTTCATTCTTTGCCAGATAAATACTACTGAGAGAATTTGATTCTACCCAACTTACATGAGGCTCCGCTCTCTTGACCTAATCACCCCCCCAAAGCCCCACCTCTTTATACCATCATTCTGGGCATTAGGTTTCACCGAATGAAATTTGGGGAGACACAAACACTTTGAGCAAGTGTTATTTACTGTTGGTGGAGAAATTTCAACTACGTTTTCTTCAAATTATTTTTCTGTGCCTTTTCTTTTTCCTCTCCTTTGGGGTTCCTATTATATTTATACTAGAACACTTTACATTGTCTGGCAGGTTTCTAAAACTCTGTTCATTTTTCTTAATTTTTTTTGGTATCTTTTAGATTGGATTACTATTGATTGCTCTCTCTTCAAATTCAAACTCTTTCTTCTGTCATCTCAGATCTGCTGTTGAACCTATCTAGTGAATTTTCAATGTTAGTTTTATAGTTTTCAGCTCTAGAAAATCCATTGATTTTTTTTAAATCGTTTTTTAAATTTATTTTCAGCATAACAGTATTCATTGTTTTTGTACCACACCCAGTGCTCCTTGCAATCCATGCCCTCTCTAATACCCACCACCTGGTTCCCCCAACCTCCCACCCCCCCCACCTCTTCAAACCCTTCAGATTGTTTTTCAGAGTCCATAGTCTCTCATTGTTCACCTCCACTTCCAATTTCCCCCAAATGCCTTCTCCTAACTCCCCATGTCCTCCATGCTATTTGTTATGCTCCACAAATAAGTGAAACCATATGATAATTGACTCTCTCTGCTTGACTTATTTCACTCAGCATAATCTCTTCCAGTCCCGTCCATGTTGCTACAAAAGTTGGGTATTCATCCTTTCTGATGGAGGCATAATATTCCATAGTGTATACGGACCACATCTTCCTTATCCATTCGTCCGTTGAAGGGCATCTTGGTTCTTTCCACAGTTTAGCGACCGTGGCCATTGCTGCTATAAACATTGGGGTACAGATAGCCCTTCTTTTCCCTACATCTGTATCTTTGGGGTAAATACCCAGTAGTGCAATTGCAGGGTCATAGGGAAGTTCTATTTTTAATTTCTTGAGGAATCTCCACACTGTTCTCCAAAGTGGCTACACCAACTTGCATTCCCACCAACAGTGTAAGAGGGTTCCCCTTTCTCCACATCCCCTCCAACACATGTTGTTTCCTGTCTTGCTAATTTTGGCCATTCTAACTGGTGTAAGGTGATATCTCAGTGTGGTTTTAATTTGAATCTCCCTGATGGCTAGTGATGATGAACATTTTTTCATGTGTCTGATAGCCATTTGTATGTCTTCATTGGAGAAGTGTCTGTTCATATCTTCTGCCCATTTTTTGATATGATTATCTGTTTTGTGTGTGTTGAGTTTGAGGAGTTCTTTATAGATCCTGGATATCAATCTTTTGTCTGTACTGTCATTTGCAAATATCTTCTCCCATTCCGTGGGTTGCCTCTTTGTTTTGTTGACTGTTTCCTTTGCTGTGCAGAAGCTTTTGATTTTGATGAAGTCCCAAAAGTTTATTTTGGCTTTTGTTTCCTTTGCCTTTGGAGACATATCTTGAAAGAAGTTGCTGTGGCTGATATTGAAGAGATTACTGCCTATGTTCTCCTCTAGGATTCTGATGGATTCCTGTCTCACGTTGAGGTCTTTTATCCATTTTGAGTTTATCTTTGTGTATGGGGTAAGAGAATGGTCGAGTTTCATTCTTCTACATATAGCTGCCCAGTTTTCCCAGAACCATTTATTGAAGAGACTGTCTTTTTTCCACTGTATATTTTTTCCTGTTTTGTCGAAGATTAACTGACCATAGAGTTGAGGGTCCATATCTGGGCTCTCTACTCCATTGATTCTTTTTTTTAGAATTTCCACTTCTCTGTTGAGATTCTATTTTTGTTGGCTCTTTAATGTAATTTCCTTTCATTTTTTGAGCATATTGTCCTTTAATTCCTTGAACATAACTATAACATTTGCTTTGAGGTTCGTCGGCTAAATTGAACATCTGGGCCCATTTGGAATCAGAATCTAGTGACTTTTTTTTTCTGGTCACAGTTTCCTGTTTCTTGGCATGTATGATAATTTTTAGTTGAAAATTAGATATTGTAGTGACTCTGAATTCTGTTTTATTTTCCTGAAAGTTATTGATTTTTGTTTTGTTTTGTTTTACTAACTTATCTACACCTCGATTGTTTTCCTCTATGGTGTGCAGCACCTAATATCACTGTGCAGTTTTTAATCTCTTAGTCTTCTACTTTGGTTTTTTTTTTTCTACTTTGTTTTTTACTCTGGCTTTCTAAGGGTATCCCCTGGTTCTGCATTGTTTAATAGTCAGGCAGTTATTTGAATGTAAGTTATGCTCAGACACTTTGAAAAAGCAAACCTTCCACCTTCTGCTATCTCAACTTTATGTGGTTGGAGGAACAAATTCAAATCTACCGTTAGCCCTTAGGTTTCCCTTAGTTTTCACTTTCTGCTTCTCTCTCTTGGTTCTTCCCAACTCATGCATATTATATCAGTCAGTAAAAGAGGTACAGAGTGTTTATTAGCTCAGCCCTTTCATGACTCTCTTACTTTCAGGATCTCCGCCGTTATCTTTCTGGGTGATTTTCTGCCTACTCGGAACAGAAGCTATAACCTCAAGCAAGTAAAGCTGCAGATTTTCACTTCTTATCTAGAACTGATTCCATGACCTTTAACCCATAAAACTGCAGATTTTCATCTCCCCATCACAGACATAGCTGTCACCACTAGCTGGTAAGCCAACTGGTTTTCACTAACTAACAGCTCTCAAACCAAGCTCACTATTCATTCCCATTGGAAAAGCTGTGATTCTCACGACTCAGGCTAAGGGGTGGGAGGAGGGGGTTGAACCTGTAAGCAAGAAGACCACAAACTCATGGCCATTCTAATGCAGTAGCAGTTTTTCAAGATTAAACATTTCTTCATTTGTTGTTTGGCTTTGGTCATTTTCTAGTGCCCTGAAATGGTTGGTTTTGACATCTTTGTCTAGTTTTTTGCTTGTTTTCTTCAAAGGGTGATTGCTTCTCACACCATCACTCCTCCAGTGAATTTTCAACTAGATTACTTTAATGTTTCTTCTACTCAAATATTTTACTGCCCTTGGTTTTGATTTTGATCAGAAATGTACTGGTGTCAAGAGGTTGGCGCAACCAACATGGAAGGAGAGCTCTAAATTTTGCATAAGTCACCTCAAAAGTGCAAAAATAAATGGGAGAGCCAATGAGGCTGAACATTAAACTGGGGTTTCAGAGTCCAATCTCAGTGTAGCCATAAGAGCCCTCTCTAAGGTTCTTTAACAAACGTGTCTAAAAAGGATACTCCTAGCCTCACCTTACACATTTCATAGCTTCCTGTCTTCTCCCTTGGGTCCTGCCCCCATCTCCTCTCTGCCTTTCTCATGGATTCTATGACTCCGTGAGGGTGAAAATGGCTGAAATTAACTTTCACTTCTGCTCAGACAAGTGAAACCCAAGAGCAAGGTCATTTCCTCGTTCTTTTCTGAGTGGCTGCTAGAATCCATTTTTGTTTTTTTTCCGACCCCTGTTTATTGGACATAGATAGAAAGGTGACACTTTTTTTCCAGACCACACAAAGGCTAGCTTACCCTCCCTTTCCTGCAGACATTCACCTCCCCTTGAGCTCCAATTTTGAACAGATGAGCCAGAGTCAGAGGAAAATAGATTTTCTCCTTAGGAAGGTAGATTTCCTGCTCCCACTACACTTTTAATGTGCTCAGGTGCAAGTATATAATTTGTCCAAAAGTCACTTATTTAGTCATTTATTTAATTAGACATAATGGTACATAACTCAGGCAGCATCATTTGGATGCTTGTTCAGTAAAAGATTCAACCTAAGTATCTGCCTCTGAGAGTTTGAAAGATTCTTAGTCACAAACCATGTTCAAAGCCATCTGCTTGGTAACTTCTTCTAATAATCCCTGATGTTCCTATTGCTTCTGCCCCTGTTCTAATACTGTGCCTTGTTGGGATTCTGTGGCCCCATTTCCCACCCCGCATTATTATGTCTATCTACCAGACATCCTTTCCAGTCTCCCTAGGCTGACTCCCTCAAGGGAAGATCATGCTTATTTATACCTCAACCCTGAGCCTCTGGCATGTGCTTAACACAGAGCAAACGTTCACAAAACGTTATTTGTTGGTTGGTTGGTTGGTTATTTGTTGTGTTAATTGAATTGAAATAACAAAGCTAAATAATCTCATCTCAAGTCAGCAAGTCTTTAGATCAAGAGTTTAAGGAGTTTGGGATTCTTTCAAGTTGTATTTAATGCTTAGATCGGACTCTCAGGTGTCAGGAGATGAATATAATAATAAATTAATAAGAGCTATGATTCACTGAGCACAACTCGTTCGGGACACTGTTCCAGGCTCTTCACTACCAAGGATAGAAGAAGAAAAAGCAGTGTTAAGGATTAGGTTTGGGACTTAGATTAGACGTATTCACATCAGCTACAAGTTATGTGGAGTTTATTATGTACTAAACACTGTAATACAAATTTTTATGCGTTAATCCATTTACTGTGCAAAAAACTTTTGGGGAAATCAGGTAGGTTGTTTTCAAAGAGCCATGGAACCCAAAAACTCCATGTTGCTGCGGTTGTTGCTATGAACATCTGCAAAAAGCTCTTTCTTACCCAAAACTCACAGCAAATTACTGTCTTAGTCCTAAAATCCATGAGGAAACTGAGATTCTGGTCTGTGGTTCCAGGCCAGGAGTAGAAGCAAGCCTGTCTGAACTCCATCCCTGCCAATGTTCCCAGACATAAAGGCAGGAGAGGAGCAAGTACAGTGGGACAATGGAAGAGGCTCTGTGATCAGAATCAATGACTGCTTAGACTGCTATTTTTTTTTTAAATGAGAATTAGCATTTGTTGAGAGGCAATTCTGTGCCCGTCACACCCATTCTGTCATTTGTGCCCATGGTATCTCTGGGCTAGGTATTATCAGCACTATTCAGAAGACAAGACAAAATCAACAAGGCTGAGAGAACAGCTTCCCAGGCTCACACAGATGGCAAAAGACAGCAGAGACCAACCTCTTTCTTGTCTTGCAGATAAATGCTGCAAGGCAGAGAGAAATACCTTGTAGAGTTAGCTTGGAGGTTTACTAACTCTGCCAAGTCTGGTGCGGGAAAGCACCACCCATGTCATTAAACCAAACCCCCATGAGAAAACTTTCTAGTAGCAGAGGGTCATTGGAACCAGTGTGGCCCAGGGTCTGAGAAAGACCAGCTGCTTGTGGTCCTTCCTCCCAGGCTTTTCTGGGTCAGTGGTGCCCATTGGACCCAGTGAATCCACAGACGCCTTCAAAGTGTTCCATGGGAGGGGCGGGGCTCCTTGGAGGAAGCTGGTGAAGCTCTGACCACAGACTGGGGAGCATGCCACCTCTGCTGGTGCTTGCCGCCAGCAGGAAGCCACGAGCTACGGGAGCCGATTGAGACAACCACGATGGGCTTTTTCTTTGGGATTGTATCAGGAATTGCTGGTTATAACTAGAAGGCTGCAGCATCACGAGGGTGCTGGGATTGAAAAAGCTATGGTGACAAGCTACTGAGCCTTACCAAGGTAAGACTGCATCTTTGTTTTGTTTTGTTTTTGATTTATAAAAGCTCATCCATCCAGGGATATCTTGTTTCTTGGGCTTTCTAAGCTGGAAAAGCCAGTGAATGTGCCACAGAGGAAAGACAGGAGAAGACTGTGGGGTAGGAAAGGGGGTGGGCACATGCATACCGGCCATGGGGCTCCTGGCAAGTTATTCAGCATCTCTATAAACAAGGGTAATGGTACCTAAGAGGCAGACGCGGCAGAGGCTAGCAGGGATGTATGGGGAGTGTCTGGCTCAAGGCAAATGACTGATTGTTGCCCTCTTTATATTTTGCTTGTTTTTAAACAAGGTTTTCCATTTTTCAGACATCAGGGGTAGTGTGATAGAATAGGTTTAATGATTACTTTTTGGGCTAAGCGATCAGTTTCTGAGAAGGAATGAACAGTTGACAACACATTTTGGGAGGGGTTTTAAAATTCTAGGGCTTTGACAACTGTTCCAGTCATTTGCTAATTGGCCACTGCTTTCACCTTCAACTGTCCACACAATCAAAGGACTATAGAATGGTTATCATCGTGCTGCCACAGTTAGAGAGAAAAATTGTGCATGATATATGTAGATACTTCTCCTTCCTGGATGGAGTTTGATTCCCCTCACCTTTGGTGCTGAAGGGAGTTAGAATAAAATATGGAAACGGAAGAACAGTAACTCCATAATGGAGTATGCTGGCAGACACAACCTGAATCAGGTGAATCAAGGTTAATGTCTCGAGGGATAAGTCGTGTTGTATTATATAACTTTGGTTATGGTGCAAAGAGAAAGTACTTCCCCTCTGTGCTGTTCTTCCCCCAAACCCTTAGCCCTGATCTCATCATGAAAAAACATCAAACAAACCCAAAGTGAGGGAAAATCTACAGAATACTTGACCTTTGCCATTGTCAAGGTTATGGAAAAGGAGGAAATATGGGGGAACTGTTACACGTCAGAGGAGAGTAAGGAGACATGACAACTAAATTCAAAACTCACATCTGGGATTGGAGTGGGTCCTAGGGGCAAAAAGTCATTAATGAAAAAATAGGTAAAATCTAAATAAAGTCTGGAGTTTAATACCATTGTGTCAATGCGGGTTTCCTCGTTCTGGCAAATGTACCTTGGTTAAGTAAGACAGTAATATTAGGGGGAACGGAGTGCAGGGTATATATGAAGTCTCCAGGCTATCTTTGTAACTTTTCTGTAAACCTAAAATTATTCCAAAATAAAAAGCTAAAAAAGATTATACTCATCCTGCCTCAGAGCAGATGTGGTCAAAAGGTGAGCCTGCTTTGGGAAAACTGGAATCCATGACATGGTGGTTCCTGCCCTCTCTTTGAACTTTCTGGAACACAACAGGCCTTTTGCATTTTTTACCATTGTCTCCCCCAACCCCCACCTTAGTCCTAGAAAGTTCTATATTTCTCTCTCTCTTTTTAAAGATTTTATTTATTTATTTATTTACTTATTTACTTATTTAAGAGAGAGAGAGCGCACAGAGGGAGAGGAAGAAGCAGACTCCCCACTGAGCAGAGAGCCCAATGCAGGACTCAATCCTGGGACCCTAAGATCATGACGTGAGCCGAAAGCAGAGGCCTAGCCAGCTGAGCCACTCAGATGGCCTTATATTTCTTTCTCTTTGTGGCATTTCTCATCATTCATGTATTCTTTTATTCAGAACAGTTTTTGAGCCCTTACTGCATGTCAGGGGCTTTAGGGCCAAGTGCCCCCTCCTCTGTCTGCCCAGCAGTGCTCACTGTGCTGGTTCAGGCTCACAGTCCTCTAAGTACACCCAAACCTGACCTCCTCCTTGGTGATGAAGCAGAAGGCCAGAACAGAGGCAAGTGAGGGCCCTGACCCTGTGTGGAATACCAGGATGGAATCTGCTGTCCTCTGGGCCCAGTCATCCCCACAGAACCTGTGGCCAGCCAAGAAGCTGTGAGCCAAGCTGGGAACCAATTCCCTGGGAGCCCACTGTGCCACCCTCAAGTCTGCAGCAGCCAAACAGAGCCGCCAGAGGCCAGCATCCTTGCTTGTAAGGGTCACGTGTGTGGGGAGGTAGCAGTGGAGCCAGAGCAACCTGACCCCACCCCTCCAATACATCCCTTACCCACCCCCACCCACCCAACAGGCCCAGCAGAGCAGGTGTGCTCTGGTTCATGGGTGATGTCCCAGACAGATTAGAGAAAGAAGAAAGAATCATGAAGCTGTAGGAAGACAGCACTTAGATGAAAATCAGAACAGTTAGATGAAGATCAGAAGGGAGAGCAGCGATTACCACTGGGTCTCGGGTCCTTTTCCTGTCACAGCTCCTGTTCCCCCACTACCAGCCCATCTGCTTTGTCTAAGTCAGCCCCGTGCTGCTCTGGAAAGGTCCAGACCATGCTCCTCCTGTTCCCTCAGCCTGGGGCCCCCTCCCTACCTTCTCATCAGGGCAAGTCCCACCTGTTCTAACTCCTGGGACCAAAGCCACTGCCTTCTCTTCTGTCCCCAGTGCCCAAATCCATCCCTGTGTCCCCGTGAACTTCCAACAGATGCTGAGGGCTCCTTGTTTGCAGGAGTTCTGGATCTGTACTTCCCCAGAATAGGGAGGTGGGCCTCTTACATCCTCCCCTGGGTCCCAGAGCACAGGAAGGTATCTGGAGCAGGGTGGATGCCCTGTGAAATGGTTCTTGAGGGAAAGGAACAAGGGCAAGGAGGAAGAAAGCTTGAAGGCAGAAATGCATGTAAGACTTAATGACCATCCTTAGGCACAGTGACCACCCTTAGGCATGGTGACCACCCTTAGGCACAGTGAGCTTTGGTGCCATCACCACACCCAGGGTTTTAATGGGGGCCCTTGTGGAAGAAGGTGGTTGTCACTAGATCTCTGGTGTGTTCCGCTAGCTGCAAGGTGCAGTATCGTCCAGAGGAAGACGATGGGCCTTGGGGCCAGCCAGTTTTTCTCTAGGACCTGGTTCTGCCACTTCCAGCTAGATGAGCGTGAGCAAAGGACCCAGGTCTCTGTAAGTTGGGAGCAGGTGCACTCAACTTTAAGCCCAGATATGAGAACTAGATAGAGCAGGATGATTAGAGCATAGAAGAGGCTCTGCATTGGTCCCTGCTTACCCTGCAGGACCTCGGCTCACCACAGGCCACTGTGTGCTTTCTCACCAGAGGGCTGATACTCAAAACCATGTCATATAAAGAGGTTCTCTTGGGTGCCTTGTCCTTACCTCTTTCTGTGGACTTCTTCACATACCTTGGTATCTGAACTGCTAGGTTACGACCCGGGTGAAGCGAGCGAGTCACCTGGGGTACAGAGTTTAAGGAAGTCCTCACTCTCAGGGTTGCTCGGGCTCAGGAAATGTTTGTGCAGGTTTCTGTAGTGTCTAAAAGATACGAGGTGGTCTGCGCTTAATGGATGAAGTCAGGAGTTCAGACCTCCAAGACCGCAGACCCTTGATGAGTTTCATGGGGTCTAGGAGCTCTCTGAACTTGTCTGCAAGGTTTTATGCACATGTACACTCCCACACCAAGCATGCCTGGCTTCTATCACATTCCCAAAAAGATCCACCAACTCCAAATATCTGGAATCAACACATCCAATATTTAGTAATAATAATTTAATTTTAGCTCTCAGTGTATTGTGGATCCCAGGAATTAGAAAAAACGTGGGCATAGGAATACCACAAGGCAGCTACAGCTGAAAGGTTCTCTAGGATAGAGGTTGGATGGCCAGCCTGTGGACCAGAGCGCTTCAGTTCAAGGTGTTGCCCTGCAGCTTTCTGACTGTGACCTTGGGCAAGTCACCAAATGTCACCAAATGAAATAACAGTAGTTCAACCTCAGTCCATACTGACATAACTCAGGTAGGTTAATTTTACCCTGGAGTCTTACTTCTTTATTTGTTAGTAACAGTTGAAACTGAAAAGTATACAATATTTCCACCTAGATTCTATCTAGTTCTCAATGTGAGGATCACCAGAAGAGTCCCTATAGTTTGCAAAGAGCACTTTGCACGTTGTAACTTTTTAAATTAGTTTTTATGTACAATGTTTATTTTGAAGTTTCAGAAGAGAGACCATGGTTTTGTTATGTTTCTCAAAGAGGAAATGCATTTAATATGACTGAGAAATGAATCCAGATATTTTGGGTGTGCCCCCCTCCCCTTCCTTCCCCACCATCAAGCTAGTCGGTCCAAGATGCATGGGGTGTTCAAGGGATTGCATTCCAGAATCAGGATCAGGCACACTTTCCTGGTGAGGGCATGTCGTCCTAGGCATGAGCCTAAGGTTGCTGTAAGAAGTAAGGTAGGGAACTGTGTCATTGTTACTGTGATGCCACTAAGACCGCTGTTCACCATTCCTCTCAGAACTACCCTAAGAGTTGCAGGAGAATTTCTGTCAGGCTCCAGACTTGGGAAATCCATGCTTCTCTGGAGCAATGGATATCCTAAAGACACTTTTTCCTCCAACTGATGATTACCCACTCTGTGCTTTGGACTACAGGACACTTAGAGCCTAATTTGCATCTAACCACTAGCAATTGGGTAGCCCCATCTTATGGTCTGTATTTCTTTGTAACCAGCTTTACCCTCAAAATTGTTTCTCTACCCTAATTTATCCTTTGGTCTTCATTTCTTCATCTCTTTTTCTCTTCTATTTGTTTCATGTTTGCTTTCATAAGTGGCTTCAAATCTTTTTGGAAGCCCCAGAAAATGAATAAATAAACAAAAACAGAATAGCATTTTTGAAAGAGCTTGGTGCCTGGTGTGGGTGCTCCATAAGAATTAGTTCCCTTTCTGTGTACAAAACAGAAACCAATTCCTTTTTTGTTTGTTTTGCCAAAGGGGTCAACCTATGGCGAAATGCTCAGCTGTGAGTCTATTATAGGTGCGTAAACAGCTTGTTACACTACCTATTTTTAGATATTCCACCTTGTATTGTAGCAAAGATTATACATAGTTATTTCATGTTAAGTTTTCCTTTTATTTCTTACTATACAGCCATCCAAAAAACAAAAAACAGAAACAAAAACGAAATCTTACCATTTGCAATGACATGGATGGAACTAGAGTGTATTATGCTGAGCAGAATAAGCCAATCAGAGAAAGACAATTATCACATGATCTCTCTGATATGAGGAATTTGAGAGGCAGGGCGGGGGTCGTGGGGGCTAGGGAGGGAAAAAATGGAACAAGATGGGATCAGGAGGGAGACAAACCATAAGAGACTGTTAATCTCTGGAAACAAACTGAGGGGGTGGGTGGGGAGGGATAGGGTGGCTGGGTTATGGATGTTGGGGAGGGTATGTGCTATGGTGAGTGCTGTGAATTGTGTAAACCTGATGATTCACAGACCTGTACACCTGGGGCAAATAATACATTATATGTTAAAAAAAAAAAAAAAAGATTCCCTTTATTCCTAAGCAAAGTTTTCTGAGGTCTGTAAAATACTTTGTACAAATTTGTTTGTACCTTTGTACTATTGTAACTCTTTCAGAGGGAACCTGGAAGGTGTAAATAAACATCTACAAAAATACTGTTTCTGTTAATAATTTATAATCAATATGTTAGTAAAAGTAATAAAAGTTATGTAATTAAAAAACAATTCCTTTTATTCCTGCCATTTTTACAATACAATCAGATTTTTTAAAAGAAATTTATTTATTTATTTATTTACTTACTTATAGAACACGTGCTCAGGTTGAGGAGGCACATGAGTTGGGAGGGTTGGGGTGGGGAAGGGGCAAAGGAGGAGGGAGAGAGATTCTTAAGGAGCCTCCATGCACAGCATGGGGCTGACGCGGGGCTTGACCTCAAGATCCAGAGATCACGACTTGAGTTGAAATCAAGAGTCAGGCGTTAAAGCCACTGAGCCAACCAGTTGCCCCCAAAGAAATTTATTATTTTTTTTAAAGATTGCATTTGGAGATGGGAGTAAAAGTGATAATCCATTTCATGATTTTGTTTGGGTGGCTATATGGGAAAGGCTCAAATCTCTTTTCCCTATGCATTCACGTGGAAAGGAATCATTTCCATGTTGTGGTATCTGTCTGTCTAATGGGTTCCCTGGCATCTGTCAGTGCAACGTTGGGTGGGGGAGATGGAGGAGATTAGGTTAAGATAGGTATCTTATAGACTGAGAGCAGTGGTATGCTGGTAATGCTGGTAAACGTTCAACAACCAGCTTTCCGGAAACAAATATACACACATATACACATGTATTAATTATAAACTATACTGGTATAAAGAATATGTAACACATAATTCACAAATAGTAACAAAATATGCAATATTCTTTATTATGGATACCATAGAGACATCGATTCACCATAGAGTGCTTTTGCTGACTTTCGCCAAATTCTTGTGTTCATGGTCAAGCTGTGGTTTCAGTTGACACCCAAGTAGAGGGGTGGCATGGATGTCCTTGATAGTTTCATTTATGTTAAGAAGACCAAAGTGACAGACATATCAGCCATGCATGCTGGGCATAGACAGCGACGTCACTGGCTTCTTTGCTAAATTGGATAATAGTTTTTAATTACTCAAAAAATTTTTCTTAGTTTTTTTGTGCTGTTAACGGCTATGAACAGGACACATTTTAAAGTTGAACCTACATTATGGGCATTTTTTCCGTCACCGTATTAAGTCCAGAAAATCAACAACAACAACAACAAAAACAAATCAGCTCCAGGTTTAAAACTCCTGCCTATTCCTGTGGTGTAAACACTCCTAGAGAGCCAACTTCAAGCTGCTCGCGTGACCTGGCTGCACAAGGGGCTGGGAAGAGACACCCAGTAGTCACACAGTCAGACAGCATTTCCATCCCACAGATGTGACTGATGTAAACAACCTCAAGAGCAGAGATAATAGCGAAATGTAGTGAAATAACCAGGGAATGGTGACATTTAAGTGTTTATTACCTTCATTTCTAGAATAATTCACTTAATTATATTTTATATAATTTAGATTTTATGTAATTTTAATTTTGTATGGTTTAATTTTGAAAAGTGATGTGCTTAGCAAATGGCTCACAAAATTCCCCCAAATTTAGCAGTTGACTCCCACAAACCTGTACAAGTTGGCCCCAGCACACTGCTGATGAGAAGCTGACTATATCAGTTTCAAACCACAGATCAGCATCCTGTCTGCATCTGGCTTTGCAAAGCAGGGACAAGTGGAGAAGAGCCTGCCTCCTGGGATTTCCTGAGTCTTGAGCCTTTCAAAGTAGGTCTAGATACCCAGGGAATCCTGCTGTGTGCTTGGTGGCAGGAGGGGTGTGCGTGGTGTTGGATAGAGACGTTCTCCCTACAAGGGTCATGTCCCTGCACCAGTTCCAGCTGCTGGTGACCTAACTTTTGGAGACCATAGACCTCTGATGAGTTTCCTGGAGCTTATGAGCTTCTTAAACCTGCATGCAAGGGGGGCGTCTGGGTGGGTCAGTTGTTTAAGCCTCTGCCTTCGGCTCAGGTCAGGATCCCAGGGTCCTGGGATTGAGCTCCACATAGGCTCCCTGCTTAGCAGGGAATCTGCTTCTCCCTCTGCTGCTCTCTCTGCTGGTGCTCACTTGTGCTCTCCAGCAAATAAAATCTTAAAACAAAGAACAAAACACTTGCATGCAAGCTTTTGTGGAGGACATGAGCAACCCTCTGCAAAGATCATTTCTGCAAAGATCTTTCATCAGATTTCGTCAACTCAGGAGGGGTTGGGACTGCTGGCACAAAAAAGATTGACTTCTCCTGAGCTGCCAAGGGGTGAATGCAGCTTTCCCATGTCATGAGAACATGGGTCAACATGGGATGCTCTTTCTGCTCCAAGAATGACTCCTGGGAAGACTTCACCACCAGTGTCAGCTAGATGTACAAAGCAGAGGTATTTCTTCAAGTGGGTCAGGGCTCAGTGAAGTACAGAGGGCTCATTGTTGGCAATTGTCAGAGGCTGAGATTGGTGGGACAACACCTGTTTCCAACTGTCTTGATAACCAGGCCTGGTGGCTCGATCACAGGTGTGGGGGAGGTAAAGTGGGGTGTCCCTTGTACCTTGATTTCTGCCAGAGCCTTATCTTAGCTGCAGCTGCTTGTCTCCTGGGCTGTCAGAGAAAAGAGCCAGTTCTTACTCTGTCTTCCTGGTCAAATAAATCTTCCCAGGTTCCTTTGCTCCACCCTGTCAAACAAGTCAAGTGGCCTCTGAGAACCAGCAAATGGGAAGTGAAAATAATACCCCAGAGGGACTCCTGGCTCAGACATCACAGGGGACAGGCCCTGTGACTGATGTCTTCCTCCGAGCTAGAACCCTGGCCTCTAGAAAGATCTCATTGACTTATATGATAGTTTCCTCGCAGAAAGGTCACACTTCTTGGTGGCATAGGAGAAGGGTTTAAAAGCTTCCTGCAGGAGGCCCCTCAGGAGGGTGATCGAGGCACGCAGTGAGGACAATGCCACCTTCCCTTCACTGCTGCCAAATGACGCTGTAACATTCGTGCCAGTGGGTTTGGGACCTTCTGCTTTCAAATCACCTTCCTCTAATGGCTGCTTGCACATAAAGCCACTCTTAGGATGTGCCCTTCACCCTCCTCCTGGTTCCTTCCCCTCCTCCAATTCATTTGTGTGTTGTCAAACCTGCCACGGAGAGACAGACTACATGTAAGCAAACCCATGCCTCCGTGTTTGGTCCTTCTTTTCCTGTTGATTGGAAAGCCCCTTGACAACTGAATGAAGTAAAGTCATGAGCGGAGTGGGGAAGAACCACGGGCCCTTGAGAGCTGGTTTTGCCCATATATGCTATTGTCATAAGTTTGATAGTTAAGATCGTCTTTGAATCTTCATGGTTATATGCTTTTAACTCCTTGCAGGTGGGAGTGGCTGCTAGCTGGTCTCCACCAAACACATGCCCAAAACTCTCCAGTGTGGTGGTTTGCTGTTGGAGGTCAGCCCGAGTGACTAAGGGTGCCCTGCATCTCCCAACTCTGTGAGATTCAGCCTGAGAAGGGAGTATTTGTGGTTTTAGCCTTGGATATCCTAGAGCACTCTGGCATGTGGAGTTCGGGGAAAGCCATCCATTTTGAATCCTATTTTAAGGATTTTATAACTAGAGAGGCAAAAAGAAAATCTCTTCAGGGAAGGAGATATAGGTTATGTTCTCTGTCTGTCTCTCATATACACAGACACACACAGACACACAGACTCACAGGTCCATGCACACACATGAACACAGACACACACAGACTCACACACACAAGCACGGATATATGCAGGCACACACACAGAGACAACACACACGCATACCTATCATCAACAACAAAACATCACAAAACCCACCATCACAAATGCTGTTGCAACAAAGTGAAGGAATAAATCTGCCCCATAAAGAGAGTCCCAGGTTTCATCCATTTGGTAGAAATCCCGTTGCTAAAGCACCATCTTCCCTAAAGTTCTTCTCATTCGTTCTTGTCATTGAACAGAGTTTTCTGCTGTCAGATGGCAAGCAATGTCTGTCTTCTAGTCCAAGCAGGTCCTGAGAAGGGAAGGAACATCCCCTTCCTACTCCCCTTACCTCAGGGCCCAGACTGGTGTGTTGGTGGCCAGCAAGTTGACAGGACCACAGGGTTGGGGGACGTCTGGGTGTCACAAGAGGGGCCATGGAGCAGTAGAGGAAGGAGATGAAGGAGACTCCAGGTCTGCCTAAAATCCTCAGGATCCCTGCCTGGTCTTTCACTGCCCTGCTAAGGGTGACTAAGTCTGCTGGCATCTCTAGGAGGAGGCTCTGTTCCCCGCAGAAAAAAACTAAAACATGGCCAAAGTGGGAGTCTTAGCTAAGGCCAGAGGGTGAGCGAGAACACACACCAGTTTCCCTGAGTGAGGGAAATGCTGTGGTAACATTTGTCCCCTCCTTTCTCAGATTTGTCCCCAGATCTCCACTGCTTTAGTTCAGGCCCTTCTTGCCTTTAGCCTGGATGACTGTGGTATCATTAGAGCTCCTGCCTCTGCCTACAGTGACCCACATTGCAGTCTTTCCTCTCTGTTGCTGGCAAGATGTGTCTGAAGCTCAAATGTGGCCCTACCACCCCCAGGGTAAAAATCTTCATTGACTCTTCATTGAACAAAGCCTAGGCCTCGAGAGACCAGACATCTGGTCTACCATCCCAGTTTCCCTCTTGTCATCCTTCTTCAGATGCATGGGGCCCAGCAGTCCTGTCCCCAACATTCCCTGTTGCCCATCACATCTCAGAGCTTGTGCTGAGCCCTCTTCTCTGTTTCAAATGCCCATCTGCCTGAGGAGAGCTCCTGGGCATCCTTAAAGTTCCAATCTCAAGGTCTCAGCCTTTGCAAGCCTTCCTATGTCCCACCCACCCTGACCCAGGCACCAACAGGCTTGTCTCACCATTTCTGCCACTGGGTCCTGCAGGGGGTTAGCATAGCAACAGCCTCAAGCTTCATGCTAGGTGAACACGGCTCTTGCCTTTGTTCTCCAGGTGCACCATCAGGTTGTATCCCCAGTTCCCAGTAGCACACCCAGAAGGCAGAATCCCTTTTCTGTGGTCACACAGATAAGCAGCGACCCACCTGACCCTCAGGCCAGACCTCCTAGCTCCTCACTCTGCCTGGCCACACTATGGGGTGTCTCTCCAAAGCATCTGTGAAACGACCTTGAAACTCTCCCATGACCTCTTTGCAAACTTAAGGGGTAGACAACACACAACTGAATTTGTCCCTTGGCTTTATTCTCTTTTACCTTCCCAGGGTCACACACAGAAATATGTATTTGGCTCATTTATCATTCATTTTAAAAAAGAGAGAGAATTGCTGTTTGTGAGAACAAAGAGGCTAAGGAGAAATCTTCGAAATTGTTGACAGGGACATCAGCTTCACAGAAGGTAGAAGAGTGGGTTGAGCGAGTTTATTACGAAGGTGGTCCTATTCCTGTGGAAGAACATCCGGAGGGCTCAAGGAAGTCATAACAGAGTAGATCTGTGTGGGATAAATATGCATTTTGGTCCACACTTGGTGTACAAAAATAGAATATTTAATCTGAGCATCTTGATTTCTGCTGGGCATTGGGAAATAACCCCAGTAAACTCAGCACTCTCCTCCTTTCTCCAGGGTTGGGCCGCAGTTCTGGGGTGGGGTTTGTGGGGCTTAAGACTTTGGGGGAGCCCATCTGGTCTTCATCAGAAATCCACACTGGCCACTGCCAGGATGTCTCATGCCAGCCTCTGACCCAGGTCTGGCCTTCTTCCAGGACTTCTGTGCCACATCATGGGTCAGGGGAATCATGACACCACTTCTGTGCCACTCTGGACTGAGGCACTCGTTGAGATGCCCTGAGCTCCTGTCTGCCCAGATTTGCTCACCACATTTCTCTCAATCTGAGCCAAGAGAATTCTCTTATTTCTACTTTATCTCCCTGTGGCGATGGCTTCAACAAGAGTGAGGGACACAATATTAAGTGAATAAAAGAAGAAAAAAATCCATTCTTATCTCAAAAAACACGTGTCTGCTCTACCTGCTGACAGAAACAATGACTAAGCAACACTGGATTTGTTGCTTTGATTTTTTTTTTTTTTTTTTTGGCCAACATATAATATATTTCTAAACAGTGTCTACAGACTTGAGGAGCTATGAGAGCTCCCACTGATCAAGAAAAACAAAGGGGAAAGGAACTGAGGCAGGCGAAAGAAGGGAGGACAGCTTGCCAACCAGTTCTAGCTGTGGGAAGAATGGACCAGGAACTTGGAGAGAAGGAAGCAGAGAGCCCTGCTTCCTACCTATGGCAGACCACCCCAACCCCTGGAATGATCCTAGATCCTTTAAGTGTGGCCTAGATCACCAGGAGGATGTTGAGATGCAAGTGGGTGCTGTTGGATCCTACAGATGTGGGGCCTGTCACTGCCTCTGAGGAGGGCAGATTGCCCTGGTTGGAGAAGACAGCACCCACGTCTCAGAGGAAGGAAAATCAACATTCTAAAGAAACTTTAAAAGGACAGAAGCCTAGGTGGTGACTCCAGTGGAAATAAAGGGTCCAGGTTGGGAGGCCAGCCAGTACTTGGAATCCAGAAGGATCCAGTCAGGGAATTCCAGTAGGCAGACTTGAGAGTCTTGGGAGGGGATATAGGAGTTCATGTGAAGACAAAGCTGAAAGGGTGCCAAAGCTCAACCAGGCATTAGGGGGTACAGATGACTTTAGTAAGACAGGATGGTGACCTCAAATTAGCACTGAAGGAGGAGCCTGAGATCAAGAGGGGGAAGAAACCAGGAGAGATGAGAAGAGAATGGCTGGCCAAGAGGGCCAGCCTGTACCAAGCTAGTTCTGTCCCCGAGACTGCGTTTCTATAACAGGGTGCTTGTCTCGCCATCTTGGCTGGGGGACTTCTCTCTCTGGGCTTCAGGTTCTGACTCTGCCAAATGAGGGGGTAGGCTAAGTGGGCTCTGAGCCTTCCTTCCAGTCAACCCTTTGCTTGTCTACTTGGCACATAACTACTTCCACAGTTAGATGTGGAAGAGAGGCCGGTACGTGAGTGCTAAGAAGCGTGTCAGGTGCCTTCTGCCATGGTCTCACTTAATTCCCACGAAAAGCCCTGTGACATCATCAGGAACTCACAACGGCCCCAGGGAGGGGGAGGGGGAGGCTAGAAGGCCAGAGCCCAGATGCAGACTCAGGTCTGTGGGACTCCAAAACCAGGGCTCTTAGCTCCTCATTATTTGGTCTGTCAGCTGCCCGCTGTGAGCAGAGCCCTGAGCCAGGCCTACAGTAAGGATAGGAGAAGCTTGGCACCCAGGTCAAGGCAAAGGCTAAATGCACGCTGTGAAATTGCAGCTTGCAGAACCACACACGGCAGCTGAGCAGAAATGGACTTCCGAGGGTGCAGGAGTGCAGGGTGGGGCTCACTCAGCCTCCAAGAAACCTCCGCCTGAGGCGGCATCCAGCACCAACTCACCTGAAGAAATGGCCCACCGGACAACGCCTCTCTTGTCCTGCAGGCCAGGTCAGCACCTGCCAGCTTGGCTTTTCTCCATCTGGGGAGCATCACCCCTTGTCTACTCAGTAGCTCAAGCCTCCTTGACATCGCCGTTCATTTCTCTGTTGCTCCGACATCCATCCGCCCTTGGGGATCCATCCTCTCCTGAAATTTCCCCTGCCCCATGGTCTCCCCGCCCTGGAACGTTCAGTTGTCTATCGTTACTTATTGTGACATGCACTACTCAGCCAGATGCATGCTAGGCACCAAGGACACACGTGAGAGTTGCTGAAGTCAAGCATGTGCCACCATCCTCCACACACTCATCTGTCTGTGACGGGGCTGTCCCTGATGTCCCGCCATGAGCTTTGGGGCCATCCGATGAGGGAGCAACTCATTGATCCAGGGGTCGGAATAGCCGCAATGGAGGAGCTTCAGGAAGAAGCTGGTTTCACCAGGCCCAAGAGATCAAACCCCCGAGGAGGGTTTGAGAAGGAAACGCTGGATGTGCAGTGCTGCGGATATCGGGCAAAGGGTGGAGGGCAGAGGGCTGAGGGCTAGGGAGGGAGGGAGGTTGCTGCGGGAGGGTTGCTGCACCTACCGCTCACATACCCCAGTCATCCCCCCAGCCGCAGGCATCTCTGTGACAGGGAGGCAGCTAGGCGCTTAGCCTGGGAGAAGGGAGCCAGAGCACATGCTGCTTTTCCTTGGGAGGCTCGGTCCTAATGAGCAGTGTGCTGACCATGACCTTTAAGATCCACTGGCATCCTGATGGCTGGAGCTGCTGCCCTCCCTCCAGCAAGCTGCACTGCGGGAAGCTTTTTCTTTCTTTCTTTCTGTCTTCCTTTCTTCTTCTTCTTCTTCTTCTTCTTCTTCTTCTTCTTCTTCTTCTTCTTCCTCCTCCTCCTCCTCCTCCTCCTCCTCTTCCTCCTTCTTCTTCTTCTTCCTCCTCCTCCTCCTCCTCTTCCTCCTCCTCCTCCTTCTTCTTCTTCTTCTTCTTTCTCCTCCTCCTCCTCCTCCTCCTCCTCCTTCTTCTTCTTTCTTCTTCTTCTCTCTCTTTTTTTAAGATTTTATTCATTTATTTATTTGAGAGAGCTAGAGCACAAGCAGGAAGGGAGTAAAAGGACAGAAGGAGAGGGAGAAACAGACTCCCCACTGAGCAGGGAGCCTGATGCAGGGCTGGATCCCAGGACGCTAGGATTATGACCTGAACAAAAGGCAGACACTTAACCAACTGAGCCACCCAGGCATCCCCCAGAAAGCTTTGCTGTAATTGTCTCTTCGTGACTGTTGTGAGAGCAGCCAACCTCCCAGCACCCGTGGGAAACCCATGGTCACCCCCGTGTCTGTTTCCAGCATCAGCAAGCGTCAGACAAGTCATTTACCTCTGACTCTCTGAGTCAGCCCACCTGTGCATGGCACATGGGAACACCACAGGCTCACCTGGATTTAGACACTAATGGCCTCGGGCTGCTTGCATGAAGCTGTCTCCTCATTGGCTAGACTCGGATGCTGACCTAAACAGTAAAGGGTCCGCCAGGGTGATGGAGGGTGGGGACAATGAATGTGCTCCCACTGCTCTCAGTGGCAGGCTTGGTTTTGGGGGTCGGGGGAAGTCTAGGGGAACTCTGACCCGGTCTGCCCACCCTGTCTGCCTTCTCAGCCTACTCAGGTGGGAAGCCCCGGAAGGAGCCACTATTTGGAGGCAGGACAGGGCTGCAACCAAGTGGAAGAATAGGCTGATTTTGTACAGATTGATCATTTGTCTCCTTACTGGACAACTGTAAACCTTACATAACACCCCCCAAATTTGAAAGCAGATACAAACCATCAATAATTCTACTAACCTCACATTTTTTCCCAAGAACTACTGATCTTCTTCATATGGTACAGCGTTTAATGGCTAGACTCATAAGGCATTCCACTTTTCTTCCTTCCTTCCTTTTTTTCATCATAACATAAGCATCTTTTCCATGACAACATGTCTTCACGATGGTCATTTTCGTGGCTGTATAACGTTTCATTGTGTTAACTCTACTTCACCATTTCTCATGGACATTTGGTTGGTGGCTGCTGCTGCTGCTGCTGCTGCTTCTTTTTTTTTTTTACATTATAGAGGGCTATGATTAAAAACAAAATAACATGTAGTTTGCAAAGCTATGCTGAGCCCTATGACGCAGCTGAAGGCTATTCTTTCCTAATCTCTCCAAGAAATGACAATTATCCAGGGAGCCAAATTGCTCATTTTGAGGGTGGAAGTGGGTGGACTTTGAACTGCGTTTTACATCATGGCGGTAGTGGCCTGAGCACTTCATCCTCTCCCATCCAGCTTCTTGTGGTCGGCAATTGTGTTTGCCAGCGAGGGCGACCCATGTGGTCTTTGGCTAGAGAACAGGCTTTCCTCTCTGTGAAATGAAATGACTCATGAAGAAACAAAACCAGAGCGCCTGGATGGCTCAGTTGCTTAAACGTTGGACTCTTGATTTCGACTCAGGTCATGATCTCAGTGTTATGAGAGCGATCCTCCTGTAGGGCTCTATGCTCAATGGGGAGTCTACTTCTCCCTCTGTCCCTCCCCCCACAACTCCTCACTCTCTCTTTCTCTCTCAAATAAATAAATCTTTAAAAAAAAAAATGAAGAAGCAAAACCCAAGAGTTTGGTCTCATCTATCCCAAGGGTGTTAATCAAAGGTCCGTTAATTAACTGTGGGGCTGTGGGGTTTTTTAAGGGAAAGGGCACATGTTTGTATGAAAGTGTATTTTCTGGGGAAAATCTATACTTTCACCAGGTTCTCAAAGAAGGCTGTGACTCCAAAACTGTTTTAAAAGACAACTGATCTCTCTCTCTCTCTCTCTCTTTCTCCCCCACTCCACATACTCCCCACAGCTCCTTTTGGAAGAGTGGGATTAAAATGAAAGGATCCTAAAGATCTGTGTCTTTAACCAGAGGTCTAGTCATGGGACAGAGAACATATTATCCCCATTTTAAGGATGAGAAAACTGAGGCTCAGAAATTCTTCTAAGTGCATACACCTAGCATGTGGGGAGCCTTGGATTTGAACCCATGTCTGTTTCACCAGCAAGTCTGTATATGCATACCCATTATGCTAAAGTGCCTTATGGTTAGGAGAATTGTTTCTATTTTTATTGCTTTAACCAAAGCTAATTGCTAATGTGTTAGTGAGATATTCTGCTATGATTGTGGCCATCCATGGTGCTTAACTAAAGGAAATATTTTGGCTTTTTTTTTAAAAAAAAACCTTGCATTTTTCTCCAGGGAGTCAGGCTGATACAGAAATATTTGTAGTTGGTTAATTGTTCTTTCATGCTACAAGCATTAACCACAGGAGGTGAACTGTGTTGATCAAACCGAAATGTTGTCACTCAAGGCTTAAGGAGCCGAAGCAAATGAAATTCAAGAGACCAGATCTGTCTGTTTAACCCAACAGGGTGGGAGATTTTGGCTTGTGATTCCCTGAATATTATAGGCCCTTTCAAACTGATGTTTTTATTAACAACAAACTATTGGACACAGTAAGTGGCTTTGGTTTCCTTTCTCTTAGTATTCCTGTGCCAAATCTCCTTCAGCTCCAGGGCTAGCTGGAGGCAAAGAAGGTGGGGCGTGATTTAATTTCACTCTCCTGGCTTCCTCTGGAAATCTCTGCTAAGTTAGCCACTTCTTATTACTGAAAATTGGCAGCCCTTAAAGGGGAAAGACTTCCTCAATAATACTGTAATAGCATTGCATGGTGACAGATGGTAGCTAGACTTGTCATGAGCCCAGAACACATAGATTTGTCAGATCACTGTGTTGTACACCTGAAACTAAGGTAACATTGTATGTCAACTATACTTCTATTTAAAAAGAAAAAAAGAGGTGAGGGGGAGACTTCCTGAAATATGGGAAATAATTATGCAGTCAAAGAAAGGAAATTATAATTTAATTTTGGGCATCTTAGATGTAATACAACATTAAACATTAGATCAGCGTGCTTTCTTGGTCCCAAAGTGTTGGTTAATGATCAATAATCAGCATTTAGAATAACACTGGCTTTGGTATAAATGACACCTTCCTACCATTGTACTGGTAAATTAAACTGTTTACTCTTCACGGGTGCAGGATGGATAAAAAGACATTTTCTGATGTTCGGGTTTCTCTGATTAATTAATTCACTCACCCCATTCAAAATAAGAAAGATTTATTGCATATCTCATATGTTCCAAATGCTGAGAATGGTCCTGAAGATACAAAGATTAAAACAAAAACAAACAAACAAAAAAAATAAAAACAAAACTCCCTTCCCTTGAGGCACTCACAAGGGGTCTGATTTAGAAGACAGACATTAAACTTAGGGCCAGATATACTGTGGTTGGTGCTGTAAGGAGCACTGTGGGCACAGGGGACAGGTGATGGGACAGAGTGCCAGGAAAGGCTGGTGATGCCTCGACTAAGTCTTAAATGAAGACTCGTCCTTCAATCAGACCCAGGGAATGACATGCATGAAAGTCATGCTGGGTGTTCTTCAGCTCTTTCCCAGAACCTATTATCATTTCTTGACATGTTCTAGTCAAGATCATTAGCATGAAATCCTCATTCTCAACACTGCGCTGAGATCAACCTGCCAACATGTCCGTTATCAGACAGGGATACAGATAGTCTGAAGACTGATGGTTCTGAACTTTTAGGCTTTGTACTGTGGTCTCAACAGACATTTTTCTATGGTACTTTATAGTTTACGAATTACTTAATGATTTCATTTGATCCTTTAAGGCAAGTGGGGAACCCTAGTCCTAGCCCCATTGTACAGATAAAGTGATCTCTGAGGCCGGGAGAGATTTAAAAATCTCTTCCCAGGGGTGCCTAGTTGGCTTGGTTAAGTGTCCTACTCTTGATTTCATGATCTCAGGGTTGTGAGATTGAGCCTCACATGGGGCTGTGTTGGGTATGGAGCCTGCTTAAGATTCTCTCTCTCTCTCTGTCCTTCCCCCTCCCCTACGCATGCTCTCTCTCTAAAATAAAATAAAAAAATCTTGTCCCAAATCACACAGACTTCTAAATAAATAAATATTATTGTTTTTTGATGGTTTGGAGTCACTACTATTCTTGTGCCATGCAATAATAATATTAATAATAACACTTACTGTGTGGTAAGGTATTATTCTAAGTACTTTACACATTTCATCTTATTTAATATAAAGTTGTATAAAAGCATTTTTGGCCTTTGCCTCATCTTACAGATGAATCTATATTATTCACTTACAAGGTTTTCTGGGCAACGTAACATGATTGCCTTTCTAAAAACGTATTTATTCAAAGAAGACAAGTTTCTCTCAAAATTTTTTGGCCCTCGATAGAGTATTTCTTTTCACATTTTATCACAGTCTACCTCATCCTTTCCCTCCATACCCACTGCCTGGATTAGGCCCTGATGTCCACACCCTGGGCCTGGCTGAGGCTGTTGATCATTGTGTGGTTGGTTCAGGAACCAGGACTCTGAATCTTAGAGTGAGTGTTAACAGGCAGGGGAGAGAGCCAGAGGGCAGCTGAAAGAAGACCCTGTGATTCATGGATCATGATGAGGGCAGCGGGAATTGAGAGGGGAAGAGAAACCAGGGAAACATTTCTTGTGGGATCTCTGAGTCACCACCTTGGGCTCCATTGGGCAGTGAGAATGCAGGGACTGGACCATCTCTGTATTCCATCCTCATTTTTGGGAGCCGTCAGCAAAGCCTGGGTTCCCCCCAGATCCCTCTGTTCCTCTGCACCTCCAGAAATCTTCAGTGGAATTATGGCCCACTGATGTGAAGGTTGAGGGCTGTGTGGTGATCATATTTATTTGTTTATTTGTTTGTTTGTTTTGGTGATCATCCTTCTAAAGCCCTCATCCCACGGATGAGGAGGTGGAAGCAAAGAGGTGAGGTGACTGACTGGCTGTAGACTGCGCCATGGGTTACTAAATGGGATACTGAATGACCCAGGGACGCCCTGAAGGCATATGGGATGTTAAAGTGCCTTCTGAATACTCAGAAAGAGGTAGGACATGCTTGCAACAGGTTGGGAACATTTGTTAAATTCCACGTTATTCAAACTTGGTCAGTTGGCAGACCACGTATCTTATATTGTATGTGGAGGCTGTGTATTAGCAAGACTTGGGGTAACCAGCACAACCCACCAGCCAGCCAGGCTGGGTCTCAGAGTTTACTGAAATGGAAAAGCCTATGCCTTCCAGAGTATTTAACTCATTGGTGTTTTCTGAGGGAAATATTTAGGAGGCGGCCATAGCAGAGGAATGAAAGCGGACATGCCCAATTTGTAGCCCTACTGAACTCTACACCTGGCTGAAGGGATAGCAGGCAAATCTTGCCTCTGTCATCCCCATTTTTTTTTTAACTTTGTAAAGTGGGGTCAACAGTGCCTGCCTATGCGGGGGCAAGGGGGCTTGTGGGTGA
Source organism: Enhydra lutris kenyoni (assembly GCF_002288905.1). Classification (NCBI taxonomy): domain Eukaryota; kingdom Metazoa; phylum Chordata; class Mammalia; order Carnivora; family Mustelidae; genus Enhydra; species Enhydra lutris. The sequence continues at coordinate 75,295,100 of NW_019154087.1, forward strand.
GGATTAAATAGAAGCTGGAACATAGTGTGAACCCAGGGAGCTTGTCAGTGGCTTAACGCCACGTCCCCAGGGCCTGGCAGAGTGCCCAGAGCAAGTAGGTCCTAGGACCCATGGGTTCTCCCCTTGGTCCTTCTAACTGGACATATTTCTCACAACATGACTTTCCTCTCTGTTGCTTCTTTGTTTCCTGTTGCCCTAATCTGTGTATTTTGTTTCTTCCACCCTTCCATTTTCTTTGACTTCATTCTTTTCCTTCGACTTCATTCTTTTCCTTCTTACCTCTTTCATTTGCAGGTTCTTGTCTTTCCGAATAATAGTGTATGCATTTAAAATATAATTTTTCCTTAGAAGGACACTCCTTTCTACCTTGTACTCTACACAGTCATGTCGTAAGAGGCAGGGAGCGGGTGGGACATCAACTCCCTGAGCTGCTTCATTCACCTCTTTTCTTTAGAGCAGTGGTTTCAAATGAGAAATCATGGCCCTTTAGTTGTTCATAAAATCTATTCAGTGGATTGTCACAGCCTTTAAAACATGAAATAAACAGAGAATAGGAGAAAATATTTGCAAATCATCTATCTGATAAAGGATTAATATCCAGAGTATATAAAGAACTCCTACAACTAAAGAACTAAAAAAACAACCTAATTTAAAAATGGGCAAAGAACTTAAATGGACATTTTCCCAAAGGAGATAGACAAATGGCCAGCCAACATATAAAAGATGTTCAGCCTTACTAATCACTGGGGGAAGTACAAGTCAATGGCCAATGAATTATCACCTCCCACTCCTTAGGATGGCCACTAACAAAAAAATAGAAAACACGTGTTGGTGAGGATTTGGAGAAGAGGGCACGTGTGCACTGTTGGTGGGAATGTAAAGTGGTGCAGCCACTCTGGAGTACGGTATGGCACTTCCTCAAAAATTAAAAATAGAATGACCCCATGATGCCGGAATTGCACATCTAGGTATACGCACCCCATTGAAAGTGTCTCAAAGAAATGTCTGCATCTTCATTTTCATAGTGGCATTGTTCATAGTCGCCATATTTGAAGGGATAAACAATGGGCAAGCAAATTGTTGCATATTCGTGCAATGGAATATTATTCAACCTTCAAAGGAAGGAAATTCAAACACATGCCACAACCTGGATTAACCTGGAGAACATTTGCTAAATGAAATGAGCCCATCAGAAAAGGACAAATTCTGAATGGTTCTGCTTACGTGAAGTACTTACAATAGTGAAATTCATCAAGACAAAAAGTAGAGTGGTGGTTGCTGGGGGCTGGTAGGGGGGGGAATGGGGAGTTGCTCTTTAACAGATACAGAGTTTCAATACTGCAAGAAGAGAAAGTTCTGGAACTGGTTCCACAACAATGTGAATCTACTTAACATCACTGAACGTCACACTTAAAACTTAAGATGGTAAATTTTATGTTATGCTTATTTTACCACAGTTAAATCTTTAAAAAGAAATGTAGTAGAACAGACTAGAAAAGATCCACTCGCATTGCTTGCAGTTTAAGGGTAAAAAGTGTTTCCTGAACCTTTGTTTCATAGTGGCATGGGTGTGTGTGCACATGCATGGCTGGGTATGTCCTGGCTTACAGATGTACAGTATTTCTTACTGAGGGTCACGGTGAACAAGGAAAAGAATTTTGACAAACACTGCTGTGGATAACCTCAGACCACAGAGCGTGGGGAGGGCACCAGCAGTCTGTGTGGAGAGATCTCCCCTCCCCGTGTGGCGGAGCACAGAGCCGTCAGAAGAAGGGCTGCTCCTGATCTTTTGTCTCTTTCCAAGTTCTTCCCGATCCACTCTAGAAACACTTATTGATGTCTATGGAGAAAAAGATAATCTAGTGGGTCTTACACATTCTTCATCTTCTTCCATTTTCCCCAAGAACTAAAATCAGAACACTCGATGGGTGTGGAAGGGTAAAGAAATGACAAGTATTTAGCACACTCAGTAACTGAGAAAGGAGGGAGGGAAGGAGGGAGGGAGGAAGGATGGGAAGAAGGAACTACAGAAGGAAGAAAATGGGGGGGGAATAAAGACAGATTGGTCTAGATTTCCCAGGCTTGCAGGCTTTATGTAAACCCTCTCTACCCTCAGGAAGCTCAGAGGCTCATTGAAAGCCTTCCCAGAAGGAAGGCGGAACAGGGATCCTGAAATCTCAGGTCTGGTTTGTAGAAGCAACAGGGAGAAGCACTCCACGCTGCTGGGCCTTCGAGGCATACACAGGAGGTCTCTTCTTGGGGAACAAGAGTGGCTAAGCTGCCCTACCAGTATGCCCAAAGGGAGACATTCTTTTGTCTCTAGCAACTATGGAGGGGAGCCTATTGAAAGTGAAAGTGTGGAGCGTGTGTTTAATAAAGGAGCTACCATTGGTACGTGGTTTATAACTTCTGTAGAGTGCTGCATACAGAAGGTGCCAGAAGCTCTCCTACTAGCTCCCAGATGAGCAGAGCCGAGTCCTGCCAAGAAGACACAGAGCTGGGGCTGAAAGGGATTCACTGTAATTTACAATCCTCACTCTTCCTGCTACGACAGGGAAAGTGACAACACTGGTCTGGGCCATGAGGTGAAGAGAAAAGCCAAGGTTTAGAGTGAGGGGGTGGGATTCCTGACGCATCATCACATCACACCAAGCTCAGCACCCTCATCTCCAAAACCTCACAAGGCTGCTGCAAAGACCATATTCCATGACACCTTCCATTGCCATTGTAGATATTAGGATGGGTGCCGTGTTAGAAGAGAGGCCATCCATTCATTCACTCAGAAACATCTGTGCACAGTGGCTACATGCAGGGAGTGGAGTTCCGTCCATGGGAAAAACAAAGGCCTAGCCTCATGCAGCTTTTCCTCTCTCTTCCGGTGGGGGGAGAGGATACTGAACAAATCTGCACATATACAACGTCAAGGGGCGATCAGGGCTACGGAGCAAAATAAATCCTACTGAAGTGCCTGGGTTGGGCGTGGACGGGGCTTGTGTTATCTTCGGAGAGCAGGGAAGGTCCCACTGCTACTCAGGGGACATCTGAGCAGAGCCAGAAGGGGGTCAAGGAGCCAGCAATGTCTGAGGAAGGATACTGCAGGCAGAGGAAGAATGAGTACGAGTGCTTGAAGGTGGGAGCGTGTGGGTTTTTTGAACTCCCAAGAGAGAAGTCAGTGTGCTGGAAGCAGAGTGGGTGCAGGGAGAGCGGAAGGAGACCAGGAGGGAGAAGAGAAGGGTGTGGCTCATGGGCTTTGTCTGATATCTGTGGACTTTGGGGGGTGGGAAGTGTGCATGTGCATATTTGTGTGTGTGTGTGTGCATGCGTCTTGCACACAATAAAATATACATCACACAAAACTGACCATGTTAAATGCACAGTTCAGTGACACTAAGTACATTCCCATTGTTGTGCGAGCCATGACTGCCATGAACCTCCAGCCTCCAAACACACCCAGACCTTCCAGACACCTCTAGAATCTGGAGCGCCTCCTGTCGTTGCCGCTTATGCCTTGCTCCTCTGTGCTTCACCTGCTTTCAGAGTGTATTTGAGAGTTTCTCTTGGGCCTGTGGGAGTGAGTGGCACCTTGTGGGGATAGAAGCTCACCACCCAGCTCCTGGAGACCATACTCCTTGCCCTGCTGAGCCTGTAGCCCAGGAGACCCCCCGCCCCTGCCCCGTTTCCTGTTCTGCAGTCAGAGCTTTTGGCCCCGTGACATGGTGGGGTCTTATTCCCCAAGGCCCCAAGAACTGGACCCCTCTGAGTCAGGGGCCCCCTCTCAGAGCTGAGAGTGACTCCCGGAAAGCCAGAGAAGTACCTTTTCCCTGAATTTCTCCATAGGGGAAGCATCAAGAACAGCCCAGCCCCATGACCATAGAGGGGGCTGACAGGGTGAGGGGGCCCCAGGAAAAGTCATCAGAAGTATGTGGGAGCCAGGCATCCTCAGATGGCTGACCATCCTCAGATGACTGACCTTCGGTCAGGCTCTCAGAGCTCACATTACAGAAGGGGAAACAGAGGCTGGGAGAGGGCAAGGGAATGCACAGGGCCCACAGCCCTTTGAAGGTTGCATCAGGTCTAGAACCAGGTTCTCCTGGTTGCTGAAGACATGGCAGCCCCCCCACTGAGCAGCCCTGTGGCCTCACACAGGCCCTGGGGGCCCTTCATCCACAAGGCACAAACCAACTTGTGTCCAAATTCAGGCTCTAGCTAAGGCTCTCGATCGTCTTCCCCGATCAAGTACCCACCTTCCTGTGTGTTTAGTCAGGGCACTCAGTGTTTAAAAACGGACTTGTCAAATCCCTGCTGGACACTGGGTTCTACTTCTGCAGACGCCCCACAGCAGGGGGCAGGGGGTGCAGCAGAAGGTTCTGATTCTTCAGGAGGTTGGAGGGGTATCTCTTTCCTCTCCCCTCCCCACCACATCTGAAGGTCCTCACCTTTTCATTGGCACCTCACCGTTTCTATGCACTTCCCCCAGTTCCCCTGACAACACCCTGTCCCACTACTCATCACTGTGCCTCCTGGGTTGTCTCCTCCTGAGCGACCCTTCTTCTGGGCTCCCACCCCACTATCTCCTCCACACAGTGGCTGCAGCAATCTTTCTAAAAGGTAAGTCAGCCTTGTTTAAAATACTTTAATGTGGTATTTTGAAAGAAAACCCAACTCCTTCTTGGCCTGCCCCCCTTCTTTGCCTTCGCCTACCCGGCCTTCCTGCTCACCCTGTTCCAAGCACACAGACACCCTCCTGCTCCTAGAATGTGCCAAGTGAGTGCTGTCCTTGGGGCCTTCCCCACTGCTGTTCCCACTGCCCTTCCCAACCTCTGCAGAGCTGTTGCCTCAGTTTAAAAATGTCACCCTCTGGGAAAGGTCTTTCCTCACCGTCTGAGTAACCCAGTGCGTCTGAGATAATTCTATCACACTGTCCTCTACTTTCTGCCCAGCACTTACCTCTTTTGGAAACGGCTGGTCATTTCTTTACTTGCTCTCCTTCACCGGCCACCTGTCAACTAGAAAGCGAGCTCCGGAGGGGGAACCTGGGCTGTCATGTGAGTGTCTAGCACTCACCCCGCAGCACAGCCCAGGGTCTGTGCAGAAAGGTCTTTGCTGGGGACAGAATAGGTCCTCACGCGGAGGAGAGATGACTCTGGGCTACCCTGGGTGCAGTCAGGCGGAGCTCCTTCTCCCGCGCATCTGCTGGGAACCCACATTGTCACACTCTTTCTGGAAAGCAATCTGACAGTTTGGACCAGGGATCCTGAAACAGCTGCACACAGTATTGGTCCAAATTAGTGTTCCTTCTGAGAGCCTAAACTGAGGTGGAAGAAACCCGAAATAGAGGCAGCAATTTCTACACAAATATTAGATAAAGCTGTCCGTGTATGTATGTGTGCACCTACATAGGACAGGAGAGCAAAATTTTAAAATTGTGCTTATTTTAAGTCTGAATGATGAAAAAAGCCTATGGCGTAGTGTTTAGTGATAAGAGGAACACAAAAGTGTATGTACAGCCGGATCATAGCTAATATGTATTTAGAGACCGTTTGTGCCAGGCACTGCGGACTTCGCTTCTATCTCCTGCCTCTCTCCTCTCTCCCCGTGAGACTGTTATTATTTTACTGCCTGGGAAAATGAGATTTCAAAAGATCAAAGATACTGATGAATGTGGTGTAGTTTATAAATCATGAAGTCAGGATTTAAGTCCATTTCAAAGATTCCATTTTCAACCATGCTCCATACTGGTTTCAGCTTTGGAAAAGCACCCTCCCCCACACCCAAAAAAGACTAAGATGAAATACCCCAAATTATTAATAGAGGTTGCCTCTGCATGTTGGGATTATAGGAAACTTTCTTCTTTTTAAAGTCTTATATTTAAATTTGTTGCTATGAGTACATATTATTTTCATACAAAGTTTATCATTTTATTAAAAAATAAGTTTTCACACATAAAGCTATACATAAATTTGGCTTATCAATATAGAAGCAAAAAGGGGCCCCTGGGTGGCTCAGTGGGTTAAAGTCTCTGCTTTCAGCTCAGGTCATGATCCCAGGGTACTGGGATGGAGCCCCGCATCGGGCTCTCTGCTCAGCAGGGAGCCTGCTTTCCTTCCTCTCTCTCTGCCTACCTGTGATCTCTGTCAAATAAATTTAAAAAAAAATTTAAAAAAATATAGAAGCAAAAATATTTTTAAAAAAGGGATTCGAGTCAAATACGATATTTAATATATTGTCACTAAGTGAAGCTCATTCCATCATGAGAGAATTCAACATTAAGAAAAATATTAATCTGTCACATCATCAAGTCAAAATAGAAACGTAATTGTTGATAATTGTCCAGATAGATATTTTGAAAGACATTATGCAGAATTCAGGGACATTCCTGCGAAAGCTTCTTGTAACCTAGAGAAAAGGAAAAGTTTCCAGATATCTATCGAAAGCCAACAGCCAAGATAAATGAGATAAATGAGACATGCCTAATATTGATATCAGTTAGCTTTGTTTTGGAAATTTTACTCTGTATAATGTAACAAGACAAAGCAGTAAAATTACATATTTAAGGAAAAGATGTAACAGATGACATATTTGTCTTCCTGAGAAATTTAAGACAAGTAATGGAAAAACTATCAGAATTAGTAAAATAACTCAAATACACAAACACCAATAGATTTCTTTTTTCAATATAACATTAACAAACCCATGTTCCAAAATTAATGCATGGATTTAAATGTAACACCAACAAAAATTAGCACGACCATTTTTAACTTGTCAAAATTATTCTTAAATTATATCGGAAAAGTGAGTGAGAAAGAAAGAAAGTCTTAAAAGAAGAAATTGAACTGCATTATTAAACTGGAGTAATTAGTATGTGTGGTTCTACGCAGGAACAAAGGAGTCTAGAAACAGGCCCATGAATACATGGAAATTGAATATTGGACAAGCAAGTGTTTCAAATCATTGAGAAAGATGGGTTTTTAAAATACTAATTTGTTTGGAGAGAGAGAGAATGAGAATGCAGAAGCAGTGGTGGGTGCAAAGGGAGAGGTCGGGATAGAGTCCCCCCAGATTCCTAACTGAGTCTGATGCGGGCCTTGATCCCACGACCCTGAGATCATGACATGAGCCAAAATCAAGAGTCAGGCATTTAACAGACTGAGCCACCCAGGTGCCCCGAGAAAGATGTATTTTCTTTTAATTTATCATATAGTATTTGATTTGTCAACAAAAATGTTTCTCTTCATTCCTGAAATATTCTATATATTTTTCAAAAATTTAATTTTTGCCCTTGACATTTAGTTCTTCCATTCATTTGAACTGGACAGTTGAGAGCAATTGTAAGGTAAGGATAGAATTTCATGTTTTTTTCTGTATGGAAAACCAGTTGTCCTAGCATCATGCATTGAATGGCTCATCATTTTCTTGGTAATCTTCTATATCTCTTCTGGAATATACCATTTTCCAAATGGGTGAAGGTCAGCTTGGGTCTCTCTATTCCATTTCCCTGTTCTATTCATACACCTCCACTCTTAATTGCTTTTAATAAGCATTTGTATCTCATAGGGTTCTTCTACATTATTCTTTTTCTTCAGGGATATATTTCCTGTTTTGGGTCTTTGCTCATGGGTAAAATTTTATTTATTTATTTATTTATTTATTTATTTATTTATTTATTTACTTGAGAGAGAGAGCACAAGCAGGGGGAGCAGCAGAAGGAGAGGGAGAAGCAGGCTCCCCGCTGAGCAGGGAGCCCAGTGAGAGGATTGATCTCAGGACGCTGGGATCATGACCTGATTGAAGTCCATTTTGGGAATTCACAGTAGAAAGGAAGGAGCTTGCCTTACTGCCCTCTAAGTCCACAAAATCAATCAAAGCTATGTTGTTGAGAGAAATCTCCCAGATGGGCACAAGAGATCATGATCATCATAGTGCAATTTGTCATCATGAAAAAGTGGAGACAACTTCTCTTCAGTAAAAAATGAATAAATGGGGGGCACCTGGGTGGCTCAGTGGGTTAAGCCTCTGCCTTCGGCTCAGGTCATGATCTCAGGGTCCTGGGATCGAGCCCCGAATCGGGCTCTCTGCTCAGTGGGGAGCCTGTTTCCTCCTCTCTCTCTCTGCCTGCCTCTCTGCCTACTTGTGATCTCTGTCTGTCAAATAAATAAATAAAATCTTTTAAAAACTGAATAAGTGGTTAAATAAAATGAGGTTTATTCACTAATGGAATAAGATAAAAAAATAGAAGAACTAGAGATCTATGTAGCAAAATGAACAAATCTTAAAAACACAATTTGGGGTCAAAAAAATGCAAAATGGTGACACGCATTATGAAGTCACTTTTGCAAAACATACCAAGCAAAAGTATAGATTGTTTGTGGCTGTTTATCCATATGTCACAAACATATAAACTCGCACATGGCAATAGCACTCACTAACTTTGAGATAATTATTATTTTTGGAGACAAAGGAAGAGGAAAATAATGATCAAGCTTTAGTTTTATCTGTGACATAAAAAGAGAAGGGAGGAAGGAAAGGGAACTGATGTAGATGTACATTATATAAGTATCTGTTTGATATTAGTCCTGTTACATTAGTGTGCTTTGCAAATACATGAAATATTCATAAATAATAGTGGAAAAATATAAACCAGTTGTATATTTCTTTCATCTTGAGGTGGGGAAGATATTTCTAAGTGTGAACACCAAAGGTAAAAATTGGTAAGATGAATAGATGGACTGGATAAAGATGTTACCCTTCTATGTACAATAAATACCATAAATTAGAAAGCAGAAGATGAGTTGAGAAAAATATTTACAATATACATGACAAATTAATATATGAGTTAAATATATTTACCATAGAAAGTGATTCTGTATATCATTAAGAACATTATAAACACCTCAGTGTAAAAGTGAGGTTGATAAATACAGGATAAATATTATTAGAAAGTGAAATTAAAATTATGGGTTTTTTTTTTTATTAGTTTTTAGCCAAAGAACTATGAAAAGCTTTTCCTCTTTTTTCTTTTTCTCTCTCTTTTTTTAAATTTTATTTTATTCTTCCAGCGTTCTAAGATTCATTATTTGTGCATCACACCCAGTGCTCCACGCAATAGGTGCCTTACTTGATACCCACCACCAGACTCACCCATCCCCCCACAACCCTCCCTTCCAAAACCCTCAGTTTAAATTTTAAATTTTAACTGTGAGTTGAGCAGGTTGACAAAGATTTCTTTAAAATTTGATAAAAGCCACTGACGAAAGGCCAGACAAATGGGCTTCCTTCATCGCTGTGAGAATGTAAATGAGCATTACCTTCGTAGAGATCAATACAGCATCAGAGATGAAGACCCTGACATCTATGTATCTTCCTTGATTTAGTAGTCCCACTTAGAGAAAAACAGCTTTAAAAATATTGGACCAATGACTAAATATATCTTTTACAAAGATGTTTGTTACGGGTTTATTTGTAATGATCAAAGATTGAAAATAACTTATTTGACCAATAGTGGTTAAATAAATTAATGTTGAGTCTGCACAATGGCATGTAGTTACTAATATTGGCTCCAAAATTGCATTTACTTATATATAGTTTACCGTACTCTTTACGGAAATAACTATAATACTGTATACACAGTTTGGCCCTATTTTTTTTTAAGATTTAAATATTTATTTTGAAGAGAGAGCAAGAGGGAGAGAGAGCGTGAGAACATGCAAGCAGGGGGAGGAGCATAGGGAGAGAATCTTTCAGCAGACTCCCCACTGAGCACGGAGCCCCATGTGGAGTTCAATCTCACGTCCCAGCAAAATCATAACCTGAGCAGAAATCAAGAGTCAGATGCTTAACCAACCAAGCCACTCAGGTGCCCCAAGCCCCAGTTTTTAAAAAGTGTAGATACATCTATGAAAAACTCTATAAAAACTCTGGAAATTCACCACGAAAGCGTTCGTAGTGATTCTCCGTATGTGGTGGGATTACAGGTGATTTTTATTTTGTTCTTTGCATGGATCTGAATTTTTCTGACTTTCAACAGGTATGTATTACCTGCTTATGAAAAATTAGGTTAAAAAGTAAAGGACAACTTTTAAAAAATAAATTAACTTAGCATGAAGAGTATAATAACATTTTTCAGATAAAGTACAGGGAAATATATACTCATATACCGAGGTATGAAATGCCTGAAGGCCAATTTGGCAAAACAGATCAGAAGACTTCAAAGTGTTACGATCTAGCACCTAGCAATCTCACTTCCAGAACTTTTAACCTCAACCAAGATTAACGGGGGACATGAACAAGGATAAGTATGTGAGCAAAGGGCACCCTTGCCGCATTCTTTCTGATAGTAAAAGATGGAAACAGCTTGGGTGTGTACAAAAGCAATGGGTAAAATAAGTACGGTACAACTTACTGATAAGATGCCTTGCAGCCTTGTAATGTATACTACAGGCAGAATGGGTAATGCCAGGAACAGATGGACATGATACACTCTTTCAAAAGCAGGTCACCACCAAACAGGATGTAGATAATGATCCCAGCTCTGCTTTTTTTTTTTTTTTTCAAATGGCAATGGAAAATTATGTACCAGAATGTTCACAGTGGTTATCTCTCTGGATGACAGTGTTATAAGTAATTTCTGTCTTCCTCTCTACTTTCTACTTTCTACTGGATTTCCTATAACAGAAGCAGATTCCTTGTGTAAAGAGAAAAGCATATTTAATGTGATTCATAAGAGGAGGGCGAGTGCTCCAAGCTTGGATGGAGCACAGAAAGGACAGAATTCCATCACGTCATTCATGCTTTCTGATGCTGCTCAAGGGCACATGTTCCCATGTATTTTATTTTTTTGTAGATAATTGCCTAGTTTCTTTTTATTTTTAACTTCACATTTTAAAATAATATTTAACGGTATTATGTATTTGAGCATGTTGCTTATGTTTAATCCAAATCGCACTGAGGTATGTAAAGCAAAAATGTAAAGTCTGGGGCACCTGGGTGGTGCAGAGTCTGTTAAGCCCGGGACTCTTGGTTTTGGGTCCTGAGATCGAGCCTCCTCTGAGCACTGCATTGGGCTCCATACTTAGGGGAGACTGCTTGAGATTCTCTCTCCCTCTGCTCCTCCCACTTGTTCTCTCTCTCTTTCCTCTCTTTAGAATAGATAAATAAACCTTAAAAAAAGAAAAAAAAAAAAAGTAAAGTCCTCCAATCCTTTGGTTTGTGAATTTCATTCCCAAGAAGTGGCTCTGTTAGCAGTTTCATTTATATGAAGGGCTTCCAGACATTTTCTTTTCATTTGCAGATATATTTATACACGGCCTGCCTCTGCACCCCTCCCCTGCTCCCACCAACAAAGATCAACACAACAGAGATCATATTATACAAAGCTCCTGCAATTTGCTCTTCCACTTCACAAGCATGTATTCTGGGCCTTTTCCTTTGTCAGAAACCTTTTTTTTTTTTTTTTAATTTTATTTATTTATTTGACAGCGGTCACAAGTAGGCAGAGAGGCAGGCAGAGAGAGAGGAAGGGAAGCAGATTCCCCGCTGAGCAGAGAGCCCAATGCAGGGCTCAATCCCAGGACCCTGGGACCATGACCTGAGCTGAAGGCAGAGGCCTTAACCCACTGAGCCACTCAGATGCCCCGGCCAGAAGCCTTTTTTATTTTCCCTTATGTAATTGGAGTCACACTCAGTTGCTACTATTTCTCTCTCTTTTTTTTAAAGTATTAATTTTTTTAATAATCTTTACACCGAATGTAGGACTCGAACTCATGACTCTGGAATCAAGAGTCACATGCTCAGGGCACCTGGGTGGCTCAGTGGGTTAAAGCCTCTGTCTTCAGCTCAGGTCATGATCTCAGGGTCTTAGGATCGAGCCCCGCCTCAGGCTCTCTACTCAGCAGGGAGCCTGCTTTCTCTTCTCTCTCTCTCTCTCTGCCTGCCTCTGTGCCTACTTGTGATCTCGGTCTGTCAAATAAATAAGTAATCTTAAAAAAAAAAAAAAAGAGTCACATGCTCTATGGACTGAGCCAGCCAGGTGCCCCTCTGCCACTATTTCTTTTATCTCACATGCCATCCTCTTTCTTGGATATTTCCCCCCATTTCTTCTAGAGTCATTTGTTTCATGCCTAATAGCATCATTAATTTTCCCCTGTGGGTGTGTGTGCCTCGTGCATGTACGAGAGGAGATTTCATGCTCTAAAGGCTTAACTTAAGATGCCAGAACAGGGATAAGTCTTTTCCACCATGCTAAGAACTCAACACACCATGGAATATGCAACTCAACACCCTTCCATGGCCTCCAGATGCTCTTTTTTTAAAATCGGCTTTAATGAGGTATAAATGACATTTCACAAAATCTGCCCATTTTAAGTGTACAATTATGTGGTTTACAAATATATGCCTTTGGGTAAAGACCACAGTCAAAATGTGGGCTATTTCCATCACCCCCAAAAGTTTCCCCAAGGCCCTTTTTGTTCAATCCCTTGACACCATCCCCTTGTCCCTGAGAACCACCGATCAGCTTTCGGTTACTGTAGTTTTGCCTCATACAGAGTTTCATATACATGGAAACATACAGCATGTTTTTGTGTGTGTTCGGCTTCTTTGTCGTAGCACAATGCTCTTGAGATTCAAACAGGTTCTTATAGGTATCAGTTGTCTGTTACAACCTTAAATGTTTTAAATCTGGGACGCCTGGGTGGCTCAGTTGGTTGGATGACTGCCTTCGGCTCAGGTCATGATTCCGGAGTCCCGGAATCGAGTCCCGCGTCGGGCTCCCAGCTCCACGGGGAGTCTGCTTCTCCCTCTGACCTTCTCCTTGCTCATGCTCTCTCTCACTACCTCTCTTTCAAGTAAATAAATAAAATCTTAAAAAAAAATGTTTTAAATCCATTCATCAGCTAATGCACGCTTCAGTTCTTTTCAGTTGGGAGCTAATAAGAGTAAAGCTCCTAAGGACAGATGCATACAAGTCTCTGAGGTCATAGGGTTGCATTTCTCTTTGAATAGTAACTAGAAATGAAATCTCTGGGCCACAAGATAAGAAGTTCCCAGACTGTTCTCTGAAGTTTCCGTTCCATTTCACCTTACCATCAACATTGTAAGAAAGTGGCAGTTTCTCCACAGCCTTGCTACACTTGATGTGATCAGTCTTTTGATATTAGCCATTCTCGCAGGTGTGTAGGGATTTCCCACTGTGATTTTTTTTTGTGACTTTTTTTTTTTGAAGATTTTAGTTATTTATTTGACAGAGAGAGATCACAGTGGACAGAGGCAGGCAGAGAGAGAGAGAGGGAAGCAGGCTCCCTGCTGAGCAGAGAGCCCGATGCAGAACTCAATCCCAGGATCCTGAGATCATGACCTGAGCCGAAGGCAGCGGCTGAACCCACTGAGCCACCCAGGCATCCCCCCACTGTGATTTTTAAATGCCATTCTCGTAGAAGTCGATACTATTAAGCACCTTTTCATGTGCTTGCTTGCCATTCATCTATCTTCTCTGTTCTAGTATTTGTTCAATTGAATTTTTGTCTTCTTTTATGAAGTTATAAAATTTATTTACATATTCTTTTTTTTTAAAGATTTTATTTATTTATTTGAGAGAGAGAGACAGTGAGAGAGAGCATGAGTGAGGAGAAGGTCAGAGAGAGAAGCAGACTCCCCGCGGAGCTGGGAGCCCGACGCGGGACTCGATCCCGGGACTCCAGGTTCATGACCTGAGCTGAAGGCAGTCGTCCAACCAACTGAGCCACCCAGGCGTCCCTATTTACATATTCTTATATCAGATATATATTTTTCAAATATTTTCCCAGTCTGTGGTTTACATATTCATTTCCATAATAGTCCTCTCTCCCTCTCTCTCTCTCTCTCTATATATATATATATGTACATACATATATATATATGTATACATATGTATGTTTCTTTTTTTTAGAGAGTGTGTGCACAAGTGGGGCTGGGGGGACACAGGGAGAAGGAGAGAGAGAATCTTAAGCAGGTTCCATACTCAGCACAGAGCCCAACATGGGGCTCTATCTCACAACCATGAGATCATGACCTGAGCTGAAATCAAGAGTTGGATGCTAAACTGACTGAGTCACCCAGGTGCCCCAATAATAGTATCTTTTAAAATGTAGAAGCTTTTACCTTTGAAAAAGTCCATCAATTTTTCTTTTATGGTTTATGGGGTTTTTTGTGTATTTTTAAAAAATTTTTATTTATTGGTGCCTGGGTGGCTCAGTGGGTTAAAGCCTCTGCTTCCAGCTCAGGTCATGATCTCAGGGTCCTGGGATCGAGCCCCACATCGGGCTCTCTGCTCGGCAGGGAGCCTGCTTCCTCCCTCTCTCTCTGCCTGCCTCTCTGCCTACTTGTGATCTCTCTGTCTGTGTCAAATAAATAAATAAAATTTTTACCAAAAAAATTTTATTTATTTATTTGTCAGGGAGTGAGATAGAGAGCACAAGCAGGGGTAGCAGCAGGCAGAGAGAGAGAAGTAGACCCCTGCTGAGCAAGAAGCCCAATGAAAGACTCAATCCCAGGACCCTGAGATCATGACCTGAGCTGAAGGCAGATGCTTAACTGACTGAGCCACCCAGGCATCCCTATAGTGTACGGTTTTATATTCCTAAAGATTTTTTTTTAAATTTTTTATTTATTTGACAGAGAGAGAGAGAGAGAGATCACAAGTAGGCAGAGAGGCAGGCAGAGAGAGGAGGAAGCAGGCTCACTGCTGAGCAGAGAGCCCGATGCGGGGCTCGATCCCAGGACCCTGAGACCACGACCTGAGCCGAAGGCAGAGGCTTAACCCACTGAGCCACCCAGGTGCCCCCCTAAAGATTTTTTTAACCAAGCCAAAATCACAAAGATTTTCTGCTATGATCTTTTTCTAGAAATATAACATATCCATTTTTAGCAACTTTTATGATTTTTTTTTTCTTTTTGACTGGGTTTCAGCAATTTGATTATGATATAACTTGATGTTGTTTTCTCTATACACGAGGCTGATTGACTTTCTTGAATCTTTGGGTTTATGGTTTTCACACACTTGGAATTTCCATCTTTCATATCTACAAAGATTTCTTTTTCTCTTCCAGCCCCTCTCTGATAATCCAGTTACATTTTTTGAACACTTAATACTGTCTCATTGCTCACTAGAGCCCAATTCCCTTTTGCCAGTTTTGTATCTCTCTGTGCTTCACTGTGGATAGTTTCTATTGCTGTGCCCACAAGCTCACTGGTCTTTCCTCTACAGGGTGTAATGTGTTATTATTATCTTCTAGAGGTGTTTTTTTGTCTGTTTTACAGATCACATTTTTCATCTCTAGACGGTTGATTCGCGTCCTTTTTATCTTTTCTTCTCTTCCTATTCTATTTCATGATTTTGTTTTTTTTAAAGATTTTATTTATTTATTTGACACACACACACAGAGATCACAAGTAGGTAGAGAGGCAGGTGGGGAGGGGAGCAGGCTCCCCACTGAGCAGGGAGCCCAATGCAGGGCTCGATCCCAGAACCCTGAGATCATGACCTGAGCTGAAGTCAGAGGCTTAACCCACTGAGCCATCCAGGAGCCCCATATATCATGATTTTCAATTATACACTCCAGTCTATTTATGTAATTTGTAATGGCTGTATTAATGTTCTTGTCAACTGATTATATAGACATAATTTCTGGTTCTGTTCCTGTTGATTTGTGTTTCTCCTGGTTACAAGCTATGTTTTCCTATTTCTTTGCAGGCTTAGTAATTTTTTCTTTTTTTAAATTGTATAATTAAAATACAGTGTTATATTAGTTTCAAGTGTACAACATAATGATTCAACAATTCTATACATTACCCAGTGCTCATCAAGATAAGTGTGCTCTTAATCCCCATTACCTATTTCACCCATCCCTCACCCACCTCCCCTCTGGTAACCACCAGTTTGTTCTTTGTATTTAAGAGTCTGTTTTTTTCCCTTGGTTCATTTGTTTTGTTTCTTAAATTCCACATATGAGTGAAATCAAATGGTATTTATCTTTTCCTGACTGACTTACTTCACATAGCATTATACCATCTAGATCCCTCTATGTTGTTGCAGATGGTGTGCCTACTAATTTTTATTGGGTTCCAGATACTGATTTTTATAGTGAAGTTGAATATTGTTGTTCCTTTAAAGAGTGCTTTTCTTCATTATGGCACACTATTAAGTCTCTTACGGATCAAACTGATCATTTCAAGGCTTGCTTTTTTGATTCTTAGAAATCATATCAATGTACATCAGTCTGTTTTGGACTCCTCTGCTAGCATTAAAGATAGAAATAAAATCATCATTTTGAACCAAAAAAAAAAAAAAAAGAGTCATCACCAAACCGAGGTCAATTGGATTTTCTTCTACATTATTTTCTAGGAGTTTATAATTTCATGTTTTATGCTTAGGTCATGATCTATTTTTAGCTAATTATAGTGAAAGGTATAGGTCTATGTATAATTTTTTTTTTTTTTTTTTTTTTTTTTTTTGTTTTGTGGTTTTTCATTTTTTTCAGCATTGTTTGTTAAAGAGAATATAGTTTCTTCACTGAATTGCCTGGCCTCCTTTGTCAATGACTAGTTAGCTCTATTTGTGGCCGTCTGTTTCTTGGTCCCCTGTTCTGTTAATTGGGATTGCTTTAAATCTGTAAATCATGTTGGAAAGAACTGAGATGATAATAATATTAGTCTTCCTGTCATTGTAAATGAAACATATCTTTATTTATTTATTTATTATTTATTTAGATTTTTTTTATTTCTTTCATCAGAATTTTGTAGCTTTCTTCATATACATCTTGTTCATATTTTGCTCAGTTTATACTTTAGTTTTTCATTTGTTCGAGGTAAATGGTACTGTGTTTTTAACTTCAAATTTCAATGCTTTATTGCTGTTATATAAGATAGCAAATGACAGGGCACCTGGGTAGCTCAGTGGGTTAAAGTCTCTGCCTTTAGGCTCAGGTCATGATCCCAGGGTCCTGGGATCAAGCCCCACATCAGGCTCTCTGCTTAGCGGGGAGCTGCTTCCCCTCTCTCTCTGCCTGCCTCTCTGCCTACTTGTGATCTCTGTCTGTCAAATAAATAAATAAATCTTTAAAAAAAAAGCAAATTACTTTTGTTTATTAATCTTTATTCTGCAACCTTCAGTTGTCTTTCTTCCTTCTCAACCTGTTAGCCTTTTATTTTCTTTTCTTGTCTTATTGCATTAGCTTAGACTTACAGTATGGTGTTGAATGGGAATGGTGGCAGTGAACATTCTTGACTGTTTGCTGTTTTCTAGGATGCTGCTTGACATTATAATCTAGATCATTAACTTGGAACTCCCACTGTATCCATCTTAATATTTTTCAATCACATTTTTAGTTCATAAGAACTCCTTTTTTCTGATTTTTCATTTTCACATCAACATATTCCTTTTAAATTTATACTATATCATGTATAATCTCTCTGAGGACACTAATTATAGGTTTTCTTAAAAGTTATTTTCTGCACTCTATCTCTGCTTTCTTCTGAATTATTCCATTTGTTTATTGTTAATCATCTCTTCAATATTGCTCAATTTCTTCTGATTCTTTTGACACTTGGTTGACTGTTTATATTTATGCATAAAGGACATTGTTCTGTATTGATAGTTGATATAGATTTCCTCTGAAGCTATGTGAGACTGTTTCTCCATTGACCGCTTCCCTGAATAGAATGACAGACTATGCATTTTGATTAAGTCATGTGGGGTCTTCTGAAGGTGCAAGAAATAAGTAAGAAGGTAATAAGACTGGCTTCCTTAAAAAGTGATACAAGGTTTGTAAAGCTAATTGTACTGCCTGGGACCAATAATCATATTAGTTGCTATTATTGGCCATGGTGGTAGTGATGGTGGTTGTATCTAGATTTGTGAACTTCATACCTACTAGAACATCTCAATCTTTTCCAGGCAAAAATTACTATTTTTATGTAGCCCAATCTACATGCCAACCTCGTATATATACTATCTTTATTCTTTACAGTAATTATTCAAGGTAAACTTACTATTTCCATTATGCAGATGAGCAAACAGGTTTGGAGTAAATAAATCACATTACCTTTCAAACAGCTATTAAGCAGCAAAGCCAGAATTCCACACATTTCTGTGAGTTTCCAAAGTCAGGAAGTGCTCTCCCCACCACACCCACTGTGTTGTCCCTCACACACTATTACTGAATCTGGCCTTTCTGCTATGATGCCTCACTGGTTGATTTTTTTGAGCCTTAATTGCATGCTTTTTTCCTCTTATTTTAATTCAACTTGTTAGTTTCAGGCTTTCATTCCTGAGGGATTTTTTTTTTTTAAATCTGGCTCTGTTAGTTTTCCCCCTCATTTTATATGTTCTGATAATCTAATGAACAAAATTTTTGAGTCTGCATACAAATTGCTGAGAAAATATTGACTAAGAAAGGCTGAAGTTAGAACCCTGAAGCATGCCACTATAGTCCTTCCTCGATGTGAGATTAATCTATTATTTAGCACTACTCAGTAAGGTAGCTTACTTAGACAAATTTGCCTGGCCCTGGAATAACAAAACTTGCCCAGAATGAGACTTACAACAGGAATTATAAATAAATGAATAACTTGAAAAATCTCATCACAAGTGTCTTATTTTTATTACTTCCCATGTTTTGGAACAGAGTGGGATCAGTCAGACTTCAAAGCCAGGTAGAATTGGTTTTTAAATATGTGGTTCCCATGGGGCACCTGGGTGGCTCAGAGGGTTAAGCCTCTACCTTCAGCTCAGGACATGATCTCAGGGTCCTGGGATTGAGCCCTGCATCAGGCTCTCTGCTCAGCGGGGAGCCTGCTTCCTCCTCTCTCTGCCTGCCTTTCTGCCTACTTGTGATCTCTGACAAATAAGTAAATAAAATCTTTAAATATGTGGTTCCCTGTATGGTCTTGGGCAAGTCCTTAAACCTCACTGGACCTCAGTTGCTCTGTATGTAAAATGGGAGGAAATATGTCTGCTGTCAGGCGTAGACATACTACATATAAAGCACATGGCACAGCCTCCAACCTTGAGAAAGAAGGAGTACTAGGCACTGTGCTAGTACATATGTTCATGTAATAGGCAGATCCTACAATGAAGAATTTTATATATTAATTTAAAATCTCTGTGTCTCTGGACATCTGTGTCTCTAAATCCATTCAATAATCACAATTAACCCCAAAACATCAGGGGTCTGAGACTTTTTTCTTCGTTTCTTTTTCTGTCTTTAATCTTTTCCAGCTTCATCTTTGAAAGCATAAAATAAAGCCAATTTTTTCCAGTTCAAGTGTGTGCTCCCTACCCCCTGAAACCTGATTGATAAAGGTGCTTCTCTGCACAACCTTCCCTTCTGTTTACACATTCCATCTCTGGGTTGTGTTTAATAAATGTTGGAGAGGTGGCTCAAAAAGACTGAATGATGGATAGTGTCTTTTTTTTTTTTTTTTTTTTTAGAGAAAGTGTGTGTGTATGTGCATGCACAAGTGGGAATGGGGTGGGGAGGTTGGGAAAGGCAGAGGGAGAGGGAGAGAATCTTATGCAGACTCCACACTGAGCACAGAGCCCAACGCAGGGCTAGATCATACAACCCTGAGATCATGACCTGAGCCCAATCAAGGAGTCGAACGCTTAACCAACTGAGCCACCCAGAAGGCCCCTGATAGTGTCTTTTTAAAGAAGTCCAAGTTAAAGGGGTGCCTGGGTGGCTCAGTGGGTTAAAGCCTCTGCCTTCGGCTCAGGTTATGATCCCAGGGTCCTGGGATGGAGCCCCGCATCAGGCTCTCTGCTCAGCGGGGAGCCTGCTTCCTCCTCTCTCTCTGCCTGCTTCTCTGCCTACTTGTGATCTCTGTCTGTCAAATAAATAAATAAAATCTAAAAAAAAAAAAGAATAATAATAAGAAGAAGTCCAAGTAATGAATAGACAGACATGGGAAAATACCTGTGAACTCAGTAAGAGAGAACAAATCTTTGAAGACAGAGATGAGACTCAAATCCTTGTTCTGCACCTCAATTTCTTTACCCCCCTGCCTTCAGTGTCCTGTCTGAGGACAAGGAGGATGATAGTGATTCCGTTTAGCTCACAGGGTCATTTTGAGGTTTCTAAGGTACAGAGTGTGAAAATGCTTTACAAACTGGCAAGTACCATAGGGAGGTTAGCTGTTATTACAGAAAAGGAATTATTTCCCCATGTCAAAAACTTGCAAAAATATGTTAATACATGAAGAATATCTGTAGGGAAGATAGAAAAAATTCATTTCATTTAAAAACAAGATCACCAGCAGGAAAACTACAAGCATTATTTATGAGGGGTTCATATGAAGAAATATCCAAGCAGGCCATCTTTTTAATCTTTTTTACAAGTAATACTACAAAAGTGTAGCCAAATAAAGAAAGGGTCTTTGTGAAGTGAGGTTGGTGAACCTGTCTGCATCAGTATCACTGGGGATACTTGTTAAAAATGGAGACCTCCGGGCCGTCTGGGTAGCTCAGTGGCTTAAAGCCTCTGCCTTCGGCTCAGGTCATGATCCCTGGGTCCTGGGATGGAGCCCCGAATCGGGCTCTCTGCTCAGTGGGGAGCCTGCTTCCTCCTCTCTCTCTGCCTACTTCTCTGCCTACTTGTGATCTCTTTCAAATAAATAAATAAAATCTTAAAAAAAAAATGGAGACCCTGGCGCCCCACCCTGACCCAAATATCAGAACTGCTAGCTAGGGCTAGGCCTCAGGAATTTGCAAACTCCCAGTTGGTTGTACTGCAAACCAAGGTTGAGAACAGTTGTGCTAAGGAAGCATGATTGACTCCATCAGGCAGTAGTGAACTCATGATTTGATCTTTTGTTCAATTTTTTTAAAGAAAACAATGCCAACAAATTTAGAAATTAAAAAGTAGATTAAGACCCATAGTCCCATCAATACAAAGGGCAACAGTAGTTGTATTTATGTTTTGGGATAACAGAGACATGTTTTAATTATCATTACTGTGGGTTTTTTAAAAATATAAATTTGCGTGCTGTCTCCAAATAAGGGAATTTTATTCACAGGCTAGGAATTATAACAAGAACTTAGATATCAACACAGTGCCATTTTTCCTCATAAATGCCTACCAAATTTCAAGCTTCTCTATGTCAGCAGAATCAAATGTGGGTGACTCAGTCAACATGTGTCTATGTTTTACTTAACACAGATTCACAAGAATGCCGTCTTCCTTCCTGAAGCTTGCTCAGCACCCTCAAACATTTTACCACTCAAAAATCTTTTCTATTAACCCTACCACAGCGGGGAGTAAATTTCCACTGTGGAAATATTTTTACTCTACAAAGTTGAAATAGCCACGTGTGTGTCTCCTCAATGTGCCTGAATTGACCAAGAGCACAACTACGTTGCAAGTTGAATCACTTCTAGCTTGCCCCCTAGCAAGGGTTCGTCCGTGCTGGTGCTCAGCCAGGAGTTACAGCTCTGTATCTGGTCCTATACCAGTACGGGATAAATATGCTACTAGTACTTAAAGGTATCACCCAAGGTGGTAACTGCGGTTTCTTGAATAATTCCATCATACCCTCTACAATCCAGCCAGTGGAAAATACTCTTTCCTGAGCAAGGTTTCTATCTCTATGTCTCTGGAAAAGCACTATTTCTTTATATCCAAATACAACCCAACCCTGGTAGAACTCTACATGGCATTTTTTTTTTTTCTTTCTGATCCTTTAATTTCTCGACTCCCTACTAACAAATGTGGAAGGAATGTTGGAATTAGAGCATCAGTATTTAGTAATATTTAATAGCCCTTAATGAAAACATTAGTTGAAGTGTTGATGAGGACCTTGGCAATGGAGAGATCAGACCAACATCACTTGAACCCAGATCTATGTTAGCATCATTAAAGTGGCATAGCCAGACAGTGTAAGCCTCCTGATAGTATGTGATGTGGAGCACATAGTCCTTCCATAAGGCATCCCTACGAGGAAAAGATGAACCTGGATCTAATGGAATCCACTGAGTTAACTCTATGTACAAGGAATAGGGAGATAGAGAAACAAGTCATTATAAGAGAACAAAACCCAAAATCCAGAATATTCTATAGGACCACCAACCTGGTTTTTACAAATGATGGCATGAAACTAACCAAAGTGGTGGGTGTGGGCTACTCTAGTAGAGGGAGAGACAGAACAATCATATGTGATGTATGAAGTTTGTTTGAATCCCAAATAGGACAAACAAACAGCAAGAAGTCATTTTTGAGACAGTTGGGGAAATGTGAATACACATAGGCTGTTAGATAATACCATGGAATTATTGCCAGCTTCGTTAGGTGTGATAATGACATTGTGGTTATGTGAGAAATGTCTCCACGTTTTAGTGATGTATGCAAAGTATGTGAAAGTGACATGGCATGTTTCAAGCCATTTGTTTCATTTCATTTCAGAAAGTTTCAATCCTTTATTTATAAAATGATTTGTCTTAATGTCAAGAAAGTAATGTACAATTATGGAATTGGCTGATGAGTATGTGGGTGTTCATTATACTCCATATTTTTTATACTTTGAGAATTTTCATTAAAAATCACTTTAATCTTGGGGCGCCTAGGTGGCTCGGTGGGTTAAGCCTCTGCCTTCGGCTCAGGTCATGATCTCAGGGTCCTGGGATCTAGCCCCGCATCGGGCTCTCTGCTCAGCGGGGAGCCTGCTTCCTCCCTCTCTCTCTGCCTGCCTCTCTGCCTGCTTCTGATCTCTGTTTGTCAAAATAATAAATAAAATAAAGTCTTTTAAAAAATCATTTTAATCTCAAAAATTATTTGAATTGTCCTTTAAGATCTAGCTTGTGTTTCCTTCCACGTGGAAGTGATTTCTTCTTGCTTGAGCTCAAAAAACATCTTTTCAGTATGTAATTCTGTCTACCCTGGATTGTTGTAACTTGGGTATATGTCTCACCTCTATCCTGCCACAAGGATGGACTCTGTCGTTGTTTCTTCTCTCCGTCTTTGCCTGACACAGTACATGGTTGACAGCAACTGAATGAACACAAGAATATAGAGCTCTAAGAGCCAGCACTACTGCTATTTCATGTTCACATGTGGAGGGAAATATGAGGCAGCCTCATTCAAGCTGAGTTATCTTGAAGTTGAGACTCGGAAAATGGGTTTCAATTCAAGTTCTTTGGCTCCTTTACTGATTCAGAGTCATAGGGCCATTACTATACTTTTCTCAACTAGGAAATGGATGAAGCACTAATGACTTCATGGGGGCAGGACTTGAAATTCCTAGATGTTGGAAAAGACATAAAGGAAGAGAGAACTCACTGAAGGGAAGCCAGTATCTCATCCTGGCGGCGAGCACCTGGGCTGAGCCCTGGCTTTGCAGATAGGCTCACCTGTTCCCCCTCGATGCTGCCCACCCATGCCTGACAGGTTAAGTCAGAAAGGTAAAGTTTTTAGCAAATAACAAGGCAAGGTTTCCAGACTGCAGACTTAGGAGCCAGTCAGAACTGCATGTAAGGCCCACCCCACGGCTTACTAGCTGCTTGACCTGGACAGACGCTTTCATGTCCCAAGTTCATCTCTCTGTAGAAGGAAAGTAGCCATGCCTATCTCACACCGTTACTGAAGAGATTATTACTGATAAATTGTATATGCGGAAAAACAGTAAATCATTTATCAGATACTGACTTCAGACCAGACACTTTCTGAGATGACCTAATAGCCCGTAATAACTAATTTAATCCTTGCAACACTCTGTTGTGAGTAGTTATTTTCACAAAACTAAGAGACAGAAAAGTTGAGCAACTTGCCCAAGGATATACAAGTAGGAGATAGCAAAACCAGGATTCAGAGCTCAATATTCTTGTCCCCTGTGCTGTGTGGTCTCCCTCAAACATGACTGCAAATGTAGCATGTCTGGCTTAGTGTCTGGCACCCGGGAAGTACTTAAGACGTTATAGTACTTGCTATTTAAAAACATAAACCAGAGTTAACCTGACAACTTCATGCATGAGACTTTTTTTTTTCCAACCAAATCATCCCCCTGCCTCTAAAATAACATGTCTGGGCTTCTGGAGCAACAAGTGTAGGTGGAGGGACTCAGAGCCATCAACACTCTTCTGGACCACACAACAGCCACCATCTACCTTGGCTTTGTGCCCCTGCACACCACCACCAACAAATACCCTGGCTTCCAACACCAGGCCCTCAGAAACTCCTCCTAAAAAGAGGTGGTAATCCCAGTGGATCCCAGGGCCATCTTTGGGCATCATAAGACTCTGGAGAGCGAAAGTGTCACCCAAGTTGCTCTGGGCGTCTTCTAGTTAATATTTATTTAGCACTCTCTATCCTCTGTACTTTTCCTGCTCTCATCTTGTTGGTTTGCATGACAACCATGAGAGTTATGTACAAGCTGTTAGTCTTGACCTTTAGAAAACCTACATATTTGTTTCACTATCCCAAAACATTTTCCATATGTTGCATTGGAACTTGAGCACGTCAGCTAGTGAAAGAACATTCTCAGCATCAGGGGGGCCGGTGACCGCCTGCTAAAAGCTCAGTCTTGGCAGGGCAACCATTTTTGCCTGGGTAGTAGTGTTTGCACAATTGGTTTAATACTTTGGTGCATTTTTCTCTAATTTAACACAAATAGTCATGGAAATTACGTCCATAATGATGGGTGAGCTCCTAATTTAAAAACATCTGTGAGAGGCTGAAAATAGATGGTGAAGATATGCCAAATAGACAAAACATAATTGAGAATTTCATAACATGGCTTAATTCTGCAGAAAACTGCTCTTTCCCCACAGAACAGCAAAGTCAATTGTTTGATTTTTTTCAGCATTCCCCGTTGAGTACGCTTTTTCAGGAAACCTTTATTTATGAAACAAGGAAAAGTTTCATACCTCCCCATTTTATAGATAAGGAGACTGAGACTCAGAGAGATAAAGGGGTTTCCCCAAGTTCACACGGCCATATGTAGGTAGTTTTGAGCCCAGGTTCCTTGAACCCCCAGCTACCTGCACTGCACCAGGGAGTCGGGAGAAATCTGCCTGAATGTGCCCAAACTCCAGAGGGGCACACAGCCCCCAGACCTCTCCACTCCAGTAGCAACCCCAGAGGTTTCTCCTCTGGATAGAGGGCTTCTGAGGCACCTGGCAGCCCCCAGGGAGAAGACAACAGGGTATCTGAACCTGAACCTGAACTGTGGGTCAAGGGTGAGGGAGCTTCAGGCAGGGCCACCTGTGCACCTGCTTTGAACAGTGAGTTCCAGACAGTACAGGCAGAGAACAGCCTCCAGCTCCTGGCCCTTCCACCTCAGTGTGACCTTAGCAAGCCACCTCACCACTCTTATCTTCAGCCATAAAATGAGGATATTTGTAACCAATCTATCGATGCTTTCATGAATATCAAATAAGTCATATACGCCAAGTGTTTTTCCACCTGTGGACTGCTGGGCAACTGTAAATACAGGGTTTCTAATTTCTCTATTTTTAGTTGCTCCCTCCACCACATCCCCTGTCAGGCTGAGGCTGTGGGCCTGTCAGGCTTTGAGCATCTCCCCTGGGGCAAACACTGACCTCCCTGCTCTGGTCAAATTCTGCACAGGGGGCTTGAATCCATTCCAAATAAACAAACAGAAGTTCCTTGCCTCACCTTCCCATCCTCTTGCTAGCCGTCCCCCACTACACACACATACACACACACTCGCATATGGGCACACTCGCGACATTGATACATGCACAGGTGCACATGTGTACACCCTCTCACCTTCTCTCCCTCTCTGTGTCTCTCTCTCACACCCACACAGACACACAGACTCACACATTTCTTCCACCCATCCTCTGTCCTTCACCACTGGAAAGGAGGCCAGTGTCTTCTCAGTGCAAGAAAACCACCTGGAGCCACCCAGGACATGCATGTGTTACACTTTGGTTTTGCACGGACTTCTGCATTTCCTGGCTCCGCCCAGCCTGAAACTGTTAAAATATCACAGCAGGGGGGCAGCCCCAGCCCCCAGACACAGCTCTAGTCGTCACATGGCCTCCTGAGTAGCTCTAGACTCCAGTCAGTCACTGGGGTAGAGGGACCCATAGAGAACCTATGTATGTATAGAAACCGTGGAAAGTCATCTGTATATACACCGCTAAGGAGGTGAAGGACAAAGAAGTATAAGTAGTGGGTGATTTGATTTCAGGAATTTTACTTTTTGTCAAGTTGTTTAAACACTCGGTTATGTTGTTTAAGTGGACAAAAACGTTTGTCAGGAAGTTTAAAATTGGTGGCAATATGGCTGACCAGATATGGCTGATCATTTGGGCTGTGGCAGAAGCAGAAGTCCAAGTTGGAAAAATTCTAGAAGCTGCTACCTGCTGACCCTTCATTGAGCCAGGAGGTCGGGAGAAGTCAGGAAAGGCGTGAGGCTCAGGCAGCCCTCGTGGCTACTCAGTGGCTGTTCTTAAGAACTGGGGCTGGTCCTGGCTCCAGGCCTTATGCCTCTCTGTTGCTGAACCAGGCACTGGTATTCTCTTTTTCCACTGGTACAAATAATATATGCTTCCTATTAAAAAATTCAAGGAACATATAAAATTATATGAAAGAAGGTAAAAGTTACATGAAGTCCTATCACTTGAAATAAACAACATTAACATTTTAGGAAATATCTTTTTGGGCCACAATATGCACGTGCGCGCGCGCACACACACACACACACACACACAGAGGATTTTTGTAATTTGCTTTTGTTTTGTTTTTTCATTTTCCACCTCCCTTGTCCGTCTCTACCTCCCCCACCAATAATGAAAGTAAACAACTTTGCGTTCGTCCTCCTAAACCTCTCTTCATGTAACATAAAGATGTATGCGTGTCTGCATAGAGGTTACTTTTCTCATTATTTGGTATTTCCAAATATGGAATAATTTTATGCACCTCTGTGCATCTTGCTTTTCTCATGTAACAGCATGTTCTAGAAAAGTCCTCTTAGCTTCACTTGTAAAGGTGTAATACATTCTTTCTAAGAGTTGTATAATATATTAGAGACTTTTAGAGTGCATATTTATTCAACAATTCCCCAAATGGTGAGCAGTTACAGAGTTTTTTTTGTTTTGCTTTTTGTAACTACCAGTATTGCTGCAATAAACATTTTTATATCGCATATATTCCTACATAGTGATGTTCGATTAGTCTCTGAGATTCCCAGAAGTGGGACTGTAAATTTAAAGATATATGTATTCTTTAATTTTAATAAAACTGGAAAAATTTCTACACAGTCAGTAATATTTCATATTTTATTTGTCTGATAAATATCTATTAAGTCCTTACTCCTTGCCAGGCAATTTGGATTCAAAAATGAGTTAAGATAAAGATCCCAGCCTTCACTGAGTGTTGATCCTAGAAATACAATGGGGAAGAAGAGATGAATGAAAGAACAGTAATTATATTAAATACTTTTCTACCACGAATGTATAAAAATGTAATTCTCCCTTGCTTTCCCATCAACAATTGGTATTATCATTCCTTTTATTTTTCCCCAATCTTATTGATGTAATGTGATTATTTTATCTTAATTTGCATTTAATTAAACATTTTTCACATGTTTGTTTATCTAGTGGGATTTGTGTTGGATGAACTGACATTCACAATCTTTATTCATTTTTTTATTGAGTGAGTCGTATGCTAGACCATATTCTTGTTTAATTACATGAGCTCTGTGTATATTATAAATACACATCTATCTGCAGGTTGCCTTGCAAGTCATTTTCCCAATCTATTGCTCAGGTACTGACTTCATATTGATTTCCTTAACTATAGAATACCTTTCACTTTTATAAATTTGTATTTTTGCTATCAATATGTCTTTTTGTCCTTTCAGCTTCTGACTATTCTATCATTGTTCATTGTTATTTCCAAACTCTGGGTCATATATATAGTCTCCTAAATTTTCTTTCAATTAAATTTTTTTAACTTTTTAATATTTTTTCAGTATATGTGGAATTTATTTTTTAATATGGTGTGAGGTAGGGGTTCGATTGCTTTTTCTTCTAGGTAGACAGCCACTTGTTAAATGTCACTTATTAAAATCAACCATCAGTTCTCCTTTGAAGTAAAATGTACCTTTTTCATATATGCAATTCCAAATGCACTATAATCTGTTTGCATGCTTATTATTCTGCTCTATTGATAATATGTCTATTCTTACTCCAATTTTATGCTGTTTTGATTACAGTCTACTTTATCATTATTTTAAAGCTAGATTAAAACTTCATTTGGTCAGAGAAAATTTCAGATAATTTTATCCAATTAAAAATTGTAATTGTTATTAAAACAATTTAATTTAGGGGCGCCTGGGTGGCTCAGTGAGTTAAAGCCTCTGCCTTCAGCTCAGGTCATGATCTCAGGGTCCTGGGATCGAGCCCCGCATCAGGCTATCTGCTCAGCGGGGAGCCTGCTTCCTCCTCACTCTCTGCCTGCCTCTCTGCCTACTTGTGATCTCTATCTGTCAAATAAATAAATAAATAAATAAATAAATCTTTTTTAAAAAGTTAATTTAATTTATATTAGGGACAAGAAAGAGGACATAAGAAAGAGAAGAGGTTGAAATAATTACAAGACAATACTACATAAAACTTTATGGGAACAAACTGGAAAATGGAGGAAATCAAAGATCTATAAATCATATAAATCATCAAAATGGTGCAAGGGAGAGGAAAAATGGGAACTGACAAATTCTTGTAGAAGAAATTGGAAATTTACTTAAAGACCTACTTTTTATAAAAGGACCCCTTGGAGTTCCAAATAGCCTTTAAAGAAGAGAGTCCCAAGGTTATTAAACAGTTCAAGACCATAGGAAAAAGGTGGACAGCTCCCTTGTATGTTATAAAGCCAGCATTATCTTGGTGTTAACTCCTCATACACAGAACCCGTTCAGGAATATTGATTCTCATTTGAAATAAAATATTGGCAAATAGGATCCAACCATGTATCAAAAAGACTAGTGAACTGTAACCAAACAGCTTTTATTTCAGAATGAAGAGAAGTTTCAGTAGCAGAAAATTTATCAACAGAATTCATCACATCAACAAATTAAATTATCATATTAAAAGATACTCAATAAGTACCTGATAAAATTTAATATCAATTCTTTTTTTTTCTCTTTAAAGATTTTATTTACTTATTTGAGAGAGAGACAGGGAGAGTACAGAAGAAGAGTGAGAGGGAGAAGCAGACCATCTGCTGAGCAGAGAGCCCGATGTGACATGAGCCTCAGTACCAATTCTTAATAAAAACCCATAATCCCTTATGCAAAATTCTGATACCAAAAAAAAATCTCTGAAAACTGAAATGTTGGCCCATAACTTTGGTACCAAATTTCATTTAAAAAATCCTGTTCTTTACAAATGTGAAGTATTGCAAGCCCTGTACCCAAGGCATACCTCAACTAAGTATTCATGGATAATTTATTGTGGCTCTCTGTCCTGTATTTAAGATTATTATAGTCTTCCTTTTCTTCAAAGAGATTTGAGGAAAAGTAATATGAGACATGTGCTTTCACCTCTCTGGAAGAAAAGCACCACTGCATTTCATTAAATCTAAGACACCACTGTTTGGAAGGCTAGCATTTATTTTATGTATGACTGACATAGGGAAAAAAGATGCTGCTAATTACTTTATGAACCATCACTAATTAGATGCTGCTAATTACTTTATGAACCATCACTAAAACACATCATGGTTTCAGAGATATTGAAATGTGAAAAAAAAAGGGGGTGCACCTTGGAATCAAAGAAATGCTGTGAACACATCCGAAAGCAGTCAGGAACTCTCCACCAACTGCACGGCCCTTCAGACAAGAGCAGGAACGCCAGGTCCTTTCCTCTAAATGTCTGCCTGTTGGGGATGGGCCAGGTGTGAGGTGGAGTGTAGTAGCCAGTGGTCAGCCAGGACTCCAGAGTTGGCTCTTCAAAGGTTAAGTGACCATGAACCAGCTACGGAACATGTCAAACCTCAGTCTGGGACTGTGATAGCGCCTATTTACGCTTACTTTAAAGTGAAAAGGATGACGGAGACAGGGTTTGTGAAGTTCCCAGTCAAGTGTAAGCCCCTCTTAAAGAACCAGCCCTGGAACGGAGGCAGTGCTGATGTCTTGGTGATGCGGCTGTGGTCTCTAGCATCTTTCCCACTTCCATCATTCTATGATCCTTTACCCAAGAATCTTGGCTGTATTTCTCTCACCTCTAAGGAAGTTTCTCTGAGATTCCTGAGAAGAGGCAATTGGCCTCAAATGCCTGAACCATCCCTGGGCCCTGAATTTATAGCCTCTCACCTGAAAATCTGAGCGGGAAAGAACCTCAGACATGTTCTTACACGGGCTGGGAGAGGAACGTGACCTTCCCATGTAATGCAGACTGTAGCAAAGTGAAGACTAGAACCCAGACCACCAGAATTATCATCAACACTTTCCGGATGCCAGGGCTCCTGTCCCTAGGGCACTGGGGTCCACCCCAGCAGTTTCTGGCAGTTTGCTCAGGCAGATGATCTCTGTGTCCTAAACCCAGTCATTCCTTCTCTCTGGACCTCTTCTTCCTGCTCTGGGGGAAAAAAGACAATACAAGCTTAGCCTGCCAGATCCCCTAAACTGATTCCATGTTCTGATTTTGACTTTCATTGCCCTCCCACTTCCATCCCTCCTCCTCTTCTCTCTAATTGGCCATCCGGAAGGGGCTGGGGGAGCTCTTCTGTACTGAGGCTCTGAAGGCCTACTCACATCACCAGTCTGCTGTGTGTTCTCTGACAGGATGGGAGTGGTGAGCAGCAAAAAGCAGGTGAAGGAGAAGAGTAAGGCCCAATGGAGTCCTGTGAAGGTCAGCACCCAGAGCAAAGATCCCCCACCACCGCCACCCTTGGTGAGTGATGGCTGTTCCCAGCTGGAAAGGGAGGGGGAGGAAGAAGAGCAGAGAGCACATGCTTGTCTCCAGCCAGCACCAGGGCCATCTCTAGATAATTCAGGGCTCTGACAAATCTGCCCCTTGCCCCTGCCACCAAACGTGGCAGCCACCTCATGCTGGTGTGGCAATATAGTAGAAGATGTTTAACAGCCAGAGTGCCGGTGTTTACATTGAATAGCTGTGTGCTTTGAAGCAGGTTACTAACTCCCCTTTGCCTCAGTTTCCGCATCTGTAAAATGGGTATAGTGAAAGTGCCTTCCTGATAGGGAGGTAACAACATGTGATGTATATACAACCATGCAATTCCATAACATACTACCCTTAGCACAGAACGGGGCATGTGTAGTTCCCAGTAATTCTTAGCCAGTTCTCATTTCACAAGGGCAGCCTTGAAGAGAAAAAGAAATCAAAAAGATCAGCTCGAGAAGAGGGTGTGGTGGGAATGGGTCTGAGGCACGTAGCAACGTCTGCTGCCCCCACCCCTACCCAGAAGCTCCTGGACAATAGTCCCCTTCCTAGCACTGCTGCCCACCTTCCAAGGAGTTACTCTCCAGGAACGAGGAACCCTAAGACTAGCCACATCTCTCCAGCAAACCCTTGGCTTCCCGTGGAGCCTGAGATGCTGTTCTGGGCTTGTTTACAGAACACTTAGAACCTTTCCACAGAGGCTACTACATTCCAAAGAGGCATTTTTAGATGTCTGTTTGTGACACTCCCCTCCCCCACCTGGCCACCTATCCCTTTTTGGTTGGGGGCAGTTGGGAGTCATGCCTGGAACCTGCTCTCTTGCTCTCTGCCTCTGAGGGCACATTCAACTGCTCATCAATTTAGTCCAACAGTGACCTGATGGGACGTAGGATTGCTAATCCCATTTCTTAGACAAACAAGGCATTTTATCTGTGTCTCAACTTAGCACAGAACAATGAGATGCTTGTTGAATGAGTGAATGATGGCTCAGATGACTTAGACTGTAATATTGCCAAAGTTACATGCTAATAAGTTATAGAGGCTGGAATGTTTTAAACTTTATTTTTTTAAAGACTATTTATTTATTTGAGAGAGAGAGCGAGCAAGCATGAGCAGGGGCAAGGGTCAGAGGGAGAGGAAGAAGCAGACTCCCCGTTGAGCAGGGAGCCTGACGCGGGACTCGATCCCAGGACCCCAGGATCATGACCCCAGCCGATAGCAGATGTTCAACTGACTGAGCCACCCAGGTGCCCCAGAGTGTTTAACTTTAAAAAAAGAAATCATATGATATATTCTAATTGTGGAGAAAAATTATAAACACTCATTATCCCACTAGCCAGCGATATCCAGAGTTGGCACTACAGAACCCCTGTTCCCAGACCCTATTGTCGATGTTATTTATATTACGTGTTTGTATTTTCAATGGAGCCATACTGTATGTACCATGTGGCAAAATGCTGCTTCAAAATTGTGTTCAATAAATATGGAAGACAAACAAAAAATGCTCATAATATGTCCATCAGATTAAAAGGATAATGAAGTGAATACCCAGCACAGCCCCTTTGGTCTTCAGGAGCAGTGACCATTGTCCCCACCCAAGTCCATCCCTCACCCCAGGCCCCTACCCTGAATGTGTCCATCATTTCTTAGCTTGCCGTGTTGTATCATCACATGTGCATATACTCCTAAAGACTGTTTAGTTTCTTCTGCCGGTTGTGAACTTTTGATTGAATCAAACAGCATGTATTCTTCTGAGACGAGGTTGTCAGATCTCCCGTTACGTCTGTGACCTTCATCCATGTTGATGCGCATATCTGGAGCTCAGAAGTTCCCACAGCGGCGTAGCATTTCCTTGCATGACTGTGCCCCAGTTTGCCTATTTTTCTGTCATTAGTCCTAAGGACGATTTCCACCTTTTACAATTCTTCTGTATTATTGTAGTTTTGCTGGGAGCATTCTCGTGCATGGTTCCTGATACACACATACAGAAGTTTCTCTACAGGGTATATACCTAGGGATGTATTTGTTGAATTTTAGGGAAATACGCCCTACAGAGCCCCTGGGTGACAGGTGCAACAGCCTCCCAGCCCAGGCCTTGGGTTTGGGGGGTGTGGAACTACTGCAGCGTGTGTGTGTGTGTGTGTGTGTGTGTGTGTGTGTGTGTGTGTGTGTGTGTTTCTGCTGCAGGTGCTGTTTAACCACCTGGCTCCTGCACCTCCGGACACGTGTCCAGACCAAGGTAAGAAGGGGCTGCTTTTGAAGCCGAGGCTCTCCAGTCCATCTGCCCTGGGCCCAGGCTCTGTGCAGGCAGAACAGGGGCCCAGCTGGAAGCAGCTTCCTGGAGAGGACGGGGAGGCCCTCCAGGGTCAGAGAGGCAGAGGCTATGGGGGGGAGGCAACTAAACCAGGCATAGCGAGGGGTGTGGCCCAACTCTGCCCCAGGCTTCACCTGCCCCCGGGGGCCCCTCCGGGAACCAAGACCCAGTTCCTGTAACTGAGCCTGGGTGGTTTTTGTGTTTTGTTTTTCAAAAAAGAACTACAAACTATAAATGAGACAAAAAGAAAAATGTTACAATAAATACAAACAGCAAAAAAACAAAACCAAGTTTTCTTTTTTTTTTTTTAAGATTTTATTTATTTATTTGGCAGACAGAGATCACAAGTAGGCAGAGAGGCAGGCAGAGAGAAAGAGGGGGAAGCAGGCTCCCTGCTGAGCAGAAAGCCTGATGCTGGACTCGATCCCAGGACCCTGGGATCATGACCTGAGCAGAAGGCAGAGGCTTTAACCTAGTGAGCCACCCAGGTGCCCCCAAAACCAAGTTTTCAAAGATTCTAACTCAGTCAACTGACTGAGGGCAAGGGCCGATGGGTCTGAGTATTCCCTCCTGCCCTGAGTCTGTTCCGAGAAAGATAGAAAGCACTATCTTTCTCCCCAACTTCCCCACTTTGCAAAGCTGCTGCTGGCCTTCTGACCACTCATGCCACCCTCCCTCACCCCGTCTCTGCTGGTGGGTAGGACAGTGGGGGATCGTGTAATGAGTGACCATGGCCCTCCTGGGTCAGGGGTTTGGAGCCTGGGGAGCGGGTGTGGCTCACAGGATGGTCGCTTCCTTCAGAACTGGCTTGCAGGAGCATGAGGAGCTCTGACAGCCTGGGTCCCTCATGGCCTCACCCGGCATGCACTGAGCAAACAGTACCTACTCTGTCCAAATACTGGGGAGGCTATAAAATTGAATAAGACGTGGCTCCTCAACCTGAGAGAGCTCAGAGTCTGTCAAGCTCCCAAACAAAGTGCTGAAACCAGATGTTTCTCATCCTGGTGTTTCTCATCCTGCTGGGACTCACGATTGATTACCACAAGGCTCGTCCTTCATTTCCTACTTGTGGGGGAGGGGTGGCGGTTCACAGCCCCAGCAAGGAAGCCCTAGGGAAAGCAATAAACTAACTTCCTTCGATGCAAAGACTTGAATCTTAGAACTGGAGGTGGGGGGCATCGTCATCTATTCCAATCCCCTCTTCCCCCCATGGGGAGGTGACTAGCCGTCACACCACACATCGGTGACAAAGCTGAGTCATCCGCTCCCAGGTGATCAAAGTGGTCTCCAAGTGACCTTTTCCAGTGGCTCTTGGCTCTCCAGAGCTGGCAGAAAAGCCCTCCTTACTCGCAGTGGCCATTTGGATGTCCATTCCTGGGACTAGCAGCAAGTCAGGGTACCACCTGCCAGGAGCACAAGGCCACAGTTACAGGTCAAGGTTATAGCAGCCACGTTCCCAAGACCACTACCCTCTTTGGAATAGAGGTAGGAAGGGGCAGTTGAGGAAGGGGAAGAGAAGGGAAGCTGATGTGACTTTGAGGCAATAAGGAATCAGCCAACGCTCATTCCCAAACTTGGGATGGCAGCCTTCAGCCCAGTGCAGCCAATCTCTCTAAATCTTTGGGCTAGCTACTCCCTGAGAGGGTAGCTCTGGCCAGGCCTTAGGGCTTTGATGTGGAGACCAGAAGGGATGACAGGGTGGACTCTAGGGGCAGCCTGTCCTTATTCCCGGCAGCAAAGTTAGAACGTCAGTCTGGTAGACAGGAGATCCCCTGCTGCCTCGGTGAGCGAGAAAGCACACCACAGTTTCCCCTCTGTCCCTGTGTCCTCCTGACCTCATGGCAGCCAGAAATGGCCCACAACACAGACTCACCCAGCCCCTGCCCTCACTCTACTGGGCCCAAGCGGTGCACATCTCTTCCTTGTTCCCTCTAGAGGAGCACTTCGTGGTGGCCCTGTATGACTACAGCTCAGTGAATGACAGGGACCTGCAGATCCTGAAGGGGGAGAAGCTAAAGATACTGAAGGAGTAAGTTCCTGGAATGCGGTCCTGTGGTCAGGGGACTCTGAGCCTCCCTATCACAGTGGGACAGCCAACCAGCCGTCCACCTCCTCACACCACCCCATCCCTGCCCTCCATGAGTATCTCCTCTATCGCTCCACCCCCAGTCCAGTCACCCACCATTTCTTTTTACCTTGACCCAGTTTTCTCCTTCTATCTACTGTTCCAAAGTCTTTCTCACAAGGTGGCTTCCATTCACTATCTCCCATTCCACTGTCAAAATCGTACTTCTCCTTCAAAACTACCTCAAACATCACCTCCTCCATAAAGCCCTCCTGACGGGCACAGCGCTTGCCTGGCTGCTCCGCCACAGGTTTGTGTGTCTCCCTTGCCAGTCAGGACCTCGCACAGGATTCTGCTCATGAAATCATCTTTACTTAATTTCTAGGGCTCCCTCTCAGAAACTCCTCCAAAGTCTGCTCTCTCTCAAACGTCGGGCTTTTTCTGTGGAGCCCGGAGGTTCTGCTTTTGTTCTTGAAGTTCTGCGATGGCCTTGAGCCCAAAGCACAAAAGCCTCGACCTTCTGGGCACACACGTGGGCTGCCCGGCTCCTCCTTTGGGCAGCATCTCTCCTCCTGCTATTGTCTTTCCTGTCTGGTCCCATTTCCCTCACTAAACTCTCAATCTGTCCCATTAACCGAGAGGAAGGCTACTCACGGAAAACAGGGGCCCTCTGACGTGGTCAGGCTGTCTGGACAAACTCTTCCTCTGGAGTCTTCACCAACCCCTTCCTCCCTGGACCAGTCTGTGAGATGCTCAGCAAGTTTGCACCACCAGCCCCCGCCCCACTGAGCAACTCGTACCAGTTCCTTCTCATCTGCCCTCCGTGCATCCTCTGCCTCAGAGATGGGATCGGAGTTGGGGAAGGGCTGTGAGCGCCCCCCAGAGATACCCACAGGAGCCACTATGCCATTTTGGTTTTCCCTCCTCTGTAGAGTTGGAGACTGGTGGTTGGCCAGGTCTCTCATCACTGGAAGAGAAGGCTATGTGCCCAGCAACTTTGTGGCCCGAGTGGAGACCTTGGAAGTAGAAAAGTAGGTGGACACACGGAGGGCCCTTCAAAGCCGAGGCCCACTTGCTGCTTCTGCCCTGGGGGCTGCTGGGCAGGGAGGGGTCGGAAAGGGACTGAAAGGTGAGACTCTGGGAGCATAGCATGGAGGGAGCTAGAAAGGGGCATAACTGGGGCTGCTGGGAAGTGTTATCCACAGACCCAGACAGCCTGGTGCTCAGGGAACCACTCCTCTGTGCTCACCTCACTCTTCCCATCTGTGAAATGGAACTGCTCCTCCCCTGATTTATTTGGATGTAAACGTCCCTACAGGCCTGTGACCTTGCAAGCTAACCTTGAGGCATGATGATCAGCTCCCTCTCCTCTAGGGCCTCCGATGGGCAGGACTTAGGGGTACTCACAGCAGTACTCCCCAGAACCCTCATAACCCACTTCTGCATAGCACCAGTCACTCATTCCCTCCTACAACATGCACTGAACAAACAGAACCCAGACTCTGACTCTGTCCACATGTGGAGAAAGCTGTAGAAATGAGTAGGATGGGGCTTTTTCCCTGAAAGAGCGGAGAGTCTGTTAAACTCGTGAGCAAAGTGCTGGAACTGGGTTAGTGGCCTCACCTGGTATCCCTCATCCAGTGATGGTCGCCCTTGGGAGGGTTCTCTGTCTGGCACTCCCAGGCCTGCACCTCTCCCTGGAACAGTGTGTGGGGTCATGGGCACTAACTTCCACACTGATTGGTCCCTGCTTCAGAGGAACATGGCAGGAATCTGTGCTCTGAGGGTCTCAGCACTTTGTGGAATTCAGACTTGACCTCAAGGAGGGGCTGCTTTGAGGGAAGGTGGTTGGGTACATTTTCCCAGAGTAGAATTAACAAAGGGCACCCAAAAATGTTCTCAGTTCAAGAAAGCAGTAAGTCCATCCGCTGATGGGAAGTAAAAAGAAAAGGGAGCCCAGGGGCCAAAGGGCATTTCATGAATCAAGATGTGAGGAGTGTTGTTATTTCAGGGTTAACCTGAAAAGAGGAAAACGCTATTTTGGGGGGCGGGGGGGTGTACAGCTTAGAAGGGAGGCATGGATAAGAATATTTCAAGGAGTATGGTCGGCCTCTGAGGTTTGCCTGCCTTTTCCCTTTTCCAGATGGTTCTTTAGATCAATTAGCCGGAAAGATGCTGAGAGGCAGCTTCTGGCTCCAATCAATAAGGCGGGCTCCTTTCTTATCAGAGAGAGTGAAACCAACAAAGGTAAGCATGGTGCCCAGTGCACCCTTCCTGTGTAGTCCTCAGGAAGCCCCCCTACCCCACCCCAGGCTGCTTCTGGGAATGCCAACCAGGGGAACCTAGAGGCTTCCGGGCCTCCTGTCTCTCTTTCAGTTCAGGCCCTGCCTGGCCAGCCCATCTAGTGTCCAGAAGCTGGGTGTGAGGCTATGGTGCCAACAGGTCTCCATTGGCTGGGCTGGACATGAACAGGGTGCAAGTAGGAGAGGCAGCTAGAGGGTTGCTCCCACCCAGGCTACTGTGCATCATCTCTGGCTCAGTGGGGACACTGAGGCTGGCGGGGTCTGAAGAGAGGGAGAGACCCAGAGCCATGTTTTGGAATCAAAGGATTTGGGAGCCCATAGACCCCTTAGAAATCATCTCAGCCGAGGCACTTAGAGTCACCTGGAAGGTGACAGAGTTTGGAGAAAGGCCCGTGGCTGGGTATGAAAGACTGGGGTAGCCATTGTGGAGAATGGGGAGCACTCATGGATTCAAACCCCCGTTGACCAAAACATTTCTGCCACCGCCCGCAGTCCACCGGGCTTTCTCTTTCTCTTTCGTTTGGTTTTCTCTCCTTCTTTCCTTCTTAAAGTTACTTTTGTTATGACATATAAAACATACAAAACTTGCATAAATTATAAGTGAGGGTATAATTACAGAGTCATAACAAGGAAACACCTGTGCAGCCACAGCAGAGTGAACATTCCGAATATCCACAGCCCCTCTCACCACTCCACTTGTGCCCCTTTCTGACTCAACCTACCCACCCCCCCCAAGAGAAATCATGGCTATCTCAACTCTTAAGGAAATCCTCTTTTCTTTTTCTTATTTTTTTAAAGATTTTTTTTATTTATTTGAGAGAGAGAGCGCTCACAAACAGAGGGAAGGACAGAAGGAGAAGCAGACTCCTCACTGAGCAGGGAGCCCGATGCCAGTTCTATCCCAGGACCTTGGGATCATGACCTGAGCTGAAGGCAGATGTTTAACGGACTGAGCCACCCAAGTGCCCCAAATTTTAGGGAAATCCTTTCTTGCTTTTCCTTATGGTTTTACCACCCATGTTTCGCGTATTCTTCAACTTGATGCAAGTGGAATCATCCTATTTTTATTTTTGTATGTCTTGTCCCTTCCACTTGACATCGTTTGTTACAGTCTATATTAATTTACTAGGCCTGCTGTAATAAAGTACCAGAAACTGGGGGTGCTTCACAGAAATATATTGTGTCGTGGTGGTGCTGGAGGCTGGCAGTCCGAGATAGAGGTGGCGGCAGGATTGGTTTCTTCTGAGGCTTCTCTCCTTGGCTTGTAGATGGCCACCTTCTCCCTGTGTCCTGACCTGGTCTGTCCTCAGTCTGTGTCCTAATCTTTTCTAACAAGAACACCAGCCATGTTGGATTAGTCAACCCCCCACCCCCGCTAATGACCTTAGTAGTTACTCTTTAAAGATCCCATTGCCAAATAGAGTCACGTTCTGAGCTACTGGAGGACTCCAATATAGGAATTTGGGAGGGACACAATTCAGCCCATAACAGGTACCCTCGTGTTGTTGAGGACAGTGGTCCATTCACATTCACTGCTCTACAGAGCCCAGCATATAAATATTCTGTAAGCTGTTCCTCCTTTCTAACGTTGGGAGACATATGCTGTCTCCAGCTTGTGGCTGTTATGAACCTGCTGCTCTGAACCTTATTATATATGCTTCCTGGTACATATTTGCCATTCTTGGGATGCTGAGCTAATAGCCCCATTTGAAAGATGAGGAAACTGAGTCTTTAAGGGAAGAAATGACTCCCATGAGGCCAACAGTGAACAGGGATCAGAGGATCAGAACCCAAGTCATCTAAGAGACTTTACAAGGTCTACAGTGTGTCCAGTTGGCCTATCGTGAGCTGATGGAGGCAAATTTCCCTGAGTAACACGAAGGAAGCCTTTGTTCATCATGACATGGCACATAAGGACCTCGTACATCCTTGTGACCAATTTTTAACTGGAGGAGAGGTGGTGACAGTGACATCAGAGGAGGAAGGGGAGAGATGATGGCTGGGCTGCAAGCTGGTTCCCTGTGGTTGGGGCAATGAGAGGAGACAGAGGTTCTGCTTAGTGGGAGCACCCCGCCAGCCTTGCCTCCAGCTCCATCACAGCTTGAGAACCACAGCGAGTGGAAGCCCCAGAGCAGCAAACAAGGGACAAAGAGGGCGGCTCATTACACCCTGGGACGCTCGGGGGAGATCCCAATGCCTCCCTGCCCTTCAAAGGGTCAGGGCCAGGTTGAGGAGTAGGGGGTGTGCATTGGTAAGTTGGGTGGTCTATACCACCCAATTTCCAGAAATGTACCAGTGGATAAATTAAATCCATATATATATCTATATATGGATATTGCCATATTGCCACTATTCCATTTTAATGGCAAAGCACCTTTGACCAAGAAGCGATTTGGGAATCACTGGAGATGACATACCTCTTTGTTTTTAGAGAGTATTTCAAACATGTACAGAAGTAGAGAGAATAGTATAATGGAACCCCTGTGTGTAACATTCTGCTTGGACAGTGATCTCTCAGTCAATCCTATTTTCTGTGTATTCCCACCCACCCCTACTATGTTGACTCAAGTCCCAGAATCATGTGATTTCACCCTGGACATGAAGTCTTAGTCATTGTCTATTGCTAAGGTGCCCTCAGAAGAAAGGGACCCCCCCAACCTCAGGATAGAGGAAGGGGTTCTCTAAAGGTGGGGGTACCCCTCTTGTCCTTGCCCACCATGGAGAAGCTAGTCCAAGCTGGAAATTGGCCAGTTGGAGGCAGGGCTGCAGGACTGCCCCAG
Source organism: Enhydra lutris kenyoni (assembly GCF_002288905.1). Classification (NCBI taxonomy): domain Eukaryota; kingdom Metazoa; phylum Chordata; class Mammalia; order Carnivora; family Mustelidae; genus Enhydra; species Enhydra lutris. Next base: position 75,335,451 of record NW_019154087.1, read on the forward strand.
CATCATCAAGCCCACACACACAGACGGACATAGACACATGTGCACACATGCTCCTCAGAACTCTGAAGCAAGTGCCCTCCCTCTGCATCTGAAAACTGCAGCCAGCGGATGGAAGACGGGGAAGGAACACTGCCCACAGAAGCTGGGGAAGTGAATTCTCACTCCGTATTGCCTCTGTTGTCTCTTAGCCTCTCAAACCTCTGTTTATGGGTACCTGGGTGAGGATCAGCTAGTTTCCCAGTCTGAAGGGCACAGTTCTGCGGGCATTAAATCTCAATCTCTGGGAGCCCTGAACCAGCAGTTGAAAGTATTTGGAGGAATAACAATAAGAAGGATATTAAACTGTGAAAAGAAATGGGAGACAGGCCCTTGGATGAACCCCGGGCAAGCTGGAAGCCCTAAATCATGAGCTCCAGTAGCAGCATCGTGGGGAGGAGAGCAGGGTCTCCTAGGCTTCTTATGATGCAGCCTACACGAAGTCCAGCTGAAAAGGAAAAAAAAAAAAAAAAAAAAAAAAAAAAAAAAAAAGAGGAGTGGGGAAGAAAGGCCCTCTTCCTCACTACCCGGGTGGCGTAAGGTTCAATGAACTCATTAGAGCCACTCTCCTGTTTCTTAGATAGTGAGACCCGGTTGCACTTACCGGGGGCCGAGGCAGGGGAGACAGTTTGCAGCCAGCAGGGCGGGCTGCGGTCGCGGGCGTAGGATGGGCCTGGCGACAGCAAGGTGCACACACATCTTGCATGGTTTGTAAGTAGGTGGTGAGAGGCGCAATAGCTAAGGGAGCTGAGAGGGAAAGGTGGTTTGCGAGGGAGACTTAACAGCACCGCGGAAAAACCAGGCATGCACACCCAGAAGAAGAGGCGTCCGAGCCTGACACCTAGCGGTGGAGCTTTGTATCGCTTACCGCAAAAACGTCCTCTCCGAGGATGGGGAACCTTCAACCGGCCACTAGCATTCCCCTTCCTGACCTCAGTTTTCTCATCTTCCCATTAAGAGTAGCGGGCGTGTTACCCAGAGAGCTGGACAGAGACATTTTATAAGAATATCAAGTCGTGGATAGACGTTTCTCCAGTGGAAACTCTTGCCTCCTAAATTGATCTTAACCTTTAGCATCTGCTATCCCTGTCTGCAGGCAGACAGTAATATACATGACAAGGTGCAGAGATGTTTATGAATTTGAATAGAATTCCTGGGAAATAGCTTATTATATTCTCCTCCACGGACATGAGTGCTTAAGTTTGGTGTTTGCTATTCCTTGTGGGGGCAGAGCCAGCCTTTTCAGCTAGAATGAGTGAGTTGAATGAATCCAGGAATCTATCAATCCTCTAGTTCCTCCAATAACTCTACATTTCTCAATAAATAGTCCATGGCCAAGGGGAGGTCCCTGGATGACCAGATGCCCAAGTAGGGGACAGCATGTTTGCTTCAGAGCTCTGGGATTCCCTGCCTGAGTTTTGGGAGATAAACATCAAGGTCTGAGTTGGGTGGCGAGGATAGGGAAGGCTTTCTGGAGGGCTGAGGTTGAGATGAAAGAAAGGCAACTTATGGTGGAAAGAGTTAAAAGGGAGGGCAGAATTTGGGTGGTTTTGAAATGAAGCCCAAATCTCAACCCTGATTTTCCCTCTGTATGCCTTGTGTGTTTATTACTCCTCTAGGTGCCTTTTCCTTGACTGTGAAGGATGTGACCACCCAGGGGGAGATGATCAAACACTACAAGATCCGCTCCCTGGATGAAGGGGGCTATTACATCTCCCCCCGCATCACCTTCCCTACACTCCAGGCTTTGGTGCAACATTATTCTCGTAAGAGGGGAGGATGTGATAGGGGTGCAGAGGAGCCCTTGGATCTATCACGAGATCTCAAGATCATGTGAATCACTGGTGCCATCTTAGGGTAGGGGGTTATCCCAAAGCTGGGCAAATATCGGCACAGTGATTCAAAGTCGATTTCCCTAATCCTTTCTACTGACTCACTCAGCATATGACCACTTGGAGCATAACTAGGATTTTCAGTCTTAGAGCAGGTCAATGACAGCATGCCTTGCTTTATGCAAAATGAATGCAAATAGCAGAGAGTGTGTATAGCAAATGTGAACACAGGCATATGTGTACTTGGACATGGGAGTGTGGTTGGCAAAAACAAGAAGGGGACACAGCTGGGAAGGATATGGTTCCCGAGGGAGACCTGTGATCGGGCTACTGTGGTAATCTCCAGCCCCATCTCTTCTTCCCTAATGCAGAGAAAGGGGATGGTTTATGCCAGAGGCTGACCCAACCCTGTGTGAGCCTGGCTCCTCAAAACCCCTGGGCCCAGGATGAATGGGAAATCCCCCGGCAGTCTCTCAAGCTGGTCAGGAAACTCGGGTCTGGGCAGTTTGGCGATGTCTGGATGGGTGAGTATGTGGTAGCCAGAAGCCTCTCTCTCCCTGCCCTGTGTCCTGAAGCACAGAAGGCTCGGGACATGCACACTGTATTGTGCTTCCCCAGAAAGCTTGTTTGGGAGAAGGGCCAGAGGCGATGGTACCCATTTTACAGATGAGGTAATGAAGGCAAGTCTGAGACACTGCAGTGACTTGCCCTCCGCTGTCAGGACACCACGGTGGTGCAGTAGGAACAGACTCCAGCTCTCCCAACACCTTAGTTGGTTCCCTCCCTCACTTTTCACTGCTCGGGGATAGCCTGCCATGAACTGGTGTGTGAACTTGAACATCCTCTTAGTTTTGGTTTGCCAGATGGAAATGACCTGTTCAACATGGTCAACGGTGACCCAGGAATTCCAAAAGTCTAATAATAGACCAAGCCACTGCTTGTAGCTGTGTGACGAGCTAGGTCACTGAGCTCCCCGGTCCCTGTACGTGTAGCTGACGACCACTCTTGTACTCACCAAGAGCACTAGCAAACTATGAAAGGCAGTGCTTTATTTTATCCCTGGACCGGTCCATAGCTCTGGGGCATGATACCCAGGTGAGATCCTACTGTGTCCCCAAACCCTCCTCCAGCACCCGGGACTGATGCCTGAAACACCTATGTGCGGAGCCCTACATAGGTCCTTGCAAAGATCCCCTGAGAAGGACGTGTCAATTATGATTTATCTTTTACCTTTCAGTGTGGATGAGGGAGCTTGATGGAGGGAGGGGAGAATGTGGAGGTACGGGGGAAGGAAAGTTGCAGGGCACAGAAAGAAGGGAAAGAGATCTACAAGCCACCTCTGCCTCCTCAGCAGTGTTGCCATGGGCTGTGATGCCCATTTCCATGCTGAAGCTATCGTGTGGTGGAAGAGACTCAGGTCGGGAGAGGAGGCAGGCTATAGGGAGGACAGAAGGGACATGGCACACCAGGACAGACCTCGTGCAGGGGCTAGGAGGTAAAACAGCCTCCCTCCAGGCAGGGAAGTTTCTCAACTTCCTGAGGCTCCAGTCAGGCACAAGAGGCTGAGACAGGCTGGCATCCTGCAGGAAAAGCCAGCTCATCTGTCACCTATAGGACCTGAACGTTCGAGTCCAGGGCTCCACTCTAGGGGACAGTTCTAACCTCAGTCCTCCACCTATAGAATAAGGATGGCTCCTGGAAGCTTATAGACATTTTAGTGAAGTGATCACCTCCCATAGTGTCCGGATCTTCTGAACGGTTTCTTTATTCTCTCTCCGACCCGTCTCAGGTTATTACAAGAACAATGTGAAAGTGGCCATCAAGACCTTAAAGGAGGGAACCATGTCTCCGGAGGCCTTCCTGGCAGAGGCCAACATGATGAAAACTCTCCAGCATGAGAGGCTAGTTCGTCTTTACGCCGTGGTCACCAAGGAACCCATTTACATCGTGACCGAGTACATGGCCAGAGGTGGTGCTCTGCATGGGGCTGCATCGTCAGACAGGGGTGGGAAGGGGCAGGGTCAAGGCTTGAGGAGCCCAGAAAGCTGAGGCTGATCTGCTGCAGTGGGTCTGCCAGTGAGGGGACCTCCATGGGGGATCCCTGGGCCATGGGCCCCACCAATTAGCCAATATCCTACAGATCTTAGGTTTTCCACGGGACTGAGGGGCAGGAAGGAAGGACGGTGGGAAACAATATGGGTCAATGGTTCTTCCAGAGCTGTGTCCCGCATTCAGACACACTTCAGGCAACATTTTTGGAGGGCATCTTCTATGCCCAGCATTGTTTGATGCCCACTAGGGAGGGCAGAGCACTGCCAAGAGTGCTCGACTGGGCATCCAGAGATGGTTCTGGCCCCAGTTCTGCCACTCACTAGCCATGGACCTCTGACAACCATAAATGACATCATGGGTGAAAAGAGAGATCAGGCCAGCTGGCCATGGAAGTCCACAGTGGAGCCAAGATCTCATGGGGCAGTGGGTGGGGGTCAGCCTGTGAGCTCCTTCCCACCCTTCCTGTGACCCTGATTGCCCAACGCTTCTGTAGGATCCTAACCTGCCATGTTAACCTAACTCCTTAGAAATCATCCTCAAGGGGGTCCCACATTGAGCTGGGAGCACAATGCCTCCGCCGCCCACCCAGCCCCCCCTCAGGTGGCCATCCCTCCCAGTTCTTAGATGTCACGGTGGAGCTGCATTTGTCCCCTGCACCAAACCCCAGGAGGCAGGGACCCTTGGTCCTCAGAGACAGAATCTCTGCCAACAAAGGGTGAAGGGGACAGGAAGACGCTGTGGGACATCATGCCAGGAACAGGCACTGAATACAGAGTCGGGAGATCAGGTTCTGCTCCTGGCTCCCCGGCTGGGTGGCTCTGACCCTTGCTGAAACTGAACTTCCTCTGAGCAGCTGGGAGCACAGTGGCTGCCACCTGGGATGCTCTGACGACCGAGACTAGAATTTCTGTAAAGCAGAAAGCACTCTGCAGCTGTGGGTGGTTTTGTTCTCTGTGTACCGGAGATCTGACAGGGTGCCCCATGCTTCCTGACACCAGGTTGGGGGCAGCGCACACATGGGAGGGACCGGCACAGCCGGGGTTGGTTCATTTTGCACAAGAGTGGTTGCAACTTCTCTCTCCTTAGGATGCTTGCTGGATTTCCTGAAGACGGATGAAGGTAGCAGATTGTCCCTCCCCAGACTGATCGACATGTCAGCCCAGGTTTGTGAGCTATCAAGTACAGCAAAGCTCAGGAGTAGTGATGACCAAATGAACCCAGAACCCCACCTTCTCCTCTGTGCCTTGTGGCTTCATGAAACTGGCTCTTCAGAGGTTGTAGCCACTCAATTAAGGCTGGGCTGGGAAGGGCAGAAAACACAGAGTAATAACGGTTTAAATTTGTAAACATCCAGAGGTGTTCTGTGTGGGGGCCAGTAAGTGGGTCTTTCCCTCAAAGACACAGGGACCCACATTTCTTCCATCTGCTCAGCACTTAGCATGTCATCTAAGCCCACCTTCTTCCTTCTAACAGCTGAGCCACTTAGCCTTCCCACCTTCTTCCTTCTAGAGACATGTCATGTCCCTGAAGTCACCTACTATCTTTACTTTGACATTTCTTTCCTTGCCCCCAACCATGTCACCTGGCCACACCCAGGCTGCGAGGGAGGTTGGGAAATGCAGTCTTTATTCTGGGCCATTGGGATGAAGTGAGGTGAGTCCAATTATTCCTAAAGAGAAGGAGAACGGATGGTGTGGGAAACCCGGAGGGTTCACCTGAATTCCATGTGACAATGTAGGCAGGCATGTCGTGACCTCCTTTCTTCCTCAGATTATGCCCACAAATGCCTTCTCCAGCAGGTGAATCACAGTCCAGGCTTCATGAGGTGAAGAGCAAAAGGAAGAGAAGGGGTCGTTCCTCCCCGGGGATGTTAGCCAAGGGTTCTAACTGGCAGGGAAACACATCTGATGGCCCTGAGTGTGTGTGTCTGCTAAAACTGGAACTCTCAGCAGAAAAGCTCTGGTCTGTGGTCAGCCGGTGAGACCCGGAAACACTCACACATCCGCCTCCAGAGAGGAAACCTCCCCCTCACCCTACACCACCACCCCATCCCCACCTTGTCTGGTATTATCTGTTATTAGTATCAGTGCAGGAACTGATGTCACCATGCCCTTTTTCCACTGAGGTTAGCGCACCTGGGTTTGGGTAGGGTGCTGAGTGGTCTCGGAAAATTAACACTGGTAACCAGCCTCAAACCACAAAAGAGTGATAAGAGTGGCCACCCCTTCTTTCTTTCTTTCTTTGCCTTTCTCACTCTCCTCTGTCTCTTTCTCAGTCCCTAGGGAAATCTTGGGTCTTCCCAGGGGCAAAGGATGTGAAAAGCCACCTGCATTTATACCTAGGGGTGGCCAAGAATCTAAGGGTTAGAAACCAGAAAATCAGAACCTTCCAAGTGAACAGCTTCTAAACCCCATTCTAGTCATGCTTGCGTCTCAGCACACACGTGTGTGGACACACACACACATACACACGACCCTTCTGGGCGCTCCTTTTCCTGCTTTGCAGGATGAAATGCAAATCCCGCCTACAACCATAATTCATGTGCCCTACTTTGCAGCCCCACAGCACCACCACTACCCCCCCCCCCCGCCGATGTCCTCTCACACCCCTGAGCCCTCACTCATTCTGCTGCAGGTGCTGTTTAACCACCTGGCTCCTGCACCTCCGGACACGTGTCCAGACCAAGGTAAGAAGGGGCTGCTTTTGAAGCCGAGGCTCTCCAGTCCATCTGCCCTGGGCCCAGGCTCTGTGCAGGCAGAACAGGGGCCCAGCTGGAAGCAGCTTCCTGGAGAGGACGGGGAGGCCCTCCAGGGTCAGAGAGGCAGAGGCTATGGGGGGGAGGCAACTAAACCAGGCATAGCGAGGGGTGTGGCCCAACTCTGCCCCAGGCTTCACCTGCCCCCGGGGGCCCCTCCGGGAACCAAGACCCAGTTCCTGTAACTGAGCCTGGGTGGTTTTTGTGTTTTGTTTTTCAAAAAAGAACTACAAACTATAAATGAGACAAAAAGAAAAATGTTACAATAAATACAAACAGCAAAAAAACAAAACCAAGTTTTCTTTTTTTTTTTTTAAGATTTTATTTATTTATTTGGCAGACAGAGATCACAAGTAGGCAGAGAGGCAGGCAGAGAGAAAGAGGGGGAAGCAGGCTCCCTGCTGAGCAGAAAGCCTGATGCTGGACTCGATCCCAGGACCCTGGGATCATGACCTGAGCAGAAGGCAGAGGCTTTAACCTAGTGAGCCACCCAGGTGCCCCCAAAACCAAGTTTTCAAAGATTCTAACTCAGTCAACTGACTGAGGGCAAGGGCCGATGGGTCTGAGTATTCCCTCCTGCCCTGAGTCTGTTCCGAGAAAGATAGAAAGCACTATCTTTCTCCCCAACTTCCCCACTTTGCAAAGCTGCTGCTGGCCTTCTGACCACTCATGCCACCCTCCCTCACCCCGTCTCTGCTGGTGGGTAGGACAGTGGGGGATCGTGTAATGAGTGACCATGGCCCTCCTGGGTCAGGGGTTTGGAGCCTGGGGAGCGGGTGTGGCTCACAGGATGGTCGCTTCCTTCAGAACTGGCTTGCAGGAGCATGAGGAGCTCTGACAGCCTGGGTCCCTCATGGCCTCACCCGGCATGCACTGAGCAAACAGTACCTACTCTGTCCAAATACTGGGGAGGCTATAAAATTGAATAAGACGTGGCTCCTCAACCTGAGAGAGCTCAGAGTCTGTCAAGCTCCCAAACAAAGTGCTGAAACCAGATGTTTCTCATCCTGGTGTTTCTCATCCTGCTGGGACTCACGATTGATTACCACAAGGCTCGTCCTTCATTTCCTACTTGTGGGGGAGGGGTGGCGGTTCACAGCCCCAGCAAGGAAGCCCTAGGGAAAGCAATAAACTAACTTCCTTCGATGCAAAGACTTGAATCTTAGAACTGGAGGTGGGGGGCATCGTCATCTATTCCAATCCCCTCTTCCCCCCATGGGGAGGTGACTAGCCGTCACACCACACATCGGTGACAAAGCTGAGTCATCCGCTCCCAGGTGATCAAAGTGGTCTCCAAGTGACCTTTTCCAGTGGCTCTTGGCTCTCCAGAGCTGGCAGAAAAGCCCTCCTTACTCGCAGTGGCCATTTGGATGTCCATTCCTGGGACTAGCAGCAAGTCAGGGTACCACCTGCCAGGAGCACAAGGCCACAGTTACAGGTCAAGGTTATAGCAGCCACGTTCCCAAGACCACTACCCTCTTTGGAATAGAGGTAGGAAGGGGCAGTTGAGGAAGGGGAAGAGAAGGGAAGCTGATGTGACTTTGAGGCAATAAGGAATCAGCCAACGCTCATTCCCAAACTTGGGATGGCAGCCTTCAGCCCAGTGCAGCCAATCTCTCTAAATCTTTGGGCTAGCTACTCCCTGAGAGGGTAGCTCTGGCCAGGCCTTAGGGCTTTGATGTGGAGACCAGAAGGGATGACAGGGTGGACTCTAGGGGCAGCCTGTCCTTATTCCCGGCAGCAAAGTTAGAACGTCAGTCTGGTAGACAGGAGATCCCCTGCTGCCTCGGTGAGCGAGAAAGCACACCACAGTTTCCCCTCTGTCCCTGTGTCCTCCTGACCTCATGGCAGCCAGAAATGGCCCACAACACAGACTCACCCAGCCCCTGCCCTCACTCTACTGGGCCCAAGCGGTGCACATCTCTTCCTTGTTCCCTCTAGAGGAGCACTTCGTGGTGGCCCTGTATGACTACAGCTCAGTGAATGACAGGGACCTGCAGATCCTGAAGGGGGAGAAGCTAAAGATACTGAAGGAGTAAGTTCCTGGAATGCGGTCCTGTGGTCAGGGGACTCTGAGCCTCCCTATCACAGTGGGACAGCCAACCAGCCGTCCACCTCCTCACACCACCCCATCCCTGCCCTCCATGAGTATCTCCTCTATCGCTCCACCCCCAGTCCAGTCACCCACCATTTCTTTTTACCTTGACCCAGTTTTCTCCTTCTATCTACTGTTCCAAAGTCTTTCTCACAAGGTGGCTTCCATTCACTATCTCCCATTCCACTGTCAAAATCGTACTTCTCCTTCAAAACTACCTCAAACATCACCTCCTCCATAAAGCCCTCCTGACGGGCACAGCGCTTGCCTGGCTGCTCCGCCACAGGTTTGTGTGTCTCCCTTGCCAGTCAGGACCTCGCACAGGATTCTGCTCATGAAATCATCTTTACTTAATTTCTAGGGCTCCCTCTCAGAAACTCCTCCAAAGTCTGCTCTCTCTCAAACGTCGGGCTTTTTCTGTGGAGCCCGGAGGTTCTGCTTTTGTTCTTGAAGTTCTGCGATGGCCTTGAGCCCAAAGCACAAAAGCCTCGACCTTCTGGGCACACACGTGGGCTGCCCGGCTCCTCCTTTGGGCAGCATCTCTCCTCCTGCTATTGTCTTTCCTGTCTGGTCCCATTTCCCTCACTAAACTCTCAATCTGTCCCATTAACCGAGAGGAAGGCTACTCACGGAAAACAGGGGCCCTCTGACGTGGTCAGGCTGTCTGGACAAACTCTTCCTCTGGAGTCTTCACCAACCCCTTCCTCCCTGGACCAGTCTGTGAGATGCTCAGCAAGTTTGCACCACCAGCCCCCGCCCCACTGAGCAACTCGTACCAGTTCCTTCTCATCTGCCCTCCGTGCATCCTCTGCCTCAGAGATGGGATCGGAGTTGGGGAAGGGCTGTGAGCGCCCCCCAGAGATACCCACAGGAGCCACTATGCCATTTTGGTTTTCCCTCCTCTGTAGAGTTGGAGACTGGTGGTTGGCCAGGTCTCTCATCACTGGAAGAGAAGGCTATGTGCCCAGCAACTTTGTGGCCCGAGTGGAGACCTTGGAAGTAGAAAAGTAGGTGGACACACGGAGGGCCCTTCAAAGCCGAGGCCCACTTGCTGCTTCTGCCCTGGGGGCTGCTGGGCAGGGAGGGGTCGGAAAGGGACTGAAAGGTGAGACTCTGGGAGCATAGCATGGAGGGAGCTAGAAAGGGGCATAACTGGGGCTGCTGGGAAGTGTTATCCACAGACCCAGACAGCCTGGTGCTCAGGGAACCACTCCTCTGTGCTCACCTCACTCTTCCCATCTGTGAAATGGAACTGCTCCTCCCCTGATTTATTTGGATGTAAACGTCCCTACAGGCCTGTGACCTTGCAAGCTAACCTTGAGGCATGATGATCAGCTCCCTCTCCTCTAGGGCCTCCGATGGGCAGGACTTAGGGGTACTCACAGCAGTACTCCCCAGAACCCTCATAACCCACTTCTGCATAGCACCAGTCACTCATTCCCTCCTACAACATGCACTGAACAAACAGAACCCAGACTCTGACTCTGTCCACATGTGGAGAAAGCTGTAGAAATGAGTAGGATGGGGCTTTTTCCCTGAAAGAGCGGAGAGTCTGTTAAACTCGTGAGCAAAGTGCTGGAACTGGGTTAGTGGCCTCACCTGGTATCCCTCATCCAGTGATGGTCGCCCTTGGGAGGGTTCTCTGTCTGGCACTCCCAGGCCTGCACCTCTCCCTGGAACAGTGTGTGGGGTCATGGGCACTAACTTCCACACTGATTGGTCCCTGCTTCAGAGGAACATGGCAGGAATCTGTGCTCTGAGGGTCTCAGCACTTTGTGGAATTCAGACTTGACCTCAAGGAGGGGCTGCTTTGAGGGAAGGTGGTTGGGTACATTTTCCCAGAGTAGAATTAACAAAGGGCACCCAAAAATGTTCTCAGTTCAAGAAAGCAGTAAGTCCATCCGCTGATGGGAAGTAAAAAGAAAAGGGAGCCCAGGGGCCAAAGGGCATTTCATGAATCAAGATGTGAGGAGTGTTGTTATTTCAGGGTTAACCTGAAAAGAGGAAAACGCTATTTTGGGGGGCGGGGGGGTGTACAGCTTAGAAGGGAGGCATGGATAAGAATATTTCAAGGAGTATGGTCGGCCTCTGAGGTTTGCCTGCCTTTTCCCTTTTCCAGATGGTTCTTTAGATCAATTAGCCGGAAAGATGCTGAGAGGCAGCTTCTGGCTCCAATCAATAAGGCGGGCTCCTTTCTTATCAGAGAGAGTGAAACCAACAAAGGTAAGCATGGTGCCCAGTGCACCCTTCCTGTGTAGTCCTCAGGAAGCCCCCCTACCCCACCCCAGGCTGCTTCTGGGAATGCCAACCAGGGGAACCTAGAGGCTTCCGGGCCTCCTGTCTCTCTTTCAGTTCAGGCCCTGCCTGGCCAGCCCATCTAGTGTCCAGAAGCTGGGTGTGAGGCTATGGTGCCAACAGGTCTCCATTGGCTGGGCTGGACATGAACAGGGTGCAAGTAGGAGAGGCAGCTAGAGGGTTGCTCCCACCCAGGCTACTGTGCATCATCTCTGGCTCAGTGGGGACACTGAGGCTGGCGGGGTCTGAAGAGAGGGAGAGACCCAGAGCCATGTTTTGGAATCAAAGGATTTGGGAGCCCATAGACCCCTTAGAAATCATCTCAGCCGAGGCACTTAGAGTCACCTGGAAGGTGACAGAGTTTGGAGAAAGGCCCGTGGCTGGGTATGAAAGACTGGGGTAGCCATTGTGGAGAATGGGGAGCACTCATGGATTCAAACCCCCGTTGACCAAAACATTTCTGCCACCGCCCGCAGTCCACCGGGCTTTCTCTTTCTCTTTCGTTTGGTTTTCTCTCCTTCTTTCCTTCTTAAAGTTACTTTTGTTATGACATATAAAACATACAAAACTTGCATAAATTATAAGTGAGGGTATAATTACAGAGTCATAACAAGGAAACACCTGTGCAGCCACAGCAGAGTGAACATTCCGAATATCCACAGCCCCTCTCACCACTCCACTTGTGCCCCTTTCTGACTCAACCTACCCACCCCCCCCAAGAGAAATCATGGCTATCTCAACTCTTAAGGAAATCCTCTTTTCTTTTTCTTATTTTTTTAAAGATTTTTTTTATTTATTTGAGAGAGAGAGCGCTCACAAACAGAGGGAAGGACAGAAGGAGAAGCAGACTCCTCACTGAGCAGGGAGCCCGATGCCAGTTCTATCCCAGGACCTTGGGATCATGACCTGAGCTGAAGGCAGATGTTTAACGGACTGAGCCACCCAAGTGCCCCAAATTTTAGGGAAATCCTTTCTTGCTTTTCCTTATGGTTTTACCACCCATGTTTCGCGTATTCTTCAACTTGATGCAAGTGGAATCATCCTATTTTTATTTTTGTATGTCTTGTCCCTTCCACTTGACATCGTTTGTTACAGTCTATATTAATTTACTAGGCCTGCTGTAATAAAGTACCAGAAACTGGGGGTGCTTCACAGAAATATATTGTGTCGTGGTGGTGCTGGAGGCTGGCAGTCCGAGATAGAGGTGGCGGCAGGATTGGTTTCTTCTGAGGCTTCTCTCCTTGGCTTGTAGATGGCCACCTTCTCCCTGTGTCCTGACCTGGTCTGTCCTCAGTCTGTGTCCTAATCTTTTCTAACAAGAACACCAGCCATGTTGGATTAGTCAACCCCCCACCCCCGCTAATGACCTTAGTAGTTACTCTTTAAAGATCCCATTGCCAAATAGAGTCACGTTCTGAGCTACTGGAGGACTCCAATATAGGAATTTGGGAGGGACACAATTCAGCCCATAACAGGTACCCTCGTGTTGTTGAGGACAGTGGTCCATTCACATTCACTGCTCTACAGAGCCCAGCATATAAATATTCTGTAAGCTGTTCCTCCTTTCTAACGTTGGGAGACATATGCTGTCTCCAGCTTGTGGCTGTTATGAACCTGCTGCTCTGAACCTTATTATATATGCTTCCTGGTACATATTTGCCATTCTTGGGATGCTGAGCTAATAGCCCCATTTGAAAGATGAGGAAACTGAGTCTTTAAGGGAAGAAATGACTCCCATGAGGCCAACAGTGAACAGGGATCAGAGGATCAGAACCCAAGTCATCTAAGAGACTTTACAAGGTCTACAGTGTGTCCAGTTGGCCTATCGTGAGCTGATGGAGGCAAATTTCCCTGAGTAACACGAAGGAAGCCTTTGTTCATCATGACATGGCACATAAGGACCTCGTACATCCTTGTGACCAATTTTTAACTGGAGGAGAGGTGGTGACAGTGACATCAGAGGAGGAAGGGGAGAGATGATGGCTGGGCTGCAAGCTGGTTCCCTGTGGTTGGGGCAATGAGAGGAGACAGAGGTTCTGCTTAGTGGGAGCACCCCGCCAGCCTTGCCTCCAGCTCCATCACAGCTTGAGAACCACAGCGAGTGGAAGCCCCAGAGCAGCAAACAAGGGACAAAGAGGGCGGCTCATTACACCCTGGGACGCTCGGGGGAGATCCCAATGCCTCCCTGCCCTTCAAAGGGTCAGGGCCAGGTTGAGGAGTAGGGGGTGTGCATTGGTAAGTTGGGTGGTCTATACCACCCAATTTCCAGAAATGTACCAGTGGATAAATTAAATCCATATATATATCTATATATGGATATTGCCATATTGCCACTATTCCATTTTAATGGCAAAGCACCTTTGACCAAGAAGCGATTTGGGAATCACTGGAGATGACATACCTCTTTGTTTTTAGAGAGTATTTCAAACATGTACAGAAGTAGAGAGAATAGTATAATGGAACCCCTGTGTGTAACATTCTGCTTGGACAGTGATCTCTCAGTCAATCCTATTTTCTGTGTATTCCCACCCACCCCTACTATGTTGACTCAAGTCCCAGAATCATGTGATTTCACCCTGGACATGAAGTCTTAGTCATTGTCTATTGCTAAGGTGCCCTCAGAAGAAAGGGACCCCCCCAACCTCAGGATAGAGGAAGGGGTTCTCTAAAGGTGGGGGTACCCCTCTTGTCCTTGCCCACCATGGAGAAGCTAGTCCAAGCTGGAAATTGGCCAGTTGGAGGCAGGGCTGCAGGACTGCCCCAGCATCATCAAGCCCACACACACAGACGGACATAGACACATGTGCACACATGCTCCTCAGAACTCTGAAGCAAGTGCCCTCCCTCTGCATCTGAAAACTGCAGCCAGCGGATGGAAGACGGGGAAGGAACACTGCCCACAGAAGCTGGGGAAGTGAATTCTCACTCCGTATTGCCTCTGTTGTCTCTTAGCCTCTCAAACCTCTGTTTATGGGTACCTGGGTGAGGATCAGCTAGTTTCCCAGTCTGAAGGGCACAGTTCTGCGGGCATTAAATCTCAATCTCTGGGAGCCCTGAACCAGCAGTTGAAAGTATTTGGAGGAATAACAATAAGAAGGATATTAAACTGTGAAAAGAAATGGGAGACAGGCCCTTGGATGAACCCCGGGCAAGCTGGAAGCCCTAAATCATGAGCTCCAGTAGCAGCATCGTGGGGAGGAGAGCAGGGTCTCCTAGGCTTGTTATGATGCAGCCTACACGAAGTCCAGCTGAAAAGGAAAAAAAAAAAAAAAAAAAAAAAAAAAAAGAGGAGTGGGGAAGAAAGGCCCTCTTCCTCACTACCCGGGTGGCGTAAGGTTCAATGAACTCATTAGAGCCACTCTCCTGTTTCTTAGATAGTGAGACCCGGTTGCACTTACCGGGGGCCGAGGCAGGGGAGACAGTTTGCAGCCAGCAGGGCGGGCTGCGGTCGCGGGCGTAGGATGGGCCTGGCGACAGCAAGGTGCACACACATCTTGCATGGTTTGTAAGTAGGTGGTGAGAGGCGCAATAGCTAAGGGAGCTGAGAGGGAAAGGTGGTTTGCGAGGGAGACTTAACAGCACCGCGGAAAAACCAGGCATGCACACCCAGAAGAAGAGGCGTCCGAGCCTGACACCTAGCGGTGGAGCTTTGTATCGCTTACCGCAAAAACGTCCTCTCCGAGGATGGGGAACCTTCAACCGGCCACTAGCATTCCCCTTCCTGACCTCAGTTTTCTCATCTTCCCATTAAGAGTAGCGGGCGTGTTACCCAGAGAGCTGGACAGAGACATTTTATAAGAATATCAAGTCGTGGATAGACGTTTCTCCAGTGGAAACTCTTGCCTCCTAAATTGATCTTAACCTTTAGCATCTGCTATCCCTGTCTGCAGGCAGACAGTAATATACATGACAAGGTGCAGAGATGTTTATGAATTTGAATAGAATTCCTGGGAAATAGCTTATTATATTCTCCTCCACGGACATGAGTGCTTAAGTTTGGTGTTTGCTATTCCTTGTGGGGGCAGAGCCAGCCTTTTCAGCTAGAATGAGTGAGTTGAATGAATCCAGGAATCTATCAATCCTCTAGTTCCTCCAATAACTCTACATTTCTCAATAAATAGTCCATGGCCAAGGGGAGGTCCCTGGATGACCAGATGCCCAAGTAGGGGACAGCATGTTTGCTTCAGAGCTCTGGGATTCCCTGCCTGAGTTTTGGGAGATAAACATCAAGGTCTGAGTTGGGTGGCGAGGATAGGGAAGGCTTTCTGGAGGGCTGAGGTTGAGATGAAAGAAAGGCAACTTATGGTGGAAAGAGTTAAAAGGGAGGGCAGAATTTGGGTGGTTTTGAAATGAAGCCCAAATCTCAACCCTGATTTTCCCTCTGTATGCCTTGTGTGTTTATTACTCCTCTAGGTGCCTTTTCCTTGACTGTGAAGGATGTGACCACCCAGGGGGAGATGATCAAACACTACAAGATCCGCTCCCTGGATGAAGGGGGCTATTACATCTCCCCCCGCATCACCTTCCCTACACTCCAGGCTTTGGTGCAACATTATTCTCGTAAGAGGGGAGGATGTGATAGGGGTGCAGAGGAGCCCTTGGATCTATCACGAGATCTCAAGATCATGTGAATCACTGGTGCCATCTTAGGGTAGGGGGTTATCCCAAAGCTGGGCAAATATCGGCACAGTGATTCAAAGTCGATTTCCCTAATCCTTTCTACTGACTCACTCAGCATATGACCACTTGGAGCATAACTAGGATTTTCAGTCTTAGAGCAGGTCAATGACAGCATGCCTTGCTTTATGCAAAATGAATGCAAATAGCAGAGAGTGTGTATAGCAAATGTGAACACAGGCATATGTGTACTTGGACATGGGAGTGTGGTTGGCAAAAACAAGAAGGGGACACAGCTGGGAAGGATATGGTTCCCGAGGGAGACCTGTGATCGGGCTACTGTGGTAATCTCCAGCCCCATCTCTTCTTCCCTAATGCAGAGAAAGGGGATGGTTTATGCCAGAGGCTGACCCAACCCTGTGTGAGCCTGGCTCCTCAAAACCCCTGGGCCCAGGATGAATGGGAAATCCCCCGGCAGTCTCTCAAGCTGGTCAGGAAACTCGGGTCTGGGCAGTTTGGCGATGTCTGGATGGGTGAGTATGTGGTAGCCAGAAGCCTCTCTCTCCCTGCCCTGTGTCCTGAAGCACAGAAGGCTCGGGACATGCACACTGTATTGTGCTTCCCCAGAAAGCTTGTTTGGGAGAAGGGCCAGAGGCGATGGTACCCATTTTACAGATGAGGTAATGAAGGCAAGTCTGAGACACTGCAGTGACTTGCCCTCCGCTGTCAGGACACCACGGTGGTGCAGTAGGAACAGACTCCAGCTCTCCCAACACCTTAGTTGGTTCCCTCCCTCACTTTTCACTGCTCGGGGATAGCCTGCCATGAACTGGTGTGTGAACTTGAACATCCTCTTAGTTTTGGTTTGCCAGATGGAAATGACCTGTTCAACATGGTCAACGGTGACCCAGGAATTCCAAAAGTCTAATAATAGACCAAGCCACTGCTTGTAGCTGTGTGACGAGCTAGGTCACTGAGCTCCCCGGTCCCTGTACGTGTAGCTGACGACCACTCTTGTACTCACCAAGAGCACTAGCAAACTATGAAAGGCAGTGCTTTATTTTATCCCTGGACCGGTCCATAGCTCTGGGGCATGATACCCAGGTGAGATCCTACTGTGTCCCCAAACCCTCCTCCAGCACCCGGGACTGATGCCTGAAACACCTATGTGCGGAGCCCTACATAGGTCCTTGCAAAGATCCCCTGAGAAGGACGTGTCAATTATGATTTATCTTTTACCTTTCAGTGTGGATGAGGGAGCTTGATGGAGGGAGGGGAGAATGTGGAGGTACGGGGGAAGGAAAGTTGCAGGGCACAGAAAGAAGGGAAAGAGATCTACAAGCCACCTCTGCCTCCTCAGCAGTGTTGCCATGGGCTGTGATGCCCATTTCCATGCTGAAGCTATCGTGTGGTGG
The DNA here is from genome assembly GCF_002288905.1 of Enhydra lutris kenyoni. Lineage (NCBI taxonomy): Eukaryota > Metazoa > Chordata > Mammalia > Carnivora > Mustelidae > Enhydra > Enhydra lutris. The sequence continues at coordinate 75,352,548 of NW_019154087.1, forward strand.
AAGAGACTCAGGTCGGGAGAGGAGGCAGGCTATAGGGAGGACAGAAGGGACATGGCACACCAGGACAGACCTCGTGCAGGGGCTAGGAGGTAAAACAGCCTCCCTCCAGGCAGGGAAGTTTCTCAACTTCCTGAGGCTCCAGTCAGGCACAAGAGGCTGAGACAGGCTGGCATCCTGCAGGAAAAGCCAGCTCATCTGTCACCTATAGGACCTGAACGTTCGAGTCCAGGGCTCCACTCTAGGGGACAGTTCTAACCTCAGTCCTCCACCTATAGAATAAGGATGGCTCCTGGAAGCTTATAGACATTTTAGTGAAGTGATCACCTCCCATAGTGTCCGGATCTTCTGAACGGTTTCTTTATTCTCTCTCCGACCCGTCTCAGGTTATTACAAGAACAATGTGAAAGTGGCCATCAAGACCTTAAAGGAGGGAACCATGTCTCCGGAGGCCTTCCTGGCAGAGGCCAACATGATGAAAACTCTCCAGCATGAGAGGCTAGTTCGTCTCTACGCCGTGGTCACCAAGGAACCCATTTACATCGTGACCGAGTACATGGCCAGAGGTGGTGCTCTGCATGGGGCTGCATCGTCAGACAGGGGTGGGAAGGGGCAGGGTCAAGGCTTGAGGAGCCCAGAAAGCTGAGGCTGATCTGCTGCAGTGGGTCTGCCAGTGAGGGGACCTCCATGGGGGATCCCTGGGCCATGGGCCCCACCAATTAGCCAATATCCTACAGATCTTAGGTTTTCCACGGGACTGAGGGGCAGGAAGGAAGGACGGTGGGAAACAATATGGGTCAATGGTTCTTCCAGAGCTGTGTCCCGCATTCAGACACACTTCAGGCAACATTTTTGGAGGGCATCTTCTATGCCCAGCATTGTTTGATGCCCACTAGGGAGGGCAGAGCACTGCCAAGAGTGCTCGACTGGGCATCCAGAGATGGTTCTGGCCCCAGTTCTGCCACTCACTAGCCATGGACCTCTGACAACCATAAATGACATCATGGGTGAAAAGAGAGATCAGGCCAGCTGGCCATGGAAGTCCACAGTGGAGCCAAGATCTCATGGGGCAGTGGGTGGGGGTCAGCCTGTGAGCTCCTTCCCACCCTTCCTGTGACCCTGATTGCCCAACGCTTCTGTAGGATCCTAACCTGCCATGTTAACCTAACTCCTTAGAAATCATCCTCAAGGGGGTCCCACATTGAGCTGGGAGCACAATGCCTCCGCCGCCCACCCAGCCCCCCCTCAGGTGGCCATCCCTCCCAGTTCTTAGATGTCACGGTGGAGCTGCATTTGTCCCCTGCACCAAACCCCAGGAGGCAGGGACCCTTGGTCCTCAGAGACAGAATCTCTGCCAACAAAGGGTGAAGGGGACAGGAAGACGCTGTGGGACATCATGCCAGGAACAGGCACTGAATACAGAGTCGGGAGATCAGGTTCTGCTCCTGGCTCCCCGGCTGGGTGGCTCTGACCCTTGCTGAAACTGAACTTCCTCTGAGCAGCTGGGAGCACAGTGGCTGCCACCTGGGATGCTCTGACGACCGAGACTAGAATTTCTGTAAAGCAGAAAGCACTCTGCAGCTGTGGGTGGTTTTGTTCTCTGTGTACCGGAGATCTGACAGGGTGCCCCATGCTTCCTGACACCAGGTTGGGGGCAGCGCACACATGGGAGGGACCGGCACAGCCGGGGTTGGTTCATTTTGCACAAGAGTGGTTGCAACTTCTCTCTCCTTAGGATGCTTGCTGGATTTCCTGAAGACGGATGAAGGTAGCAGATTGTCCCTCCCCAGACTGATCGACATGTCAGCCCAGGTTTGTGAGCTATCAAGTACAGCAAAGCTCAGGAGTAGTGATGACCAAATGAACCCAGAACCCCACCTTCTCCTCTGTGCCTTGTGGCTTCATGAAACTGGCTCTTCAGAGGTTGTAGCCACTCAATTAAGGCTGGGCTGGGAAGGGCAGAAAACACAGAGTAATAACGGTTTAAATTTGTAAACATCCAGAGGTGTTCTGTGTGGGGGCCAGTAAGTGGGTCTTTCCCTCAAAGACACAGGGACCCACATTTCTTCCATCTGCTCAGCACTTAGCATGTCATCTAAGCCCACCTTCTTCCTTCTAACAGCTGAGCCACTTAGCCTTCCCACCTTCTTCCTTCTAGAGACATGTCATGTCCCTGAAGTCACCTACTATCTTTACTTTGACATTTCTTTCCTTGCCCCCAACCATGTCACCTGGCCACACCCAGGCTGCGAGGGAGGTTGGGAAATGCAGTCTTTATTCTGGGCCATTGGGATGAAGTGAGGTGAGTCCAATTATTCCTAAAGAGAAGGAGAACGGATGGTGTGGGAAACCCGGAGGGTTCACCTGAATTCCATGTGACAATGTAGGCAGGCATGTCGTGACCTCCTTTCTTCCTCAGATTATGCCCACAAATGCCTTCTCCAGCAGGTGAATCACAGTCCAGGCTTCATGAGGTGAAGAGCAAAAGGAAGAGAAGGGGTCGTTCCTCCCCGGGGATGTTAGCCAAGGGTTCTAACTGGCAGGGAAACACATCTGATGGCCCTGAGTGTGTGTGTCTGCTAAAACTGGAACTCTCAGCAGAAAAGCTCTGGTCTGTGGTCAGCCGGTGAGACCCGGAAACACTCACACATCCGCCTCCAGAGAGGAAACCTCCCCCTCACCCTACACCACCACCCCATCCCCACCTTGTCTGGTATTATCTGTTATTAGTATCAGTGCAGGAACTGATGTCACCATGCCCTTTTTCCACTGAGGTTAGCGCACCTGGGTTTGGGTAGGGTGCTGAGTGGTCTCGGAAAATTAACACTGGTAACCAGCCTCAAACCACAAAAGAGTGATAAGAGTGGCCACCCCTTCTTTCTTTCTTTCTTTGCCTTTCTCACTCTCCTCTGTCTCTTTCTCAGTCCCTAGGGAAATCTTGGGTCTTCCCAGGGGCAAAGGATGTGAAAAGCCACCTGCATTTATACCTAGGGGTGGCCAAGAATCTAAGGGTTAGAAACCAGAAAATCAGAACCTTCCAAGTGAACAGCTTCTAAACCCCATTCTAGTCATGCTTGCGTCTCAGCACACACGTGTGTGGACACACACACACATACACACGACCCTTCTGGGCGCTCCTTTTCCTGCTTTGCAGGATGAAATGCAAATCCCGCCTACAACCATAATTCATGTGCCCTACTTTGCAGCCCCACAGCACCACCACTACCCCCCCCCCCCGCCGATGTCCTCTCACACCCCTGAGCCCTCACTCAGGCTGCCCCCTTCACCCAGAATGCCTGGGCAAAATCCTAGCATTTCATCCAGCAAAATCCTAACCAACGTTCAAGATCCAAGTTAAATTCAATTCAGATTTCCCTGGATGGGAAAGGGGCAGAGAACACTTTCTGCATGAGTTTCTGTTAGCACTGTGTGTGCTGTAGTCGTCTTGAAAGCCCATCTGGTTCGCTCGCAACTTTCCCCCCTTTGGTATGATTTCCAGTACTTCTCAGTACGCATTTGTTAATGGGAGGAGTACTGGTAAATGTTATCCAGATCCAAGATATTTGGTATTCAGCTTTCTAGCCCCCACAGTAGCATACCAATAAATGTATGATTTAGCAAAGGAATAAATGAATGACTAAGGGAATGGATTCATGAATAAACCAGGGCAGATGGACACTTATGGAGAAGTGGGATGAAATCCAGTGCTGCCTTCTTGCCATCGCTGGTCTGGGGGTACATTGGCATTTTATGCTCTGCCTCAATTCCTTCATCCATCAAGTGGGAGTGTGAAGAATAAAGCCTAAATGAATTTCCTCGACTACAAGACACAAGCGCCACATGAGCAGCTATTCCTGGCCCAGTGCTGGTGATGGGGGACAGAAACAGAAACGGCCTCTGGTCCACTGGAATTCTGCGCATGCCATCTGAGGGCCTGGTTAGCTCCCTGGCCACATGTCTTGTGTAATGCCCACCTCAACTCCGCACCCTGGAGACCCCTTTTCTCATGTTCCAGGTCAGGACAGGGACCCCTCAGAGAGCTTAAGCAGCTCCAATCCAAGGCTCCCTGCTCCTGAACAGTGCTGCTGACTTGGCGAGGAGATAAAACCCTTTCTTTCCCTCCTTCCCTGCCCTTTTCTTCCCCGGCCCCTCAAAAGACCTTCTTCTCCTGCTTTCATTCTGCTGTCTTCCTCCCCCGCAGACACTTGGAAGGACAGAGAAGTGGGTGAGGGGTTCAGGCAGCTCTGGCTTTGACATCCATGTCTCTGCTTTTCTGGCCTTTTCAAGGGCTGGGGTCTATGGCTTACTCAGCTGAAGAGTGGTGGAAGCCAGTTTTCTCCACTCAGGAATCTGCTTCTTCTCCTTCTCCAGCAGCACCCCTTGCCCCCTATGCATCTACCAACAAACACAAACACAGACCTCCAAGTGTTCCTGCCCCTTCCAGGCTATGAGGGGGTGAGGACCGGCCCTCCAGATAGGTGGGCAGGTCCTTCCCCTTCTGATAGCGGCTCTGCAGGGCACTCTGGTTGGGCTCCATCCTTGCCTGGAGGTCCCTACGCTGTTCTTCACTGTGTGGCTTGTTCCCTCAGATTGCTGAAGGAATGGCGTACATCGAGCAAATGAATTCGATCCACCGCGACCTGAGGGCAGCCAACATCCTGGTGTCTGAGACCCAGTGCTGCAAGATCGCGGACTTCGGCTTGGCCCGCATCATTGACAGTGAATACACCGCTCAAGAAGGTGGGCGGAGCCCCCATCTACAAGGGAGACCTTGGGCCTCACCTTCCCCAACTCCCTAACCCCGCTGTGCTTCTCCTTGCCACTTCAGAGCAGAGCTTTGTGGTTTTCCCAATTCTGGCCTCACTCCCAGGTAGATCAGCATTTCCGTAAAGGGGCTTCACTAGTGTCTGATGAGGAATGGCTTCGTGATGAAGTAGGTTTGGAGATGCTGCATAGGCCGTTCAGACCCTCTTTGGAGATTCCTGGTGCACACCAACATGTGAAAGGCACTGACAAGTCCTGCAGCAAAGAAACAGCATATATTTGCTTCACCTGTCTCTCCAAAACTAATTTGAGCCCAAGGTACTTTTTTCACTTGGCTTCTATAAGCCTCCCACAGATCTAGGGTTTCCCAGAACACACTATGGAAAGCATTTTTCTGAAGCATGAGCAGGCAGCAAATGCTTATACCCGAATTAGGGTTTCCACAGAGCACTCTGCTTTTCTTCATGAGGAAAAAAAAAAAAATTCTTCATGAGAGGATTTAAAATGGTCAAATACATGTATCAAGTAAGCTAGCAAGCAATATTAGCTGAGCATATTAATCAGTTGGCACAGGAGAAGGATCAATAGGGCTTGTTCCCTGAGGAAGCTTCAGGCTGGCTGGGAAAACCGAGAAGGCAGGGCAAGGAAGGAGGTAATCCCGTGCTGAGCTGTATGCTGTCTACTCTAAATGCTGACCAGGCTGCAGCTCTCCAGGGGGCTTCACGGGACAGCGGGATTGGAATTCCCTCCTCACCGTGACCCGAGGTGGCACACAAGTCCCTTGTCATCATTTCCATTTTGCAGGTAGGGATTAAAAGGCAGGGACCAGTTAAGGTGACTTGCCCAAACCATGGATTTCTGTTATTAAACACGTGAGGTGGAAATGACTCTTCTGTCCCAGGTGGAAACACAAACAGGGTGACAGAGGTTGTCTCTTGGGCTGTGCACCCCTAGTGTCTTCAACATGCCTACTCATGTGTTCTAGTGGGTCTTAGTGGTTCTCTGGAAGCATCTCTGTTGTGTACAGAGATGGTGGTCCAAGGCCTGCTAAAGAGGGGGAGGGAAAGTGCATAGGGACAGTCGGTCATGGCCTCACAAAGCTGCCTGTGGCTTTTCTCATAGGCGCCAAGTTCCCCATCAAGTGGACTGCCCCAGAGGCCATCCATTTTGGGGTGTTCACCATCAAAGCGGATGTGTGGTCATTTGGAATCCTCCTGATGGAAATCGTCACTTACGGGCGTGTACCCTATCCAGGTAGGTGGCTTGGTCCCTCAGTGACTAGATGGGCTCCCTGCCTTCCAGAAATGGCTGCGATGACAGATATCCCATCCTTGGTGCCTGGAGCTGCCCACATCTATGCCAGGATGGGGTCCCCGCAGTTGGAACAGAGACTCATGCATGTCACTCTGGGGACGGAGGCTCTGTGCCCCTTCCTCAACATTGCTTTTGGCAACAGGGCTGTGCCCCTTCATTCAGGAGAGGTCAGTAAACCCCCAAACCAGGAATTAAGTGAAGGTCAGTGTCTGAACTCAAGTTCACTCCAAACTGGTTCTCACTTGAGGACAGCTTGTCTCTCCTCTGGCCTTGCACCTTGGGTGTAGTTCCGGAAGCCGTGTTCTGACTGTACAACTTCCCAGCCCTGCCCCCCTCCGGGCCGCTGAAGGGCTTGGCCAACTCAGCAGCCTACAGCCAGCGGTCTCCCTCCGCCAGCTGGTGCATCTTCACAGAGCACCTGGCCAGCGAGGGACGGGCTTGGGCTGTGTGCCCATGGCAGGTAAGCAAGACAGGGTCCCACACACGGAGGAACTGCCCGCACTAAGGAGACAACCCAGAGCCTCCCCTCCAGCTGTTCTCGGAGGAATGACATGTAAATAAAGGGTTGTTTCTCAGGGGCACCAGCTGGGTAGCCCAGTGACCTGCGAGGGAGGATGTGGTGGTCTGGGCCTCACGGGCTCCCGCCGCCCCTCAGCCGCGCTCTGCGTCCCCTCCACCTGCAGGAATGAGCAACCCCGAAGTCATCCGCAGCCTGGAGCGCGGCTACCGCATGCCGCGGCCCGACTCGTGCCCACCAGAGCTGTACCGCGGTGTCATCGCTGAGTGCTGGCGGAGCAGGCCAGAGGAGCGGCCCACCTTTGAGTTCCTGCAGTCAGTGCTCGAGGACTTCCACACGGCCACGGAGCAGCAGTACGAGCTGCAGCCCTAGGCCCTGGCGCAGGGACACGCGTCCGGAGCCCGAGAGGCCCGGGGTTGGCTTACACATGCGACCCATCCTGTAGAACTGACCAGGCATGTTCACCTCGCAGCTTTTATTCCAGCCCCAGTCAGCCTGGAAAGGCAGGGAGGAATTGGTACGCCCATTTCTCAGATGAGGAAAGTAGAAGTAGAGGTGGCCTGACGGGTGGATCACACAGCACGGACTCTGGACATCCAGTGGCAGTCCCACCCTTCTCTGGCTGTGTGACCTTGGGTGAGTCACTCAGCCTCTCCGTTCCTCCGCTGTCTTACTTGTACAATGAGGGAAGAACCATGATAGTACCTACCTCGTACGTTCCTCAAGAGGATTACATTCGTTAACCCCAGTAAGATGTTAAGAATAGTGCCTGGCAAACGCCTGGCACACCGTTAAACGTTTGGCATCGTGTAACAACCCTGAGCTGGCGCCAAAAGCAAGAAGTCGGCTACAGGTGACTGGGGAGTTCCGCTGCTCCCACCTGCGCCGTCCGCGCCCCTGTCCTGCTCGCTCTCTGCTACCCCAGAAGCAGGACTGGGTCCTCTGAGATGTCCGTTCAGAGAAGCGTCCAGCACTTTGGGGACTTTTCCATAATAAAGTCACGAGATCTGACCTTCGCCGTGTCGTTACTTGGGACAAGCCTGGACCTCGCTACGTGGCACAGGTGGTTTGAATGAGTGACGCGGTGAGGGACTCGCGGATTCGTGGAAACCGAGCCCAAGCCTCAAGGACAACACCGCAGACCCAAGGGTCATTGCCTTTTAGGGGAGGCTTGAGCGGGCCCGGCAGGTGGCGCCCTCACCTCAGAAATCCCTGGGCTTCTGGTCTGAGTCCAGGACCCTTTGCTGAGGACTGACAGTGGGAGGGTGCGAGCCGCACTTGTTGGGGGTGCGTGCACGGGGGGGGGCAAGCGCCCTGGGCTCTGAGTCCTGCGACCAGGTGCAGCAACGATGTGCGGACGATGATGGGATGGTAACACCAGAGAACATTCAAGGCTTCACACTGTTCAGGAAGCTCCCTATTTGTCATGGGGTTTTTTGTTTGTTTGTTTTTATTTATAATAGATTTATTATAATAGATTATTATTAAATAGATTTATTACGATAGATTTTTTTGGGAATTAGGTTTATGAAAAATAAGTGGAAAGAATAAATAATGTCCATTTACCCCTCACCCCCGCCCCTCTATTTCCTCTATTATTAACATCTTGCAATAGTGTGGTTCATTTGTTACAACTGACAGGCCAAATTAACACATCATTACTAGCTAAAGCCCGTAGTTTACATTAGGATTCGCTCTTTGTGTTATGTTGTATGCGTTTTGGACAAATGTATAATGACTTGCCTCCAGCATTATGCTACCATACAGAATAGTTTCAATGCCCTAAAAATCCCTTATGCTTCTATTCACCCCTTCCTCCCTTTGAACCCCTAGCCACCAACTTGCCATGTTTTGACCCCTCTGATCCTAGTAACCCAAGGAATATTACGATGCTGTGTACAGAGGAAGAAAGGCAGGCACAAAGAGATTGGGTAGTATTCCCAGGTAACACTGCTTATTAGTGATGGGAGGGGGTTGTGGAGGCAAGCACAGCTGCTGGATTATGGCAGCAGAGTCTGGGCGGGGAGCTGCTGGGCTGGGAGAACCTCACCGCAGGAGCTGCCCCTGCAGGGAAAGAGAAGTGACTGGGCAAAGAAGAACAAACATCTGTACGGTCCTTGGGATTTCCAGTATGCATTCCTGTAAGGTCCTTGGGATTTCTAGTGTGTGTTTCCATACTGTCTATGGATTCTCAAACAGCTCTGGGGAGGCATCACCATTGTTATCAAGCCTATACTCCTTTCCATACAAGAAATAAATGACAGAGACTCCACACCACGAAGCTTATTAAGAGGCTCTTAGCTGGCCAGTGCTGGACCCCAGATTTGAACCCATTCTTTGCCCCCAGCCCCTCGCCACAAACTACTACGTAGGTGAACACGACACTCCCAGGAGCAGGCGATGCTGGTACGCGGAGGTCAGGCAGGCTCACATGGAGCCTAGTGAGTGTGTGTGAAGCAGGCAACATGGTCAGATTGGGGCTTGGACAGATCTCCTCTAGGCCATCCAGGATTTGGGAGGTAGAGGGCTCTAGGGACAAGAAACCTTGTCCTCAGGGCAGTGGGGAGAGGGAGGGGCAGAGAATCACCTCTGAGCTCCCCCAGGAACCATGGGCACTTTGGGGGAGAGTACTGCTGAGTCTTTCAGAAAAAAAAAAATCACAGCTCAGCCTCCCCCACTCTGGAGGAGGCCTCGTGCCCACGCCCCATCTCCTCAGAATCTCTGCGAATTGGGGCTGTCAGGGCCAGACCCCAAGATGAGGGAACATGGCTGGAGGGAACTAAGCTGGAATTCAGGGCAACCTGTAGAGGGTTGGGGAGGGCACCAGACAGACAGATCTGAGCCCATAAGGCTCACAGATGAGCAGTGTCCTGAGAGGACCTAACTGGATATAGGACTGGATGTGACTCTGGATGTAGGACTGGAAGGAGTCCTATCAGCCAGATAGAAAATGAATCCCTCCTTCCTGCTTAGCAGCCTGGACCTACAGCCTGGGCACCACCTCCCTGCCTTTCACAGCCCCTCTGAAGTGGTTTCCAGTGACTTGGGCTCCAGCTATCCCGAGCTGCAAGGCCTGGGGCTGGCTTGTCACCTCCCTGGACCCCACCACCTTCCCATAAAGATGAAGTGGGTTCTCTCAGTGCTTTGTAACTGCACTGCTTCTAAAAATCACTTCAGCTCCTTGTTTTGAAAAACAGGTTTCTTGGGGTGCCTGAGTAGCTCAGTGAGTTCAGTGACTCTTGGTCTCAGCTCAGGTCATGATCTCGTGGATTGTGGGATCAAGCCCAGCACTGGGCTCCGTGCTCAGCAGGGTGTCTGTTTGAGATTCTCTCCCTCTGCACCCTTCCCAAGGTGCTCTCTCTCTCTTTCCCTCTCTCAAATAAATAAACCTTTGGGAAAACATAATAAATAAAAGACAGGCTTCTAGTCGCTTTCTGAGATTCTGACCCAGCAGATCTAAGGTAGGATCTGGAAACCTCATCTTTCCTAGAGCCCTCAACCCTGGAAGGGATTCAGATGACGGTGTGGTAGAGGTCAGACCATGACACAGGGGAAGGAACATCTAAAAATACCAGTGCCAGGATTCCAGGAGGGTCCCGACCATTGGCACATTTTAGATGTTTGCAGCTGATACTAGAGTTCAGCCAGGATTAGGAACCATGGGGCTAGGCTGCATGGGGTTAGGAAGGACTCTTCCCAGGATGGCAAGCCGCAAGGCACCTGGGGTTCCTAGTCTGATGCTCAGGTCCTGGAATTGCAAGACCAGCTCATGTCTGTTGCTTTTCCCAGTTCTCTATGCAAGCCCTAACCTGCAGAAACTAGAAAAGAAACCCATGAGCCCAATGCTTTCTCAGACCCACCTTGTCAGGCACACAGAGGTTTTCTGGGGGTGAGGCTGGAGCCCAACCTTGAGGGACCAGAGAGACTTTTCACCACCAGGAGGCGCCCTTGCCTCAGCGGTGCCCAGAACTGAGCCTGAGTGCCCCAGGAGGTTTTGTTAGGACAATCGTTCAGTTTATAACGACCCAGAAGCTTTTCAATTCCCAGCCAGAAAGTGAAGTGTGAGAGGATGTGGAGAGAGATGCAGCATGACAGAGAAATACAGAGATAGATACAGAGAGAGACAAGACAGAGGGAAACAGAGACACAGAGAGAGCCTGAATGGGCAGAGGCGATATTTCCTGCTCCGGGAATTTGTCTTCCGAGTGGAAGGGCTGCTCACTCAGGGCTGTGGAGATCATATTCTCCCGCCAGGATCTGCAAGTGGGAGCAGATTGCAGGGAGGGCCAGGGCCTGAGACATTTGATTGCAACCTGTCTCCCAAGCTCTGGTGAGGAGCACACCTGGCCTTGGACCCAGACGTCTCCCTGCCTGTGATGGAAACCCTGCCTTCCTTTCCCTCTTCCTCCACAGAGGCAGGACACGTGTGCCGCAATGGAATTGCTGCAGCATTTGGAAAATGAAGAACGGCAAGATCTTTGGGGTTACATAGACCTGGGTTCAAATCCAAGCACTTCCTTTCCCAGGATGTGTGACCTTGGACCCTTGGCTTGATTTCTCTGAGCCTCAGTTTCTTCAAATGGACATAAAATAAAAATACCCAAAATAGGGAAACCTGGGTGGCTCCATGGTTAGAGCTTCCAACTCTTGATTTTAGCTCAGGTCGTGATCTTGGGATCGTGGCATTGGGCAGCCTGGCATTGGGCTTCACAAGCTTAACACAGAATCTGCTTGAGATTCTCCTTCCCTCTCCTTCTCCCCGAAACCAGTCACACTCTAAATAAATGAGTGGATGGATGGATGGATGGATGAATAATCTTTTTTAAAAACACCTAAAATACAGGCTTGTTTTGAGGTTTAGACAAAATAGTACATACAAGGCATTTATCATTGTGCCTGTCTTCTGGCAAATGCTCAGAAATGTTAGCTCTTGTTATTATTATTCTTAGGATAGCCCCCAAAGAAAGGCCTTTAAAGACACTGAGTCACAACCTCCAACACCTTATCTGGGTTTCCCTGTCCTCTGTGATCTGTCTCCAGATTTGGGCTTCTAATACCACCAGTATTCTGTTCTCCACTCATTGCCGTGATTTTTCTTTGTCTTCTCTCACACCCCTCCCACCTTCGAGGAAGGACTTCAAAAAGAACACACGGGATTTGAAGTCAAGGACCTAGGTTTAGCAGCACTTTCCAACTGTGCAACCTTGGGTAAATAACTCAAGTTCTCTGAGCCTCCACTTCCTTGTCTGTGAACAGGTGAGAACAATGACTCCCTTGCAAGGTTGTTTTAAGGATTTAAAGAGTACTTTAAAAATGGAATGGTAGGGCGCCTGGGTGGCTCAGTGGGTTAGGCCGCTGCCTTCGGCTCAGGTCATGATCTCAGGGTCCTGGGATCGAGTCCCGCATCGGGCTCTCTGCTTAGCAGGGAGCCTGCTTCCTCCTCTCCCTCTCTCTCTCTGCCTGCCTCTCCGTCTACTTGTGATCTCTCTCTGTCAAATAAATAAATAAAATCTTTAAAAAAAAAAATGGAATGGTAGATTGTGCTGCCGGAACAGGTACCACAGAGCGGGAGACGTCAGCCACAGATATGTCTTTTCTCATAGCTTGGGATGCTTGTTTCAGAAACAAGCCTATTTGGTGTGGGTAAAATTCTCATCTACAAATAAGTAAGATCCACAGAGAAGCTGGAACACCAGTGGACCAGCTCCTTTTTTTTTTTTTTTAAAGGTTTTGCTTTTAAGTAATCTCTCCGCTCAACTTGAACTCCAAGCCGAGTTCGAGAGTTTCTTGCTCTACCGACTGAGCCAGCCAGGAGCCCCAGCAGAGGACTGACTGGCTTCCTGTGGACAGTCTAGATTTACACAAAAGATAAATCTGTCTTTAAAATGAAATGATTTATTTTATAGAAGGGTCCACCACATATTCCTGCAGGTACTTTAAAAAGCAGTCTTCGATGGGGCACCTGGGTGGCTGAGTGCGTTAAAGCCTCTGCCTTCGGCTCAGGTCATGATCCCAGGGTTCTGGGATCGAGCCCCGCATCAGGCTCTCTGCTCAGCGGGGAGCCTGCTTCCTCCTCTCTCTCTGCCTGTCTCTCTACCTACTTGTGATCTCTATCTGTCAAGTGAATAAATAAAAAAATCTTTAAAAAAAAAATTTTTTTTTTAAAAAGCAGTCTTCGAGGTTCCTCAGGCCTCCCGTCGCCCTGGGTTTTGGTTTTGGCTGTGGTAAAACACCCCTCACATAAAATGTCCCTATCAGCCTAGGAACTTTCCAAGTGTGCTGGTCCGTGGTGTCCCAGTCCCTCGCATCGCCGTGCAGCCACCAGCACCCTCCACCTCCAGAACTTGTTTGTCTTCCCAAACTGAAACTGCATCCCCACCGAGTGCCAGCTCCCCACTCCCCCCCCCCCCCCCCAAACTCCCATTCGACTCTACTTCCTGTCTCTGGGGATTTGGCTATCCAGGTTCATCTGTACCGTGGCCTGGGTCAGAATTCCCTCCTTTGAGGCTGAATGAGATTCCACTGTGTGTTGTCTGTATTGCATTTTGTTTATCCATTCATCTGTTGAGGGGTACTTGGATTGTTTCTATCTCTTGGCTGTTGTAAATAATGCTGTTATGAACATGGGGGTACAAATATCTCTTCAAGATTCAAGCCTGGGGGTGCCTGGGTGGCTCAGTCAGTGTCAGCCTTCGGCTCAGATCATGATACCAGACTCTTGGGATTGAGTCCCACCTCGGGCTCCTTGCTCAGTGTGGAGTCCGCTTCTCCCTCTGACCCTCCCCGATCTTGTGCACTCGATCTCTTTCTCTCTCTCTCTCTCTCTCACTCTTTCTCAAGTAAATAAATAAAATATTAAAAAAAAAAAAAAAAAAAACAGATCCAAGCCAGGACCATAGAGTAGTTTTCTTTTCTTTTCCTTTTTTTTTTTTTTTAGAGAGAGAGAGCCCATGTGCTTGAGTAGGGGGTGGGGCAGAGGGAGAAAGAGGGTCTTAAGCACACTCCCTGCCGAGGGTGGAGCTCCGCCCAGGACCCTGAGATCATAACCTGAGCCAAAACCTAGAGTCAGATGCTTAATGGACTGAGCCACCCAGGCACCCTATTTTTAATTTTTTACAGAACTGCTATAGTGTTATCACAACAGGTGCTCTGTTCTGCATTCCCAGCAGCACTGCACAAGGCTTCCAACTCCTCCCCATTGATGTCTTCTGCTTGTTTCGACCCAGCCCTCTTACTGGGTGTGAGGTGGACACTGTCATTTAACAGCAATCACCCAACATCGTTCGACTCTGGGCCCCACAGAACCTCAGGCCCTTCTGACATGCCCTCAGGTGACTCTGAGTTTCTAGGGGTGCGTTGTTCCCTGTGTATGCTCACGACAAACCACTCCAGGATGGTGCCTCTGCTGTCTCCCACGGGACACAGGGACTGAGGGGCCTTTGTGGGCCTGGATGAGAGGTCCAGGTGGGTGGAGGTCCTGAGGTAGGGAATAGCACTCTATTCTGAGGAAAAAACCTTTCAGCTTCCTTTCAGGGGAGTCCACCCCAGCACCACCTCAGGGTGACCTGGACTTGCCCAGGGCTCTCACCAGCCATCCCCAGGTGGGCCTGCACCCTGGTGGACACATGTGCAGGTGTTCACAAGGGTTTGCAGGACATGCAGCATCGCCGTCTTCACTGGAATGAACCATGTCCAGCTTGGGGCACTCGGCCGTAGGAGAGAGAGCAGAAGGCATCGGCCACCAGGCGGATCAGGGAAGACAATAGACACCTGGACCTCCAACAGGCTTGTGGTGAATCCTGTAGCCAAACTGGGCTCTTCAATTTTTCTAGAATGGACAGCCAACCTTGATACCATGTTGAGAATCTTAGAGAGCTGAAAAAAACCTTCCTGATCAGTCAACATTTATTGAGTCTGAAGTGCCATCACAACATGGAAAAGTAGATCCTATGATCCTCATTTTATACATGAGGGGACTGGGGCACAGAGAGGTAAGTAACTGGCCCAAGGATACACAGCCGATAAGTGGTGGCATGAGGACTCACTACTTAACCATTCTTCCAGAAAGAATCTGGTCAAGATGTTCCAAACTGGGTTCCTGGGAGCCTTGGGGGTCTATGGTGGGTCTTGGGAGTAGGAAGCTCCCAGTAGGATGGAAGTGGGAGTTGAGAAGACCCCACTCACCCACTTCAGGCACCAAGGTCCCTCTTCCTATCTATTTCACATGTTCAGCTACCCTACAAGGGTTATTTGAACACAGCGTGGTTTTAAAATTGTTTTGAAGGTCAGTCACCTAGTCCAAGCTCCGTTCACCCTCTCCATCTCACAAATGTGAAACTGAGGCCACACACTAGGGCCCAGCCCTCCAGACACTTGGCCAGGTCCTTTCCCTGTCCACCCAACACACTCGGATTCCTGGTGGACAGGTGTTCGTTGACGCCGGGTTTTTCTGGAAATAAAAATCCTCATATCCGAGCACTCTCCAAATCAGGTTAGTTGATTCCCTAGAAATCCCCATTCCGTAGCCATGCCAGAAGAGCTCTTTATTTCTTGGAACAGATCATAGAGCCTTTAACACAGTTACCCTCAGAATGGATGCAGCACTTGCCATTTACAAAGGGGTGTCCTCGCTTTGTGTTGCCTGGCATGTTTTCCCCGGTTTCTCTTCCTTCAGGCCAGGAGGAAGGCAGTGATGCTGGCACATTCCCCGCCATCACATCAGAGAGAGTGGAGGGGCTGGAACGCAAATCCCGGGCTCCTGGCTCCATGCCCAGCACTTGAGGGACCCAGCAAGTGCACTGAGATTAAACGTGCTCTTGAGAAGTGAGGAACAGGGCAGACACAGCCTGCACAGGGCCCGCTGAGTGGCCCTCGAGGGGCAATCCTTTTAATAAGGTTAAGCAAACCATTCCAAGAGGATGACAGGGAAGTTTTGTGAATGCCTGGTGGAAAAGAAGCAGGGGAAAGAAATATCTGGCACCGATGAGGCCACCAGGCTTAATGGATTCTCATCCTTGAGACAGCAACATGGCCCCTAGAGAGGTGAGGTGGCCACAGCCCCCAGGCATGAGGTCAGGAACTGTGCTGATGATTCATAGAGTAACAACTCCGCCTGACATCAGCCAGAGACCTAAAAATAGCCACCAGAGAATGTCCAGAAGATAATGGGGGAAAGTCAAAATTTGTGGGCAGAATAGTGGCTGCACATGGAAAATGTCTCACTGGCACCTGCAGAGAACTAGCGACCTTTCAGGTCCTTTCCTGACCCTGAAGGGATCCAGCAATGGGTAAGATGAGAAGCTACACCCAAAGAACCCTTAAGTCTGCCCTCATCCATGGAAGCTAAAGTCTCATACCATTCATGCTCATGATCGAGGATGCTGGTAGCAATGCCATTTACCGACATTACTTGTCAGGCGCTCTCCTTAAGCTTTATGTGCACAAACTCATTTAGCCTACAAGACAACCATCAGAAGCAGGTTCTGATACTAGTCCCCTTTTGTAGATGAGAAAACCAAGGCTCTCAGGCTCTTGGGGGTGAGGTCATCTGCCAAGAACACGCAACTAAGGCTCGAGCCCAGATCAGCCTCTGAGCAGAGCCTTTCCCAGCTAGAATTCCCTAGGAGAGGGCGCGAGCTGAGGCTTTGAGGCTGCCCACCACACAGCAAGCCAGAGGCAGAGCTGGAGCTGCCCCCAGAACCCACTGGTGGGGGCTTTGCCCACACCCCTTTGGCCTCTCTCCCTTGCCAGTCACCAATCATGTTGTGGACAGAGAGGTTTTGGAAGAATTGGGCAGTGTGTTCACTTTAACTCTTGGCTCTGCCTCTTACTGGCTATGGAATTCCCTGACAAATTATTTAAACTCTCTGAAACTCAGTTTCATCATCTTTAAAGTGGACACAAACGTACCTCAAAGGGAAGCTGGGATGAACTGAGATAATGTACATGAACCTTTGGGTACAGGGTTGTGCCCACAGTAGGATAGCAGCACATGCACGTTCCCATACCCCTGTTAGAGCTCAGGCCAGACAGCATCTTCCCTGGGTCACCTGGGAGCCAGTGTGGGAGCCCTGCCTCCCCACCCCCACCCCATCTGCCTCCATCTCCAATCAGCAGGCTACCACATCTCTGTGGCTAGCAGAGACTGACAGGGGCTGATGGGAGCCAGTCCCAAGGGGTCTGAAGGCAGATTACTGAGGACTGATGAGGTGAAGAGGGACAGCTGCCATGAGCTGACAGAGTTGCCTGGCAAGATGGGAAGGCAAGAGGGTAAGGGGGAATCCCTAATCTCACCTGATGTCTTCTGGAAGGGCAAGGGTACCATCTGGGGACATCACCGCTGGAACCTTCCCTTCTGTGCCAAGATCACTGCATCTCTTGGTTAAAATTAGCTTCCTACTCATCACTCTGGACTGAATGGCCTTTTCCCATGAACTACCAGGACTTGGCCTTGTACAGACAGGGGCTGGGCTGTGCTCTCTATTCTCCAGAGAGCAAACAGGGCACCTGTTTCCATTCAGGAGACTGGACAGGAGGTGGGGTGTGTGCATGAGAGTGTTCACACATGTATGCAGGCATATATAACCAACCAAACCAGGGGACCCAGGAAGAAGTCTAAACCCTAGAGTCATGCAAGCTTCTAATCATTGGCATCATTCTTTTTTTTTTTTTTTTTTTTTGAGATAAAGTGAGTGGGGGATAGGGGGGAGAAGGAGAGGAAGAGAGAGAATCCTCAAGCAGATTCCCCACTGAGTGCAGAGCCCAACACGGGTCTCCATCCCAGGACCCTGAGATCATGACCTGAGCTGAAATCAAGAGTCAGCTGCTTAACCACCTGAGCCCCCCAGGCACCCCTGGCATCATTCTTTGATTGTGCTGTTTATTTCTTACTTCCAAGGCTCCCATGTGACATCTGGTGACATCATCTCACTCCTGCATAGTTCTAGCTTTAAACAGTAGGCCCAGTCCACCCACTTGCACCACACCTGAATCCCAGGAGATTCACAGATATTTTTTAAGTGAGGGAGCAAATGACAAAGCAAAACAAAGAATGGTTTGGCCAGACAGTCCCCTCTGTTAGGCTGAGCTGTGTCATTTCCCACCATGTCCCCAGCTCCTAGCACAGGAAGACACATAGGGAACATGGGAAGGGCACAGTGGATATTTGTCAAATATATGAATGATTGGGGACAAATTTTGCTCTTTGCCCACATGCCCCTAGATAGTAACATACAAGCCAAAACATGCTCCATGAAAGTCAGGCAAGGATGGTTTGAGCCACGTTAGCCAAGGAGGCTGAGACTGGGAAGAAAAGAGCATAGTGGTCAAGGCTCCAGAGGCTCAAATTCGGCCCAGCTGAGTGACTGATTCCTCACCCATCAGGTGCATCCACCAGTCAGGGCCCCTGCCCAAAGTGGACCAGATGGTGCCTCTCTAGCCCTCTACATGATGGACAGTCAACATAAGGGTAACCATTAATATTTTTACCAGATTTCCCCTGGAGAAATGTGGGTTAAACATTCAGAAATATAGGATGCAGAGGAGACCCTCATGAAGGACATAGGAACAAGTTAAAAATAAGTATTAGACAGGAAAAAACATTCGTGGTACTTATATCAAAAGCATTACTGCAAAGAAAACCTAAGGAGCTCTTCCTGGTCTCAACAACCTAAAACAAATGGACAAATGATGAGACACAGGAACTGCATAGAAAAAGAACTTCAAACACCTAATAAACATAGGAAAATGTGCCCAACCACAGCAATAAATGGAAAAATGCAAATTAAACAGCAATGCAGTATTTTTTTGCCATCCGAATGGCAAAATGGCAATACTGCTAATATTCAACCATATTGGGGATGATGTGGGAGAATGGTTCCCCTCCTCATCAAGTGTTGTTGGAAGTGTAATTGGATAAAGTCTTTTGGGGGTGCATTTTTGACAGCACCACCCCAGATTGGAGATGTATATACTCAGTGATAAAGCAGTTGTCCTTCTAGAAGTTTATCCTACCCTAAAACGTGCCCCAAAGGTGCATGTACCATACCTTTCACAGCAACATGTTTGCCATACCAAACAGCAAACATTGAGAACAACTTAAAGGCACAGCAGTGGGGAAGGTATAAGTCAAGGAGGACACAATCATTTCATGAACTACTATTTTGGCATTAAAATGAATGGGGCACTTCTCTAGTTACTGATACAGAAACATGGCCAAGACATGTCAAGGAGAGGAGAAAGGTGGAGGAAAACTTCACATATGGCATGACTCTACATACACACAATTTTATATTTATCACACATGCACATTTATGTGTCTATAAATATGCCTCAAAGGGATTTATGTGATACCCACCCAGGAGAGCCCTGAGTGACCTCCGGGGGGTGGGGTGCGACTAATGGGACAAAAGCGGATAAGGGAGGGCACTCACGTTTTATGCTGTTCTTCCGAATTGCTCCAGACTTTTAGTATGAGAATGCATTAATGCATTGGGAGAAACAAAAAAGACAGGCAGAGGTCAGTGATGGATTGCTCAGTGCAATTGTGCCTGGTGGCAGAGAATGGATGACATGACCTCTGGGGCTGGGTCCAGCCCTGGGGCTGTAAGCGGCCTCCTGAGGTTGGGCCTCCCTTACCTACCCGTCCCCCCACCCAGTTCCAGCCTATTTCCTCTCCAGATAGCGCCCTCCACCAGGTTATCATCCGGCTCCGAGCCCTGCACCACGCCTTTAATGTGCCATCACGTGGCTTATCGGCTTATCGTCCCCGGCCCGAAGCAGGGCCGGTGGGAGGTCCAAGACTGTGCCTCATCCGCAGTAGACTGGCGCTGCTAGATGGTGGGAATCCCCCACCTCTTGGCCCAGGTCAGCAGCTAATGCCGTGGGGGTAGGGGATTAACTCCCTACCAGCAGCATCTCCTCTCTCTACTACTGGGGCATCCCTGTGATAGCCCTCAGACAGCCGTCTCTTCCTATTACAGCAGCTAACATGGATTGTATGCCTACTAGGGACCAGCCCTGTCTTAGGGAGTGAGCATGCTTTTCTTCTTCTTAATATCGACATCATACTAACAGATAGGTACTAGGGTGCTCACATCACAGATGGGGAAACTCTCAGACATACTAATCGACCAAAGCCACCACCAAACATAGGACAGAACCAGAATTTCGACCCGGGCCACTGCATGGACTTCTGCCCAGAAAGCAGGAGGTCCCAGTGGACCTCATCTGTTCTAGACCTAGGTCACCACCAGGTGCCCCTCATCCCAGCAGGGACTCATCCTGCCATCTTATCTTTGGTAGTTGGTAAGGGACCCTCTCCACCAGGGGTAGCACAACAAATGTCATTAAACTTAGCCCAGCTAATTAAGAATTTGTCTTCTGGCATTTCGAAGGAGTGGAGTAAAAAGAGCACTTCACAAGATCAGACTCTTGGCAGGCCTCCCAGAACCTCAGCCATGCCATTTGCCATTTGCCAGCTTCAGTTTTCCCATCTGTAAAATGGGTATAATAAATGTACCTGGGGGGGTGGTAAAGGAGGTATTAATGTACATCATGCCCTTGGGTGTCAAGTAAATAGGTGTCTAGAGGAAAGGTTAGATGACCTTTGAGGTTTCTCCCAACTCTATTTATAATCATGACTGACCAAGGTGAAGTTTCCTTGGTACCGTCTATGAGAAAATAGGATTGGCCAAACCAGAGTAAGTGAGACTACAGAAGAAATACTTCTGAGTTGAGGAAACAACTTGCATAAGGCTTCCAAGAACCTCTGGAAACCTACCAAACACACTCACCACAGATCTTCTACTCTGAAGGCAATTCCCTGGCATCTCCATCAGCCTGCCCACCTCAAGTAACTTTATATCCCTGAACGTATCAGGACAATCTTACTTTCAAAGTCTTCAACTTTCCACCACAGTGCTTCTGTGAGTCGGGCTCACCTTCACTCCACTGGAAAGGGTTAGTACAATGGGATGGGAGAAGGACCCTGTTGTGTGGGATCTCAGGGAAGTGTGAGGGAGTCTAGGATCTGGGGAGCTTTGGGAAAGTTTTAGAAAATTCTGGACAGAATCCCTTCATGAATTTAGGGAGCAGCAATTTCTGGTCTTTGGAGAAGATAGCTGGATTTTCAGAAACTGGTCACCTGTTCTAGGTCCATCCCTACTTGTTGTGAAACCACAGCTCCCTCCCAAGTTGAGACGCCATTTGGGCATGCAGAAAGTTGTTAGAGGCCTCAGCACAGAAGGGACACTTAGGCCATCAGAGCAGGAAAGGCATGGAGTTCCCCTAATCTCTTTTGCCTGGGCCCAACCCCCAAGCAATTGCTGGCAAGTTACCTAGATTCTCTGTGCCTCAGTTTTCTCTTGGGCAATTTGTAGCAGCCCCACCTCCTGAGGTTACTGGGAATGCTGAGCACAGGACTGGCCTGGAGAAAGCCCTCATCCAGCATCCCCTAGCTCTTGAGGATGATGATCAAGACTTAAAGGAACTGATTGGGGAAATATCACCAACTCCTTGGTTCTCCCAGAGACCTTTGGTGACTGTGTGCCATTCTGCCAGGATCATTTCCCAGGGAGGCTGAAAGTGCTGGGGACCCTGTCTCAGGGTGCAGAAAGGAGGTCAAAGAGTGGCGGGTATGTCTTGGGCATGGTGAGATTTGGGGAGTGGAGTTTCATGGAAGAATAGGTGTGTTGGGGGTGGGGGTGTCATGGTGTGAGGATGTTTTGGGGGTGGCTAAGGAAGGATGGGTGGATCCTGGAGGTGTGTCTTAGAGGGCATCAGCCTCCTCACCCAGGAGCCCCCACCAGCATGTCAGATATGTTCGTGAGGTCTCTGGTAAGACAACATCCAGGGGGGCTGCTGGAATAGATGAAGCAAGGAAAGGAGATGGTTGGAGAGAGGCTAGAGTGGACAGAGGAAGCAGCCAGCAATGGCTTCAGGCACCTACAGGGGGCCTCGGGCAGTGGAATGGGAGTGGGGGAGATTGTTGTGAAAGTGTCCATTCTGGTGTATGCGTCTTCTGAGCTGAACATTGTTCTTGGTGACTCAGATTCACCCAACACACGCTTAACGATTGGGTGCCTGGCATGGAGCCAGAAACTTCCCATGTATCATTGTGTTTCCTGCTTTAGAAACCCTTTGAGAAGGCACAGATGAAGAAACTGAGGTTCAGGAATGTTGGGTGACTTGTCCAGCATGGTTTTAGACTTCCTGTCCAGTACCCTTTGTGGAACTGCCCCCCAGCTACTCACAACACAATTGGCTCCAGAGAACACTGTGACTCTAACACAGAGTCAGCTGGGTGAGCAAGGACTCGGAGTAAAATATGATTTCAGTACTCCGATCAAGGACTTCCCAGCAAATTCTTTTGGGTCAGCATGACCTTCTCAAATATTAGGTTGGACTATTTGAAATTGCCATTTAATATTCAAAGTAATTGAATATTAGCAATGTCATGGGGCTCAACCTAATAGTATTTGGAAAAATCTTAAACAAACAAACAAACAAACAAAAAACGGGTGGAAACAAGCGTGAGAAAGAAAGACCTCTGTCCAGCTCGAGGATTCTATGACTTGTCCCTTGAGTTTAATTGCAACTATGATCAGTCTTATTAAGATGAAGGCTGAGACTCAAGAGATATTACAACCCCAATTCCTGCCATCACCCAGAGGAGGAAAGGCACAGTCTTGGGCAACCACAGGCAAGTCCCTGTGGCTGGAAGAACCATAATGCTAACGTGGTGTGTGTTGATGGTGAGATTCCCTGGGGAGTGGGGCTGGAGTGGGACCACTGGTGGGCAGTCGACTCACCAACACTGAAAACCCTCCATCTTTACCTCCCCTGTTGCTCTGAGTTCCTTGTGTCCCACAAGGATTCCTGACCCCAGACACTGATATAAATCCAGTCTTGGTGGGAATTTGTGTGGGCTTCAGTCCAGGGCAAGAGAGTGAGGTGAGCACTGTGAAGGCCAACACATTGGGATTAAAATCCTGGCACTGTCACTTCCCAGGTGTGACCCCACGCGAGCATTCCCCATCACTCTGCTGCATGTGCATGCCTGCTCCCTCAGCTGCAGAATCTGGCTAATAAAGGCAACCAACTGTTGAGGGCTATTGAGAGGGTAAGTGGAGAAACGTTTGTCAAGCACTCAGTAGATGGTAGGTAGTGGGCATTTATAAAGTGCTCATGTGAAGCCAGGCCTGGGTCCATGGGCCTCCCCTATCTTCCCCCTTTGCTCCATCACCGCCCTTGTCTTGGCCTCATCGTTGGTGGTCCTGGGCCCACCGCAGGAGTTTCTCCCTGTGATAACTCTGGGGTCATAGGGGTCAGCCTGGGGCCAGCAGCTCGTCAGGCATCTTCCATCTCTCCCTGCTCCCTGCTGCTGAGGGACTGTGCGGGAGGCTTGAGGCTCTCATCTCAGAGACAGCGGTGTAAACACTGAGATGGACCGGCAGCACCCGCAGCAAATCTGGATGAGCCAGGAAGCACCTCGCCCTCTGCTGGAAGCCACAGGCGCTGGGGGAGGAGGGCCGGGCCGAGAATGGCAACATCCCATCATAGGAGGGCCTGTGCCAAGGACCCAGTGTCCCCCAGGTGTGTCCAAGGTGGGCTAAGGGATGTTCTCCGAGGACTCTTTCCCCAAAATACTGCCCCTCTGATATACTCCTTTGAGTTCTTTGGGACCACTGTGACCATCAGGGTCCTCCTCTGCACATAGGGAATAATACACCTTCTGTACTTAGCCTGGAAGGACTGTGAGCACTGGATTGTGTGGTGCCCAGCACAGAGAAGCAGTCAATACCAGTCAACATCATCCTGCGAGGAATTCTGCCCTCTCTAAACATCCTTTCCCAAGATGTTAGGGTGCCTGCGTTGGGCCACAGAGGCAGCCTGGTCTGTGACATCTCTCAGTGAAAAGAAAATGATGGAATTACAAAACTTTGGAGCTGAGAGGTCCCTGCAGAGCTGGGGTGGCCCAGTCATACTTTCCTACTTTATAAAGGCTAGTCACATCTGCAATTCTGAATTGTGTGCACTTTGAAACAGGCCCTCAGCCTCCAAGCCTCAATGTCTTGGTCTCAATGTGGAGCACAGTGACAATGTCTGCACCGCCAATCTCACAAAAATGAGGTGAGGGACGAGAAAAACTTCACAAATTTAAGGTTCCTACTAGTTATTTGCATTGTTTTTAGAAGTTCAAGTAGCCAAGCGTCTCCCCAAAGTAGCTTGGGCTGGGACTCACCCCAGCCTGACCTTCGGGCCACCTCCCTTTCCTGGTCCACAGAAGGGGTGAGGTGGGCAGTCCACAAATGGGGGCCCATGCAGCCCTGGGGCTGAAGCAGGCTCCATCTCTCCCGCTCCTACTTCAGTGCTAGTAGCTGACATGCGGGGACCGTATCCTGCATGCTCAACCCCGCACGTGCTTGGCTTCGAAACCCTCTTTCCGCCATCCACAAGAGGCAGATGCCCTGACTTCCTTTTCCAGTCTCCCTGTGTGCAGCGCATGCTGGGTGTTATATGACGTCATATGACAAACAGTCACACACGACCCGGCCTACCGGGGGAGATGACTTAATTATAACCATGACCATGAAAATGATGGTGCCTGCCACTTCCTGAGTGGTTACTACACCATTGAAACTTGGTCCTATTACCTAATGCTGTCCCTCTGCAGTGGGGCATGTTCTTATCCCCATTTCATAGACGAGACAACTGAGGACTAATTAGAACAATAATCAATCAGCTGAGATTGGACCATATGTGGGCCTTTCTGACACCAGAATTCTTGCCCTTCTGTGTACCATTCTTCTAGATACTCTTCCCATCTCCTTCGTCCTGCGAATTAAGCCTCCGCTTCATGCACATCTTCTAGCTTCTTGTAATTCTAAAAATTTTGAGCCATTCTTTTTGTTTTTTTGTCCCCCAGTGTAACCCTGCCCTGTTTATTGTAAACCACCAACATGGAGCAGTCTTTCAGGGTAAGGCTGCTTCAGTTTTCCTCTGAATGATCCTGTTGACTTCTGAGCTCTGGTGTCAGCCAGGCCCTAGGCGACCCAGATCAGTGTCATGGTGGTGACAAAGAGGTTCAACCTCCAGTCCCCGCTGAGCATCCTACCCCAAGGCCAGTGTCTTCTCGATTCCTGGCCTCTCCCTCCCATTCCCACATGAAATAATGATGTCAAGGAAGAAATCAATGTCTTCTCTACCTACTTAACAACCCCACAATTAATTAGTTTACATTTAATTCATACATGAACGAGAAGAAAGAGAAGGAGAGGGGAAAGGAAAAATTCTGACCCATCAGGTCGGAGGGAATCCATCTTGGCTTCTAGAAATCACCACACATTTTCTAAACATTTGCAAACTACCTGGATGGAAGCTCCGTGAGAGCAGCCGGTTTTGCTCCCTGGCCTAGAGCAGAGCTTGGCATATAGTAAGTTCTCAGAAAATACTTGTTAAATGAATACATCTGAAGCTCTTTACGCCTGTTTCCATCCACCATGTTTGTTCTGGGGCCCGGTGGCTCAAGGACTTTCTCCAACTTTGTCTTCCCCTCTCTCCCCATCACCTAGCCTGCTTTCCTGGACTTCTTCATGCTGCCTTGGCCTGCTTTCTACCTCAGAACTTCCCTTGTACCAGACCCAGGATCCCAGGCTCTTTGACCCAGGGTCCTCCTTTTGAAAGGGTGGAGAGTCAGAAAATAATTGCCTAGAGATGGATTAAGAAATCAAAAACTTCACATACTTAATTCAATCTCCTTGATTTCAATCTCTTCACCTTGGTCAGAACTGTTCGTAAGAAACTCCGTGAAACGATTTGCATTTCCTCTTATTTCTTTTCCTCTATATCTGTTTAAAATAAGCAGCAAAGAAGAGGCAAAGAGACTCTAGGATGGGAAAACGAGAGGTCTGGAAAATCCCCAACTGATAATCAGGACTGTGTTTCCCAGGCTCACGACAGCTAGCCTAGCAGGTTTGCGGACTGCAGTGTGTGAGAATGTTAGAGCCAGGTGAGACCTGACATTCGGGGGTCTCTAGGGGTGGACTTGCACCTGCCTGTGGGCTCCTGTTCTTTTTGTGCTCATTTGGCCTCACCCACCTTGAGGGGAGATGGTGAGCCTCAAGGTAATTTAATGTCCTACTTCCTGTTTCCTTCCTTAGACTACCTCTTCCCCTGAACTTGCAAGACCCACTTTAGAGGAGTTCAGAATCTGCCTTGGGGTCTTTTGCCTCCTATTTCCTGCCTCTCAGTTCTGCTGGAATAAGGCTGAACTTTTGATGCATGAATCCTAACATTATGCTAAGTGAAAGAAGCAAATCACAAAAGGACAAATAATGTATAATTCCAGCTGTAGTAGTCAATTCATAGAGACAGAAAGTACACTGTGGTTTCCAGGGGCTGTGGAGGGGGTGGATGCGGAGTTATTATTAATGGGGACGGAGTTTCACTTTGAGATGGTGAAGAGCTCTGGACATGGCTGGTGGTGAAGGTTACACAGCAATGTCAATGTCACCGAACTGTGCACTTAACAATGGTTAAAAGGGCAAGTTTTATGTTATGTATATTTTGCCACAATAAAAAACCTAAAGAAAATTAAAGTGGGGGCGCCTGGGTGGCTCAGTGGGTTAAGCCACTGCCTTCGGCTCAGGTCATGATCTCAGGGTCCTGGGATCGAGTCCTACATCGGGCTCTGCTCAGCGGGGAGCCTGCTTCCCTCTCTCTCTCTGCCTGCCTCTTTGTCTGCTTGTGATCTCTCTCTGTCAAATAAATAAATAAAAATCTTTAAAAAAAAAAAAAAAGAAAATTAAAGTGGTACCTAAGTGGGTAAGTAGTAGCCCTAAAAATTTTTGTTGGACCTGTTATCTCTGTTTCAGAATTTAGAATGGCTTTCCAGATTTCTGGAGTGAGTCGGCCACATTGCTCACTGGGCCTTAAGCAGTGCTGGGCACATGGCAGGCCCTCAGCAAAGAGTGAATGAGTGAATGAATGTATAAATGAGTGAATGGATGAATGACATAGTGGAAACCCCATGTGCCCTCTTTCTTACCTCCCACTCCTCCCACCATCTTCTCTTCCCCATCCTCTTCAGAGAACAGAGATCAGCTGCCTTGGTCTTGATGACCCATGTGGAAGGGACCATCAGAAGCCATTTGTTCATGCTGCTTCCCCTAGGAAGACATGTTTCAGGCAATCAACGTCTATGTTCTTAGAGGCCTCCAAGGAAGAGGTCTTGCTAATCCCCAGGGTCACGTTTTAAATGCTCTTTGATTGATGGGGTATTCTTCCACACTTTAGTCTGCTCTGATTTAAACCTCCCGCACCCACCCAGCCAATTCTCTTCCCCTGAGAGATGTGAGAGGCAGCTGGGAGAAGCAGGTGGGGGGTGCCACGCTCAGCTCAGGATAGAGAGTGGGTAAGAATAGGATTCAGCCACCTTTTAAGTACTGTCAGTCCTGACAAAATATTATGAGGATTGATGAGGTCTTCCCTGAGGCTGGAGATGGATTGTGTGGCCTCAGGAAGTCCCCTTTCCAAGTCGTGGAATTCTCAGAGTCTATGAGGCCAAATGAACATAGCTCTGAAGAGCCTAGGCTGTGTGAGCTGCCATTTTGGAACCTCTCTCTGATGAGCGTTTCCAGGAGTCAAAGGGAGGACAAGTAGTGACTACTAAGTCTCATTGAAAACCCAGAGAAATAATTGTGCAGCAAAAGGACACCATGGGAAAATATGAACAAATAGTCAAAACTCACAAATTAAGCAAATGAATTCTATCTGGCAACAAGAAGGAAGAGGGTTCCTGACTGAGGGAATAGCTTGGTTGAAACTATAAGCAAATGCTGAGATGGCCTGATCTCCTAGTACTCTGTTGCCTTATTTGAAGATTAATCAGTTTTCCATAGATCTTAAAGATTATGAGTAACTGGCATTATAAGAAAACAGTATGTGTAGTGGGTACATGGTTAATTAAACGTATGTAGTGGGTACATGGTTAATTAAATGTATAAGCAGAATGTATGTCACTATGGGCAGGTGATTTATTCCCACAAAAGTAATCACACTGCTATCTTCCAGTTAGTATATTTCATATGAGAATTGATACAGGAATTATATCAGATATTCCCAAATGATGTGCTCTACAGCCCTATAGAATCAGAGACTTCTTGAGAGAGTAAATACATATTAGCATATTAAAAAATGTGAAAAATACTTCAATAAAGAAGTCTGTTTCACCTTGCCATATAACATTTCTCCAAACTAATTTTCTACAAAAGCCTCTGTCCATCATTATCTATCATTCTATGGAAATAGAATTTCTTGGAATATATTTAGGAAAATGCTTAAGTATGTCATTCAAATACCCTTGACTTACCCCATGATTCCTTAAACAGTTGATGTCCATTCACAAAGATGGACTCTGCTGTCCCAACACCAGGAATACAGAAACACAGGACAGCAGTCCCCATCCACCAGAAACTCATGCTGCATGCTATGGGCTACTGGCTTAGCAAGGGCTGTGTAATTCCACAAAACAATTCAATAGGAGTTGGAATAGAGAAAGCATAAGGTGCAGGAGACACACCTACCCCAGGTAGGCAATTAGGGAAGGCTTCCTGTAGAGGAACCAGCCAGGCTTATATGGGGAGAAGAATGTTGTAGAAAGAAGGAAATGCTTTTGAGGGACTTGGAAACACAAGCAAAAAGAACCTACCTAGGAGACAGAAAAGAGTTTCTGTATGACTAGAGAAAAGGGTGTGCACAAAGGAATGGGGAGAGGGATGGCTGGAGGAGAAGATGGAAAAGATCATAGCGTCCACCATCTTAAGAAACATGGGCTCCACCCTAAAGGCAATGTAGCACCAATGAGGTTCTAAGCATGAGATTGTCATGCCTCATGATCTTGCCAGCGCAAGATGTTTGTCTGCACTGAGGCAGATCGGGAAGAGCAGATGCTGAAGAGACAATCCTGCACAGGGGATGGGAGGGACTTGAGACAAGACCTACCATTTCAGACAAAGGCAGCATCCAGGCAAGCAATTTTTATCAAAGAAGTCAGTCCCACGATGGATACCATTCCCTACATAGGCAGTGACCATCAGAAAGTTCCTCTCCTAGGAAGGAGAGATGACATGGAGATACAACAGTAATCTAGGGAAGCTTTTTTTAAAAAGAGGAAGTAGTGGTGAGGAGGTAAAAGAGGGTAGTGGAAACTGAGGAACAAGTGAGAACTTGGTGTCAAGGACAAAAATTTAAAGCTTTGGTGATACTGTAATAAGATCAGTGGGTAAGCATGAAAACCAGAGCTCCTTAAGACTCTGGTAACTAAGATCAAAATGGATTTTGAAGCTTGGGGTTCAGGGGGTGATTAAGCGGCCTTCACTGAGAGGTGGAGGAACTTCACGAATGCTGGAAACCAGGCAGGTCCTGATCTGAGTGGCACCTTGGCCTCCACAGGTTGGTAAGAAAGCAACAAAGCTGTTCTGGTCTATGCTGCCATCTGGTGGCTGACAGTAAAAACTGGGAGATCATTTCTCGCTCTCTCTCTCTCTCTTTTAATTATTTATTGATTTGTCAGAGAGAGAGAACACAAACAGGGGGAGCAGCGGGCAGAGGGAGAAGAAGCCTGATGCGGGACTCGATCCCAGGACTCTGGGATCAGGACCTGAGCTGAAGGCAGACACTTAGCTGACTGATCCACCCAGGCTCCTCTCCTATTTCTCTTTTGAAGGAAGTATGAACACTGTGCCGTCACCTCTTTGCAACATTCTTTGGGTCTCCATCCAAAGCTTAGTGCACTCCAGATCAGACACTTGCTCACGTTTACGTCCTCTGTCCTCTCTTAACCCCTGCATCTCAGCCTGAGCCCTTGCCAAGTTATCTCAGAGGAAATCTCCCTCCCCGTTTCTGATCTTGTTTTCTCTTGTTCTTTTTCTTCATTTTGTTTGGGGACAGAAGGAGATTTTCTTAAATGATCCCAGTCATAGTTGGAAAAAGTAGCAAAGGGTCTGTATTAGTGGAAGGAACATGTATGAGGTTTGAATTAAGGATCACCATCTTCACAGGTGAGCACTAATTGGTACTCAGGAGCCCCCTCAGATGAAGGCAAAAGTCTCCATCTACCTCTCCACTTCTGATTAAATCTATGTCTCCTTAGGACCTAGCAGGAAACAGACTTCTTTATCAAATTTTTCATTTTGTTCCTTTAAATTCTGAGTTTGCAATAGCATTTACTTTTCATTACAAAACTATGGCATTTGAGGCACTGGGTTTAACAGATCCGGGGTTTTGGCCTCCCAAAGTATTGGGAGTATTACTGGGTTTTTCCAGGGAAATGTGTTACAATTTCCAGATGAAGCCATCCATAAGCAGCAGCTATCTGTGCTATTACTTCCTTAGCTTCAAAATTGAGACAAGGTCTATGGGCACAGATATAAGTACACTGGGAACAGCAGATCCCACCTGCTTCGCGTGAACAAGACAGAGAACTCACTGATTGCATTTGTCTTTCTAGAAATACTAGCAGGATACCTATATGAAACAGAGGGAGCCAGGGGCCAAGGACAAAGCCAGAGCATTATGAAAACCCATGACTCCTAGTGACCATGTTCTTCACATCATGGGCAGAGCACCTGCCGAACTAAAGGCAAGGCATCCCTGACAGGTCCACAGGTGGGACTTCCACGTGAGACTTGCAGCATGAAGCCAGGTCTGGCTAGCCAAAAGAGACTGAGCTGTTACCAGGAGGCTCCCCTAGAATGCACACGACTTACGAAACCAGAATGATATTTGCAGGCACCAGAAGAGCTCCGCAGTTCCAGCTGCTGGTTCCTAACCCTATGAATGATGTCTTCTGTGCTCCTGGTCCTGGGAGAATAGGAGCAGCTATGGCTCCTGGATGCCAGTCTCTGCCTGTCTGTGCCTGCCTTGTCTGCCTCTCTCTCACATGCACACGCACACACACTCATACGTGTATGCATCCACGTGTGCACGTGCACACACATGCATGCCTTTAAGCACGTTCTTACCTAAGACCTCTCCTTATTTGGGGCTGAACAGTAGCCTGTGTTCTCCTGAAGGCCAGAAGAGCCACCAGCCCCCTCAGGGACACTCTGCTCTTGCCTTTGCAGAGTGACCTCCCAGAGAGCCAAAACAAAGTGACAAATTTCACTTGTGCGGAAACTCGTGGAAGGCTCTTCTCCTCAGTGGGGCAGAGACCACACTCTTGCCCTGTAGCAGAAGAGCCAGGGTACATGACAGCAGCTACCACAGTGACACACAGGACCACGGACGAACCCCACGCTCTTGTGATTTGTGAAAGAGAATAGCAATGACATTAAGGTTGGGTTTTTTTTTTTTTCTTCTTGTCTTTCTTCCTTATTTTCTCTGCCATCTCGTGTTTCAGGATTCCCCATTCCCATTCCATGCCTGTTGATTCTGGAAGGTCCACGTAGAAGGGTCTCTGGGCTCTTCTGCACAGCACTTTTCATAAGGCTGCCTCGAAGACCCGGGACTCCCGTGGAGGTTGGGGACGCACACCCTGGCGTGGCCCGGCCCCAGTCCTCTTCTCAGCCCCTGTGTCTCCCAGTCCCTGTCCCACCCCCGCATGCTGTGGTCACCTGCCTCGCTCCTTGTGGCATGCCTGTCCCGCAGAGCGACCATCTGGCTTCCCGTCAGCTGGACAAGGCATTTGTCAGCTTTAATGGATGTACAGCTCCCAGCCCTGACATGTTTTATGCATCCCCAGGGGGCTTTGATCTCCTTGTCTACATACATAAATGAGAGGATTACCGAGACATCCAGAACAGGGCACCGAAAATGTCTTTCACTGAGGTGCTTTTGCCTCCCCAGATAAGAGTAATAAGCTGCAATCCCCAGGGGCCATTAGGGCCCGGAGCTAGAGGGTAA
Source organism: Enhydra lutris kenyoni (assembly GCF_002288905.1). Classification (NCBI taxonomy): domain Eukaryota; kingdom Metazoa; phylum Chordata; class Mammalia; order Carnivora; family Mustelidae; genus Enhydra; species Enhydra lutris. Next base: position 75,384,043 of record NW_019154087.1, read on the forward strand.
CTTCACTCAGGGAGAAATGGTGTAGGGAGACTGGCCTAGAAGGATCTCCCTGTCATGATTCCCCGATATTGTTTATATCTGGGTGACGTGGATAAAGAAACCGATCACTTCTGGCACCGCCTTACCTCCCTGAAGATTACAGACAACTGTGGCTGACATTTGCCAAGGTTGCTTTGACTGACTCGGTGGTGGCATATGGTTACTGTCAGCATTTCTGGACGTGGGGGCTGGGAAAGGACATGGGGCTGGGGACTGGTATTTTTAGGACACTTGGAGTCCTTGGCGGGATTCAGACCAGCTCTCCAGACTGTTACGAAGTCTCAGTGTCACTCCTGCTTTGCCCCATCTCCTGAAAGAGAAAGGAAGAGCAAAAGAGAGTTTGCGGGACTGTTGCCCTGATCATCCTCTGTCCAGTGGATGCTGCTGGCCAGTGTTTGGGGGTGGGGTTTCTTTGAATGCACACCCAAAGTTTCAAGATGGCAACAGAGAAAGGGTAACGAAACAGCAGAGAGACAGGGAGGAGATAAGCAGCAGGGAAGTGGGAAGGGGCCTCATTAACCATCAGCCAGGTGACTGGGGGGCCTCACAAGTTGCTCAGCTGAGCAAGCAACAGCTCTAATCCCAATTCTCTGACCCTTATTTGTTGCATAAGGCTACTGGATCTACTGACCTATTTATCATATGTGCCTGTATGTTCTAGGGACAGTGAGTCAATGAGGCATCATTCCTTCCTCAATAAACTCAGGACTTTGCCATCATTTTCCTCTTAGTGAAATAACTGTGGGCTTTCTGGGTTGAAAGGGATCCTGAAGGACCATCTGACCTAACCTCATCTAAGGTTTGAGGATCTTCTACAGTATCACTAAGAAAGAACCATCTGCCCAAGCTCAAATACTTCTGGTGATGGGTACCTCACTACCACAAATCACAGGCACCTTTGATTATTGTAAAGCTCTTCCTGTGTTGGGCCAAAATTTGTTTTCCGTTACCATCTACGCCTTGATCTTCTTCCTTATCTCTGGTGCTGAGAAGAAAGAGTGTCATCTACCTCCACCTAACTCACTGGAAAGTTATACTCTACGTCTGTCAAATGGCAAAGTACAATTAGGTAAAGTCTAAGTGCTGCGCTTTACCCAACCCTAGGTCACTGACCAACCCATCCAGGGTATTTGCAGGAGTTAGAAAATGGCGTCTTTCTCCCAGACTCAATACCGCCACCTGCTGGAAGACTGCACAATACTCCATGTAGTGGATACACTCACCACTCCCTGGGGAGCCCCACCCTCCCAGCCCCCCCAGAGCCCCCCTGTACTACAGGTTCTGTTTTCTTTGATTCGCTCTGGCATGGGAGAAGGAAGTTCAGGAGTCTCAACATAGGAAGGGGGTTGATGATGTGTCATCTAAAGCCAAAGTGATTTCTTAAATTTGTTTATAAGAACAAACAAAAATTTCTTAAGTATCTAGACCAATCCTCTTAAATTTCAGAAAACATCTCATAGTTCCAGATGCTTTTAGCCCCTGTTCTTACCCCCTTTTTCTTTCTTTGCTCTGCCTTTTTTCTCTTCTTTCCTATGTTAGTGCCTCATTCTCAGGCCCCAACCCTTGCTGCTTCACTCAGGATTGGATGGAGGGGGTCTGTGATACTGAATTATGGACACCTGCTAAAGAACAAGCCAGTTTTATCATTTTCCCAGAAATTGGAAAGGAGCCACCAGGAGCAAACAGGAGAGGCAAGCCTAGTCTTCCTCACTCCCTCAGGCTCTGAGGGCTGAGCTGGGGACCCATGTGGGGGCAAGAGGCCCAGCCCCGCCCTCCAGCAGCTTCCAACCCAGTAGAGTATCTGACTTGGGCTTGAGACAGACATTTCCTTCTTGGCAGAAAAGGCCATTCTATCTGTTTGACTTGTTCCATTACTTCCAACAATGATGTTCAGCGACAGGGATACAATATTCCACGCCGGAGTTTGGCAGAAGCTTTGAGCAACAGGTAGACCTTTGCCGTCTGTCCCATTTTGGGCCATCTGGGGATGCTGGATGGGTGAGGGCCAGCTTCCTGAGTGCAAGTTTCTGGGCAGTTCTCATCCTCCAGTCCCGAATGCATTCAGCAACTGTGTGGAGTGCGGGGTTCTAGAGGAGGTGACATCTGGGAAAGCGAAAACAACTCAGGTTACCATGACTAGGTGAATGGAGAAACAAACTGTGCTCTAGCTTTATGACAGAATAGTATTCAGTCTTCCAAAAGAAGGACTATCTGACCCGTGCTACAACACGGATGAACTTTGAGGACCTTGGCAAAATAAAAGAAGCCAGGCACAGAAGAACAAATACTGCACGATTTCCTCCTCATAATCAAACTCAGAGAGACAGAAAGTGGGACGGGGGTTGCCAGGAGCTGGGGGAGGCAGCCAGGGGAGTTAGTATTTAATGGGTGCTGAGTTTCAGTTCGGGAAGATGGGCTCAGTCTGGAGACCGACATGGCGTCTGGTATCCAACACTGTGAATGTTCTCACTACCACGGAGTTGGACACTCAAGAAGAGACAAAATGTCAAATTTATTTTGTGTATGTTTTACCACAATGTCTTTTAAAAGTTAGGCTTATTTGGAGATCGGAGGTGGGCGGGGACTGCATTCAGGAGGCGGAGTGGAGGCCTGCGGGGTTCTCTCTGTTCACAAACAGGAAGCCGAGTTTGAATCCCTCCCTACGGTCTGGTCTGGTCCGTTTGTCAAGGGCGAGTCATCCCGCATGTCTAAGCCTCAACCTTGTCCTCAGTAGAGTGTGACACTACTATTCCCCCCCATTCCCTCCTGTAAAGGGGCCATGATGATCAAGGGGAACAGCCTCTGTTAAAGGGTTTTATAAACCACGGAGCGTGAGCGGTTTGGGGGGTGGTGTCGGTGGCCCCATTGCAGGCCACTGTGAGAACAAGGACTTGAGCTGCAGACTCACCAGATCCAGGTCCAAATCCCAACTTGTCCTCAGCTGGTTGTGTGACCTTGATCAAGTCACTCAATGCCTCAGTTTCACTTAAAGTCATTTGTAAACCGGCATCCGCATTGACTGCCCATGGGGGATGCACCAGTCAGGATCCAAGGGGAAGGGGAACCAGGGGAAGAAGAAATCTGTTCTGAGGCTTTAGTGGGGTTTAAAACTGAGGAGCGGTTAATTGGGTGATGCAATTGCTCCCAACCTAACAAAGGGCAGGGAGGGCCCCAGAGTAAGCAGTGCAGGAAGACACCACCCTCGGTCTGGGGCACGAGGAGCAGGCTGTGTTCCTGAAGCCCAGGCACCAGAGAGATCCAGAGGATACGGGAATGCAGTGGGCCTGTTCCAAGGGAGCAAAGGCCTGGATCTGAGGGTAAATAAGACAGGACAGAAATGCCATCCGCTCAGCACATATCTCGCCCTTGCCCTGGTATTGAACTCTGAAACCACTTTGTCTGACAAGGCAACTTTCCCTCCTAACCCAAACCCAGCAGAAGCCTGAGGGCACAGAGGCAGCTGAAGTCCACACACAGGGCAGCTCCTGGAAAAGGTCAGGTAGAGAGAGGAGGAGTTGGGGTGAGGGGTGGGGGGGACAGGGTGGTGCCTTGCACGTTGTGTCCAGGAAAGAGTACTGGGCCCTTGAAACCGCAGTGGGGTCTGGAGTCCTCGAGGCTCTTGGTCTCCACATGGGTCTGCCCTGGTCGGGTTTGGATTGGGTTTGGATTTGGATTGGAGAGCTGAGCTGGGGCTGACTAGCCGACGATCCGTTCTTGGGCCTGGTCAGGGTGGAAGGGGCCCCACCTTTGTCCTGGCTGGGAATTTGGCTCCCTCAGCCTGGCCACCTCCACGGAGGGTCACCCACCCCCTGGGGCTCTCAGCTAGCCCCCTCATCCGGGTCCCTTCCAGAGCACACGGGACTAACCCAGAGCCTCTCCACAGCTAAGTGTTCCTGCCAGCAAAGGCTTTTCTCTGTTGTGCTTTCCACACGCTGGCTCTCCAGTCAGTCACCCTGAGAGGCGGTCCCTCCCGAGGCAACACAAGAGGCAGAGCCAAGGCCCTTATCCGGTCCCTGCCTAACTCGCCAGCCCCTGTAGGGGCAGTGTGGGCAGGAGGCCGGGGCACACCATCCCACCACCTGCCGCCTTCTTCCACTTCTCACTCCCTCTTCTCCCATCCTCCGGAAGCTCGGTAGCAGAAGGCATTCATGGCCCCTCTCTTGGGCCAGGACACTCCCTTGGGCCATACTCTCCTCCATCTTGAGATGAATGCTGCCCCCCCCCCACCTTTCCCTGGGCCCAGTGCCCTGGAAGACAAAGTACAGGAGCAGGAAGCCAGCTGACCAGTAGGGGAACAGAAGTCAGGAGGAGTTTCATCCGGGTGATAGAGGACCAGCTAAGCCCAGGCCTGGAGGGTGAAGGCATAGGGACTCCCAGTTGGCCAGAAGCTGCTGGCTCACAAGACAAGGGGGCAGGAGCACTTGTGAAAATAAAAGGGTCTTCTCTCCTTTGGATTCAGAGATTTGAATTGGGTGCTTTGGGCCTAAATGTATTGAGACAATGGATCTATGCTTTAGCCAGAGATGGGATAAAGTCTCCTTGAAGGAAGACCTTGAAGGACCCAGTCTAACAGGCAGCCTTCACCTTCCTGAGGGCCCTTGCCTACAAACACCCACTCAGACCCAGCTCAATCTGCTTTTTTGGCTCTCTGAATACCCTGATACCAACTAGCACCCCATCATCTCCCCTGTCCCCTCCCTGCCATGTGCCTCACTCTCTAGACCCATCATGCTCCTGGGAACCCCTCCCTCCCTACATCGGGGACATCCTTCCTTCTGCCACAATGCCTGGCAGGCTGAGATGTGCTCCAAGTGGAAACTTGACCTGAGCCATCTGTCCCTAGAAGCTGTACCAACCACCACCATTAGGGACCATCACACCACAATAGGCATCCAGCATGTGACTCCTCTGGGGTGTGGACAGCCTCGAAGAGCCAGTCCACAGGTGCAGAATTAGAAGAACCTGTATTTGAGTCCCAGCTGCAATGCTGGGTGTCCTTGCCTATGTCACCTAGCCACTCAGAGCTCTAGTCCCCTCAACCATGACATGGGAAACAGGACAGCTATACCTGTCCCGCCTTTCTCACCAGATTGTGGCAGAGACGCAGATGGGGTAATAAATGTAACAGGGCATGGCAGGTGTAAGTCGGCTGGCAAAAGTGAGGGAGGACTATTGTTATCCTGGGTACTTTGTGTCGGAGTTTTAGGAACAGAAAACTCTTAAGTTCCAAACTGCTCCCCAACTCTCTCTCCCCAGAGACACCTCCAGACCAAGCTGGTGGACAGGCTCCATCCACAGGCAGAGGAATGAAGTAGGAGGGGCCTTCAGATGCCATGGATTCTTTAAAATATGTCTATTTCAGTCCCTGAATTACTGTTTTAAATTTCTGAAATGCCAGAGAAGCAAAAGCCGCCTCTGACCACGTGTTGCTGCCTCCCACCCTGTCTCCTGAACCTTTCTCCCCAAGGGGCCCCTCCCGGGTGAAGGGCAGACCAGGGCCTCCCTCTGCAGCTTCCCACTGCGCCGGCCCGAAGCCTGGCGCTTGGACCCAGTCCAGCCTCAGAGCCAGGATAACAACACAGCTCTCCTCCCAACATTTGAGCCAATTAAAAAGACAAATGACCACCGGCTTATCTTCCCTCCTTCTCTACCCCTCTCTCCCTTTCCACCCCCATACTTTGGGCCCTCCCCTCCAGGGAAATGGGGCTAGGGACCTTCAGGCTGTGATTGCCTTCTGGAACAACTAGGCTCCCCCTGACCCTCTCTCCTGCCCCTCAAACCTGCTCTGGGGCCTTTCAAGGTCTTGATGGATGTAGCTTCCTCCTTTTGGAGCTCCAGCCTCCTTTTGGAGCTTCTGAGTGTATCTGAGCCCTTGTGCTGGTGGGAGAAGAGTGGGGTGGGGTGGGGGAGCAGACCAGAAGAAATCAGAATAGAAAGGCAACAGGCTCACAAAACATTTTTTTTCAATGAAAAATTCTTAGAGTTATTTTCCAGTTCTGGCCTTGGGGCCCTAGAGTTTTAAGACAAGGCTCTGATTCTGGTGGGGCATTTAATATATTCACTCCATGGTTAAGATGACCAGGTCCTCTGCCTCAAAGGAGGCCAGGCTCCCCAGGAAAGAACAAGAGTTTTGGAGGTGCAAAGCCATGGGTCTAATCCAGCCTCCAGCCCTAGTGAGCTCTGAGACCCAGCGCAAGTTACTAAAGCCCTCTGAGCCCGCACTCCCATTTGTCAAATGCCTATCTCATGGGAGGGCTAGACGAATAAGTAAGATATCATGCATTAAGTGTCCAGCACAGCACTGGGCATATCCAAGGCATGCTGTTAATATCCCTCCCCCGATTACTCTAATTTCTCTATGGCTCACACCTTTACCTCCTATCATAACTTGAAGGGTCTCATAAGCATCATCGATAGAACGGTGATACTTATGAGATAGAACGATTTCATCATCATGAAATCTAACTGAAAAGAAAAAAGAGAAAAAAAAAAAAAAACCTTTGTTGTTACTTTTACTCCCTGATGAACTCCTATTAATCCTTCAAAACCCAGTCCAATTGCCACCTCTCTGGCTTTTACCTTCTCCACTACTCCCCCAGAACCTTGATCACACTTTCACTTTCACTCTGTAATACTGTCATCGTTCCATTCAGTTCATCTGTTGGTATCTGTTGAACGCCTGCCGCGTGCAAGGCTCACTGCCAGGTCCAAGGAATATTCTGGTGAACAGGAGGCAGGAAATCGCTGCTCTCCTGCAGCAAATATTCGAGCAGGAGGAAACAGACATAAAAAAAAATTTTTTTTCTAAAAAATAAGCAACTTTTCTGTCTCCTAGACAGTAGACTCCTTGTCTTCTCCCTCTTTGTATTCTGAGAAACCACGTCATGCCGACAGAGTGGAAGCTCAGCAGATGTTCATTCTTTCTCTAGACCATGCTTCATTTTCCATGTTTCTCTCCTCTGGGAAGATGACGGAGGCCTGTTCACAGGCCCTTTTGGCAGTCAAGGTCCATGGCTCCTTAGGTCTGCACAGTTCTGAGCACCGTGTTTCATGGACACACCGGTAGACTCAACAGCCCTCCCCGATAGGGAGAACATTCCACCAGATTCTCGAGGCTCTGCAGGGAGTCTCACCTGCTGCTCACCTCTGGGCTGGGACCCTCAGGCTGGGGGCGGGGTGGGGGGCAGAGGGAGCAGGGAAGGGCTCCCTCCAGGCGTGTATGTGCAGGCTGGAAGGGAGCCTGCTGACAATCAGGAACTGTCTGCTGAGTCGTGGAGCTGCTTCCCAGAGGACCCTGAGAGGCAGGAGCCAGGCAGGAGCTGGTTTCCTTCCTGTTCCCGGCTGCGGCCAACTTTTTGTAGAGGAGCATTTGGGGTAATGTTTGGCTCAGCCAAAGCCCAGAGTTGCTGGGGTCCTACAATGATGGAACTGAAAAGGAATTCAGAGGTCAGCCAGCTCAGCTCCCTCACTGATAGAGAAGACAACGGAGACCCAGTGCAGGCAATAGCCACATTTTAGACGAACAGGGTCTTGCAGATCTCCTCCGTCAGGAAAGGGAGACTCAGAGATTTCACGCTCCTCCCCCACTTTCAGCACACCTCACCGATCAATGACAGCACCCCCCAGCCAAACAGAGACAAGGCCCCCCGTTCCTCTTGGCCTGACCCCAGGACAGACTGCTGAGTCAGCACATCGAACAATAATGAGGCTCATGATGGTTCACATGGACACTGGAAGCTTGTTTTGTGTCAGATTTCTACAGGTGTGGCCTCATTTGATTCCCACAACTCTGTGGGGCAGAGACTTTCATCATTCCCATCTTGCAGATGAGGGAAAGGAGACAGAGAAGTGAGTAGCTCGCCCGAGGTCCCACAGCTAATAACCAGGGCTCACACAGCCTCTGGGGCTTGGTCAGCAAGGAGGGAGGACAGGTGGGCAGGGAGGCATGCACATCAACCCGAGAGCTCATTCTGAGCCACAGGCACCAACACGTTTTCTCAGGACAGTACATCAGGGACGCACCCCCCCTACCCATGCTAGTCATGTATTGTTAGTTGCCATTACTAAGCTTCAACGAACGACACATCAGGTGTAGAGCTGGATAATTGATATATACAAGATCCCATTTTCATCCCCAAAGCAGGCCCAAAAAGTAGGCATCGTTGCCTTCATTTTACAGGAGGGGAAACTGAGACTCAGAGCAATTAACTAATGCCCAGAAGGGAAGCAGCTCATCGGTGGTAGCCTCAGAATTTGGACTGGGACCAGACTGACTCCTGAGCCCATGTTCTATTTTCCATTGACCTCTGCCTCTTCCCAGGAGTGGTCACCCCCAGCAGCAGGTGTTGGGGGAAAGCAAGGAGCTCCTACGTCTATGGGTCCAGCAACTCCTGCCAGCACAGTCCCTGGCTCATTGAAGAGACGTGGCAGCTTGGTCAGGGGCTGGATGGGCTCGTCCCCTGGCCAGTGTGTACTCTCCCACACGCAGTCCCCCTCCTTCTGGTCACCATTCATCTCAAGCAGCCACATGGTAAGCACCCCGAGGGTGGGCTTGGTCCCAGACCCACTGGGTCCCGTCCAGGTGTGGTGGTGTGATGGAATAAAAAGTGCTCGAGATCTGAAGTCAAGAGAATCCCTTTAAGTCAACTCTGACACCAACCACCCTCATGGTCCTGAGTCCCACGTCACCCCCAAATATCAGCTTCACCTGAGAAACGAAAAGCAGCAGACTCTCCTGTCAAGGTTGTAGAGGGGATCAAAGAAGCCCATGCAGGCTGAGAGCACCACCTTGGCAGCCAAAGGGCTTGCTCCCGGTTGCAAAGTGTCACCCAACAATGGAGCAACCCTGCCCAAGTCATTCCACTTTGCTGAGCCTCAGTTTCCTCACCTGCAAGATGGGGGTATGGACCGTCAAATCTGTCCCACCCTTTACTGTGCAGACCAAATGGAGGGATGTCTGTGAGGCAACTCTAGATTAAGAAGCACCAACCAGATGGCATTTGCCACGTGCTCTGTAAATCACCACGGTCTCATAAAACAAAACTTAATTTCCTAAGCAGCAATGTTAATGGCACAAAACCAGCAGTTGCCAGCTGCCCTTGGTCCTGCAAACGTCCTTGTGCATTCCCAGGGTCCTAGATGATTGCACCCTTGAGATCGAGGCTCTCGGACCCTTCCTCAGACTGGGTGGTTTGTCAGGACCATCCTCTTCAATGCTCAGGCAGCAAGTCGAGCCTTCTGGCTCTCCCTGGGCGGCCGCAGCTGCTGCCTGAGACATCTCCCTGCCCTTGAGAAGGTAGCTTGCTAATGCAAGTTTTGTCTGAAATTCCGTTCCGGGGCCTCCCCCTGCCCTAGAGCGCGAGGCCTTGAAGATGTTGCGTGTTGTGTGGGCTGGACCAGGCAAAAGTAACAGTGCGAGAGAAAGGGGAGCGAGAGAAGGAGACTGTGAGCATGATAGCTACGGGGTCAAGGCCAGAAAGCACAGTGCAGACTGAAGGTTTCCAGGATCCCTCTTCTGGCTGAAGCAATTGTTAGTGGTGATAAATAAAAACAAGCCTGCTCCGTAGCTCCTTCAGCTCATGACCTCAGATGGTCTTCCCAATACAAGCCCCTCTCACATCCTTTGTCCTGGAAGAGCACCAATGCCCTCTGGACTCCAGCTGAGCCACATTCAGGCCTTTGCCCACCTTTTACCTGTGTCTTTTAAACAGCAGACACCTGAGATCCTTCTCCACCACCATCCAACCCCACAGCCTGCTCTGGTTTAGTTATGAACTGAGTGTGTCCCGTCCAAATTCCTGCATTGAAATCCTAACCCTCAGTAACTCAGAATACAACTGCATTTGAAGATGAGGTCCTCAAAGGGGTAACTGAAATTCAGTGAGGTCATGGGATGGCCCTAATTTGATATGACTAGTGTCTTGATCAGAAGAGAAGATAAGAACATGAACATGCACAGAGAAAAAGCCATGCGAGGACCCAAGCAAAAGATGACCATTCTCAGGCCAAGAGACAGAAGTTTCAGAAGAAACCAAGCCTGTTGATGCCTTATTCTTGGGCTTCCAGCCCCCAGAACTAGGAAAAAATAAATTTCTGTTGTTTGATCCTTCCCCCGCCCCCATCTGTATTAATTTGTTGTAGCAGCCTGAGCAAACCAATAATCCTTTCATAGTAGCTTCATTCAATTCAAGAGCTACAGACAGCCCAGCCTTTGTTTGCCAGGTACTGGGCCACACAGTGCAGATTTGAAGCTGAAAGACACACAGCCCCTGACCTCAGGTTGCTCACAGTCCAAGGCAAGGGCCGATCATTTCAAGGAAAGAATTCATTGGCAGGGGTGGGGTTCAGGAGGAGCACAGAGTACGGGATGATTAATTACATGGGAACATCAAGGATGACTTCTCAGAGGAGGTGAAAACTGAGAAAGTTTTATTTTTTTTAAGATTTTATTTATTTATTTGGAAGGGGAGGTGGGTGACAGGGGAAGGAGCAGAGGGAGAGGGACAAGCAGACTGGATCGCATAACCCAGAGTTCATGACCTGAGCCAAAATCAAGAGTCAGATGTCCAACTGACTGAGCCACCCAGGCACCCCACCTGAAGAAGTTTTAAAATGATGGAAAAGGCTGGACCATTTACCAGGCAGGGAAGAAGAGTGACTGAGTGCTTGGCAGACACTGACACACGAAGGGACGTGGCAAATTTGGGAAATTACCCAGACTAAAGGAGCAGACGAAACGCAAACTGGGGCGGATGGTGGGAAACCAGGTAACCTCTGTGAGCTTAGTTTCTTCATCTGTACATTGGGAATAATAGTATTTCACACAGTTGATAGGAGTCAACTACAATGGAGAAAGAATGTTTAGAGCAAAGCACTCAAAGCTTACTTCAAATAAACTCATCATAAACCCCTTAAATTTCCAATTCTACTCACCTCGCCTTACTATTACTTCAATCTTCAAGTAGGCATCCATTAAATCAGGCCAGCCCTGATTTTTTTTTAAAGATTTTATTTATTTATTTATGATTGAGAAAGAGAGAAAGTGAGAGAGGACACGAGCAGGGAGGAAGGGCAGAGGGAGAGGGAGAAGCAAACGCCCCACTGATCGTGGGATCATAACCTGAGCCAAAGGGAGACCCTCAATGGACTGAACCATCCAGGCGGCCAGGCCTGATTTTTTTTATAAAAAAAAATAATTAAATATTTAGAATAGATTTAGATTTGCAGAGAAGTTGCAATGACCTTACAGAGTTTCCATACACCACCCTACCCAGTTTCCTCATTGTTAATATTTTACATTAATATGATACACTTGGTACCATTAAAGAACTGATATTGATACATTATTATTAACTGAAGTCCATATTTATTCAGTTTTCCTTAGTTTTTTTTTTAAACATTTTATTTATTTATTTGACAGAGAGAGATCACAAGTAGGCAGAGAGGCAGGCAGAGCGAGAGGAGGAAGCAGGCTCTCCACGGAGCAGAGAGCCTGATGCGGGGCTTGATCCCAGGATCCTGTGATCATGACCTGAGCCAAAGGCAGAGGCTTTAACCCACTGAGCCACCCAGGCGCCCCTGGATTTCCTTAGTTTTTACCTAACGTCCTTCTTCTGCTCCAGCATTCCAGTCCAAGATACCACATTGCATGTAGTTGTCATGTCTCCTTAAGCCCCTCTTGGTTGTGACCATTCTGGTCTGATTCTTTTATTCCAGGCATACATTTGCTCAAAAGGGTACCAATGCACAGCAGCAGAGAGTGGGGGAAAGAGCTGGGAGATTTCCTGAGAAAAATGTGATCTTTTTCAGTATTGTATCATTTGGCTTATCAGCAATGGACATTGGTTACAAATGAGAATTCTTTATTTACTGAAGGAGACCCAAGAAGCCCGTTTGCGGTATTCCCAGCTCATTTTATCTTTTGTGTCAAAATATAATAAATAATTTATATCAGTCAATGCCCAATTTTAAAAAGTCTCCCCCAGCGACAGCCTGAGTCTTTTCTGCTTTCCCAGCAATGCTTCTGTGGTCCAGGTGTCCTGCGATCCTCGGACCACCTGAGCCCTCAGGTCGGCATCTGGTGGAGGGGTGAAGAGCTGACTCCATCCCTGGAACCCCGAGCCCCAATGGGACCGAGGAAGAGGAAAAGGGCTGCGCATGCCCAGTGGCTTCCATTCTCTCTGAGGCCCTCATCTGTAACCCCCGGGTTCCACCCCCAATGCCGCATGGTTAGATGAGATGCTTCCACTCTAAACCTACCCAGGTGGCCCCTGGAGTGCAGTAGGCTGCGGTGGGACTGTTACTGGCTGTTCTTCATAAACATTAGAGTGGAGGAATGTCACTGCAGGCGCTTCGGGCTGCTGCAGGAAGCACGTCCGCAGCAGGCTGCCTAATGGAAGATGAGGGGAAAGTGCCCCACAGGCTTGCCAGAACAGCCTTCTGCGTGCAGAAGGCGCTAGGTCCTAGGACTCTGTCCTAGGTGCTAGGACTCTGTCCCTTCACAGGTTTCACATTAAGCCCCATCGGAATGACGAGGAACCAGAGAAGAACTCGCTGGAGCGGCAAAATGTACGAGCCCATAGCGTCAGAGAGCAACAAACCCCATGTCCCACCCCACTCACACCCACTGCCTGCAGGGCCACAGGTAATCACAACATCGTGCTCTCAGCTGAGTGCATTTCTTTTCTTACTTGTTGTTGTTGTTGTTGTTGAAATAAAAGAACTTTTTAAATGCTTTGAAACATTGTTGAAAGATTCAAGCAGATGAAGTGAAAATGCTTCTTGAGCTCCCCTGCATCTGTGTCCCCTCCCCAGGGTGCCAGATGCTAACAGCTGACCATGTGTTCTGACCCTTTTCAAGGGATTTACATGCATGTAGGCACACATTTAGAAATAGAGTATATTTCTAATATACTATACTAATATGCTGGGGATGTGCTATTTTAACATACTATTCTCATCTACTAGAAATACAGTCTTTTGCATAGGATTTTTTCAAAGACTTTTTATTTATTTTAAAGCAGAGGGAGGGGCATAGGGAGAGAGAGAATTTTTTTAAGATTTTATATATTTATTCATTTTTGCAAGAGAGAGAGAGAGCACACGAGTGGAGAAAAGGGTAGAGAGAGAGGGAGAAGCAGACTCCTCGCTGAGCAAGGATCCCAATGCAGGATTCGATCTCAGGACCCTGGATTCATGTCCTGAGGTGAAGGCAGGTGCTTAACCGACTGAGCCACCCAGCCACCTAGGAGTGAGAGAATCTTAAGCAGACTCTACACCCAGTGCAGAGCCTGACAACGGGAGTCCATCTCATGACCCTGAGATCATGACCTCAGCCAAAACCAAGAGTCAGAGCCTTAACCAACTGAACAACCCAAGTGTCCCTCCAAAGGATTTCAAAAGTAAGAATGTTGTATGGTTTATATAACTATTTGCTTATAGAAATTGAGGGAGGTTTTTCTTTCTTTTTTTTTTTTCTTCTATATAAACCATGCTATAATTAAAGTGTCCCTTTTTTAATCTGTAGGTAAGGCTGGTAGGTGTCCATGTCCCCATCAGGGCCAGATGACCAGGTATCCTTCTCTTCATCCTGGGAAGAGCAAGAGACCACCACTTTCTGTGCATATTTGCCCAGGGTGGCTCACGTGGGTGGCCAGTAGCACCCAATGTCCTCCCGAAATAGTGTCTACTTCCACAAATACAGCTGATGAATCATTTAAAGGCTTGGTATTGTTGAATGGCATGCCCAGTCTAACTATTCAGGCTTCAGGCCATTTAGCCTCAAGATGATCACAGAGATAATATATATATAGACATCACATTCCCATGCAGTGACTGCCGTAACAAATGATCACAAACCTGGTGACTTAACCAACAGAAACTTATTCCCCCACAGCTACAAAGGTCAGAGTCTGAAGTCAGGATTTCTGCAGAGCCGTGCTATCTCTAGAGGCTCTAGAAGAGAACCCCTTCTAGCTTTTTCCAGGTTCTGGTGGCTCCAGATATTCCTTGACTGGTGTCTGTATCACTCCATTCTCTGCTTCTGCCTTCATATGGCTTTCTCCTCTGTGTGTCCATGTCTTCTCTTCCCCCTTTCATAAGGACGCTTGTCATCAGATTTAGGGTCCAACCAGCTCATCTAGGTTGACATCATCTCAAGATCCTTAAGTATATCTGCAAAGACCCTTTTTCCAAATAAGGGAGTTCACAGGTTCTGGGGGCTAAGACATGGACATCTCTTTTGGGGTCATCATTCAACCCACTGCAGGGGTCCATAGCTCAGTCTTCCACTTTACAGATGAGAGCACCCTTTCCTGCCAGAGGATGATAAATGCTATGGAGAAAAATAAAGCAGAAGAGAGACACAGGGAGGTGCCAAGCTAAGGGTGGGTTTCCTCTTTCAAAGAGGGTGGTCAGGGAAGTCCTCTCTGATAACATGACATTGACCAAAGAACAGCAGAAGTGAGGATGTGAGTCATACACGTGTCTGGGAGAAATCCTTCCAAGCAGAGGGGACAGCAAGTGCAGATCTGGCCTGTGTGTTCCCTTAGCATGTTGTTCCTACTGTTGTAATAATTTACCACATTCCTTTTCTTTTAACCACTTACATATTTGTCTCCAGGATTAGACTGTGTGTTCTTTGAAGATAAAAACTCTATCTTTCTCCTTGTAGGATCGCCAGCACCTAGCTTAGTGCATAATGCATGATACATGGTCAGTAAATATTTGATGAGAAAGCAAATGAATGACAAAAAGTATAAAGAGATGCATGGCTTAAATGGCTTGCCTGAGGTCACACAGCTGGTTGGGGCAATGCCAAAACCAGAACATCAGAGCTCTGGTTCTCATGAGAAAACGAGGTTGTGTATTTCAATGGAAGCACATTCTTCTAGCTGATTTTCCTTAAAGAATCAATTGTCTCAATATGTATTGAGACACACAGAGTAGATGTGACCACCCAAGAAACAAGGTGGCCTTGGAAGGAGGTAGGGGATAGAAGGGTGTGCAGTGCTGGACAATTGAGTCAACTGAGTATCAGCAGGGATCGTGGTAGTTAAGAGTGAACCCTGGACTGGCTTGGAGGCTGGGAGTCAAGGCCACCATGAACGGGGTCAGGTGAGTTCAGGTCATCAGGGCCTAGAAAGTAAGTATAAGCCATACAGAAAAGGTTTCATGAGGTCCAAAGCCAGGAAAGGGAAGAAGCCCAAGAACATAGGTAGAAAGGTGGTTGATTAAACATTTGCAGGACCTTGGATAGCTCCACAAGAGGCTGGGCTGAGGGGCATTGGATGACTGAACTTTCAGCCTCCAAGTCCCAAGGGTGAACATTTGGAGCCACCTCTCAGAGGAAACTCTGAGATTTAAAAGACCACAAAAGTCCACAATCATGGTGGACCTAACATGTTCATTTTGAAGAACAAAAGGCTAGTACTCTCTGAAAACATTTTCCAAAAGTAGTGGCTTTTTCAGCATGTTTAAGATGTTATGCTGACATGACTGATGGTTGTGAAAACCACAATGAAGCACCAGAGAAATCAGTGGTCAAAGGAGGGGCCTTAGCTAAGTTCCAGATCTCCCACACCCAAAGGTGCAGACTCCACCACTGACCTGGCCTGTCTGCTCCAGTTTTTGGACCCTGGCTACGTCTTGAGCAAGGGGTAATCTTCCCCAATGCAGGAATCCCCAGGCATCCTCAGGCCATGCTGATGCACCCATGGTATGTCAGAATGAGCATGAACTTTGAAATCATCTCAAAACAGAGCTTCTTTGGGCCTCTATTTTGACACCTGTAAAGTGGGGACATTAACATCTTACAAAAAGATTAGTAAAACTACACAAAGTGCCTGGCATGTAGCAGAAGTTCTATGAGGGATCATGGTAGGACAGAAGCCATTCTCCATCCTTCTTAGGGTTTTACCAGGGGTCCAGCGCACACCTCTTGGAAGTGGCACTGTCTTTCTCCCCAGAGTTTTTATCCCTGCCACATCTCACCCAAATTTGAAGCTCAAGTCCAGGCAAGATCGTACCATGAGATAAAAACAGCGAACCAGAAGGAGGATTTCCTTTTTTATTTTTTTAAGATTTTATTTATTTATTTGACAGACAGAGATCACAAGTAGGCAGAGAGGCAGGCAGAGGGGGTGGGGGGAAGCAGGCTCCCCTCTGAGCAGAGAGCCTGATGTGGGGCTCGATCTCAGAACCCTGAGATCATGACCTGAGCCAAAGGCAGAGGCTTTAACCCACTGAGCCACCCAGGCACCCCCAGAAGTAGGATTTTCAAAAGCCAGTGGAAGAAGAACTCAGTTGCTTAAGAATTGCTTTATGCAGTAATAAAATCTACCATTTGTGGAGAGCAACAGCTGCGCAGCTTCTGAGAAGGGCTGATGAGGAACTCAGTGACAGTATATCCAGGCCAGAGTTCCTGCCTTCAGAATCAGGCCAGGTCAGTGGGGTGCTTCCCTACCAATATAAAAATGCTGGTGGCATCCCTTGTGACTAAAAACCTTATCCCCTATGAGGAAGAGAATCCAGAGTGCTGGAATCAAACAGATCAGAATCTAAATCCTGTCTCTGGTTCTCACTAATTCTATGGTCCTGGGCCAGTTACATAACCTCCCTGTGCCTTGGTCTCCCCATCTGTGAAATGGAGGGCTAACACCTACTTCAAACAGCTATGGTGAACTGTAAATGAGAGAATGTGTGAATAGCTGCTGGCACATAGAAAGCACTCAACAATTGTTAACTCCTTGTCTTCCTTCCCCTAGGAGTAAATATCAAGATTTTGAGGGGAGAAAAGGGCTAGCTTTTAGATTTTGTTCTAAGTTTTCTTTTTTTTCTCTTCCTTTTTTTCAGCTTTTAAAAAATGATTTCATTTTTGATTTTTTAAATTTGAATTGTAAGTTCTTTAAGTGAAATGGACAACGTTTTCTCCCTTGTCGCAGGCAAAAGTAGAATCACAGAGCTGAGAAAACTTCAGCAATCACCCCTTTCAATGCTTTTATTTTAAAGATTTATTTATTTATTTATTTATGAGAGTGTGTGCATGCAGTGGAAAGGAGCAGAGGGAGAGGGAGAGAGAGTCTCAGGCTGACTCCACATTGAGCACGGAGCCCGAAGCAGGGCTTGATCTCACAACCCCGAGATTACAATTTGAACCGAAACCAAAAGTCAGATGCCCAACCGACCACTCCACCCAGGTGCCCCTCAATACCTTTATTTTATTTTTTTAATTTTTTTTAATCATTTTTAAAATTTATTTAATACCTTTATTTTAATGAATAAAATGAGTCAATGAGGTACTAGAGGTGATGTTGTCTTCTGTTTCGCAACTCCTTTAGCTTCAAATGACCAAAATCCAACTCAGACAAAGCTAAGTAAAAGTGAAATGTTTGGGATATGAGACACTGCTGGACCTCATGTGGGTTTGGGGGCAGGAGAGGGGGAGTAGGGGTGGGGCAGCTGGGCAGAATAATCCACCCTGTTCACCAAGTCACCCAGCCAGTGAGTAGGTAAACACTAGAGCATTCTGGTTCCTAACCCAGTACTTTTTTCTCCTCCATCAGCTCACAGTCCCAGACACACTGATAGACCTTATTTACTAGGTGGTGGGAATGATTTGTGCTATTTCAGTCCCTTAGGAGATCTGGAGACAAATCAACCAGAATTGGTGGTGTGATCAGCCTGCAGCATGGTCAAGATTATAACCTGGGGCTCCATAGTACTCGCCATGAGCACCTGGCTAACCTGCCCCACGCATCCATAGGTGTGCTGGGAGCAACGTTGTTCTCAATAGTCCAGCAATGGTGTGAACACTGAGCTGTATCTCTGGTCAGGAATTCCTGAGCCTCGAAAGAGACACACTAAACAGACACACTACACACTCACAGTTAGGAAAAGGTCCTTATCTCTCTGTGAACCCCGCTGGGCATCTCTGAAAACACATAGCAGGTCAGTTCTGTAAAGTGGCTGTTCATGCATCTGGTGCTATCTTCACAGTTTATGGACCTTCCAGCATAGAGAATCCAATCTCCTGCTCCCACTGAAACAGCCAACAAACCTCAGCACCAGCTGATTTGGACCTGTGGCCAATCCACAAGGAGCTCTTGGACGGCTGGTGTCAATGAATGTTAGAGTTGGAAGGAACCATGGAGATAATCCAATCTTGCTTCCATTTTACAATTGAGGCAGCTGAGGCACAGAGAGAACCATGTTATTTCAGGGCAGAGGTTTTCAACATTTGTACAACAAATATTGAGTCTGGCCTTGACCAGGTAAGTGCTGGCCTAGGGGCAGAATGGCTACACCACGAACAGAACACCTGAGCTTTCCATGAACTCCCTCCATGGCCATTCAAGTCCTGGGAGATGCTGAACGTACCATGGCCATTCAAGTCCTGGGAGATGCTGGACGTAAAGTCCTTCTGTTTCCCTGGGACCAGCAGTGGGAGAGTTGGCTGGCCTTGACGGAAGTCCAAGCAGAGTCCTGGCAGAGTCCTGGGATCACCAGTTCCTCTGGGGCAACCCCCACCACCCCCCAGAACAAACTGTTAGAGCACTTGGGAGACCTGTCTTGGCCAGCTGTTCCTTTTCTATCTGAAGAGCTGAAATTCTAATAGGGATGATTTATGAGTTTCTGAGCAAGGGGAATAGGAGCGGCACTTTCCCCTGACACAGAGCCTGGTCCCGCGGGTGCCGGGATGAGTAATGCTCTCCTGGGGGGCAAAGGGCTCTTGTCTGAGTCAAGAGATGATTTAAGTCCTCAGGGAGCCAGCATTCTCTCCAATAACTCACCCTCCTTGAGAAAGGGAGTGGAGTCCCCCTGTCCTATCGGCATCTGTGCCCACTCAGGGCAGGAGGCGCCTCACGAGCAATCAGCGAGGGCACCCCACAGTTAGCATCCTTTGGAGCAGGGCAGGGGCTGGCAGTTAGGCACAGGGCGTGGGTACATGTGCTGATGGCTCGGCCGGTGGCTGGTCCAGACCTCTGAAGGCAGACACCTAGCGGAAGAAGGAACAGCCTTAAACTGGCTGATCCTCAGGGCCAGGCGAGCTAGTTATAAAGGACACAAGAGGATTTGAACTGGATAAAAGAACTTCCCAACCATCAGATTGGCACACCACCCCCTAGAGAGAATAAACTGTCTTTTGAGGCAGTTGACGAGGACGTGGGTGCACAGGAACCCTGTGCATTGCTGGTTGAATATAAAATTGTACAACCACTATGGAGAGCAGTATGACAGGTCCTCAAAACCTTAAACGTCAGATTACCATTTGACCCAGAAATTCTACTTCTAGATATACACATAAAACAGTCGAAAGCACAGATCTGAACAGATACTTGTATACCATGTTCACAAGAGCCAAAAGGTACAGACAACCCAAGTGTCTATGAACACATGAACAGACAAAATGTGGTCTGTCCATACAATGGAGTAGTATTCAGCCTTAGAGAGGAGGAAATCATGACACAGGCTACAACAGGAAGGTGCCTTGAGGAAGTTGATGCTAAGTGACAAATCCAGTCACAAAGGACAAATCCTATATGACGCCACGTATCTGAGGTACCCAGAGACGTCAAGTTCTTAGAGGCAGAAAGCAGCATGGGGGTGGGCAGGGGCTCTGTGAAAGAGGGAGTGTGGGGAGTTTATGTTCAATGCTGATGGGTTTTCAGTTTGTGCTGCTGAAGAAAGTTCTAGAGACAAACAGCAGTGATAGTTGCACGGGGATGTGACAGTACCTAATGCCATTGAACTGCACACTTTAAATAACTAAAGTGGTAAATTTCAGGTTATGTACACTTTGTGAGAATAAGACAAAAAAAGGGAAAAAAGGAAGCTCAACCATCACAGGAGAAGGGACTCAGATTTCTTAAGGACCCAGACGTCTTGGAAACTAACAGGTTTCTTCTGATCACTGGGGAGACCTACGGTAAACTTGAGAGAAAAATGGGAAGACAAATTCTGGATCACATCCAGGGCAGGTCCTCTTGCCAGAGATGATGGTGCCGGGGGCAAGGATGGCACGGTCTTTGAAACATAGATGCAAAATTTATATCAACCCCAACAATCCACTTCCTAAATCCCTGTCTGTCGAATCGTCTCCCCGTGATACCTTTTCTGTAGTGTGAAGAATAATTACCAAAATACTCACAGCTACTATTTATCTGGTATATCCTCTGTGCCAGTCACTGTGCTAAGCACACTGTAGGCATGGTTCAAAACTCACAATGAACCTAGGAGAAAGTGCTGTTACAGATGTGGAAAACAGAGACTCAGTGCACTTACACATCTTCAGCCGGAGATTTTTCCAGACTTCCCTCTCCCACTCAGCATGCTGTACACACACCAAGGGGCTTGAGAGGTGGGGGTGAAGCTGGTAGGAAGGAGGCATTTGAACTGGTCCTTCAAGGAAAATGAGGCTCTAGCCATGAATCAGGTGTTGGGCTCGTTACTTAACTTCCCTAAGCTTCAGGCTCTTGTCTGTAAATGAGAAAGATCATCACACCTGCCGCGCAGTTTTGCCATGAGGAGGAAACGAGGCAACTACGAAGTGCTTAGCACTGTGACTGGCTGGCGGGGCTGCACATGGAGAAAGGGCTGATAAACACCAGCTATCCTGGTTGGTATCCACCTCTCCCTCCTCTGAGCTCTCTGGGTGCTCTCGCCTTCACCCCTCTTGGTGCACTTAGCAATTGCCTCTGTGCATTAGATAGAACACTCTAATTCAGTCCAGTGGCCGCCCCACTCCCCACAAATTCTACACTATAGGAGGGCAGAGGTCGTATTTTGCTCCTCTCTGGGTCTCCAGCAGCCGCGTAGGAAGTGCACAGTCAGGCGACATAATAAATGGATGCGTGATGCTCTCTGACCAAAAAAAAAAAAAAAGAAAGAAAAAAGAAAACACAAAACCCTCCCATGCCTATAATCAGAGCCGCAGCCAGCCTGCTAATGAGGAAGGCCAGAGCACTGTCCCGCCCCATCCTTGGCGCAGACAGCCAGACGACCAGCTGGGGCAGGGCTGATCTCACCAAGGATAAGAGGGAGCAGGGGGCTTTGCAGAGGGGACAGCCTTGGGTCCAGCGGTGCCGACCTCCTGGCAGACCGTCCCAGAGGAAGTGACAGGCCTGGGCCTGGAGGCCTCGGGGTGCAGCTCCGAAGCACGACGTGAGCTGGAAAACTGAAAAAATGAGAGTGGGAAATGGGAGTCAAGGAGCCAAGGGAAATGGCCGATCTGTTAACAGGCTGTTTTTGCTTTTGTCTCTGGAGAAGGAAGAGGATGGAGAGCAAAGAGAGGAGAGTCGCAGGCCGGCTTCCTGCCCTGCCCGGCCAGGGTGGGAGAGCGCTAGATAATGGCTGATAGCAGTGGAAACGGGGAGACAAGATAAAGGGGAGGCTGGCCCCAGGCAGCAGACCCCCGGAGCCAGGGAGGAGCACTGGAGGGACTGATGAGGAAGATGGGGCGGAAGCACAGAGGAAGTGCTAACAGGGAGAGAAGAAAGGCCTCTTGGAGACCCTGAGACAACCATCCACTTAGGTCGAGCTGGCCTGGGGCCTTGGGGTCTGAGAGATGACCTGTCTCTCAGGCCCAGGGCAAGCCCCACACTTTCCAGCAAGTTCCTCACCACCCTGAGTGTCAGTCTCCTCTGCGGTAGACATGGGGTGGTGGAGGGTGGGTGATTAGAAACCTAGTGTCCCACACTTGTGTTGGCTAAGAGAGCTGAGAGGTGGCAGGATGAGTGGCTGGTACACCACGAGTGATCAGGTAAAGGGCCTTTTCCTCTCCTTCCCTGAGAGTGGCTTCAGGGATGGTCGTCTCCAACATCTCTTCTGGCTCCTGATGGGGGAGGCTGTGATGTAGAAAGAAGCCACCTTGCTGTGCACACGCACCCTCCCTGCTCAAGCTCACACCGGCTCTGTCTTCCCTATGAAACCTGCCTTCGAAACTCTGGACACCATCCCTTCTCCCCTAGAATCGTTGGTTTTTGCACAACACCCCGGTCTTCATCAGCTCAGGCATTCCTTCAGCCCATATTTGCTGAACAGCTTCTGTGGGCCAACCCCCTGCTGAGACCTGGGGACACAGCAGAGAGTGACATGTCCCTGCCCTGAGCGGGCTTGCGATCTAGAGGTGGAGACAAGAGTGAATGATAGTGACAAAGTCCATTAAGTGTTGTTAAAAGCTCTGTGGAAGATAAAAATTGGGGAGGGGGGTGCACCATCAAGCCAGAATATGGCATTTCCTCCTCTAGGCCACCTACTTATTGGGTGAGTCTTGATTTACCATGCAAACGGGCAGGCCATAAGGACACAGGTGAAAGGTGAAGGACAGGCAGAAGGGAGAAAGGAGAAAGGGGATGAACCAGACATTGTATGCTAACGTGCTATTGGTAAAGCCCTGATAACTCTCTAAACTCTATCATTTATCTGGGATGGGAGGAGTCACTTCAAAGTATGTGAGAATTTTCAACAAAACCCAGTTAGACCCTCTAACCTCCTGAAAACCACACACTGAGACCCTCAAAGCTCAGGGAGCCTCAGTGTTGGGCTGAGCACAGAGACACCCAGGAAATGCTGCCTTGAATCAAAGGAAACAAAGGAATACATGTACCACAAATGAAACCAGCCATTAACAACAACAACAACAAAAAAAAAGTGACAGGTGTGGAAGAACTGCCAAGTGGGTAGTTTGTGTCCTGTTTCTATACCCCCCTTTCTCTTGCCCTCTCTCCCCTCAGTACTTACAGTCACCATCTGCACTCTTAGAAGACAGCATGGAAGTTACTCATCCCCACTAAGGTGTTGATGACATTGCGTGTTGGCCCACACAGAAATATTTGCCCCTTAAAATGGGACAAATGGAATTTGGTGGAATTTTACCCAGTCCTTGAAAGACAGATTTGAGACATAGAGGAGCCCTTCAAATCCCCTGGGACGAGAGGATTCACTTGGCTTAAAGCAGCCCTTGCAAACACCATTTCCCATCCACACAGTCCATCCCACCTCCTCCTCCCCTTTGGACCTACCAAAGGAGAGGCCTGTCAGGAAAGAGAATGCAGAAACCATGCAGTCTGGAATTGCAATGGGGGAGGAGCACCCGTACCCTGGCCTTCTGGTCCCCTTCATCCTGGTGTCTGGGCCAATGTCCCCAGGATGGCGGTGCCCATGAGACCCCAGCAAGCCCCTTGTGAGTGAAGTTCACATGGACTCAAAAGACCTTGGTTTGACTTCGGGCTCTCTGTGGGCTCAGGTTCCTTAGTGGAACATCCGCACAGCATTCCTCCCTGGTGCGCCTCACGGGTCTGGCCAGAACCAGCCAAGTGGGACGGTATTCCCACGTGGACCCCTGAGCTCTAGGGTAACGGCCTAGGGGAGGAGGTAGAGGGATGGGAAGAGTTTCAACAGTTGTGGTAAGCTGCTCCTCCATGAACTTTGGGGAGGGGACTGGCCTCTGGGTGGCCCGAGAGCTCTGCGATGTCCTGAGTGTCATCCGGCAGGCCCTGAGCTCTGCG
This sequence comes from Enhydra lutris kenyoni, assembly GCF_002288905.1. Taxonomy (NCBI): domain Eukaryota; kingdom Metazoa; phylum Chordata; class Mammalia; order Carnivora; family Mustelidae; genus Enhydra; species Enhydra lutris. The sequence continues at coordinate 75,407,586 of NW_019154087.1, forward strand.
CTCTTGCACGGAGCAGGACCTGCTGAGAGGGTTTGAGTGTGTGTCCAGTCAGGTAGAAACTACCTTCACCTGGAGCTTGCCAACCACATTCCGAATTCCATTTTCTCAGGAGCACGTCAACACAGATCCTTTACACATAAATTTTGACTCCGTGGAGGACAGAAGTCTCCAAATGCTTACGGTAGGCATTCAGTTTCTGTTTAAAGTCCAGGCAAGAACTGGAGGCCCTGTGGGCTCATCTCTCCTCCTGGCAGCCCGTGGCAGGCTGGCCTCAAGGGCAGGAGCCCATCTCCTCTTCTCTGCCCCAGCTCTCCAAGGAGGGGCCCAAGAGCACAACCTCTCACCCCCCTCCCTGGCTCCTCTCCTCTGCCCTGCTCAGCAGTTCCCCACACCAGGCTTTGTGCAAAGTCTACAAACAGCTGTACTCATAACAGACGCCATTTAATGTGCTCATACCATGGGGCAGGCCAGTTCCAGCTTCAGGCAGTCCCTGGAGCAGCAACCTTATTGTACCTGCTTAGTGGGTGAGGAGACTGAGTCTTGGAAAAGTTAAGTCATCTGCCCAGGCAGACTGCAGCAGGGCCCACCCCATCCCAGAGCTCCCCACTTTCTCTCTTAACCAGATTTGCAACAACCAAGCACACAACACAGACACAGAGTCTCCTGTGCTCAGGCCTCCACGGTGAACAAAGAGACTCAGACAAGGACTGAACACAGGAAGGACAGCACAGACCATATTTTTAAGATTTTCCTCGGGAATTGGCACAATCTGGGGCAACAGTTGTTGGGGATGAGGGGAGATGTAGTGGAGATGAAGACGGGTCTTGAGTTTTCTATCTGCTCGCAGACTGGACTCTCCCAGCTGGCCGCCCTTTGGTTTAATCCTGCAGATATTTACCGAGACTCCTACTAAGATCCGTGGGGACCTTTCGGGGCTGCAGGAGATTCAGAGAAGAGCGGCAGCCCCTCCCCACCCAGAGCTCATCAGACGGGTTCACAGCCCAAAGCACAGAGGGACAAAAGCGGTCCACAGCATCCTGGCCACCCTCCTCAGCATTTCAGCTATAAGGGAGGCCAGCGGGGTCGAGAGGCAGGGACAGAAAGAAAGGCCAGGAATTGTGGCTGGGAACCCACCCCTCCGTGGCGCCCTCGGCGGCCCCATGGCAGGAGGAAAGGGGCGAATTCTCGTGAGAATTCTGATAAATGGGCTCCTCCACCCCTCCCCCTCCCCCAATTAAAGCGGAGCTCTCCGAGCGCCGCGATGCAGAAACCACTTCCAAGCCAGGCATGACATCAACATTTCAGTGATAAGGGGTGGACAATGGGGTGTTAGACTAATAGAAAAACACCGCTGGATAAGGCCGGCTCCTGATACCCAGGCTGATGGGAAATACCATTGTCTGTCCGCTGTCAGCTGAGTCCCGGGGCGACAGGGATTCCAGCGGCCACAGGCTGCGGCGGGGAGGGCGCCGCGGGAGCGGGGAGGGGCGGGGCGCGGGGGGGGGGCGCGGGGGGGGGGCGGGGAGGTGCCGGGCCGCCGGGCTGGAGTCCCGACTGCGGCGCTGGCTCCGGGCGGCACGCACTGGGGGCCCGGGATCTCAGAGCCACTGGGCGTGGCTCGTGGCGGAGACCGCTCCGCCCCCGCGCAGGTTCAAGTGCGGCGGTTCAAGTTTCCCCTCGCCGCCTCGGGTTGGCAGACGCCCGCAACCCCGCGGAGGGACATGCGTGTTCACCAGCCTAGGGCCTGCCGCCCGAGAAACCCCACGCGGTGGGCATGCAGGGTGGACCCCCACTTCTCTCCCGGCGGGGGCCCTGTGTTGTCTGACTTCATTGCTCATAGGTGTATTTGCTTCATCGAGTCTCAGAACTGATTTTTTTTTTAATCAAAATCATACGCGTACAGAGTTTTTATATTTTAAGTCAATCAGTAATAGAAGGATGTTTAACAACAGCAAAACTGGTTTCCTGCTCCCCGTCCCGTCCCTGTACCCTGTCCTGCTCCCCAAAGGCAGCCAAACCCCTGTCCACTTCTAGGGCTGCTTCTGGCATTTGCCTATTTCTAAATAATGCGCCATGCTGCTGTTTTTATTGATCAATTTTAGACATCCTCTAATGGCTTTTTCATATGGCAGATGAGAACTTAGCACCTTTGCACAACCCTTTTACCTTATCTCTCTCATCCTTCAGTAGTTGTACAGAATTATATTAGAGTAAAATAATTATCAGCGATTATTCTGACAATAAAAATATTGCCGTAACGCTGTTTCCTAGACCCTGTTTCCCCTACTCTGCTAAGGTCTTCCTTTGTCTTGCTGGAGCATTTCCTTCAATACCTTCCTCAGAGAGGGCACATTTTTTTATTTGGTAAGATTTGAAGTCTAGACTGGAAATCATTTTTTCATAGTACTTTGAAAGGATTGCTCCCTTGTCAGACTTCTCAAGACACACGTTTCTCATCCAGAGACTCTGTATGGGACCTTGTCTTGTTTTGTCACTGGAGGCTCTTAGGAAATTCTCTCTATACCTGTTGTTGGAATGTTTCATGGTGATAGTTCTTAATGTGTCTTTTCACCCCTTTATCCTGGATATCTATCAATAGGCTGGTTTTGTTTTTGTTTTAAGATTTCATTTATTTATTTGACAGAGAGAGAGCATGAAAGAACCACAAGCAGGGAGAGTGGCAGAGGGAGAGGGAGAAACAGGCCCAGTGAGGGGCTGGATCCCAGGACCCTGGGATCATGACCTAAGCCAAAGGCAGCTGCTTAACAGACTGGGGCACCCAAGTGCCCCAGACAACAGGCTCTTGATCTGGAAACACACCACCTTTAATTCTGGGGAAAATTCACCTATTATTTCTTGGCTAATTTCTTCTCTTGCCCATCTTCTCTATTCCTTCTTTCTAGGACTTCTATTAATTGGATATTGGATATCCTAAACTGATAATCTAAATGTCTCATCTGCTTCCCTCTATTTCTTTGTCCCTCTACCTTTGGGGAGATTGTTTTTCAACTTCCTCTTCATGCCCTCCTATAAAATCCTTGTTTTCCTTCTGTATTTTAATTTCTAATAGATCTTGCTTGTTTTCTGATTCCTGCTTTTTCATAGCTTCTAGTCTTATTTCATTAAGGCAACATCTTATCACCTAAAATACATTAATTATAATTCTTTTAAAGTTTTCTTCTGCTCCTCACATTGTTTTTTATTTTCAGCTTCGTTGTATCTGTTTGTCTTGGTTTCTGTTTCTGAGGTTGGAAACTTTCCTCAGATGTGTGGTGATCTTTAGCTGTGTCACTAAAGGGTCATTGGAAGTTCCGAGTGCACAAGGGGCTTGTGCCCTGTGGAGCTTCAACCTGACGACTTGGGGGAGAACTTGGTCATTTTCTTGGACTAGTCAGTTTCTCTAGCTTCTGTCTTGGGACCTACACGATGATCCTGCTTTATGGGGTTGAGGCAGAGGAAGGCATTTATGTGGGTCTGATGATTCAGTTTGCCAACTTCTTATCCTCATGGCTATTATTATTATTCCTTATTCCTTATGGGTCTTATTATGGGTCTTATACCTCAGACCCATTTTCCACTCTGCCAGATGCCCCTGAGTCAGTGGCGTCCCCAGTTCAGTTTCCACCAGAAAATACTTTATTTAGCGCCTAAAATACCACTTAGTACATGGCAAGTCCTAGGATTATGCCCAAGATCTAATGGAAACCCTTCCTTTGGCAAAGAAAGAACCCAGAGAGAAATGACTTGTGTTAGACCTCACAGGAGGCTGGAGCAGCGCTGGGCCAGGGTGAGCCCAGTCCATGACCTTGACCTTTCTGACAGAGAACACAGCTGGTGGGGAAAGTGACTGGTCTCCTTTCCCCCTTCCATCTCTCTGTGTATTGCTTTCTATTCCTTCCTCTGTTCCCCTTCCCTCCTCCACGGACACATCACAATAGAGTAAAAGACATTTAGTATGAACTGTCTAAAGGAGAGACTTGGATAGTCTACTCATTTTTTTAAGTGATGGAAAAGAAGAAATTTTTATAAAAATAAACCTGTAAATGTATTGGTCCTCAATTTTATATATTTGGCTCTCATATACCGCATGCTTTCATACACAGATACTTTAGAGTGTCTTTTCATGTGCCTATCTTGGACGTTTGTATGGTATTTCTTGAAAGAACTTGGAGTTTCTCGTGGGGGTGCTGCCTGGCTGCAGACGGCTCTTGGCCTGGTCACCATCTTTGTCGGTTTGGCCATGCACGTTACCACAATTATCTGTATTATATTAGCATATTTTCCTTCATTATGTTACCTAACGAAATGGAAAACAGAAATGGAAGTGCGATACTAGTGATAAAAAAGGGTTAGGTCCCAGGAAGTTCATTCAGTTGAGGCAAGAAGCTTCCCAGAGAGGCCAGCCAATCTTCAGATTCGAGCTGAAGCATGTTGAATTAGTCTGGTTGGTGGTGTTCAGTTTTGAAGGAAAACAGCACTATTAGAGAACAAGGTGTAATTGAAGAGTTTGTAATCTTTTTTGGATCTCAGGAAATAGAATCCCTTTATAATATATAAATATATTGCTTTGTTTGGCACATTTGAAATGATCTGTAGTTTGTTTCTTATTCAGAGAGAGAAAGTGGATAAGACAATGGGACTGTCCGAGCCTCCTCAGTCCCTGAAAGTACTCCCAGGTTCAGTGTCCCTGCCCGTGTCCACAGCAGGGCTCATATGAGCACACTAAGAAAGTACTCACAGGTTTGGAAAGCTCATATGCTCTCCCACGGCAGGTGTGTCAGGGTCTGGCCACTCCTCCTTGGCCCTGGATGATTCGCGTCCCTCCAAATATGACTCTTAGTGCTATTTTAGGACAGGGGGCTACCCTGCTGAGACTGCTGCCTGCCTGGATCACCTACACTCTGGTGACTAACCCAGCACCCTTCATCCTCCATGTATGCACCCAGGGAATCCAGGTGAACAGGGGCCCAACCAGGAAAGTCAGCCTGGCTTCTTCCTACACCCTGCCCCATTTCTACACCCTCCACAACGTCCTGACCATGTTCTCCAAGTCACTAAGCCAAAAGCCTGTGAGCCATTCTCAACTACTTCCAGCCTTACATCCAAACTTTTGCCACATTCTTTCTAGATTTTACTAAAGCCTCCCTCGACATACCCACAGCTACCACCCTAGGACAGGCCACCACTGGGTCTCATCTAGGCTATTTCTATACCCTCAGGCAGTCTTCAGCCCCAACATGTCCCTTCCCCAGTCCACTCTTCACAGGGCTGCCTGCATGATCTTTCCAGAATGCCACTCTGATCACCTCAGGTCCTAATTAAAATGTTTCAGGATGGACACCTGGGTGGCTCAGTCTGTTAGGCATCTGCCCTTAGCTCAGGTCATGATCCTGGGGAGTCTGCTTCTACCTCTGCCCTCCTTCTTCTCATGCTCTCTCTCTCATAAAAATAAATAAAATCTTTTTTAAAAATCCTGTCAAGACCTCCTTACTGTCAGAGTCCAGACTCCAGAGCATTTACCCCCTACCTGCTTCTCCAACTTTTTTTCCACTTCCTCCCCATAAATCCCAACTGGAAGCCACAGGACACCACTGAGTCTCCAGACTTTTGCACATGGTACTCCTTGGCTTGGAATGCCTTCGCCCCTTGGTGATAATGTCATAGTCCCCCTGTTGTTATTCCTTATCTTTTCCCTAGGAAGAATTCATTACTCCTTCCATTGTTTCTACAACTCTTGAAAGTATCTACTTTCCCTTGAAACCGCCCTGTGTTATAATGCTCAGGTTGTTTCCCTTCTTCCCCATAATCTTCTCAAGGCAACACTGTGTCTTCAATCTATCTTTAGTGCTTAAATCAGCCTTGGCATATAGTTGGCACCTAATAAAATGCCTGTTGAACTTCTTTCATGAAACTGAAAATATGTAGCCCATGACTACATATGGTTTATCTAAAAAGTGGTTAGAGAACTGTTTACATAGAATCGAAGGTATGTCTTCAAATACCAAGATAAAGATATTTCATTTAAAAAATTTGTTAGCAGTCAGAGTGAGTGGCCACCCCATGCATCTCACTGAACATCTGTAGAACTGAAGGGATTCTCCCAACAAGACAAAGGACACCCTATTTTCTACCATCTACATTCCCAACACTTTAATCAGTCTTAAGCAGAATGTGAAGCAAAATTACTGACATAGAAATGGATGGGAATTTGCATTTCTTCTCTGATTGATCCAGAAATTCTGGGTAGTAAGAACAGATAAAACTTCCTCAGTGTCTTCTGTATACCTAGCACAATATCTAATAAGAGCTCTCTTGTGATTATAGACCCCTCTTTTTTTTTTAACAAGAAATAAAGTATGCTTCTCACATCTAAACATTTTATATCCAAATGAATTTAAATATATTGAAGATAACTCCTTCAGTGAAGCCTCCTTCCAACTCCCTGACTAGGTTAGGTGTCCCTGCTCCCTGCTCTATACCACTGTGGACTGCTATGTAATTACTTCCTTAATATCTGTCTTCTCTACTTGGCACAAACTCTGTAAGGGCTGGAGCTATGTCATTATGGTCACTAGGATAATCTTGACAGGTGACATAATGCCTGGCATATAAAATGGGTGGATGAAGGGTGGGAGAGATAGATGCTATCCTGGTGTTTGGTGTAGTGTCTACTCATTGTCCATCTTTACTCATTTTGGCATGATTTTCTTTTTTCTGCTGCCCACATTGGCCTGCTTCCCATGTATACTGAGACTTTATTATCCTGGTCCATTCAGTGTTCTCATTCTCCCCATCTCTCTCTCAGCTCCCCATGTCAATGGCTGAAGCTAACTCCATCACTGTCCTCCAAGCATTTTGCTGATCTATGACTCCAAGCTCCTAAGCATCTTTTGGCCTTCCCCAAGTGCCCAAGCTTTGAGTTAGCCTCTGAGAGTGTGGAAATCAGAACTATATCACACCAAATTGCTACTGTTCTCCTTAGAATCTGCCTGAGATTCTTTCTACTGCTAAGTGAGGTTCAGAATAGGTTACTCTCACTAATGATCCAGCCATGACATTAGTCATGACTCTTGGGTATGAATAAAAAAGCCAATTCAAACCAACCTAACTGGGAAAAGAGGGAAACTATTCAACCTATAATTGGTGAGTCTGAGCTGTAATGACTCCAGGCAAGACCAAAATGTCAATGCCATCAAGCTCTGTTTGTCTCTCTCTCCATATCCAGCCTTTGTTCTCCTCATACACTTGTCTTGATTCTTACAAAAGGGTCTCAACATGATAATAAATATGCTGTGGGAACCTCTGAGTGTTCTCATGTCCTTACAGCTCATGATCCAAAAGGAAGAAACATTTTTTTGGAGTCCATGTGTCAACTCTCAAGGAAGGATCCTGATTGGTTCTGCTCAGGTCACATGTGCACATCTGGTCCAATCACTATGGGGACTAGAGTAAACAATTAGAATTGGACTGTCCTAAGTGTTATGTCATCCCTAAAGCTTCTGTGTTTGATACCCCATTAAAGCCACATGAGGTTCATAGTGTGTTTCCCCCAGTGAAAGCTTGCTGGCAGATTAAACCTGTCTGCTATAGTCATCCACAGAATAAACACCTCATGAGTACCTTCTTAGAACAAAGCACCATGTTAGGCCTTGTGGGGGAAAACAAAGATTAGTCAGACTTACCTTGGCCAAAAGGTGTTTTAGAGTCAGTAAGGATTTAATTATGCATATAAATATCTGTAGTAGAATGCAGTTGAGCCCTAAAAGTACAGACAGTGTCCTTAGAGGCCATAGAAGGGACATATCAAAGGGGTCACTCATGAGAGTCAGTGCAAAAGAACAATCCAATAAACAGTGGCTAATTGGATGGTTAAGGATGAGGGAGCATCAACCCTGTTTACCCAGAGCTGGTTAGATGCCTAGGCATGACTTTAGAGAGGTCCTTCCAGACATCTGTAATGCTCTTTTCTTTCAGGTATGTCCTCCCATTCTTCCATTCACTGTCCTGTTCTGAATCACTCAGCTCACGTCAGGCCCCAATTCTTCCCTTGGTAATCTACCAAGACGGCCACTTTGTGCCACCATTATCACAGACATTTCTATTAGTGATTCCTGAGCTCTCTTAAGGGACCTGGAGAGTGATGGTCTTTAGGTCAGATTGGGCTTTGTTCTAAGGCCTCTTCTATCAAATGCTTCAGTCTCTCATCTCTGGACTTCTAACTGGTCCTCAGTCTGTTGACAAGAACTATCATTCCAATCACACCCAACCTGCTAGAAGCTCAGTTTCCTAGGACATCCCTCCCTTTTCATCCCAGCATGCCTCCCTTCCCAGGATTCCGTCTAAATGTTGAACCCTTTATGCAAGAGGGAAAGTGGAAGTAGCACAGTGGATAGGGACAATGCTGCTTGGAGGCAGAGACACATCTGGTTAGAAGGGAAAGTCTCAGCTTGCTAGCTGGATCGGCCTCTTGGGTTCAGTCAGTCCATAATTTCAGTTTATTCAGTACATGTGTTTCATAACTGTGCATGCTCCAGAAAATGCATGTGGGGTTTTTTTTTCCAAGTACTGGCTAAAATGAGAAAAGTTCATCAGGAGCATACAGTATGTTTAAATATATTTCATTCTTAATAATTCTCTGAGTTAATTAACTTTTTTTCCCATTGAGGTGAAATTCACATAACACTGAATTACCAATTTTAAAGTGTATATTCAGTAACATTTAGGATATTCACAATGTTGTGCAGCCACAACAATCACCACTATCAAATTCTGAGACATTTTCATCAACCTAAAAGAAAACTTCATGCCCCTTAAGCAGTCACTCCCCACCCCTCCTTTGCCTAAGCCCCTGGCAACCACATACCCGCTCTCTGTCTCTATAGGATCACCTATTCTGGAGATTTCTTATGAATGAAGTCATACAATATGGGATCTTTTGGGCCTGATTCGTTTCACCTAGCATAATGTTTTCAAGGTTCATCCACCATCCGTCATCATCATAGGATGTATCAGTACTTTGATTTCTTTTTATGTCTGAAACATATTGTATGGATATACCACATTTTATTTATCCAACAGTCTGTTCATGGACATTTGGGTTTTTCCTTCCTTCTAGCCACTGTGAATAGTGTCACTATGAACATTCATGTAGAAGTATTTGTTTGCCTACAAGTTTTCTATTATTTGGGGTATATATCGAGAAGTGGAATTTTTGGATCACGTGGTAAATTGATATTTAATTTTTCTGAGGAACCACCATTCTACTTTCCACAGCAGGTGAACCATTTAACATTACTGCCAAAAATGTACAATGGATCCAATTTCCCCACATTGTCTCCAAAACTTGTTATTTTCAAAATTTGCTGTTGTTTTTTTCATTATAGCCATCCTAGTGCATGTGAAGTGGTTTCTCATTGTGGTTTCGATTTGCATTTCCCTAAATACTAACAATATAAATCATATTTTCACGTGCTTGTTGGCCATTTGTATAACTTCTTTGGAGACATGTCTATTCAAGACTTCTTCCCATTTTTAACTTGAGGTTTTTGTCTTTTTGTTGTTGAAGTGTAAGAGTTCTCTATAAATTCTGGATACTAGATGTTTATCAGATTTATGATTTGCAAACATTTGCTATCATTCTGTAAGTTGTCTTTTCACTTCTTAATGCATAGGTTTTTACTTTTGGTGAGTCCAACTTATCTATTTTTTCTTTTGCTCCTCTTGCTTTTGACATCATATCTAAGAGAACATTGTCAAATCCAAGTGCATGATTATTTATCCTTATCTTTTTTTCTAACAATTTTATAGTTTTAGCTCTTATATACAAGTTGTTGATCCATTTTAAGTTAATTATTGTAAATGGTATGAGGAAGGGTTTCAACTTCATTCTTTGATATGTACATGTCCAGTTGTCCCAGCACCATTTGTTTAAGAGACTATTCTTGCCCCCATTGAATGGTCTTGGCACCCTTGTTGAAAAAACAATTGGCCATAGATGCATGAGTTTACTTCTGGATTATTTTGCTTCAGTTCTATTCCATTGGTCTCTATATTTATCTTTATGCCAGGACCACAATGGTTTGATTACTGTGGGTTTGAAATAAAACGAAGAAGTGTGAGCTCTCCAACTTTGTTCTTCTGTTTTGATATTGTTTTGGTGCATTGACTAACTTCAGTTACAGAAAGGGCTCCTTCCTGGGTCCCCAAGTCATCCCATAAGGCAACTTATTATAGTAGAAGGATCCTTGGAGAAAGAATCTGGAGACCTGGGTTCTGCTGGTTTTGCCACAAACTCTCTAGGTGTCCTTGTAAACCACATCTCTAGGTGTCCTTTGTAAACCACCTCTCAGATCTTTACTATTCTGCAAAATGGAGACAAGGGGAGCCCAAACTTAAATTTTCTTCTAGCCACTTGGTATGGGACCTGAAGCTCTTTAAAACCTCCCCCAATAAATGCTTGGAATCCTCAGACCGAGGCCCCAGTTATCAGTGAAGAGACGAACAGACAACTACCCTCCCACAACCCCACATTTATAGCTAGCTGGTTTCTGCCTGCTCCTTCTTGGGTCATCCATAAAGGTGTTGTTCTAGAAAGCACTAAATTGGCAGAGAGGTGAGAAGTCTGGATCAAGGAGAAAGTTAGAGATCAGGTCACCTTCACTTCTTCCTCCAACCCTCATTGAATCATGTTTGATATTTTCTAGCACTTGTCTCATGAATAAAGAATGAAGTCTCATGGGGCGCCTGGGTGGCTCAGTGGGTTAAAGCCTCTGCTTTCAGCTCGGGTCAGATCCCAGGGTCCTGGGATCGGGCCCCGCATAGGGCTCTCTGCTCAGCAGGGATCCTGCTTTCCTTCCTCTCTCTCTGCCTGCCTCTCTGCCTACTTGTGATCTCCATCTGTCAAATAAATTAAAAAACAAAAAAAAAGAATGAAGTCTCATATATTTTATTTTTACTTTTTTAAGTTTCATGTATTTTAGATGGCACACATTCATTTATTCAAAAACATCTATAGAGAACTATTATGTGCTAGGCATTAGGTTGGGTGCTATGAGTCCCACCCTCTGGTAATCAGTTTCACATTTGAATAATATGAAGGGGAATTTAAATTATTTTGAAAGTCTCTACTTTTTTTCAATGATTTGTGTATTGCGTTCACTTTTTTCAATTACTACTGCATGTGTTGACAGCCTTACAGGAAATCAAAGCCCTGGGCATAAAAGGTCAACTACTTACACACATGGATGCCACCCTCAGTACCAGGCACAGTCTGTGTTACTTGGCTGCAATCAGGGTGTACTTGGTACCACATGTTGACTTTCTTAACTTGATGTATTTCCATAGAATTGTGTTTTAGTAGAGATGTAGTCCAAATCTTAGACCACGCGCTAGAATGTCATCATTTCAACAGTCAACCTACCTCTGTCTTTTGTCCCCATTTCTACTGTGACTGCCCTGTATCTCAATGATCTTTTTTTTTTAAGATTTTATTTATTTATTTGACAGACAGAGATCACAAGCAGGCAGAGAGGCAGACAGAGAGAGGGGGAAACAAGCTCCCTGCCAAGCAGAGAGCCCCAGGAAGGGCTCGATCCCAGGACCCTGAGATCATGACCTGAGCCAAAAGCAGAAGCTTAACCCACTGAGCCACCCAGGTGCACCCTGTATCCCATGTTCTAATGTTGAAGTGTAGATAGACCATCAGGAGGCTACAAAGGAAATTATGGTAGGCTGCACAAAGGTGGTGGACCAGATAATGGATTGTGTAGGGTGAGGGAGAGAGAGAAAGAGGCATCAAGCCTGAGTCCAAGATTTCTGGCCTGCAGTACTGTTTTGTTGAGGTCTATTGAGTGAGTTCAGGAGCACAAAGAGGACCAGATCTGGGGAGAAGAACAGGACATTGCTTTGCTCAACAGTGTCTGGCGGAGTTATACAACAAGGAAATCTCAGGGAAGATCACAAGTTAAATGGTGAGGTGTCTTTGAGGCATCCAAATGACATCAGTAAGGAGGCAGATGGAGCACAAAGAAAAGGTAAGGGCTGGAGATGTGTGGGAGGCCATAGAAGCAGTGGGTCCGGATGGGATTGCAAAGGGGGAGAGTGTAGAATGGGGAGAGAACCTAGACTTAAGCCTTGAGGAATACCAACTTAAGAAGCACTAGAGGGGGGCACCTGGTGGCTCAGTGGGTTAAAGCCTCTGCCTTCGGCTCGGGTCATGGTCTCAGGGTCCTGGAATGGAGCCCCACATTGGGCTCTCTGCTCAGCAGGGAGCCTGCTTCCCCCCGCACCCCCGCCTGCCTCTCTGCCTACTTGGGATCTCTGTCAAATAAATAAATAAAATCTTAAAAAAAAAAAAAAAGGCACTAGAGGGAGGATTTCCTGCAGTGGGGACAGAGATGTGACCAAAGTAGTCAGAGGAAGCAAGGATCCTGTGGAAGCCCAGAAGCAAAGGAAGAGACTGCTTCAAACTGAAGGAGGAGATTGTGTCAACAATGTCAAATGCCATTGAGAGGTCAAGATGAAGAGAGAAAATGTCCATCAGATTTAGTGACGTTGAGGTCATTGGTGACCCTAAGGGCAGTTTCCGTGGCATGACTAGGGGAGGCAAGATAGAAGGGGACCGCAGGGCAAGTGACAAAATGGAGAAAGTTGAGCCAACTCCTTTGGCAAATTTGGCTTCTAAGTACAGCCCATTTCTAGTCCTTCCCCCACCTTCACTGCGAAACTTTCGGTAAATCTCATCTTTTCTCAGGATCTGTTACTCCCTAAAGAAGCTGGGGGAAGTGAGAAGATACAGTATCTCTAAGTGCATGGATAATCTTTCGCAAACCAAAGTCAGCACGTGTAATCTGAAAAAGAAAACTAGGCACTTACAAGGACAATGGATCAAAAGAGGGTTGGGTGGTGTCCTTTCTCTAGGGACCCCTCCTCATCTTCTTTAAGAGGGGGCACAGAGCACTTTAGGGAATGGAAGGTGCTGAACAACTTCCAAGGGTCAAGTGGGCAGTGAGTCTGCATAAGGAAAGATGAGGAAAGGGAGGAGGAGGAAAAGAGGGACAGAGTTAGAGCTGCTCCAACAAGCCCTGAGAGCCAGTTAGTGCTGGAGGAGGGGATCCTGGTCTGGCCAGTTTGTTCTTTCCAGAAACTGCAGAGGAGGAGGGTTGCCAGGCAGAATTGCTCCCCTGCATCTACTGCAGGCCTGACGGAAGGCAGGGCTGGGCTGGGAAGGGATGAGGAAGGTGGAGAGGAAGGGCAGCAGGAATAATTATTTGAGCTGGCAGCCGGCCCCAACTAGAGGGTGACCCCTGGGACCCCAGGGTAGAAAAGAGTGAGCGTTCCTTTAATGGCCACAGGTGTTAGAGTAGAAAATTTTCCATGAAAAGGGGGCTGTTCCACATGATTAAAATAACCACTTGGGCCCTCTTGGCAAGCTCAGGCCTTGTTTTTTTTCACACTTAGCAGCGTGTCCTTCAACTCCTTTTGGAGGCTGCTCTGAGGATAAATGGCAAAAGAAATTCCTTTTCTTCTCATACACACACTAATAAGGAAGGAGTGGGAGAAAGTGGGCCCCCAAGGGCAGGCTGGGGAGGCCGAGGCTGGGCACTAGGTTTTTGTTGCAGACAGAGGGAGGCTGGGCGCTGCAGGGTGAGGAGTTGCTGTGTGGGGAGTGACAGCTAGCTCTGGCACTTGGCAGCCAGCTGGGCTGGGGTGGGGGTTGGGTAGGCAGACACCTTCTGGTTGGGGACTGCGCTGCAGAGAAAGCTGGAAATAGAGTAACAGAGACCGTAGCCCTGTCCAAGAGAGAGCACACAGGACCTGGTTCCTGGTGGTCTTCAGGGCAAGTTGACCAGGGCAATGTGCTAGGAAGAAGGCCGAAAAGAAGACAAATTTGTACATCCTGGGGTGTTCTGAGACTCCCCCCTCTATAGGGAGAAGCCAAGACCAGACATAGCCTAAGAGCAGGCTTGCACTCCACTTCCTGCTCTCCGGGCAGGTAAGTGGACGGCTTGCAGTCTTGGCTTCCCCTTTAAAATGTGGTTGCGTGGGAATGAGTGAGGCATTGCCCGGAAAGTGCATAGCAGATGATGTTAATGATGATGACAATGACCATCTCTCTATCCATCCTCAACCCAAGACCCCAACCACTCTCTTCTCCACCCCAGTCCTAATTTCACTTGGGTTTTCTTGGTTTCTGTAGCCCTAGATCAAGTATTAAATAACACCTCCCCTTTCACCATGGAAGGTCCGTGTACCCCTCAGGAATGAATGCAGGAGGTTACCCACTTCCACTGAAGCCGTTGGTGAAACTGTTCTTGTTGCTCTTGTGGCGTTATTGTTGATGGGCAAAAGCCAATTATGGCCCCTTGCTGCCATCCTACTCCCTACAAAACACCATTTGCTCCCTCATGGGCATTCCTCTCACTATCATGGGAGGATGCTGGGCTCTTGTCCAGGCTGCCAGTCCTCCGGTCATTCTCCCCTTGCCATAGCACATCCTCCCAGGGTTCCCTAGGCCTTCTCAGTGAACGTCAGAGTGCTTGGCCTTGACCCCACAAGGTCTTTCCTAACCATCTCAGGTCTCATTGATCCTCTTCTTCTCTGAACAACACTGTCCAGACAGCTGTTTTTCAGGGTGTGATCTGAAGATCACCTATATCAGACATCCCTGGGGAACCTGGAAAAGCAGATTCCCTGAGCCCCTCCCCTATTCTAAATTGGAATCTCTGGGACAGACCAGGAAATCTGCATTTGTAATGATCCCTACAGGAGAATCTTATGAGACACACACCATTTGACACCTAGTCTTCTACTGTCCCTCATTTTCTGTGCCAAATTAGCAAACTGAAATACTTTGCAATGCCTGTCACAGTGTCTTACATAAAGCAGGGCTTAATAATGGTGACAGATGGTAAAAAGATAAAAAGATAGATAGATAGATAGATAGATAATGGATGGAAAAATAAACAGATGATGGATGGATGGATGGAAAAATAGGAAGATAGGTAATGGATGTATAGGTAGTAAGATAGAGGGATGAATGGAGAGATAGGAAGATGGATGGGTGGATGGATAAGTAGATACATGATGGATGGATAGAGATACTGAATGTCTCCAAGCCTAATTTCCTGTCACTATGAAAATGTAGTAACAGTACATGCTCCCAGGAGTACAGTGAGCTCTGACTTAGAGGATGCAGACAACAGAAGCCCCCATAAGCCTGGGCTGCGCACCCCCAGTCCCACCTGTCTCTGCACACATGGCTGCCTCCTTCTCTCGAAGACTGACTTCCATGGCTCCTCCCTGCTTGGAGCCAACTCCTAGCTAGTTTACATCTCCTCAGGGGCAAACGCACTGAGATGGAAGCCCAGGTCTCTCAGTTTTAAACCTAAGTCCCTAGAGAAGAGAATCTAGAGGGCCTCCGGGGTCCATCACAACTCTAAGCCCCACCACCCCGGGCAGGTATAGATATGCACATGGGTGCAGCCCCACCACACCTGCCCACCCCAGTTCTCAGAGAAAGAGGAGAGAAGGCTGGTGACAGGCAGAGCAGGCACCCATAGACATTGACTGTGACTCCCCAGAAATAAACATCCTCCCAGCCCTAACCCCATGGCTGCTTTTCATCTCAAAGGGCTTTCCCCCCATATCTTCCTGGGATTAAGTCTTTCAGCCGCAGAGCTGTTCACCTCTCCCCCTGCCCTGCGCCCTATTCCCACAAGCTCCCCCCTACCAGTATGATCTTCCCCAAACTACCAGTGTGTCCTTCACCGGTGGGGTGGGGGTGGGGGATGTCCCTAAATATAAGCCTTACCCTGAGGGTGCTGACAGTCTGGTTGGTAATGTCAAGCCGACATGACTGGAGATGGGTCTGGTAGTAAGCCATGAGCAATGGCTCTGAGGACATTAGGAATCCAGAGGAAGGAGAGCCCCGTGTAGGCTGGACTGATAGGGAAATCTTCCCAGAGGAGGAAGAGGAACGAGTTTGATGGCATGGGGGTTGGGAAGAGCATTCTGGGCAGGCCCTGGAGGAATGGAGAAAACCCTGCTGATAAGCTGCCCAGGTGGGAATGATTGCAGGGGAAAGGGGTGGCAGGAAGGAGAGGGAGAGAAGTCCAGCTCCGCAGGTGCTGTAATTATGGAAGGCCTCGTTGGCCTAGCATGGGCCTCAGACTGCATGCTGGAGGTCAGGTGAGCCTTGGCCTCCCTCCCATCCGGCTCAGGCAAGCTGGCTCTCAGGCCCCACTCTAGTCCTGGTAACACCAGGGCTGCCCCATTGATTGGCCTGTGAAAGGCCACTTGGTGGGCCTGTTGCCGAGAGACGGCCCCAGAGGCCAGGGCTGGGATTAGTGAGTGGCCCTGTTTGCTCTTCTTGCTGGAAGGCGAGAGGACTTTGGTCTCAGCTTATCAAACTGCCCCGGGTTTGAAAGCCCAGGAATGCAGCCTTGGGCAAATGTGCAGTTTCACAGGACACCCATTAATCAAACAGTTCCCTTCCCTCCACCCCTAATAACCTGACTCCCACTGTACACACACACACACACACACACACAAGCACACACACACGCGTGTGCACGTCCCACTGCACGTTTACATGGTCTTTTTGAGGTCTCAGCCCAGTTGGCATTGGTGCCAGGCCCCAATGGAGGTATTTCTGGAGAGCAGGCTGGCTGGGATACTGGGTCTTTCCCCCTGTTTGCCTGGTGGGCCTCCAGAGGCAGCCCCCAGTCCAGCCGCGGGCTTCCACAAAGGCGTGTGGGGCTGGCCCACCACCGCACTGCCTCTTTGCTCCATACAAATAGCAATACATTGTCCCCCCAAGATGGAAAGAAAAACATTCTCAGCAGTAACCTCTGGAGAAAAGTTTCAAAAATCATAAAAGTCTTTTTTCAAGCCCATGGAATGAAAAAGGACCTTATTTGTTCTTTTATACAGCAGATGGAACTATAGTTGAAAGTCCCATATGAATCCAGAGGTCCAACCTCATGGCTTCTAACCCAAGTGTTCCTGTCTCTTAAGGGCAAAGGGACCGTGAATCTAAGAAAATTGAATTCCTTAGGAATTAATGTCAAGAAAATTATAAAATGTGAGTTCCTATTAATTAGGTTCTAGAAACCCAACGCCCTACCCCAAATGGGGCACATAGCTTTGAAACACCCTGAAGAAGGCTCGTGGCCTTGAGAAGATGGTTTGAGTTGCCTGTGGGCCAACTGTGGGCTGTGGCCACCAGGTCACAGATGTCAGCCCTGGTGGCAGAAAGGCTAGGGACAAGAAGGGAGGGGGATAAGAGCCAAGATATCCTACACTGTTCAGACGTTGTCTAAAATACTGCATTCCACCCTGGACAGCACACTTGGAGTTGCCCTAAATCGTAAAGGTGAGCCCCACCCCACGGGGTGAGCTGGGCGGTGAGGACCTTCAGAGTTATGTCCGATGAGCATGTGTGCAGACTCTGGAGATGCGTGTCCAGAGAAGTTTGCCAGCTCCCCTGGGATGCATATGTGTCTGTCTTTTAGCTCTGCCTCCCACCCTCCACCCCATGGCTGCTGCCTTGGTGCAGATACCCAGCCCCTCTGGCCTGGACGCCTCCAGCAGTCCCTCCCAGACCCTCTGACCACGTGAGAGGACAGCCCTGGAAATGCCTTCTTTATCCCCCAGGCAGAGTGGCCTCATTAAGATCCACACCTGATCCTGCCTTTCCCAGCTTAGAACTCTGCAGTATGCGCCCACCTACTCCCCTTGCCATGGCCCAAGAGAAGGTCCAAATGATGGACTGCATCCTGCAGTTGTCTGTGACCCCACACTCTACATTACCTGCAGTTGGGGGGTACTATGTTGCACCCCCCCACCTCTGCATACCCTGTCTGGAGTGCTGATGGCCCTGGCACCCCCACCTGAGTATTCCCTGCATGACCTCCAACTCCCGGCTTGCCGTCCTCTCCTCTGGGTGGCTCAGCCCCCCAGCACTCCCCCAGCTCGGCAGGTTCCTCACCCTCCAGGGCCTGCTCCCCCTTCCTATCCACCCTCTCCCCTAGACCACCCGCGGCTCATGGCCAACCATGTGTGTGCTCCCAACTCCCAGCTCTAGGCCTGGCACCTAGCAGCTCCCCTATCACGTATTTGCCAAATGTATGAATGCCAGCTGTTGTCAAATATTTGAAAGGCTGTCATGTGGGAGAAGGGTCAGTCCTAACCTGAGTGGCTCAAGAGACACAATCAGGACCAGGGAGTGGAAGTGACAGAGAGGCAGGACACTGGCGGGCTTCACCTGGAACATAGGCTTCTCCTGAGGGAGGGAGTTCCCCGTCACCGAACGGGACACGATGGCCCCTTGAGGAGGGTTGCCGTGGAGGGGATTTTGTTTAAATGAGATTACCTCCATGCCTTCGAGCTCCGAGACTCTAAGGGTTAGTTCTATTTCTGTTTGACCCCTTCCGTATATGCACGCCAGTCATGGTGCAGAATTGAGCTCTCCCTGCTGAGAAGCCTCAGGGCTGTTGTGAAGCAGGACACAGCCCCAGCTAGGATGGAAAATCTGTCACCATTCTGGAAAGGCATATTTGTATCTTTGGGAAGGCAATGAGATGGAGGTTTGGCCATCAGCCCACGGGCCCCTAGAAACAGATGGACTCTTCTCCACCCCAAAACTTATAGGGCCAGCACTTGGCTCTCACCCTCTCCTGGAGAACCAAGCATTGTGTTCCCGCCCAGAGCTGGGACTGGGGCGGGTGGGGGGTGGGGGGAGGGTGGTCTTTGACATCAGATCCAAGCCAGGTGCAGCAGGGGAGGGGAAGTGACCTCAGCTCAGCCAGCGCGGCTCCTTGGCCTCAGCTGGGCTGTCCTCCCTCACCAGCAAGGTCACTGTTATCTGCTCTGTGAACGCGTTCGTGGGGCCTGGATGCCCTCCAAATATGTGGAGGGAGTTTTAACCTACCCCAAGACTAGAAGGCCTCCCACGCCTGACATTTTCCAAGTGCTGTAAACTGCAGTTAAGGACAAGAAAGAAAGGCACTTGAAAGCACTTCTGCAGCCAGAGGCTGTCCGTTTTACTGCACACATGTACGTGTGTGTGGCACTGTGTGTGCCTATGTGTCACCGTGTGCAAGTACATCACTATGTGCCTTGTGTCTGTCTGAACATGCATGCATGTGTGTGTGTGCATGTGTATTGAGAAGGTACAGAGAATCCATCTGCCTTGACTTCAAGGCTGGAGTTACAGAAGCATTTTGTCCAGAGACCTCTCCAAAGCTGGGAAGACAGAGAAAAATGGCCCCAATTCTCAGTCTCCAAGTGCTTGTTGGACGTAGTCGCCAGCCGTCCCCTTAGCCCTTTTGAAATCTTGAGCTGTGAACGGTCTTCATCTTCCACAGGAACTTCCACTTCCCCATTGCTATCAGAGGGGCCATCACTTCTGGAGGGTCTAATCCTCTGAGCCCCAGGGAAAGAGTGAAATATAACATGTAACATGGGACAGTCCTAAACCCCCACCATCCCATTGCCAGTTGTGTGACTCAGGGGAGTTAGCCTCTCTGTGCCTCAGTCTCCCCAGCTCCCCAGTTTGGAAATGGTCTGATGAGCTGATACATGGGCAACACTAATACCTGAGGCTTCCCACACCCCTGTGAGCCTTCTCTCCATTTTTTGTGGTTCCTCACATTGTAAAGCCACTTTTGCAAAACAAAAACCAACAGAGCTGTTGCCCAACTTCCCTTCTTGCAAGGGCACAGGCCCATGACTCAGGTGGCACCAAGCAATGCCCCTACGGGCAACTTTGAGCTCTTCACAGGGAGGCAGGCTGAGTGGGACAGCTGCCATGGGGCAAGAGGAGCTGTTGACAGAGGCCACCAAACAGCGGCTCCCTGACCCGGCCCTTTCCGAGTGGTACTGGGAGTTGTTACCAGAGAACAGCCTAGAGCCTGGAGCTCATGCACATTCTCAAATTCTTTCCTGCCCTAATTACTAGCCAGTACTCATTCTGTGGTCTGCAGCTAAGCACCCAACAACCTTTGAGAATTCACTGCCTCCTGAGGGCATCAAAGTGAGAGCAATTATGACTAGGTTAAATGGATTGGATGTACGGAGTGCCTAGCTCTGGCATTCAGCCCTCAGAAGACAGCCAGGCTCTTTCCTGATGCACATGCCCTTTTCTGAGCTTTGCTGTAAAGCCTGATGGACCAAGCCCCAGACAGGTGTGCAAAGTCTCATGCCCCATATCTTTTGCTGTTGGTGTTTGGGAAACGAATCCAGAGGTGGTGCGTTATGGAGACAGAGCCTCAACCAGACCCTGGAAACCATCCTAACCTTACTGTGTTGCTTTGAGATTTTCCTCCATAGCTAATGAAGACGCACCAAACATCAGGTTCTAAGTTAAGTAGTTTGGGGAATGTAAAAAATAAAATAAAAAAAGGAAGACGAGACAATCCAGTATCTAGTCCTAAAGAAGTTAACTGCATTGGGGAGACATCTCAAACGTATGGGAGAAAAGAATGACCAATTTTAAAAAGGTAGACTTGATCTTTTATTATTGAAAGGAGCAGATTGTACCCCTACTCCATGTTGAGGGGGATGAGATGGGTCTTCCTGGAGGGGACAGAGAGGTTTCCCAAATGAAGCTAGACAGAGCTTGGGCCTTAAAGGGTAGGCAGGATCTGGAGGGACACAAAGTCAGGACAGGGGTCCCAGGATGAGGAATAGCATAGCAGAAGTGCAGAGTGTGGGGAGAGTCCGTCCCTGTTCAGGGCTAATCAGCTAGAATAGAATGGCTAATCAGATAGAATGGAGGCTTATGGGGAAATAGAGAGAAATCTAATCTGGAATTCCTAGGACCATCAAGGCCTGGATAAAGAGCTTGGATTTCAGTCCAGGATGAATATGCGGTTGGATTGGATCAGAGGTGACATTGACTATGCCGGTTTGGCCCCACTGTTTTGACCCAGAGTATTTTAAGTACTTCATTTTGATCTCATCAGCTTCTCTCCTGGAGTCCAAATATCCTGGACCCATTTGGAAGATTATTTTCCTTTACTCCTTCTACTTAACTAAAACTGCCTTGGCAAAGCACACTCATGATGGCCTTCCTGCTCCCAAATTTAAGGCACCTCTTTCAGACTTTGTCTTACTGGACCTCTAGTGTTGACCGCCATGAATCTCTCCTTTGTTCTTTAAACTCTCCTCTCATGGCTTCTGTCCAGCATGCTCCTTGTCTCTCCTTTCCTTGCTCTGACCATTCTGCCACCCCTGGCCCACCACACTTTTCCCTCTGTGACCTGGGTGATATCATTCGTTCTCATGATTCCAACTGCCATCTATGTGCCATGACATATCACCACCCAGGGCTCTCCCAGAGCTTCAAGCATGCATGCTCAAGTACCTGCATTTGACCAGCTCCTGATGAGGGGAACAAAACACTGGCATTCCAGACCCTCTCAGTTCAACATTTCTAAGAACAAAGTCAGGATTCCCAATCTCCCATCACCCATAGCTCTTCATCAAACTGTTTTCCTTCCTTCTGTTAATGAGCACTAACATCACCTAGTGCTCCAGGCCAGAAACGAGGGAATCATCCTTTTCTTCCTCCCTCAGCCTCAGCCCCTACTAATCAGAGACCCTCCAGACTCCCCCTCCATCTCTGCCCTGTTCTCCCACATGGCCCCACCTCAGTCAAGGCTCCCAGCATTTCTCATCAGGTCTGCACTAGCCCCTCCCTGGGTGCTCAGCCCCCATGTCACCCCTTCCCACCCATGCTCACTCCACTAGCATGAGCTCTTGGACATAACAGATGTGGCCATGTCACCTCCCTTCCTGCATCTTTCAGTGAGTCCCCATTGCTCAAAATAAAGTCCTAGCTTTTTTAATGGAGCACATCTGCCCCTCTATGACATTGGCCCTGCCTCCTTCTCCACCTTTACCTTTCACTCTTCACTGCACACTCTGTGCTCACGACCATTATCTGCTTGTGGTTCCCCAAGACCATCATGCTGTTTTCTGCCCCAGTGCCTTTACCTGAACCGTTTCCTCAATCTGCCTTATGGACTGAATATTTTTGCGCACCCCCCCCCCAAATTTGTGTATTGAAATCCTAACCCTCAGTATGATGGTATGAGGCAGCAGGGCCTTTGGGAGATGATTAGATCCTAAGGGTGACGCCCTCATGAATGCAACTAATGCCTTTACAGAAGGGACCCCAGAGAGCTCCCTCCTCCTTTCCACCATGTGAAGACACAGTGAGAAAACAGCTGTCTAAGAACCAGGAAACAGGTACTCACTAAACACTGAATCTGCTAGACCTTGATCTTGGACTTCCCAGCCTCCAGAACTTTAAGAAATAAATTTATAATTTATATATGTAAGCCACTAGTTTATGGTATTCTGGAATGGACTACCATGCCTGGAGTACTGTTCCTTCCCCATTTACCTAGAGAATACCTACCTACCTTGCAGGATGCATCTCAGGAAACATCCCTTCCAGGAAGTTTTCTTATCCCAGACTGGATTGAGTGCTCTCCTCCATGCCCTGATGTGCCCCATACAAAAACACAGCAATGTGAATGTTCTTCACACTACGGAACCATGCACTTAGGTAAGATAATGAGTTTTAGATTATGTATATTTTATCACAACTAAAAATAAAGAGCATTTACTGTACTGATTTTATCTGATTATAGCCATATATTCCCCACTAGTCTTTGCGGTAAAGGCCTGGGACTATGTCTTATCCAGCTTTGTAAACCTGTCCCCTAGCACTCTGTCTGGCATGAAGTGGGAGCTCCATTCATTTTGTCAAATGGAATCAAACTAAACTGCAGGATGCTTTGGAACTAGGGATGGCCAGGGGACAAGGAGGACAGAGCAGAGCCTGGTACAGAAGCCATAGTATAGGGATCAAGTTCAATCATGAGCACTTGCCTTCTTTCTCTGAGGAAATCTTCTGAAACCAGGATGGATCTCTGAGGTAGGTATTGGGCAAGTCAAGGGCAAGATAGATTTCCTTCTGCTCTCTGGGACTGCTTCTCACCAGGGTTTTTTTGTTTTGTTTTGTTGTTGTTGTTGTTGTTTTTTAAAGGATTTTATTTATTTATTTGACAGAGAGAAACACAGCAAGAGAGGGAACCCAAGCAAGGGGAGTGGGAGAGTGAGAAGCAGGCTTCCCGCCGAGTGGGGAGCCCAATGCAGGGCTACATCCCAGGACCCCGGGATCATGACCTGAGCTGAAGGCATAACTACTGAGCCACCCAGGCATCCCTCTCACCAGGGTTCTTTGCCCTTTGGGGAGGTGTTCAGCCTAGGTCAGAACGGCAAGGTCAAGGGGGAGAAAAGGAAGGCATCTGGAACCCTTGGGCCACAGGACTTTCTGCTTAAAGGATAAGCAGGGGACAGAGCAATAAGCTAAAAGACATCAAGGGCGAAGCAAGAAGACAAATCCAGAAGGTGGGAGACTGTGCACAACTATTATCTCCAGTCTCACCAGCGCACCGGCTCCACTAGATAAAAGAGCATTAAGAGGGAGATGCCTGGGTGATTCAATCAGTTAAGCCTCTGCCTTTGGCTCGGGTTATGATCCCAGGATGCTGGGATCGAGTCCCGCATCACATCGGGCTCCCTGCTCAGATGGAGCCTGCTTCTCCCTCTGCCCCTCCCCCTGTTCATGCTCTCTCTCTCTCTCTGACAAATAAAGAAATAAAATCTTTTTTTTTAAAAGAGTATTTAGGGGTTAAACAACTAGGTGCAATGCATGATCACAGATTAGAGTCTAGATAGGATATCTAGAGAAATTTGGATACAAAAATGGGTATGTAGAGGAAACTAAACAACTCATTAATTTTGTATTATGTTACTTCGACTATGTAAGAAAATGGTCTTTTTAAAAGAGATACATTGTGAAATACCTGGAGGCAATATGTTATGATAGCTGTAATTCACATTAAAGTGCTCCATCAAAGATGGTGAGTTTGGAAGGGAAATGCTATTTTCTCAACTTCAAGTTAGAGATGCTATGAGTTCATAGCAATTATCTTCTGAAAGTAATAACTGTTGAGTTTATGCTGGTAATAGATTTATATCATGTTGTCTGTGGTATACAACAAGTTAAATCATTTATAACTTTGTCATACAAAGAGCTGCATAGGTGTGCGTTATGGACTGAATGTTTCTGTCCCCGCCCCCCATATTCATATGTTGAAACTCTAAACTCCAATGTGATAGTTATTTGGAGAAGGGGTCTTTGGAAGCTAATGAGGTAAAGAGGGTGGGGTTAGTTCCCTTATAAGAAGAGGAGGGGCACCTGGGTGGCTCATGGGGTTAAGCCACTGCCTTCGGCTCAGGTCATGATCCCAGGGTCCCGGGATCGAGTCCCTCATTGGGCTCCTTGCTCAGCGGGGAGCCTGCTTCTCTCTCTGCCTCTCCCCACCACTCTGCCTGCTTGTGCGTTCTCTCTCTGACAAATAAATAAATTAAATCTTTAAAAAATTAAAAAATTAAAAATTTAAAAAAATAAGAAGAGGTAAAGGGGTGGTGCCTCGGTGACTCAGTTGGTTAAGTGTCTGCCTTTGGCTCAAGGGCTCAGGTCATGATCCCAGGGTCATGGGATCAAGATCCGCATGGAGCTCCCTGCTCAGTGGGAGCCTACTTCCCCTCTCCCTCTGACTACTGCTCCTTGTGATCCCCCCCTCTTACTCCCATTGCTTGTGTTCCCTCTCTCACTGTGTCTCTCTCTGACAAATAAATAAATAAAAGCTTAGGGGGAAAAAAAAGAAGAATAGGAGGGGATAAGAAGCTCATGGTCTCCTCCATCCATGGGATAAACAAGGAATAGGGCCCTCACCAGACCTGACCATGATGGTACCCTGATCTCGGACTTCCCAGTCTCCAAAACTGTGAGAAGTAAGTGTTTGTGGTTTAAGACCCTCATTCTATGATATTCCTGTTATAGTAGCCCAAACAAAACAAGTCAGTGTGAGTGAAGTCAATGTATCCAGTCAAAATTATTTTAATGACAAAAGGAGAGCCTTGGATGTCTGGGACTATGTGTTTGCAATTAATGGGGAGTCTGAGAGCTAGTTGGGAAGGAGATCAAATGCCTGAGAAGTGACTCAGAGAATGAATGAAACAATACTTGGCAATGGCCAGGACCATTTAGCTCCAAAGAGCAACAGATCCCAGAAGAGCAACTCACGAATCAGAAGCTGTTTCTGGGCTGGGCTGAAAATCCAGGAGCCAAAACCAGGGAAAGTTTGAGCAGATGTTGTGGAAGCAAAGACAAGGAGCCCAGAGGAAGGGCTTTGGGACCAGCAACACACAGAAACTATGTTTAGTATGTGTTGTGATCCTCTTCTGCATGTGGCCCATGTGACACCAGTCCAGTTAGGATCACAAGTATCAAACCAACTCTACAGCCTAAGGGTGGTCATGCTGGAGAGAGTGAGTGTCTGTGCCAGTGTGCATGCATGCCCACACGTGTTTGCCTTGGTGTCTGCCCTTGGTGTCTGGAGAGCCACACACATTAATACTAGTGAAATCTGAATTGATAGTCTAAAAGTGAGTTTACTAAAACTTAAACCATGAAAACCAGACCAATATGGTAATTTAGCTTACGGGCAAAGAGCTGTCCCTTTGACACATCAAAACACATGGTTTTGGGGACATTACTGTGTTACTGTGTGTTACTGTGAAGCATTATGATGCCTCTTTATCATCAAGACAAAGTTATATAAAGTAGTACCCTTCATTTAGAGCACCATGGAGTTCTATACCAGTTTTGGGGTCATCAAATGTCATTGACATATTTTAAAGTGATATTTTCAAGAAGTGTCATTTATCAGAATATTAGAGCTACAAATACTTCTTGTACACACAAATGCCCATCACTGAAGTGACTGTAGTAGAATTGGCCTGAATGAGTTTATTTCCAGGGTAGCTCAAAACTTTCAAAAAATACTGTTTCTTTCCTTTTCTACAACCCAAAACTCAACAATTCTTGGGCCAAAGAAAACCAGGAGAGCACAAAATGTTCTTTATCATGATCAAACATTATTAATGACTACTCAAGTCCTGAGAGATGTATTTAGTTGACATCCAAAAGAGCCCACCCCAAGACACATTCGAAAACTAACTTGTGTGTGTGGACTGAAATATGTTTTTCTTGCAAAGAACATATGTGTATATAATCTGTGTTATTAGAATAAGGAGAGAGGGAAGATAAGTTGCCATCTATCCCATTTGTACTGAATGAGCTTTTGTGTCCATCCTGCCTTCCCCAAATATCCAATGCCTCTTACAACGAGGGACACACTCCCTTCCAAAGCAGTCCTCTCCAGATTTGTAGTGTTGTTTTTAACACTTCTTCCCTGGGGCACCTGGGTGGCTCTGTCGGTTACACATACAAAACCCAGCTGAAGTTAACTTAAGCTAAGGAGAATTTAGATTAACCATGCAGGATGTCTTCTGGAATCTCAGGGCAGAAATGCAGAGAAAACAAAACCAAGCATAAAAAAGGCCCTGAGCATCTCTCCATATTACTGCCAAGCTCTTTTGGATGAATCCAATTCAAAGAAAGTCCAATTCAAGAAAAGAGTCCAATTTATGTCTCAGCAAAACACCTTTCTCTGCTATGGTGTCCCAAAAGTTTTGGGGGATGAGGGAGGTTACTGTCCATTTTTCCCAAGGTCACAGTTCAAGACACGGAGAAAAATGGACTCCCAATCCCACAGAACTAAAAGGTGTCCCCTGAAAAGTCTAGCCATCCTTCTTCAGAGGAGCCTTTCAAATACCCAAGTCCAGGGTCATGTCTCCTTTGGATCTCCTGCCAAAAACTCTTCAGTCATCTGTCACCTGACTTGACTGTGTGTCCTTTCCCCATCCTGACAGTTATGCAACAAAATTGTTATGCAAGGCTTCATTGTAGGCATTTATGGATATTGAAAAAAGTCTAATTTTTCCAACATAATGACTATTCTCTATGGTTCTAGCTAGAGAAAGTGAGCTGGTCTCTGGATTTCCATAGCAGCCGAGAGATACTTCCTACCAAGTGATATGAGCCCTGAGAGGAAAGAAACACACAAGTCATGAGAACAATACAAATGGCTCAAATGTTCACCCTAGGAGAACAATTGTTCCAACATTCTCATATTTTAGGAAGGAAACAAGTCAGCCAGAGATTGGAAAAGATTTGCCATATACAGAAGTTACTTTAGGAATAAAACAAGGGATATTCCCTGATTCCTACTCTTTAGCTCAAATAATGTCCAGGGGCCAGAGTCTTGGCTTCTCATACTACTATGTGAGTTTATACAATCAAACTGTGTTCCCCTAATATATTTATTCCACCTCCACCTTCAAGGCCAAAAAGGCTTCATGTGCCTGTTTCCTCATCTGTAACGTGAGGATAATTTCAGATTTCACAGGGTGGTTGCAAGGGTAAAACTAAACACTATACATATTCTCACATCACATATGATCAATGGATAAGTCAACACCATCATCATTATTATCATTGTCATTATGAGATGCAACTTCACAGAGTGGAAGAGGTCCAAAGCCACAGAGCAACAGGATCATCTAATTATTCAACAATGGAGCATTTTCCACACACAGGTCCTTGTCCACCTACCTTCCTTTGGGAACTCCAGTTAAAAGTAGACAGGCATACCTTGTTTTATGGTGCTTCTGCACTTTGCATATACTGTGTTTTTTACAAATGGACAGTTTGCAGCAACTCTGCCTCGAGCAAGTGTCTAGGTATCATTTTTCCAACAGTATTTGCCCATTTTGTGTCTCTGTGTCACATTTTGGTCCTTCTCACAATATTTCAAAATTTTCATTGTTAGTGCATGTGTAATGATGATCTGTGATCAGTGATTTTTGATATTCTTGTTGTCATTGTTTGGGGGCACCATGAACCACACCCATGTAAGGTGACAAACTTAAGCAATAAATGATGTGTGTACTCTGACTACTTTACCAACTACATTACTCCATTTCCCTCCCTTTCATAGGGCTCCCCATTTGCTGAGACACAACAATATTGAAATTAGACCAATTAATAACCCTACAAGGGTCTCTAAGAGTTCGAGAGGAAGAGTCTCGTATCTCTCACTTTAAATCAAAAGCTAGAAATGATTAAGCTTAGTGAGGAATGCATGTTGAAAGACAAGATAGGCTGAAAGCTAGGCCTTTCGCACCAAAAAATTAGTTAATTTGTGAATGCAAAGGAAATGTTCTTGAAGGAAATTAAAAGTGTTACTCTGGTGAACACACAAATGATAAAGTGAGACACCCTTACTGCTGATACGGAGAGTTTGAGTGGGCTGGATAGAAGATGAAACCAGCCACCCATTTCCTTAAGCCAAAGGCTGATCCAGAGCAAGGCCCTAACTCTCTTTAATTCCATGAAACAATTCTAGATGCCCTTCAGTACATTTGTGATTCATGGGAAGAGATCAAAATATCAGCATTAACAGGAGTTTGGAAGAAGTTGATTCCAACCTTCATGGATGACTTAGAGGGGTTCAAGACTTCATGGGGAAAGTGATGGCAGATGTTCTAGAAACAGCAAGAGAACTAGAATGTGAAGTGGAGCCCGAAGATATGACTGAATTGCTGCAATGTCAGGCTCAAACTTGTACAAATGAGGAGGTGCTTCATATGGATGAGCAAAGGAAGTGGCTTCTTAAGAGAGAATCTATGCCTGGTGAAGATGCTATAAAGACTACTGAAATGACAATGAAGGGTTTAGAGTATTACATAAACTTATTTGATAAAACAGTAGCAGGGTTTGAGAAGACTGACCTCAGTTTTGAAGGAAATTCTAATGTGGGTAAAAATGTTATATAAAACAGCATTTCATGCTACAGGGAAATTGTTTATGGAAAAAAAAAAGGGGGTCCATCAAGCAGTAAATGTCATCATAGTCTTATTTTAAGAAATTGCCACAGCCACCCCAGCCTTCGGCAGCCACCACTGTGATCAGTAAGCAGCCATCAACATCGAGGTAAGACCCTCCATCAACAACAACAACAAAAAAACTGTAACCTGTTGAAATATAAATGCTTAATATTTTTTTAGCAATAAGCTGCTTTTACTTATTTTTTGTTTATTTCTTTGTTTTTAGAGAGATAGCACAAGCAGGAGTGGCCTGGAGGGGCAGAGGGAGAAGGAGAGAGAGAATCTCAAGCAGACTCTGTGCCCAGCACAGAGCCCAATGCAGGGCTTGATCTCATGACCCTGAGATCACGACATGAGCTGAAGTCAGATGCTTAACCAGTTTTCCACTCTGTGTTTCATAGCGAGTAGTTTCCATTGTTATTTCTTCAAGTTCACTAATCTTTTTTGCGGGTTATCAAGTCTGCTGTTAATCTCATCCTGTCCAGCTTTTATCTTAGACATTCTTTCTCACCTCTGAAAGTTACATTGAATCTCTTTTCATATGTTCCATATCACACTCACATTTTTCTCTATCATCTTCAATGTATAGAATATACTTATAATAACTATTTTAGTGTCCTTGTCTACTAATTCTATCACCTCACTTCTGAGTCTGTTTCTATTGATTGATAGTTCTCTTCATTATGGGTCTTATTTTCCCACTTTTTTACTTGCTTGGTAATTTTTAATTGGCTAAGAGACACAGGGAATTAATTTTACCTTCTCGGGTCCTGGATATTTTTGTATTCCTTTCAATGTTCTTGAGTTTTGTTCTGGGATTGAGTTAAGTTGCTGGGAAACAACTTGTTCCTTTCAGGGCATGTGTGTAAGAGCTGTTAGGACCAGCGCAGCTGTTAAGTCTTGGGCTAGTCAGACTTACTGCCATTATGAAGGCCATAACCTTCTGAGTCCTGTACCCAATGCCCCAGGCATTACCAGGTGTTCTAATCTCTCTTATGGGAACACGAACTATCACTAATCTGTGTGAACCCTGGGGATGGTTATGCCTATTTCTTGAAGGAGTTCTTTTCCTGGCCTCCAGGAGTTTCCTTGCATGATGCATCTGTCAGTGCTCTTCTGACTACTTGAGGGGACCCTCGGAAGACCTCCAAAGCTAGCTCTCTGGGTACCTGTCTCCTCTCCACTACTCTATTCTGTGAACACTAGCCTCCCCAAGGAGACTGCCCATCTCCACCTGGATCTCCCCTCCCAGTGTTATAGCCTAGAGACTTTCTCCTCTTTCCCTTCTCTCAGGGATCCCTGCCCTGCACTGTCTGTTATTTGTCATCTACAAGCCATTGTTTCATATACTGTGTCGTGTTTCTCAATTTTTCAAGGTGAAGTTGAATGTTGAATCTGGTGTCTGTCACTCCATCTTGGGTGAACATGGAGGTTCTGCTTCAAGTTTTAGAAGACATGGCTCTTCTTCCTCACTGAGCACAAAGCCTGGAAGACCCAGGGGTGGGTGTTGCTGTTGCCATTTTACCTCTTCAAGGAGCCTGAGTCCAAAGCCAACACAGCAGAAAGCAGAGCCAAGAGATGGAGAGAAACAGAGTCCTGGTGTTGTCTGAGCCCTACATCAAACCGGTTTGTTAGACATCCTAGGTAGATGACTTGGAGGGAGCGGGAGTGGAGAGGATAGGAAATCCTTTTGTTCAGACCAGTTGGGGCCAGGGTTTCCTAGCATTTGAAGTGAATGAGGCTTACATGATTTGCTTTTCTATTTAAAAACACATATGAATACTAGCACATGTCTTTTAGAACTGGGACAAAGGTTGAAGAAAATATCCTGTCTAAAAGTGCCCGTCATCCTGTATACGGCAGGTGCTCAGTAAATGCTATCTCCCTCTCTTGCCCTTGGGTCTTTGCTTCTTCATTCATAATATTGATCTGGCCTTCAAAATCGATCAAATGTTCTCTTCTGCCACTTCTCCAACTCCCTTTCTTTCCACTTAGTAGCAGGTCTGTTCCTTGGTTTCCCTCAGAGCAGAGGGCGGGCTTTATAGTTAATATCCTGCCGCCTCTGATTGCAGCTTTAAGAGGTGTAACATTTGATAAGCTCCATTTAGCTTGGCTGTGCTGCATTGTTTAAATTATTCAAAGACAGATTGCTCCCCTGCCCTTCCCTCCCCCTCCCCCAAGGATTTCTGCTCTACTGAGCCTGCCTCCTGCAAATCACCAGGAAATAAGGAAGGGGAGTCAGCAGGGCAGTTTCTCACTGTAAGGTTGAAAATCAGTTCCAGCCGTTGTTCTACACCCATCACACCCCATTATTCCTTGCTAATTGCAAGCCTGGTATGCAGGTTAACTCTTTGAGAACAATGCTGGCTTTGATTGCTAAAGAGGCATGGGGCTGCCCCTTCATTCTCCCCCTAGCCAGCCCTGAGGCCTCACCCCCCATCCTCAGCTGACTCTGCCTGTCTGGGATTCCAAGGGTCTCACTCTGGGGAAGAGGAAATCTGTTGCCCAGGCATTCTGTGGGCAGGGTGGAACAAAGCCTTAGCTGCCACGGACCTAAATGATGACGGAGACAGACAACTCAGGCTTCACATCTACCCCACTGCCTCTGCTGTCAGATTCCGAAAACACTCACTCTTCCTGGCCCAAAACTGGGATGAAGAGCACTCAGCCATAGCCTGGAGACATGTCTCCCATTCATCACTCATCAGAGCAGTTTGCTTAGAATTCATGGAATAAATGAGGATGGTGGTCAGGCACTTTGAACAGGGAAATATTATTTCGGGGACCATCTATTTCATTGGCCTAGATTTGACAGCTATTCACTTGGAGCAAATAATAATAATAATAATAGTAAGAGAGGCCATACAGCCTGTAAAGCCTAAAAGATTTGCCATCTGCTCTTTACAGAAAAAGTTTGCTGACCCCAGAACTAGAATTCTGATTAAAAGAGACTAAGGACTATATGCAACTAATGAGTCATTGAACACTACATCAAAAACTAATGATGTACTATATGCTGGCTATACATAAATAAATAAAGACTAAGGAGACCTGGGTACTAACTACAAGACATGAGCCTGTCCTGAACTGGATCCTGGGCCAGAAAAAGGGCATTAGTAGAACAACTGGCAAAATTTGAATAAACCCTGCAGATTAGATGACAAAGGGCATTGATGTCAATTTCTTCATTTGGATCATTGTACTGTGGGTCTGTAGGATGTCAACATTTTAGGAATCTGGGTATGTGGGAGTTCTTCGGACCTTTTTTGCAACTCTTCTTGAGTTTCAAATTGTTGTGGGAAAAAAAAAAAGATATACCAAAAAATGGTAAGGTGAGGGTGAATCTTCCTCCCCAGGATTACAGGGACCTGGGGAAGGCAGTTTTAGGATAAGGAGTCACGTTCACAACAGTAGTGAAATCCCCCTGGGGGGGGGTGGCTGAGTGTGCGCTAGGGGACCCAGATACTACAGAAAACATAGGTTTTTGGAAAGACCTGGGGCAAGGAGGAAGGGGGAAACAAGATGGTAGAAGGATGTCCACGTGGTGATCCCTATGCATAAAACCTAAAGTCTCAGTAAATTCACTAGCCTCATGAAGTCTGAGTGTGATTAGATTTCTTGTTTAAGAAGGGAAGGGTTCAAAGAGATGCCAGCTGCGGGAGGCGGAAGGGACCTGGCACACCTGAATGTAGCAGTGGACAGGAGCACCATGGGGAAGTGAGGGCAGCCCTTCACACACCTCTCAGGTGTGTGGGCTTACCCAGCCTGGGATGCGGGATTGGAGCCAAGTTCACCCAAATCGCCAGGGGGTAGAGCAATCTCAAAAGCTGGGTTACTCTCTCCAGCCCACTTTGTGCTCTGAAACGCAAAATGTGCTTGAGGTCCCTGCAAAGGAGGGGACCCCTATCTGCTCCCTTGAGAACATGCAGCCCAGATTGGCATCAGGATGGTAAATGAGGCAGGGGTGAAGTCATCCCATTCTAACCCAGTAATGCCCTGGTCACACATAGCTGCTCCCCATGCTGTTTGCTTTCTCCAACTACCAGAACCTGCTAACCAAACTCTGGAGGAGGTCCATTTGCTGTGTTGCAAGCAAGGCAGTGGATCTGCGGGTTCCCTGCTGTTAGAAGTTCCTAACTAAGAGCGAGACAGAAAGACCCGGTGACCGTCAAAGTATCTTTAAGAAGAGAGAGTGTGAAGAGGCAGATTTTTATCAGGTAGGTACAAAAATGGCCAGATCAGGTAGCAAGGCCATGGGAATGAACTCTGCAGTCCTTCAACTACAGAAAGCTTCGCTGACCAGGGGCCCCAGCCTCTGTGCTCTGAAACCCGCGGCCACATTTCCAACCTAGAAGGGGCTGCTCCCAGCCAGGGACTGAGCACTGGGCAGTATTCCTGGGACTGCGGGACCCCACTGATGGCCAGTGTGAGCTCACAGATTCCTCTCCTGCTGTCTCAAACTGGCCTTCAACTGCATCACAGTCTAGAGACTTCCACCCAACTTCTCTCCCTCTCCTTCACTCCATTTACACTTGCTTTGCAGACTGACAGCTCTCCCAGCTTTTCCAATTCCCTCCCCATTTTCCCTCCACAGACATTAAACCCATTTTGGCATCTGTTTTTTGGAGGACTGGGGCTAACCCAGTCCTCCAAAAAACCCTTCGAGGTGCCAACACCCAACCTAATACAGAAGGAAGGGGGGTGGGGTGCAAAAAGACTTAAGGCAGGAAGATATTTTAATACCAATTCATTAATAAAGTGTAAAATTTTGGGAATACAGTCCTTTTTTTTCCAAGTTTGTACTTGGAAAAAAAAGTTTGTACTTTTTTTAATTTTGGGGAATGTAATCTTCACTGGAATTATAAGAGGAGGTATTCATTCTAAACAAAAATCCATGAAGCTATTGATTTCTGACTACTACCATTTGAGGTGGTTATCACTTTTGAACTATCTAGTGGCTATGTCTTGAAATGTTTTGTTAGACAGTTACTGAAGGCATTTTATAAGGATAGGAGAAGCACCATTGCCCACCTCAAAACCAGGGAGAAACGATTCCAGATGAACAGGTTTCAGATTCAGGGGACATAAAGAGTCAAAAAGCCCAGGGGAGGGGCTCCCAGGTGGCTCAGTCCATTAAACATCTGCCTTGGGATCAGGTCATGATCTCAGGGTCCTGAGATTGAGTCCCGCATTGGGCTCCCTGCTTAGCAGGGAGTCTGCTTCTCCCTCTCCCTCTGCTGCTCCCCTTGCTTGTGTGTGCTCTCTCTCAAATAAATAAAATCTTAAGAAATAAAAGTCCCAGTGGAAGCACATCAGGTTGATGTACCCTCTATGTCAACAATTACATAATATTTGCAATTTGCCACTGTAAAGTGATTCAGCCTCACAGATTGGCTTTACTTACCCCTCTACAAATGTTTTCTCCAAAATAAAATAGACTCGCTAAGTCGATTGACAATGCAGGAAGCTACCTCAGAGATAGCATGACTTCGATGGAAAGGGGACATGAAAAATAAGGTGAAGAGGAGGGAGGAAAGTCAAAGGGGAAGACAGAGGAGAGCGTGAGGTAAGAGTTCCCTCTCCACCAAGCTCAGCTCTGTCAGGGGGAATTTAAGTGGCCTGCAGCTGGGAGATGGAAGGCCCGTTAACCTTGTGGCTGGAGAACCCCCACAGAGGACAAAGCCAGGAAATGTCTGGGTTTGCCAATCCTGCTACTGACAAAAGTCCCAGCCAAAACTGTCCAAAATGTCCCTCACATTATCCAAATGGGTGAAAAAAGTCAGTGTAAAGCTAGAATCTTCTTTGAGAAGCGGAGGGAACTGTTTGGAAAATATCTCCATCTCCAAACACTCCAAGGACGTTGGAAGAGCTGTCTGAGAACCCGGGAGGAGGAAATGCTCCTGAGGTGTGAGAAGACAAACATGGCATTGGGCTCAGCTCCTTTGCACACTGAGGAAAGGAAGCCAGGAAGCCCGAGGGTTCCCTAAGAACAAAGATGTAGCAACCCCCAAAATGTTAGCACTGCAAAGACCTTGGAGCTCACAGAAGTCAGCCTGTCCTGTTGAGGGTTAGGCAATGAGCCTCAGAGAAACTCAGAGCTACAAAGTTAAGAGCTGGGGTTAGAACCTGCTTCATGTCACAATATTGGTGTCATGACACCATCCCATGACTCAAATCTAGAAGGCATTTCTGGGCTCCTCGCCTCAGTGACTCTGTCAGCACTCACTTCCTTGGCTGGATTTTGGACTCAAAGCTGCCCCAGTGAGGCAATCGTATTTGTCTTTGCTTAAAGCAGCGTTGTTGTTTTTTTTTTTTAAAGCACAACTCACAGGAAGAAATATCTTTTTAATTACAGTCTGATATAATATACATATGGATATGTATAAAATATCTGAAACAAAAGTTTCATAAACCAACACCCACCCTATTTGCAATACATTCTAGTATTTTCTCTTCTGTCCTTTCTCATCTCTTTTCCCCATCACTGAAAAGAAATGCTGCATGTAATTGGACAAACATTGGCTGAAGGGAGGATCATGGTGACCTGAGGATACTTTCGGTCCCCAAAGGGGTCCTGGAAAAGATAGCAGGTCACTAGTGAGGCTCTATTCACAGGTGTGGCTGGGCGTCATCATCGGGTCTTTCTGAGAAGACTGGAATTACGACCCGGTGAGGTCCCCATGACTGTGATTTCCATGGGTCATGCCACTATGCTAGGTCCAATGGACGTGCCTCAATTCAGATGCCCATACAGTTTTGACTATAATAACAATAATTTTTACTTACCCTACATGCATTATCTCACTAGAAATTCCCTTGGAACAACCTAGCAGGATAGACAATATTATTCCCTTGTTTAACAGATGAGAATGGGCCCCTGAGTGGCTCAGTTGGTTAAGCGTCTGCCGTCAGCTCAGGTCATGATCCCAGGGTTCTGGGATCAAGACCTGCATGGTGGGGCGGGGGTCCCTGCTCAGTGGGGAATCTGCTTCTCCCTCTACCTCTGCCTGCTGCTCCCCTTGGTTGTGCTCTTGCACGCGCTCTCTCTTTCTCTGGCAAATAAATAAATAAAATATTTTTTTAAAATGAGAAGAGTAAAGGTTAGACTATCTAAGTGACTTGCCCAAGGTCTCCTGTGGCCAAGGCTAAGACCTGAATCTTCTGATACTCTTTCTACCATGATGCCTCCACCTTCCCAGTTCCTTGCTGATCCTCTGCTAGGAGGGGAGGAATCCTCTGATTCTGGAAATTCTCAGTCTTTCCTGCTCCTCCCTTTGGAAGTCCCTTCTGATTTTCAAGCTCTCATGGGACTAGGAAGGTTCCCGAGTAGGAGAAATTTCTAGTAGTCAGCTTACAGCAGTCTATGCAACTGACAACCCCTCCAACAGGGGCTTCCACCAAAGTCAGCTTCCACAAAGTGCCTGAGCAAATGTTCAGGAGTAATGGAGGGAGTGGATGGCTCAAGAAGAAATAAGAAAAAGCCACAGTATTCCCAGCTCCACCTACACTCTAAGCTGCGGCGGTCGGCGACAATTTGCAAACAAGCCCTCCAAGAAACTTGACCGAAAGACACTGTGTGTTAGGAGTTAATGTTTTCATTAATTGATTGTGTTTGCAACTTCTTAAAATACTGTATACCCATTGGCATCCACCTCCAGTCTCACTGTGACAACCTCAGCCCAGCCTCCATTTATCAACACAACTGCGTCGAGGGATCACCTCCTGGCCTCATCCATCAAACAGGCCACTGTCTGCAGACATTCCGGGATTTGTTGTATTTGGGATTAAATGCAGAGGTGGGGGGTAAAATTAACAGGGTTTCTATAAATATAACTTCTCTGGCTCTTGTTAAAACTCTAGGGGTCACAGGAAATCTCTGGTTTCAAACAAGGCTATGCAGAGTGATCCTGTTTACTTGAAATGTCTAGCCAAGATCTAACTTTGTTCCATTAATACTAAATAAATAATTTCCACAGAAGCTATTTTTTGGTCACCTTTGCCAAAAATCTTGAGAAGAAGGGCCAGCACAGAAGCTTTACATGCATGTTTCATGTAAAACCAACAGGATCAGTGGGAACTAGGCTTTCTTATATTTTTTAAAGCTGTTTCATGACAGATAAAACTCAGCTGGTGAACCGATCTATATACAATGACCCATCAGGACTACTGCACTGGTAGGAAAAAAATCAATGACACTTGTTGAAGATGGTGAGGCAGACTTTATCCAAGACCATGAGGATAAGTGTAGGGACCACTCTAAGGAGATTTATGATGGGAGAGAGAGACTGGGCTCAACTCTGACTACAGCCTTGGCAGGTGGGGGTTTGTAGTCAAGATGCGGATCAGCAAACAGAAAATGAAGAGGAAACATCATGGGCGAGAGGGGTTCTGTCCAAAATCAACCTAATGGAATTCCGGCTGAAGGCAGACCAGGGTGATCAGATACCACCTGGAGTTGTGGAGCCCCAGGATCCTGATCTGGTATGGAGGATGAGGGTGTTGTGGTTAAACTGACTTAGTAAGGTTCTTGTTAAAACTAGATTTTACAAAGAAGTGCACAGATGGGCCTAGGAAAAGGGTCAGGTGCCTAACTGAAGTTCTGTCAAGCAAAGAATCTTTTGTCACTGGTTACCACCAAGAGATCATTCCATGAGCCTCCCGTTCTCTTCCTAACCAAACCTCTCTGAAAAGGGTCTAACAAACGTACTTACCCAAGATGTCAATTGCCAGTAAGCAGGGTTGCCAGATTCAGCATGAAAAAATAGAGAATGCCCAGTTAAATTTGAATTTCAGATGACCCATGAATAATTTTTATTATAAGTATGCCCCAAACAGTATTTGAAACATACTTACACAGAAAGTTATTCATCATCTAACTGAAAGTCAAATTTAATTGATTATCTTGTATTTTATCTTGTAACTCTACTGGTAAGACTCCATATACTACTCTTTCAGTGGACTTGGATTATTAACAGGGATAGGAGTACACAATGATGTGGTTGGAAAGGAGGACCTACAGGGCTGTGCTACTTTGCCAGGTAAGAGGTCTTCTTTGCTTTGCATAGAAAAGGCAGCTTATGGGGTACCTGGGTAGCCAGGTCAGTTAAGTGTCTGACTCTTGGTTTCAGCTCAGGTCATGATCTCATGGTTGTGGGATCAAGCCCCATGTCAGGCTCTGTACTCAGTGCGGAGTCTGCTTCAGACTCTCTCTCCCTCTCACTCTTTCTCTCTCAAATAAATAAATCTTTTTTTAATTAACTATAAAGTATTATTTGATTCAGGGATACAGGTCTATGTTCATCAGTCTTACACAATTCACAGCATTCACCAGGGAATAAATAAAATCTTAAAAAAAAAAAAAGGTAACTTATCCAGCCATCTCCTACCTTGTCATTAAATAATTAAGCTTTGTGCCTTGACCTATAGGACTGCTAAGAGCTGACATGATTGAGTGTTTATCACTCTACACTCATGGTGAGGTGGATATTATGACCCTGTTTTTACAAGAGAGGAAACAGAGTGCAGGGAGATCAGAAAATATGCCCAGTTCACCCCCAAGAGAGGTCACCAGAGCAGGCCAAGGTCAACATAGGAAGGAACATGTTCTTTCTCAGGCCACCACGCTGGGCAGGATGGGGATGGAGATGGACAGCAGGGAGACAGAGGGACATCCAGATGCTGGTGGATACATCCGATAAAATGACACTTAATGGGGGAGTTGAGGAAGCTTCAGGGCCAAAGGAATTTTGGAGAAAATCAGTAAGGTAAAAAGAGAGGATTTAATTGGAGGGAGGTGGAATGGGTGCCAATCTGATTTCTGAAAACTGTGATCCCGACTGCTGTCAGACCCTCTGCTCGGTAAAGGTGTAGCCTCTCCCATTGGGTTTACACCCAATTTATAGGAAACTCAAGCCAAAATTGTAGAAACTCAATCTCCTCAACCTTATTACTGGAAAAGGACTCCCCATCACCCCTCCATTTTCTCACAGGACCCCCTTCAGCACAAAGCCTTCAAAATGGCTGTTCATCTCTGATTCTGTTCTAACATCAACATTGGTGTCACGATAACCTACAATGCACCAACAGGGATGCCTGGATGGCTCAGTTGTTAAAGCATCTGCCTTCGGCTTGGGCCATGATCCCCGGGGTCCTGGGATTGAAATCCACATCCACATCAGGCTCCCTGCTCAGCGGGGAGCCTGCTTCTCCCTCTTGTCTCTGCTCGTGCTCTCTCTCCTGCTATCTCTATCTCTCAAAGAAGTAAATAAAATCTTTTAAAAATAATAATAATCCCTTCATTTGAGAAGCAGCTATTTCATACCAAGCACATCAGACATGGGGCAAGATGCTTGGAATGTGAGATAAATAAGGCAAGGTCCTTGATTTCATCAGCTCATGCTCTCGGTAGGAGGAAAGGCACAGAACCAGAGCATCTGCAAATGATAGCTAGTGGTTGTGCACAGGACTGGGGAGGCAGAGAGAAGGGAAAGGGACAATCGTGTTCCTGGAACATCCAGGAGGCCTTCCAAGAAGGGAGCACTGCAAAGGGGCTGTAAAGAATGAATAGGAGTTTGACAGCAGGAAAAGGAGGAAAATACTCAGGGAATGGGCCCACATCGGGGGTCCAGGGGCGTAAGAGTAACATGGCACATTCCAGAAACTGTGAAGGGTTCCATGCAGCTAGAGCATATCCTGCAGTGAAGCACAGGGGTTGGGCCAAGCAGGTGGGGAGGGATTCGGTCATGTGATCACATTTGAACTTGATAATTTAACTTGAGTATAGAGGATGTTCTGGAGCAGAGACAAGCACGAGAGGACACTGGGACTATAATGCAGAGGGAGAAGGTGGCCGGGGGGTTAGGACAATGAGGGGAAAAGCCAGGAGATTTCAGAACTTAGTGACTGATTCTCTGGCGGGGGGTAGGGAGATGGGGAGTCCTGCATTTAGAAGTTGGAAGAAGAGGGCAAAGGTTGATGTGGTTGGTGATGAGGGGGATCTGGAGCAGCTTTGCTATGGGAACGTACATGAGTTGGCTAGGCCTGCAATAAGGAAGTACCACACACTAGAAGGCTTAAACTTCAACAATTTATTTTCTCATCATTCTGGAGGCTGGAAGTCCAAGATCAAGGTGTCAGGAGGGTTGGTTTCTCCTGAGGCCTCTTTCTCTTGGCCTGCAGGCAGCTATCTTCCCCCCAGTCCTCTCGTAGTTTTCCTCTGTACGCGTCTGTGTTCTAATCTCCTCTTCTTATAAAAACACTAGTCACATTGGATCAGGGCCCACCCCAATTACCTCATTTTAATGCAATTGCCTCTCCAAGGCCCTATCTCCAAACACAGCCACATTCTAAGGTACTGAGAGTTAGGACTTCAAAATAGGAGTTTGGTGATGGAAGGTCACAAATTAGCCCATAACAGGACGGGAATGAGCTCTGTCTCCTTCAGCCCAGGGGCCATCAGTTTCTCACTGGGTAACACAGCCACCTGACGACAGGAGGACTGCAGCAACTTCCCACAAACCATGCCAGCTAGTTCTCTAGTCCAGAAGGGAAAAAAACAAAAACAAAAACACCACATTTATTGAGCAACTACTATGTGACAGGCATGTTATGTGCAGCATGTTATTTTATCCTCACAGTAACTCCACAGGGAGCTACTGCTGTCCTTGTTGTACAGATGGAGGGACTGAGGTTCAGACAGCTTCAAACACTTGCCAAAGTTCTCATCGTTCAGATGAGCCACAGTAGCCTGACCACTGCCTGGTCTTCCCCTGCACATCAACGTGCCTGTCCGCCAAGCCCAGTCTCCACTGAAGGAGCTGGCACCCGGTTCCTCAGGGACATGCTTGACCTCTGTGTTGCCCATCTATTGGCTGGCAGAGCCCAAGCCTAAGGTGTCCCCACCACACCAGAGATGTGGCCGTGAAAACAACAGGTAGCTCCTGGGACACAAGAGCCTCGGGTCAATATTTACCCAGTAATTCAAGCAGGCAATAAACAGCTTACAGGTAGCCTCCCTCACACACCACACAGCCCTTGGACTAGGCCCAGCCCAGCAAACCTGGGCTGGGGCCTCCTCTCTGTGGTCCCGAAGGAGTGGCTTTCTAGCAGCTCCCAAGGGAGCTTTGAAAAATCTGAGGGCCCAGGCCATCCACAGACAGTTGAACTCAGAGCCTTGGGAGAGAGACTCAGGCGCCAGTAATCTTGTAAGCCTCCCCAGTGTGCAGGCAAGGCTGGAAAAATGCCGCCATCTACAATGTGGTAAGGGCTCCTCTTGTCCTTTGTCCCTGAGGGTCATGACATTCAGCACAGTGTCCCCTCCCCTCTGCGTTCCCACTCCAGCTCGTATGGACAACACACTGATGTGTGGATGACCCCACCCCACTGTGCTGACATGTGCAGCCTGCATACACCAGGACCGCTTGTCAGAGGCCCATAGGAGAAAGGGCCATCGAACATGAGCTCCTCTGGGGCTTCCCCAAGTGGGGGATCATGAATCACACACCCCGGCTTACCCCACATCACTCCAGCATTGACAGTCTCAGCAGAGCAGTCCCAGCCTTCACTGCCAGCAGAAGAAAGGGTCCAGCCTGCCCCTGAGATGTCAGTTCCAGGGTCTGGGAGGGTGATTCCCACAGGTGGCTGGCGTGGAACATCACAGTTCGGGGAGGACAGGGACCTTGGCAATGATCCCAGCCCCTCTTTTCTGTGTGGGAAAACTGAGGCCCAGAGATGTGCAGAGATGTGCCAAAGGTCACCCACAAAAGGGCTGACCATCCCCAGGCACCAGCGCGTGAGATGAAACTAACAACCCTGGCTGCTTTTCTCAGCTGTTAGACATGTTCACACATTCAACCTTCATGTCCTTGAAGGTAGGGAGAGGTTTTGCCCAATTTTAGAAAGGAAGAAGTTGAAACTTGGGAGTTTTTCCCTCCTCTCTCCTTTTAACTACAAAATAACATATAACATGAAATTTACCACCTTAACCATTTCTAAGTGTATAGCTCAGAGACATGAAGTATCTTCACACTGCTGTGCAACCATCATGCCCACCCAGCTCCAGAACATTTTTTTAAGTGAGGGCAGTGGGGGAGGGGCAGAAGGAGAGAGAGAATCTGAACAGACTCCCTGCTGAGCATGGAGCCCGATGCAGGACTTGATCTCACAACCCTGAGATCGAGACCTGAGCCGAAATCAAGAGTTGGACACTTAACCGACTGAGCCACCCAGGTGCCCCCAGAACATTTTCATCTTCCCAAACTGACATTGAATGATAACCCCCACCTCACCACCTTCCCCCAGCCCCTGGCAACTACCTTTCTACTCTGCCTCTATGAGTCTGACTACTCTAGGTACCTCATCTATGTGGAATCATACAGTCTTCTTGGCGACTGGCTTATTTCAACTCACATAACTTCCTCAAGGTTCAGCATGCTGTAGCCTATGTCACAATGTCCTTCCTTGTGAAGGCTGAGTAGTAGAATTCCATCGTACGTATATATCACATTTTGTTTATATCATCAACTAACACTTGAGTTGTTTCCATATTTGGCCATTTTGGATTTTGCTGTGAACACGGTATACAATAGCTGTTTGAGTCTCTGCTTTCCGTTCTTTTGTGTTTATTCCCAGAAATGGGACTAATGGTGATTTTATGTTCAATTCTTTGAGGATCCTTCACCCTGTTCTCCACAATGGCTGCCCCAGCCATCCCCACCAACAGTGCACAAGGGTTCCAATTTCTCCACATCCTCCCCAACACTGAGTTTCTGTTTTTCGGATAGCAACCATCCAGACAGGTGTGAGTGGGGTGAGTGTCAGTGTCAATTTCACTTGCATTTCACTCATGGCTATTGACGTTGAGTGTCTTTCCAAGTGCTTGTTGACCATCTGTGTATCTTCTTTGGAGACACATGAAACTTAAGACTTTTAAGTAACTTGCCCAAGGCTGCAGAACTAGTGGTGGGAGGGTGGAGTCCACACTGAAACATCTAACTGTGGCAACTTGCTCTTAACCATTAATGCTGGGAGAACACACAGAGAGGTCCTGAACCAGTGCCTTGGATGCGTTAGCTCGATAAATGCTAGCTATTGCTACCATTGATATTCCTACTATTATTGCTACCATCAACATTGCCACTACTATTGTAACCATTAGTATTAGCGCTTCTATTAGTATCATTAA
This sequence comes from Enhydra lutris kenyoni, assembly GCF_002288905.1. Taxonomy (NCBI): domain Eukaryota; kingdom Metazoa; phylum Chordata; class Mammalia; order Carnivora; family Mustelidae; genus Enhydra; species Enhydra lutris. Next base: position 75,450,643 of record NW_019154087.1, read on the forward strand.
TATTAGCATTACTACTGGGGCACTTGGGTGGCATAGTCTACCGAGTGACTGACTCTTGGTTTCAGCTCGGGTTATGACCTTGGGGTTGTGAGACTGAACCCTGTATCAGGCTCCATGCTTGGGAGGAGTCTGCTTGAGATTCTCTCTCTTTCCCACTTGTGTTGTCTCTCTCTCTCTCTAGAATAAATAAATCTTTATTTTTTATATTTTCTTTTTATTTTTTAAAAGATTTTATATATTCATTTAATTGACAGAGAGAGAGACAGCAAGAGAGGGAACCAAGTAGGGGGAGTGGGAGAGGGAGAAGTAGGCTTCCCGCGGAGCAGGGAGTCCCATGCAGGGCTCCGTCCCAGGACCCTGGGACCATGACCTGAGCCAAAGGCAGACACTTAACAACTAAGCCACCCAGGCACCCCCAGGATAAATAAATCTTTAAACAAATATTAGCACTGCTACCATTAATATTGCCGTTACTATTACTACCATTAATAGTACTTCCCCTGCTACTACAAGACCCCTTAAGACTAGAATCAGCTAGTTTTCTCTCACCACACAGCTGTGACCCCATCACAGTATCCGAGGTATTGCTAGCATGGTTGGCACTAAAAGAGAAAAGATGGAGGACTATCAGGGCTTTGTGATTCACTCTTTATTTTAGCATTTCTCAAAAAGTAGGCTGTGGACTGCCTGGATCAGAGTTTCCTGGGAATACGGTGTTTCTTTCTTCCCCAAGATTTTACTTCTGAGAGAAAGAGAGGGAGAGTACACGTGCGTGGGCAAGAGTGCCTGAACAAGGGGAGTGGGAGGGCCAGGGGGAGAGGGAAAAGCAGACTCCCTGCTGAGCAGGGAGCCCAATATGGGGCTCGATCCCAGGCCCCCAGAATCATGACCTGAGCCAAAGTCAGATGTTTAACTGACTGAGCCACCCAGATGTCCCCTGGTTTTAAAAACTCAGCTTCCAGACCTCTGTCTCAGACTTCCTGGGCCAGAATTTCAGGGTGGGGGAGCAGCTGGACATCTGCAGGACACAGGTGCCAGGGGACCCCGCACTCAGGACGACTGAGCATCTTGGTCCAGTGATGCTGGGCAGGAGCCCCGGTCACCAGTGAGCCTCAGGCACAGATGTGGGTTTGGTAACAATGATTCCCCCACCAAGAAACAAAAACAAACAGATTGTGATTTGCTTCATTTTTCCTGCTTTCATGAATTTCTAAATTTCTCTGGTGATCCTGTATTAGTTTTACACTGAAAAAATAAACATGTTAAAAAAGCAACCCCAAATTTTGAGTCACCAATAAACTCTTTTTTAACAGCTTTATGGAAACATAACTCCTGTATAATAAAGCTGCACCATTTAAGTGTACAATTTGATGAGGTTTTTAAAGATTTTATTTATTCATTTGAGAGAGAGCGAGAGAGAGAGAGCACAAGCTTGGTGGGGATGGGCAGAGGGAGGTGCAGATGCCCTGCTGAGTAGTGTCCCCGTGGGGTTCGATCCCAGAACCCTGAGATCTTGACTTGAGCCAAAGGCAGATGCTTAACCAGCCAAGCCACGCAGGTACCCCTACGATCTGACGGGTTTTGACACATGTATGAGACCATCATCAGACTTGCAATAGCATATTCAACACCCCAAAAAGTCTCCTCATGTCCCTTTGTAGAAGCACTTGTATTCATATTGTATGCTTTCCTTCCTTTCTGCCCACCGACCGACCCTCCCCGCCGCTCCTCCCTAAGACTTCAGCATCAGAATGCATAGACTATATGGGGAAGGGATGTTGGTACCCTTTTCCAGGGAGCACTGCCATTGAAACAACCCTGGTAACACCAGTGGGAACAACAGACCAGGTCTCAGCAGCCGGCAGTAAAGCAGCAGGCCTAGGCTAACATGGGCTGCAGCGCTCCGTGGCATGGTAACAAGAGCAGAAGCAAGGGGCTAAATCACCAAATACATTAGCAGGCACTGGTCTCTGCGTCCAGGGTACCCTCCTCTGGCATCGCCAACTTCCAAATTTCTATCCATCCTTCAGAACCCACCTCTTCTTCTGGGATGTCTCTCTTGGCCCACATCCCCACAACTCCCTTGTCTCAGGGATGGTGCCCAATGGCAAGGAGTATCTTTTGCTGAGCATTAAACTAAGCTGAAGGACTTGGGACATCATCCTGGCCGCCTCACAACAACGGGAACCGTGATTTCTGAACCTACACCCAAAGGCAGACATCTCTCTCTCCTTTTGCTTCAACTTTCCAAGGAAGATTCACAAATGCCCATCTCAGTGCCTAATAGCATCTTCATTTCACCCCAGCTCCTTGCAATGACAGCCTAACACCTGACTGTGCTCACCCACCCCAGATCACCTGCCAGGGTCTCCTGGCTGGCTCCACTGCCCACCCAACCCCAACTCTTGAACAGTGTCCCTGGAACCAAGACTGGAGCCTCTCCAGCCACCCTACCCTCACTTCAGCCTCCTATGGGGAGAAGGCAGAGAGGAGGGAGGGGGGCAGGGCTGCAGAGGAGGCCGATCTGTGTCCTGCGTGTTCTCAGTAACAGGATGGAAGTGGTGCGGGGCTGATGGGCCGGATTTCCCTAGTGACATGACCTATCTGGCCTCCCTACCAGGCTGCACCTTCTTCAAACCAGGCACTTGGGCACAACTCCATGATAACCATCATCATGCCTACATCTGAGTTTTGCTGAGCACTTCCTGTATACCAAAGGCTTTTATCCACAGTATGTCACTGCCTCCTCACAAACAGCCCCATGACATAACCATTACTAGCTCTATGCTTCACAGAAGACATAGAAGGGCTAACTCACCCATTGGCCTAGCTGAGATGGGGCAGAATCAGGATTCATGTGTCTACTTGAGACCTGACCTCCTCACCCCAAGGCTACGGCACCTCCCTCACCTCTAATCCCAGAACCGACAAGGAACGGGTGCAGAATCAGTATCCTTCTGCACACGTGGCAGCTGAGCTCTCCATCTGGGCCTTCGGCTTCCACCCCAGGAACCCAGCCCCAGGCTTCGGGACAGAGCCCATCTCCTGTGCTGCTGCAGAGTCCAGGCCCACTGGAAGGGCATGGGGGCTGTCCTGACCCTGTCACCCATGCATGTGCCCTGCAGCTATGGCCCCAGGGCCCCACTCATCAGGGAAGCAGCCCCCCAGTCAGGGCCAATGAGGAGGCTCATTGCTTGTATCTGAGCCTCATTCCACGCCTACATCACCTCCCTACCTTCTCAGGAGACACCTGACAGGGGCGTCTCAGAAGAGAAAGGTGTGTAGTACCTCCCATATCCCCAACCTCAGCCCTCGGGAAGTATGGCAGCTAGACACAGAGCTGCCCAGCCAGCCTGCCACGCCTGGTAAGGTCAGAGGAAATTTGCGTTTCTGTGCCATCTGACAAGGAGGAAACAAAGAGTCTGGGCAGGAGGAAAGGTGAGAGCAGGAGGAGGGTCTGGGGAGAGGGGGTACAACATGGCAGTTGGTGCTAAATTCTCTTGTGAGAGAAAATTCTCTCATGAGGGAGCCACAGAACCCCAGAACCATACTGCCCACTGTCACATTGAAGTGTGTCTGCCATGCTATCCTGCGAGATGAACTTCCCCTCCGTGGCACCCAGGCCTTCAGGAAAAGTCAGTCTCACACAAAAGGGGGATATCTCTGGTGCTCTGGGGCATGAAGGAAGAGGAACTGCGTCCAGCAGGGGACAGCTGACGAGGGTGGCAGACACAAAGCTGAGAGGAGCAACACAGAAGCTGGGTCAGTGGGTGAGATGATGAAGAGTTTTGAGGGACACCAGAGAGAATCTAGACCAATCGATGGCAGCATCTGCCCTGGGGCTCAGCCCACATCCTCCCCCAGCCCCCGAAGTCCTACTGAGGATTGCATGGGCGAACTCCTCCCAGGACTGGAGCCAAGGGATGACCCACACACCAAAAGTCTAGAGGACCTGTGTCCTAAGGACCATGGTTAGGAAGAGGGCTTGCAAACCCCATCCTCCAGATGAGGGAACTGAGTCTTCTACCCCTTTGCTCCCTCCACTCAACCACAACCCCCTCCCTCTACTTCTCTAAAACAAAGGAGTGGAACTTTAGGTCCCTCCCCACCCTGCCTCTCGCAAACACTACCGACTCACTCCCTGCCTATGTCTACCTGCACCTTCTCTGGGGAGAAGACCCCCATCAGCATTTCCTTAAGAACAGAGGCCACCCATCCCTCAGAACCTCCTGAGTAAATTCTGCACCAATCCATGGCCACAGCTCTATTTTTTTTTTTAATTAACTGTGGTAAAATATATACATAACAAAAACCTACCCTCTTAACTCCTTGTAAGCATACAGTTCAGTGGCATTCACTGTTAGGCAACCATCATCAGGATCCATCTCCAGGCCTCTTTTTTTTTTTTTTTTTTTAAGATTTTGTCTACTTCTTTGACAGAGAGAGACAGTGACAGAGGGAGCACAAGCAGGGGGAAAGGGAGAGGGAGAAGAAGGCTTCCCGCAGAGCAGGGACCCCGATGTGGGTCTCGAGCCCAGGACCCTGGGATCATGACCTGAGCAGACACCTAACTACTGAGCCACCCAGGCACCCCTCCAGACCTCTTTTTATCTTTCTGAACTGAAAAACTCTATCCATTAAACAACAACCTCTCACTGACTCCTCCCTGCAGCCCCTGGCACTCACCATTCTATTTTCTGAATTGTATGAACTTGACCATTCTCGAAATGTCAAGCAAATGGAATCACACTATTTTTCTTTTCGTGGCCAGCTTATTTCATTCAGCATCATGTCCTTGAGTTTCATCCATGTCGGAGCCTGTGTCAGAACGTCCTTCTTCTTCAAGGCTGAATAATATGCCAGGGTATGGCTGGACCACATTTCTTTATCCATTCATCCACTGATGGACATACGGGTTCCCTCCACCTTTTCGCAATTGTGAGTGATGTTGCTCTGAACATGGGCACGTGAATATTTCTTTGAACCCCCGTTTGCAATTTTTTTTGGATATATGCCCCAAAGCAGAATTTCTGGATCAAATGGCAACTCCATGTTTAACTGTTTTTGAGGAACTTTCCACAGTGGTCGCCCCGTTTTACATTCCCACCAATAATGCACAAGAGCCCGAATTCTTCCATGTCCTCTCATTATTTTTTATTCCCTCAGCTCTTTTCACCTTAGTGGAAAAGCATAAGCAAAACACTTATGTTCCCTACTCATGCTGGTGAAAAGTGGGAATGTTCAGCCTTCCTGTGTATTTTTCCACTGGATTCCCAAGTCCTGTATGGTTCCTAGTGCTTTGATGTTTTACATCATATAAAACAAAGTCTGGATGACAATACTTCCCGCTTCACCTCGTTTGGCTTCTGGCCTGGAGCTGGTTGGAGGTCACTTCGACCTGACTGTGGGAAGGTCAGGACACCTGTGGTGGCCGCCAACTCTGGGCCTCAGAGGCTAAGGGCTGGCCGTGAGCCCGGGGCTATTGCAAGGTCTTCCCCTAGACAGCCGATTGGCTAAAAAATAAACTCGCTGCTCATTGGTGGAACGTGGGGTTTTCATTGAGACAGCCATAAACTCAATCAGAAAAAGACAGTCCTGAAGAAGCCCTCACACACAGAAAGGCCACACCTGTGAAAATCCGGATTTTAGGGTTAAAGGACTCACAGAAGATATCCTGTCCACCCCCCCTCCAAAACTCCATGGCAGAAAGACATCTGCCCTCTTCTTAAAAATCTCAAGGGAAAGGAAGGTGCTTTCTGTGTAGTTCTTAAATTATACTGTAACGATCTGCGTGTTTGTATTCCCTCAAAATTCATATGTTGAAATCCTAAGCCCCAAAGTGAAGGTATGCCGAGGTGAGGCCTTTGGGGAGTGATAAGCAGGATTAATACCCTTGTAAAAGAGACCCCACAGAGCTCCCTAACCCCTTCATCCATATGAAGACAAAACAAGAAGACAGCTGTCTATGAGAAAGTGGGTCTTCACCAGACACGGAACCTGCTGGCACCATGATCTTGGACTTCCCAGCCTCCAGAACTGAGAGAAAGAAACCCCTGTTGTTTAAGACACTCAGTCTATGGTATTCTGTTACAGCAGCCTGAACCCCCTAAGACATACTCCATTAAAAAGTAGGGGAGGTGGCTAAGGAAGGTAAGGTGTTTTCCTCCCTCCATGTTTTATATATTTTATACTACAGAACTCTCCAGATCCTGAGAGATATATAATACAGAGACCGTTTTACCGATTAGGAAGCTAAAGCTTATGGGGGGTTAGCAGCTTGCCCATTAATGATGGCGATGCAAACCCAGACATGTCAGACTCCACCTCCAGCTGCTTCTCACCAACACCCTCCATTTCCATTTCTCACCTCCTTGCTGCAGTGGGGGTAGGGGAAAGGGGGAAAGGTGCTGTGGCTTCAGACCCTGGGCCTCTACTTTGCAGGTTCGGGCCTGGACTTCCACCTTTCCCCCAGAGGTGAGCAGGCTCCAGAGGTTTGCCCCCCACCCCGCCCGCCAACAGAGGAGACCGACTTGAAAACAGGGTCAGGTTTATCCATGTATTATGATCAGATGGTGACAGGTTGCCTGACTCCCCATCAGCCACCGTCCACTGGCTCAGAGAGCAAATAAGGTCAGAACCAGATCAGGAGGAAGAAAGTCAATGCCGAGTGATTTTCAGATTTTTTAAACGCATTTTAAAATGCAAGCGAGATGCCTGGTGGCTCCATCAGTTAAGTGTCTGCCTTCAGGCTCAGGTCATGATCCAGGGTCCTGGGATCGAACCCCAATTGGGGTCCCTGCTCAGCAGGGAGTTTGCTTCTCCCTCTGCCTCTGCCTGTCGCTCCCCTGCTTATGCTCTCTCTCGCTCACTCTCTCTGTCAAATAAATAAATAAAATTTTTTTTAAATCCAATAACTAAAAATGTAAGCTTTCCATGAGATGTACTATCTTAACTATTTTTAAGTGTACTATTCAATAGCATTAGGTACACTCTCATCGTGGTGCAACCCTTATCGCCACCCATCTCTAGAACTTTCTCGTCTTCCCAAACTGAAACTCTGTCCCCAGGAAACACGAACTCCCCACTCCCCCTCCCACCAGTCCCGGCAGCCCCCATTCTACTTCCTGCCTCTGGGAATTTGACTGCTCCAGGAACCTCATGAAAGTGGGATCATGCAGCCTTTTTCCTTTTATGGTTGGCTTATTTCACTCAGCATGATGTCTTCAAGGTGGAACATACGGATTATAAGACCCTTCACACACCGTGTTGAGGCCTGGTAAGTCACCCCTCTCGGCTGGGGAATCCAACACCAACTGGCCTGCACTAGAAAACCACTAACAAACCCACGCCACACCTCCAACAGATCTGTTAGGGGGACATCCTCTTCTCCACTTCTATACTTCCCGATCTTGCTAAAGTCCCTAAATGTTCAGATCACTTCTCACTAACTTGTTTTAGTGGGCGGGGAGGGGGGACTGAAGGGTGAGGAGGGGGGATGGTTCCCTGTCACACCTGCACGGGCTCTTCTTCTCCTCAGGGTTCAGCACATCCCCAAACACCCCAGGGGCAGTCCCCCCGGGGAAGGCATCCAGAATCGGCAGCCACCTCTCAAGGGTAGGGGCACTTGGCAGCTCCTGCCATACAGCTGGGCACCTGCTGGCCTTATTTGAGTCTTCTGCCCCCTGGTCCTGTCCACTCAACTACAGCCCCCAAACAAAACCTCCTCCCAAATAAAGATGACCTCTGGGTCCCTCCCATTCTGCTTCATTCCAGCTACTCCACCATCCTGCTCCCTGCCCATGCCCACCTGTGCCGACCTGCCATTTGTCCCCTCACCGCTCCAGTCATTCCTTGTGGGTTGAGGCCACCTGTCCCTCCCAGTGACATCCTGGCTGCCCCAGACTGCCCAGGGCAGCTTCCCCCTGACCTCCTGGAACACACACGGCTGTGAGATTGCATCAGGCACACCTTTAGACTGCAAGTGCCACATGGGCAAGGACTCTGCTATTTGTCTTGGCTACACCTTTTTCTTTAATTCCCTGCTGCCCTCATTTACGGCCCCATAAAACTACAGGATTAGAAAGAAAGAAATAACCAATTGGCCGTTGGCGCTCCCTCTTCAGGGAAGAGGTTGGGAGGGGTCCTACTTTCCAAGTTCAGAAGTGAAAATATCACCTTTCACCTAAACAAGAGATGAACCCAAGAGGCCTTGGAGAGCTCGACAGCTCCCCTCTGAGCCCTTCTTGTCCACTTGCAAAAGGACATCTCCCTGAGTGACATCTTCTGGACTCTTCTCCATCTCCCACCTCATCCTGCCTCCTCACTCCCAGCTGCCCGGTTACTCATAAGTATCCAGAGCTGCCCCCAATCCTTACCATAAGCCCTCCCCACCACTCATTTTCCCTCCTGGATCCTAGACTTCTTCCTCCCCAAGACCTCTTTCCTGCTTCCCCAACAAATCCCCTCTGTGGGACCTCTCTCACCTTGTTTGTAAGCAAAGGAGAATCAAACTAAGGGCCCTTCCCCTGAAGCATCCTCCCCACCTCCTCAGCACCGTGCATCACCATATACCACCTGCCCCTTCCACGGGAGGAGGTCCCACTGGCGGGAGGGCAGGGCCAGTCTCTGGTGCCCAGAGAACCTCTCACCCACCGTCAGTCACTCTAGCTGACCCTTGGAAAGGCCCAGTTGACAAAACCCTTATCACTTCTCTCCCTGGTGGGAACATTCCAGAATCCGCTTCACACCTCCACATTTTAGAAACCACCTGTCTTTTCATCTTCCTCTCAGGCCTATTTTAAGAAGTGAGAGCACCCCATTTTCATAAATATTTCATCCCACTGTTGGAGGTGTCTTTTACTCCTCACTTCTTCTCCACTCATCTCCAACCTACTTTCATGACTTAAAAATTCTTAATAGATCAGGTCTCTTGCAGAGCATTTCTCCTGTGTTCCACAGCTACCTCCGTCACTGGGGACCTGGTCCTCTCTGGCTGTGGCTGGGGCACCAGCCAGCCAACGGCTCTCCTGACTCCCTCCCTACTGCTGCTAACCAACCTCAGCAAGCCAACGCAGGAAGCCTCCATGCCCCCCTTCCTCAAAAACCCAAAGTGATTCCCTATCTTTTCTGGAATAAAGCTCTTGAAGCCAGCCTCCCCTTCCAGAATCACCTCCCACAACCTCAGTGCACTACAGCTGAATGTACCTACTTCTCCTTCATAGAATGTGCGTGGTTTATCTCCTGCTTTCAGCAGACTGGACAAGTAAGAGAGAATTTAGTTTTGAAAGAAGGTAGCTATTCTACCATGGCTGATGGCAGCAGGAATGATCCAGAAGGAGAGAAAGAATGTGTAAGTCAAAGGAGAGAAGGGAGGTTTGTACGAGCCACCCTTGAGCATCGGGAAGGAATGGGGTCCAGTCCACAGGGGAGAAGAGAGAGGCCTTCCAGAAGAGCAAGAGCAGTGAGGCCACATGCAGATGGGAAGAAGGGTCACAGACTGGCCCTGAGAGAAGTAGGTGGGTGGATGTTGAGGTAGGAGCACATGGATGTCTTCTGTTTTATGGATGAGATAAGAAGCTGAGAGGTGTGGAGGTCTCGGGGGATAGAAGGAATGAAATATAGGACGACATCAACTATGAAAATATGCTCCCCCTTATGCAGCTATGTCTGTCTGCCTAAATGTCTTTCTGCATACCGGCCCACCCCTCCCTCTACCAAACCTGGAGAGGAAAACATTGGAATGTAATGTGAGGCTACATCCCAACAGAGGTTTTAGGGCTGGCTTCTGCTCTCTTTTTTGTATGTTTCTATTTTCCACCATTTGTCCTGTGCATGGAATTAATTTCATTGTTAAAATAGAATTTTTCAGAGTAAAAACAAAATGAGTTACAGGCTTGTATCTGAAGCTGAACCACAGTCAGAGAGTTCTCAAAGCAGAGTCAGCCTTGAAGGAAAAAGGCAGATTCTGGCCCAAATATGAACAGAAGGGTCTGCCATCTCCCTGGGGAAGGAACAAAGTAGCTACAATCTTTCCCTTTCTCTCTCTGTTTCTCTGCCTGCCCCCCGCCACACACACACGCCAGGACCCATTGGGCCAGAGGAGCACAGGGCTATGATGCTCTGTTCTCCATCACCATATAGGGCCCCATGTTCATGAAAATCCCTGCGTCCCTGGCTCTCTGAGTCCAGCCCACGTCTCACAATCCTTCCATTTGACACCGTAAGGACCCTGAAGTTGTCCACAACTGTGGTCTCTATGATGCGTCTCTTAAGAGTCAAAAAATCCAGAAAATTGTGGCTTTGGGATGAAAGGTGACACCATAGTTGAAATAAGGCTGAGCTGGCTGAGCAGAAAGGAAATTAAACACCAAGAGTGAATCTCAAATTTTGCCCGTGGCTTCGGAGAGAAGACAGTCCTGGATTGTCACCATCTGTCCCTCCAAGTACAGGACAGTAAATGTTGTGGAGATACAGGACAGAATCCTTCTCTCTCCAATGTTCTGGGCCAATGTTCTGAGCCCTGATTGCCTTCCCAGAACCAAAAAGAATGACTTTAAACTAAGAAAGGATGACACTAAAGGCACAGGCAACGAGAGAGAAAAATAAATTGGACTACATCAAACTTTAAAACTTCTGTGTGCCCAAGGACACAATCCACAGACTGGGAAGGGAACCTACAGAATGGGAGAAATATTTGCAAATCCTATATCTCATAAGAGGTTAACATCTGGAATCTCTAAAGAATTTCGACAACTAAGGGCACCTGGTTGGCAGAGTCGGTGGTAGAGTTTGTGAATCTTGACCTCAGGGTAGTGAGTTCAAGCCCTACTTTGGGCATAGAGCTTACTTTAAAACAAAATCTTAAAAAAAAAAAAAGATTTCTGCAACTCAGTAATAACAGGGAAAAAACAAATAACCCCATTAAAAGCTGAACAAAGGATTTGAATGGACATTTCTCTAAAGAAGACATAGACGGGCACCTGGGTGGCTCAGTCGTTAAGCGTCTACCTTCAGCTCAGGTCATGATCCCGGGGTCCTGGGATCGAGTCCCATGTCGGGCTCCGTGCTCTGAGGGAAGACTGCTTCTCCCTCTCCCACTCCCCCTGCTTGTGTTCCTTCTCTGGCTCGCTCTCTCTCTGTGTCAAATAAATAAAATGTTTTAAAAAGAAGAAGAAGACATAAGAAAGGTCAATAAGCACCTGAAAAGATGTTCTGCATCACTAACTATTAAGGAAATGCAAATTAAAACTAAGGAGGGAAACCATATTTAGACCAAGTGGCTGGAGGGAAGATTCAGACCAGCCAGCCTAGTTCTGAAGCTGTTTCCCCAGGAAGAGAGAGGCATCTGTGTCACTGGGTCATCTGAAGCACGAGATTAGACGCCCCTCTTTGGGGGAAGGTGGGGGTGCTGTATAGTTCTCATAGGATGCTCCTGGGTCATTCCAGGCTGCCCCAGGGTTTTCACTGTGACAAGCTCATTACTTGTATTCAAAAAACAAGTGCGTCTAGAAGCCAGAGAAAAGGCCAAGTCAAGTTGGATCAGTGGAAAAGACTCAAGGGGGAACAGTGTTCACCTGGCTCCCTGCATGCCCTGTGTGAGCTCCGGGGCCATCTACCTCGAGCCTGAGCAATGCAGTCATGGGTTGCTGCCTTCCTGCACCTCGGGACACCGGTCACCATGGAGCATGGTCCTAAAAGACCAGTTCTGGAGCCGAGAGAGGGAGAAGGCCTTGTTCAAGGCTCCCAGCAGGTCAGGGGCAGAGCTTCACGCAGGTCTTTGACGCCTCCACCTGAAGTCCGCCCGCCACCCCCAGTGATTGCCTGACACCAAGCCTGAGAGGCCACCAGCTTCTTTGAGAAGTGGCCCAACATCTCAGCAACTTCGTCTTAATCTAATGCAAGTCACTCTCCCCACTTGAACCCTCTTCCCTTTTCTGAGTCTGTCCCCATCCCTATGTCTTATTACCCAAAGCCTGCCCTGCCTGGGGCTCCCCATCTCATCATTGTTGCAGGCATTCTCATTACTGGATGCGTTGGTGGCGGTGGCAACCCACGGCCTCCTCTCCTCCTCGGAGCTGTGCTCTCTCCCACCATGGCCCTTGAACGTCACAGAGCAAGTCTGCAGATCTTCTCCCATCAGGAGAGATTTTACCTTTTCTTTTCCCCTGGGGTAGTCTAAACAAGCATCTTAAGAAAAAGACATTTATGGCCCGGACAATTGGAGATAAGCCAAGATCATCCGTCTGCCCGAATGGCCCGAGCTGAGCCTGAGCTGCGGCGTTGTCAGAGTGATTTTAGCACAGACCCTGCTAGATGTTAGGCTCTTACAAACTTGAGATAAGGCCCTCATTTTTATAAGGCTTGGAGGAGTAGAAGGGAGACAGGGAGTTTCATGATAGTTGCCACTGTAGATAAGGAGAATATATATTTTGTTTAACCAAACCTGTCCTTTGGCTGGAAACTCCAATGAAGTAGTATCCATCAAATCCTTTTCTGATTTACACAAATACTTGATTCCCCCGATAAGGAAAAGTGTAAGTCAACACTGCTCTGTTGTAATTGGGTGTTACCTATCCAGATACCGGACTTTTTATCTCCAGATCCTTCTGCAGGCTCCCTTCAGCTTTATCTGCCTCGTAGATGTGACCAAATTGCCGTGTGTGTGTGTGTGTGTGTGTGTGTGTGTGTGTGTGTGTGTTGGTTCCAAGGGTCCATTCATGAATATATCCTAAAGAAATGCCACAGAAAGAGTGACTTGGAATCTAAAGAGGAGAAAAAAGGGAGCTGACAGGACCATGATGGATCTATTTAATAATCATGCTTAAGCCGCCTGGTATTGTCTGCTTTTTGGAGATCTCGTCTGGGATCCATCACCCATAACACGAGCAACCGAATCCCAGGGCTGCCCTGATAAGAGATCGACACTGTGGTAAGTCATCCCACACCTCCGGACTCAGTTTCTCCTTCTACAAAAGCGAAAATTCTATCTACCACCACGTGTCTATTATGAGGATAGATGAGCTGCGTTATGCCAAACAATCTTACGACAGAAAGGCTGGTGGATTAAATCAAGATTTACAAAGAATTATGTCCAAAGGATCATTATTTATGATGTGCTTCATGGAGGTAATAGATGACGCCTGGAAGGGACCCCAGAGAAAACCTACTTCCGATGCCTCATTTACCAGATGAAAAAAGGGGGGGAGAACACCCCCCACATCCCTCCCACTCCCACTGCTGGTCAAGGAAGACAAGTTGGTGATGCAAGTCACTGGCAAATCAAAGTCCATCCTTCCAGTGACTCTTAGGATTTATAGCAACATAGAGAAACAGCTGTGATAAAATTTTGAGCACCATAGCAGAATACAAAGTAGCACACATTTTATGACTATAGCTGGGCCATGTGTGAGTATGGGAAATGCAGTATTTCAAAATGAATGAAAATAATTGTGTTTGGGAGTGGCTTTTAGTTTAGAATTTGGCCTCTAATTTTACCGCTTAGTTACTGGCCTATCAAAAAATCATTACATTCTCTTTGTAAAAAGATTTTTTTTTTTTTGGCATGCAATACAAACGTGTATAAGGTATAAAAAGTACAAGTGCCGGGGCGCCTGGGTAGCTCAGTGGGTTAAAGCCTCTGCCTTCGACTCAGGTCATGATCCCAGGGTCCTGGGATCGAGTCCCACAAAGGGCTTTCTGCTCGGCAGGGAGTCTGCTTCCTCCTCTCTCTCTGTCTGCCTCTCTGCCTACTTGTGATCTCTGTCTGTCAAATAAATAAATAAAATCTTAAAAAAAAAAAAAAGTACAAATGCCTACCCACTCTCACTCCCCAATCTCTTAATCCCATCCGCCCAGGTTCCCTAGCTTTGAATCTGCAGTACCTTTCCAGACCTTTCTTAGATAGAAACCTAAAGCTCAATGTTTGTATTTACGGGGTTTTTAAAATTTTAATGAAAAGGACATGCCCTTTGAGATACTGACTCTCAATTGCCACACTATTTAACAACTGGGAACAAATCATCCTGTGACAATAGGCTGTCAGAGGGTGCGCTTTCCACCAAGCAACCAGGAAAAGGTGACTTGTAGAGCAGGGCAAGAAAAGAGTTCATTCACGTTCCTAAGAGGAGACTTTACTCCCAGAAAAACACCAACTCAGCATGGCTTCTCCTGCCCCAGCTCCTTCCCTTTCAGCCTGAAAGCAGCACCAAGTGAGTTAGTCTATGGACTCGGTCCCCCTCGACTTAGTCACAGACCAGCTTGATAGAGGGAGGCTCTGAGGCATTGGTGAATCAGTGTGCATGAGTGACTTGAGAAAAACAAACCATAAAACAGGAATTATGGGAACAGTAGGTGGAGCAGGCAGGGATTATGTCCAACATTTTATGTTATGTACTTGGATAATATTCCTGAGAAATCCACCATCCTTCATGACTCAATTCATAGGCCACTTTCATTAAATATTAATTTGTTCTTAACTCTGGGTTGTCATAATATACTAATCCAAATTCTGGAACTGGGTACTTTCATAATGCAGTGCCCTAAATACCCTCTAACTATAAAGACACCCCCATTTACACACCATGCCCATCAACACATGGCCCCATCTACAGACCCCAAAACAGTGGTAGTGGGTTCTCCATATTTAGAGTTGCCAGATTTAGCAAATAAAAGCACAGGATACCCAGTTAAATTGGAATTTCAGACAAACAAATCATATTTTAGTCTATGTCCCATAGAGCCTGAATTTTACCTGGCATCTCTACCCAAATGCTATAGCCTCTGCAGGCCAGATGATTTGGTAATTTTATCTGATAACTTTAGTTTTTCAGCAAGCACAGCCTGGGGGTGCTTGGGTGGTTCAGTCAGTTAAGTGTTCAACTCTTGGTTTTGGCTCAGGTCATGATATTAGGATCATGAGATTGAGCCCCCACATTGGTCTCTACCAGGTAATTAAAATTCTGTATGGCAATTTTTATTTCTTTTTTGTGTGAGATGTCTGTTCATATCTTTCATCTAATTTTGTATCAAAGCCTTGTCTTGTTCTTACTGATCTGTGAGAGCTTTTCATATATCTGTCATGCATAGAATAGTATTTCCTTCCCTGAGGTTACATAAATGTTCAGTGTATGTTTTCTACAACTTTTGTGGTTTTATTTTTTTATATATTCTATCCAACTAAATTTTATATATACAGTGTGAGATAGCACTTGTCTCAAATGTTTACATTTGTTTACAAATGGTTAGCAGTTTTCCAAACACTTTTATTGCATAATCTGTTCTTTCTGAAATGCCACATTTATGATGAAATGCCACATTATAATATAGCAAACACCTATGTATATTTCTGGACTACCTATTTCTATCCCATTGATCTTCCTGCAAATTATTACATCAATGCCACATTGCTCTCATTATAGCCTTTATAATACATTTTAACATTTAATGGTCCCCTATGATTACTCTTCTTTCATCGCTATTTTTATTCCTTTAGTATTTCAAATAAATGTCAATATAAATTTGTGAAGTTCTAAAATATCAGTGTATCTTTCAATATTGAGTTTTCTCATCTAAGAGAATAGTATATTTCTCCATTTATTCCACCTCTTCCTACATACCTCAATAAAGTTTAACACTTTTTTGTGAAGTCCCCCACTTTCCATTGTCAATGAAAATCACATAGGAAGCTTGGTCTCACAACCCTATCCCGTAGCAACAAAGCAACAACACGCTCAACTGGAACGGTGTCCAAGAAGCCTACTGGAGTCAGGACTTTCACCACCACACACTGACAATGAGATCATCCTTTTTCTTGTATAAGTGGTGGCCACACAGAGTAACAACATACCTCTGATGATCTCAGAGTGGCATCAGTAGAGGCATAGTGGGGAGCCTGTGTCAGAAACCTACTATAACAGAAGATTTAAATAAGAGCCTGTCTTGTAATGTGATATGCAAAATGTCCAAGTTTCCGTTGAAAATCATTCCTTATATGGAGAACCAGGGAAAATCCATCTTGATAAGGAAAGACAACCAACCAATATAACACACGTTAGAATTATCTGACACAGATTTTATAGAAGCCACAATAGAAATTCTCCAATAAATAATTGCAAACATGCTTGAAACAAATGAAAAAGTAGAAACTCTTAGCAAAAAAAAGCAGGTAAAGAAGAAGCAAAGAGAAATTTTAGAACTAAAAAATACAGTAACCAACATTAAAAATTCAGTGGGTGGATTCAGGAACAGAATGGAGGGGACTAAAGTAAGAATCCATGAACTTGAAAATAGAACAGTAGGGGTGCCTGGCTGGCTTAGTCAGTGGAGCATGCAACTCTTAATCTCGGGATTATAGATTCGAGCCCCATGTTGGGTGTAGAGAGTACTTAAAAATAAAATCTTAGGGACACCTGTGTGGTTCAGTTGTTAAGCATCTGCCTTCAGTTCAGGTCATGATCCCAGGGTCCTGGGATCCAGCCCCATATCGGGCTCCCTGCTTAGCAGGGAGCCTGCTTCTCCCTCTCCCACTCCTCCTGCTTCTGTTACCTCTCTGGCTTTGTCTCTCTCTGTAAATAAATAAATAAAGTCTTTAAAAAAATAAAATAAAATAAAATAAAATAAACAAAATAAAATAAAATCTTAAAAAAAAAAAAGAACAGTATTACCTAATCTGAACAACAAAGAAAAAACAGACTTAAGAAGTGGAGAGAACCTCAGAGATGATGGGACAATAACCAAAAAGTAACATCCATGTCACTGGAGTCCAGGAAGAGAGGACAATAGAGCAAGGCTAAAAAAGTATTTAAAAAAATAAGAAAATTTCCAAATTTGGCAAAAGACATAAACTTATAGATTCAAAAAAACTGAGTGAACCTCAAAACAGGATAAATTTCAAAAAATTCATGTCAAATTTCATTATAGTCAAACTTTGGAAAAATAAAGATAAAGA
This sequence comes from Enhydra lutris kenyoni, assembly GCF_002288905.1. Classification (NCBI taxonomy): domain Eukaryota; kingdom Metazoa; phylum Chordata; class Mammalia; order Carnivora; family Mustelidae; genus Enhydra; species Enhydra lutris. The sequence continues at coordinate 75,467,588 of NW_019154087.1, forward strand.
ATAAAATCTTGAAAACAGTGAGAGAAAAATGACGCTCACCTGTGGGGAAAAACAACTGGAATGACAGCATATTTCTCAGCAGAAACCATGGGGGCCAAAAGAAAGTGGCATAATATTTTCTAAATGCTAAGAGAAAAATATTGTTAACTCAGAATTCTATATTCAGCAAAAATATCCAATAAGAATAAGAGTAAATCAAAGCATTCTCAAATGAAGGAAAACTAATAGAATTTTTTGCCAAAGGCCTACATTAAAAGAATGGCTAAAGGAAGTCCTCTAAATAAGGAAACAGAGGAAGAAAAAAATCTTGGAACCCAGGAAGGGAGAAAGAACACCACAAATAAGGGTAAATACAACAAATTTTTCTTCTCTTTGAATATTTAGAATTCTTTTTTTTAGTCACCCTTTTTTTTTTTAAGATTTTATTTATTTGACACATAGAGAAATCACAAGTAGGCAGAGAGGCAGGCAGAGAGGTGGGGGAAGCAGGCTCCCCACTGAGCAGAGAGCCTGATGTGGAGCTCGATCCCAGGACCCTGAGATCATGACCTGAGCCGAAGGCAGAGGTTTAACCCACGAGGCACCCAGGCACCCTCAATATTTAGAATTCTATTTGGCAGTTGAAGCTGCAATTATAACAGTGATATGATTGGTTCTCAATGTATATAGAGGAAATACTTAAGAAAATACTATAAATGGGAGACAGTAAAGTAAGGTTTCTACATTTCACTCAAACTGGTAAAATGTTGATACCAGTAGATAGTGATAAGTTATGTACATATAATGCAATACCTATGCAACTACTAAAAAAGCTGTACAGGGACGCCTGGGTGGCTCAGTTGGTTAAGCAGCTGCCTTCGGCTCAGGTCATGATCCCAGCGTCCTGGGATCGAGTCCCACATCGGGCTCCTTGCTCATCGGGGAGCCTGCTTCTCCCTCTGCCTCTGCCTGCCATTCTATCTGCCTGTGCTTGCTCTCTCTCCCTCTCTCTCTCTGACAAATAAATAAATAAAATCTTTAAAAAAAAAAAAAAGCTGTACAAAGAGATCCTTTTAAAAACACAGTAAGGGGGAACATGGGTGGCTCAGTGGGTTAAGCCTCTGCCTTCAGCTCAGGTCATGATCTCAGGGTCCTGGGATCAAGCCTGAATTGGGCTCTCTGCTCGGTGGGGAGCCTGCTTCCCCCTCTCTCTCTGCCTGCCTCTCTGCCTACTTGCGATTTCTCTCTCTCTATGTCAAATAAATAAAATTTAAAAAAAAATAAAAACACAGTAAGAACACCATTAACCAACAGGATATAATCAACACTTATACAGCATCAAAATATACATTTTATTCAAATGTCCATGGAACTGATATAGGCCATATCCTGACTCAGAAGAGAAACTTCAACAAACTTAATAGAATTGAAATCATACAGAATGTGTTCTTTGACCATGATGAAATAAAAACAAGAAATCAATAGCAGAAAAATAACTGGAAAATCTCCATATACTTGGAAACTTGGCAACACACTTCTAAATAATCCATGGTTCAAAGTGGATGTTTCAAGAAAAATCATAAAATATACAAAACTGAATAAAAATGCAACATAAAAAATTTGAAGGATAAAAATACTAATTCAAAGAGATACATGCAATCCCATCTTCATTGCAGAATCATTTTTAATAGCCAAAACGGGGAAACAACCTGTGTCCACCAACTGAAGAGTGGATAAAGGGGCGCCTGGGTGGCTCAGTGGGTTAAGCCTCTGCCTTCGGCTCGGGTCATGATCTCAGGGTCCTGGGATTGAGCTCTGCATCGGGCTCTCTGCTCAGCAGGAAGCCTGCTTCCCCTCTCTCTCTGCCTGCCTCTCTGCCTACCTGTGATCTCTCTCTCTCTCTCTCTCTATCAAATAAATAAATAAAATCTTAAAAAAAAAAGAAGAGTGGATAAAGAAAGTATTGTACATGCATAATGGAATATTACTCAGCCATTAAAAAAAAGAATGAAATCTTACCATTTATGACAACATATATGGAGCCTGAGGGCATTGTTTAAGCAAAATAAGTCAGACAAAGAAAGATAAATGCCATATAATCTTACTTATATGTGGAATTTTTTTTTAATGAACTCATAGATACAGAGAACAGATTGGTGGTTGTTAGAGGTGGGGGATGAGGGGTGGGCAAAATGAGTGAAGACAGTCAAAAGGTACTAACTTTTAGTTACAAGATAAGTAAGTCATGGGATGTAATGTATGGCATGGTGACTATCATTAATAATACTGTGTTGTATATTTGAAAATTGCTAAGAGTCTTAAAAGTTGTCATCACAAGAAATAAATTGTAGCTATGTAAGGTGACGGATGTTAACTAGACTTACTTATAGTGATCACTTCACAATATAAACAAATACCAAGTCCCTACATTGTTCACCTGAAACTAATATATTTTATCTCAATTATATCTCAATGTTTTTAAAAAGCACTGAGAGGGAGGCAAACCATAAGAGACGTTGAATTCTAAGAAACAAACTGAGGGTTGCTAGAAGGGTGGTGGGTGGAAAGGATAATTGGGTGATGGGCATTAAGGAGAGCACTTGATGTAATGAGCACTGGGTGTTATATGCAACTGATGAATCACTAAATTCTACCTCTGAAACTAACAAAAAAAAAAAAGAGTACACTTAACTTGATGAGCACTGATTAACATACAGAATTGTGAATCACTGTATTGTTCACCTTAAACTAATGTAACACTGTATGCTAATTATACTTCAATTTAAAAAACAATTAAAAAGAAAAAAAGGATATGGCTGGGTGGCTCAGTTGGTTAAGCCACTGCCTTTGCCTCAGGTCATGATCTCAGGGTCCTGGGATCCAGCCCCACATCAGGCTCCTTGCTCAGCAGGGAGCCTGCTTCTCTCTCCTCCTCTGCCTGCCACTCTGCCTGCTTGTGCATGTGCTCACTCTCTCTCTCTCTCTCTGGTAAATAAAATCTTTTAAAAATAAATAAATAAATAATAAAAAGGGAAAAAAAGCACTGTGGTAAAGTAAAATAAAATCACAAGGTAAGCTGTAGAATATAGGAGAAATAACTAGTCCTGGAGACAGAGGTTTCTCTGCCACTGGCTAGTTGTGTGCCTTGAACTGTAATCTTGTTGTGACTTAGTTCTTCAATTTGTAAAGGAGGATATAATTTTTTAAGAAAAGTTTTGAGGGGCATAGCCTAAACAGTGCTAAGAAAGAAATTTATGACACTAAATATTTGTATTTGAAAAGAGAAAAAGTTCTCAAATAAATAATCTAAGCTCCCACCTCCAGAAACTAGAAAAATCAGAGTGTAATAAATGCAATGCAAGTTAAAGAAAGGAATTATGAAGGCAAGAATAGATTTCAATGGAATTTGAAAATAAAAAAATAATAGAGAAAAAAATCAATGGAATAAAAACCTGATTCTTCAAAAAAGTCAGTAAAATTGACAAAACTCTAGCAAAATTGAAAATTTTAAAAGGAGGTGAAGAGACAAATTGCCAAGATCAGAAATGAAACAACGAATATTATTTCAGACCCTACAGACATCATAAGACAAAAAGTGAATACTACAATCCATTCTACACACGTAAGTTTGATGACTTAGATGAATGGACCAATTTCCCAAAAAACAAACTACCACAACTTACTTACTATTAAATATATCATTTAAATAGCCCTATAACTCTTAAGAATATTACCTTTGGGGGCACCTGGGTGGCTCAGAGGGTTAAGCCTTTGCCTTCGGCTCAGGTCGTGATTTCAGGGTCCTGGGATCGAGCCCCACGTTGGGTTCTCTGCTCAGCGGGGAGCCTGCTTCCCCATTTCTATCTGCCTACCTCTCTGCCTACTTGTGATCTCTCTGTCAAATAAATAAAAAAAATCTTAAAAAAAAATATTACCTTTGTAATTTAAATACCAAAAAAGGAAATATCCAGGCCCAGATTATTTTATTGGATAATCCTACCAAATATTATTAATATGAAGAAATGACACCAATTCTACACAATCTCTTCCTAAAAACAGAAGTGAAGGAGACATTTCCCAATGTATTTTCTAAGGCTAGTATTACCCTGATATCAAAACAACACTAAGAAAGACACAAAAAGAACATTACAGACTAATATCCTTCATTAATATAAAAGCAAAATCCTAAAAAAATAAATAAAATAAATAAAAGCAAAATCTTTAACAGAATATTAGTAAATAGAATACAGCAATATATAAAAAGAATTACACATCATGACCAGTGAGATTTATTCCAAGGATGCACAGCTGGTTCAATATTTGAAAATCAATCAGCATAATCCACCACATTAATAAACACAAAAAGATAAATAATATGATCATATCAATTGGTACAGAAAAAGGCTTTTGACAAAATTTGACCCCATTCACAAAGAAAACTCTCTGCAAACCAAGAGTAGGGGAGAATCCTCACTTTGATAAAGATCATTTATAAAAGACCTATAGTTAACATTATACTTAATGGTGAAAGACTGAATGCTTTCTCCTTAAGATAGAATAAGACAACTATATCCACTCTCACCACTTCTGTTCAACATAGTACTAGGTCTATCCAGAACAGTAAGACAAATAAAGAAAACAAAAGGAATGCAGATCAGAAAGGAAGAAACAAAGTATGCCTATTTGCAGGTGACATGATCATCTACACAGAAAACCCCAAGGAATCTACAAAAATAATTTTCTAGAATTAAGAAATGAATTCAGCAAGGTTATAGGATACAAGATCAACAATTATATTTTTATATGTGTTACAATGAACATGAGAACACTGAAATTAAAAGTACAGTATTATATACAATTGCTCAAAAAATACTTAAAAGTAAGTCTAATAAAACATGTGTAGACTATATATTAAAAATTACAAAACACTGGTGAAGGAAATAAGAAAGATTTAAATAAATGGAGAGGTATACCATGTTCATGGACTGAAAGACTCAACATAGCAAATATGTCAATTCTCTCAAAGTTCATATTTAGGTTTAATGCAATTCTTGCAAAAATCTCAGTAAGACTTTTTGTGACTACAGACAAGATTATTTTAAAATTTATGTAGGTAGGCAAAAGAATTAGAATAGTTAAAATAACTTTGAAAAAGTAGACTAACATAGGAGAAATCACTTTACCTGATCCTCCCACTTTCTCTGCCCCACCCCCTCACTCCTATGCACACTCTCTCTCACTCTATCTCTCTCAAAACAAATAAATAAAATCTTTTAAAATAAATAAATAAAATAAGAGACAAGTTAGAGACAGGAAAAACTTATTTGCAAGCTATATATCTGACAAAAGATTAATATCTAGAATATATAAAGAACACTCAAACTCAACAGGGAAAAAATGAAACTGCCCAATTAGAAAATGGGCAAAAGACATGAAGAGACATTTCACTGAGGAGAATATACAACTGTAAATAAGCACATGAAAAGATTTTTGAGAAACATCACTAGCCATCAGGAAAGTGCAAATTAAGACCATGGTAAATATCACTACACACGTATCAGAATAGCTAAAATAAAAAATAGTGTGATACCAAATACTGACAATGCTGTGAAAAACTGGATCTCTCACACATTGATGGTGGAATATAAAATGGTACTGCCACCCAGGAAGACAGTTTAGCAGTTTCTTACAAAACTAAACATACAATTACCATGTGATGGAGCAATCACCCTACTGGCCATTCATCCCAGAGAAATGAAAACTTATGTTCACACAAAAACCTGTACACAATTACTTTAGCAGCTCCATTTGTAATGCCAAGAAGTTAAAACAGCCAAAATGTCCTTCAGCTGGTTAAATAAACAGTGGTGAATCTGTACTATGAGATTCTACTCAACAATGAAAAGAAATGAACTAATGATATATGCAACAACTTGGATGGATCTCAAGGATATTATGAAGATTTTAAAAAGCTGATCTCAGGGGCACCTGGGTGGCTCAGTGGGTTAAGCCTCTGCCTTCGGCTCAGGTCATGATCTCAGGGTCCTGGGATCAAGCCCCGTACAGGGCATCAGGGAGCCTGCTTCCCCGTCTCTCTCTGCCTGCTTTTCTTCCTGCTTGTGATCTCTCTCTCTCTCTGTGTCAAATAAATAAATAAAATCTTTAAAAAATAAAATAAAATAAAATAAAAAGCTAATCTCAGAAGGTCATATACTGTACGATTTTATTTATATAACATTATGAAGGCAAGAATAGATTTACTATAAAAATAACTGAATTACGGAGATGGGGAAAACTGGTGGTTGCCAGGGGTTGGGGAGGGGGTTGGGTGTGAGTAGAAAGGAGTAGTAGTACAAGGGGCAGGGGGTCTTTGTGGTGATGCTATAGTTCCGTATCCTAACTGTAACAAGGGTTATGTGAATCTACATAGGATAAAATGACACAGAACAGTACACACACAACTGTCCAGTTTCATGGTTTTGATATTGTACTATATCTATGTGAGACATAATTGTTGAAGGAAACTGCAAAGTATAAAGAACATCTCTGTACTGTCTTTCAATCTTTCCGTGAATATATATAATCTTATTATATTAAACATTAATATACTTATATATTAAACTTATTAATTATATAAACTTATTATATTAAACATTATTGTATGTATTCAGTGATGTATTAGCAGCCAAGAGACTTTCCTATGACCAAGGCCTATAAAAGGAAGAACATTTGGGTTATAATGAGTCCTTTCCTCTATTTTCTTTTCTTTTTTTTTAAGATTTTATTTATTTATCTGAGACAGAAAGTGAGAGAAAAGATCATGAGCAGGGGGGAAGGATAGAGGGAGAAGCAGACTTCCTGCTGAGCAGGGACCCTAATGTAGGACTTGATCCCAGGACCCTGAGATCATGACCTGAGCCTAAGGCAGATGCTTAACTGACTGAGCCCCCCAGGCACCCCTCCTCTATTTTAATTGTACACATCTCTTTTAATAAACTACAGAGGATGGCCAAAGATGAGAACAATGATGGCACTATCTTCCTTTTAAAGTATGTAATGTCAAATGAGGCTTAATCACTTAGAATTTGATAGAAATTGTCACACAATGGAAAGAAAGGAAATTCAGTTTCTTCAATTCAACAATCTCCTCATTCATACAGGCCAGCCAGTTAACGAAATTCTAAATTATTCTGTGTGTGCAGCCCTATGTTGGTACTCATCCCATTGCAAGTGTCTAAAAAAATTCATATCTGCTTAGTAAAGGTGTAGTTGCATCTAGGGGTTCAAAATGAGTCATCAAGGTCCTCATTACCTAGCAGACCCTCTTCCATGTGTGGACCTTGAAGATGCACATTCCACCAACTCTGGAAGCCCAAGAGACAGATCGCTTTTTCATCATTCACCCTGGCTAGAAATTCTCAGGAAAACTCTGAGTGCATCTTCAAATTGGCCAACTTGGGACACTTGTTCCAACTAAGCCAGTAAAAATAGATGTCCCATAGGAAAGAGGATTCTGCCACTTGAGGAAGGGAAGAGAGAGGCCAAGTGCTGGGACTAGTCCTCCATAAAAGTCCTCTCTGCCCTTAAAAAGGAAATTTTCAGACAGTCCCTAACCGTGCAGACTTTATGTTCCACAAGGAGAAACAAGCAAACCCAAACATGCAATTTATATAACATGACAGAGAGGAGCTTGCAAATATGTACACATTGAACCCCAGCTTTATGAAAAGACTGATCTGAGTAGGATGTCGGTTAAGTGAGAATAACAAAATGTTGCCTTGGTCTTGGACACGACTGAAACACCCGGAATCTGATGGATCTAGTCAGGGAGGGGGCATCTAGTTTCCAAGGAGGGAAAGAATTTTGGCTCTTGTACACACGAGGTTAATGGGTCACATGAGAGAACAGAGGTGAGTGCTTGCCAAACTGTAAACTGCTACACAAGTATTACCTAGCAGAGAGCACAAGGAGAACATCCTTGAGGAAGGGCCCAATGATGTTCAGAGTCCGCTGGCACGGCTAGAAGAATATCAGGGTTGAAGCTAGCAGTCCCGTGTTCAAGGCCCTTTCATGGAGTTAGATAAAAGGGTAAGAGAAAATGTACACGAAGTGCTCAGCCTCATGCTTGGTACATGATGAGAACCCAAGGAACTGTCGCCATTTGTAGGGACCTGGCTCGTCAAGTCGAAGTGCAGGACAAGAGGGAGGGAGACTGGGGGTACAGACACAGAAGATCAAGCTGCAATGAAATGAGACTAACAAAACCCCAAGGACTGCTCTAACTAGAGAGCCTGGGATTGTACTGAAGAAACTTTCAGTAAACATCTAGTGAATCCAGTTGAATTGCAGTAGGGTGATGGAAATGTTCTAGATTTAGATAGTGGTGATGATTGCACAGCCTATGGATACACTAAAAAATCACTGAATGGTACATTTTATAAGAGTGAATTTCAAGAGATATGAATTGTATCTTAATTTTTAAAAAATTGGAAACGGAGAGGCTAGAGAAGAGAGAGAAATCAGAACAGGGTGGAAATGCAATTAAGTCAGAACCTGGCCCCGCAGACCATTGTCTTCCCATTGTCCTCCCCTCTACCCAGGCCATGGGACTGCGGGTGCTTCTAGAGTCAAGGAGATCTTCTAAAGACCCAAGCCCAAATATGGTACCCACCCTTACCAAAAGCTAGTCACCCTAGGGCCTCCTGGGCCCAAGGAGATACTTACCAATAGTAATGTCATCGCAGTAGGAGGAACTGCCTGGTAAGCACAGCGCAGCCATGAGCTCCCGAGCCTGGAAGGGTTCTTGGACAACTGGTCAGCTCTTGCCAGGCAACTGTTCACAGATTTCCTGCCTGGACACAGGTTGGCACATGTGGCCAGAGCAGGGTCACTGGGCTAAAGGCAAGCCTCCTCTTCTGCCCACAGTTAATAATATTAATAACACTTAATTCATTCACTCGTTTGTTCATTCATCCCTCCATTCATTCATTCATTTTAATGCCAGGCTTCACACTAAATGCTTCCCATCTCATTTAACCTTCATAGGAACCCTGGGGCGCCTGGGTGGCTCAGTCATTAAGCATCTGCCTTTGGCTCAGGTTATGGTTCCAGGGTCATGGGATTGAGCCCCACATTGGGCTCCTTGCTCGGTGGAAAGCCTGCTTCTCCTTCTCCCACTCCCCCTGCTTGTGTTCCCTCCCTCACTGTGACTCTGTCATATAAATAAAATCTTTTTTTTTTTTTAAAGAAAATATTTTTAAAAACCCTCATAGAAACCCTACGAGAGAAGAACTGTTATCATGCCCATTGTATAGATTTGGAAACAGAGGCTTAAAGATGTTAATTAATTTACTCATGCAAGAGGAAGAAATGTAATTTCTGGAGATTGTCTCTTCATCATAAGTTCACTGTCAAATACCCCAGAGAAAGAACAGTCTTCAGAAGGGAAGTCAGAATTTAAGAGTTATTTGGTGAGATAAGAGGGGCAGGTGGTAAGAAAGACTATCGCTTTCCACCTTCTAGAGTACTTTTATTTTTTTTAAGATTTTATTTCTTTATTTGTCAGAGAGAGAGAGAGAGAGAGAGAGAGAACAAGCAGGGCAAGCAGCAGGAAGAAGGAGAAGCAGACTCCTCTCTGAGCAGGGACTCTGATGCAGGGCTCCATCCCAGGACCCTGGGATCATGACCTGAGCCGAAGACAGACGCTTAACCAACTGAGCCACCCAGGCATCCCTACCGTCTATAGTACTTCCAATTTTAGCAATAAATATGTAACACTGATAATAAAAAGCTAATGAAAACTCTGTGTGTGTGTCTGTTTGCATGTGTGTGTGTGTGTGTTTTAAAGAATAGGGAAAGCAGATCTAAAAACAGGTGTTCCTCAGATCCTCAGAAAGTCTGTCTCAGGCTCCCTCCCTGGTGTAGGTCTTGAGTGATTTTTAGAGAGTTCTGGCTGCTCTTATTAGTAGTTCTGTCATCTTCTTCTCTGGGGTTACCTTCTGACTGAATAGGACAAGCACATGAGCATGTCTGATACTCTGCTCTTTTCCAGATGTGCACACTGAGAAGTAGCTGGCAGGAGGCTTTGCTAATTCTGAGCCCAAAGTAGAGCTGGCTTCCCTGGTCCTGTCTCACCATGTCACCCTTCACCATTCTGATCAGTGAGGGGCCAAGGACTCCAACCTCTTCCAGGAAAGGCCTGTGCTAGCCTGGACTGAATGGATAGAGCCCCAAAGCGAGTCTCAGGACGGTGAAGTTTCAGGTTCCCCCAAATACATAAAAACCTTTGGAAAGTTTGAAACCACAGGGGACCAAAATGGGCTTCCCTCCACCTCACACACACACACAGAAAAAAATCAGAAATGGAGGGAGAAATGAAAACATGTGAAGTTTCATGAACTATCCCATGATTGTTTTTATTTTTAAAATTTCTGAACACACACAAAAATGTGCAGTCTATAGCTTGCATTTCCTGGGCATTGCTGGCCCCAGCGGTTATGCTGTGAGGCTCCTGGGTTCTTGTGATCACGTGTAGAAAACTGAAGCAAAAAGATGTCAGAGCTGGAATTCAAACCCAGATGCTGTGGTCACTGCACCTTGATGTCAGAAGGCACGTCCCTTAATCTTTTAATAAAGAGGTAAGTGTTCTCTCTGCTGCAGTGTAATTCCCAAAAGAATCTCATGCACTACCTCCTTCTCTACTGCAAAATCCTTCCCTTTGACAAACTTCTGAGCAAGCAGGGCAGTCTGCCCCCGGACAGAACCCTAACTAGGATAAGTGGAAGTTGCTGCTTCCAGATCTTTACTGCTTAAAAGGATGGATAGCTCCTCTCCAAAATTTAGATCAGAACTCCATAAGGAGTGGGAAACAGTATAGCAGTTGCTCCAGAAATTAAACTTAGACTGTTTTATGGTCCAGTAATTCCACTTCTGATGATATGCCCATAAGAACTGAAAACAGGTATTTGCATACCCATGCTCAGAGCGGCATTATTCACAATAGCCAAAATGTCCATCCATGGATGAATGGGTCAACAAAAGCCATCTATCCATATGATGGAATTTTCTTCAGCCTTAAAAAAGGAAGAAAATTCTGGCATATGCTACAACACGATGAACCTTGAAGACATTATACTAAATGAAATGAGGCAGTTATAAAAGGATAAATTCTTTATGATTCCACTTATCTTCCACCTAGAATACTCAAATTCATAGAGACACACAGGAGAATGGGGGTTATGGTGGTGGGGGCTGGGGGAAGGGGAATGAGGAGTTAAATGTTCCATGAAAACAGAGTTTGAGCTTGGGAAGAGGACACATACTTAAAAATGGTTCTGATGGTAAATTCTATGTTATGTATATTTTACCATGATGATTTTTTGAAAGTCCATGAAGGGAAGTCACGTGGGAACAAGGCAGTCCTCTCGCACAGACACCCTGCCCCGGGAGAAAGAAGGTGGACCCAAGCTTCTGCATCTTAGCCTTTTACTGTTCAGCTCACTCTTTAGGAATTTTAATGATCTGACACCACAGGGAGTTTTACACTAAAATCTTCCTGTGGCGTAGTTTCTACAAGCTATTTGGCGGGGGAAGAGTGTAAAGACAGATAACAATAATAGACACCTTATTCATCACTCACAAAAACATTTGTAACTGAAAATTCTTAGAAGGGAAAAATATTCATTTTCCCCTTATGTTTTTCCTTTTTTCCCAGGCCTTCATCTCACTCATTTCTTTTCCACCGTACACGTGCTTTTTAATTTCTGGCAGTTCACTTCCCTTTTCTGTTTCAGGTTCCCTGGTCTCCATGTGGAAAAAAAAAAATCATCACTTGCACATTCTCTCCTCACTTTGCAGAAGATTGTTGTAAAGATTCTGAGAGTCTGGGAAGTGGGAAATAGGCTAAAATATAAAGGTGCTGTGTTTCTCCTTCTTATAAAGAATTGCCTTTGGGGGCGCCTGGGTAGCTCAGTGGGTTAGGCCTTTGCCTTGGGCTCAGGTCATGATCCCAGGGTCCTGGGGGTCCTAGGATTGAGCCCCGCATCAGGCTCTCTGCTCAGCAGGGAGCCTGCTTCCCTTCCTCTCTCTCTGCCTGCCTCTCTGCCTACTTGTGATCTCTGTCAAATAAATAAATAAAATATTTAAAAATAAAAAAAAATTTTAGAAAAGGAATTCTTAAAAAAAAAAAAGAAAAGAAAAGAACTGCCTTTGGGAGATACTAACTCCACAGATGAAACTCACCCTAACTCATGCAGGGCCTGAAAGGGTAGAATTCCCACCTGGTTGCCTGATGTCTCCAATCAGGCCACAGTCGCCACTTCATTTCTTCCTGTGTGACTGGCACAGCCCTGCAATCCTGCAATTTGGGGGACTGGGAAGTGTGGCGGCCAGTAGAGCTGTACCTCCATACAATGTAGAGTGATGAGCTCCCCATACTGGGAGTATTCAAACAGAGTACAGATAATCACCTTACTGGGGATTCCTGCTCTGGGAAGGAGATTGGAATTCTGAGGATTCTTCCAACTCTAAAAACATAGTGATATCTTTATGGCCAGGTGAGGAATCAATGAATCACATACCTTCCTTGCTGGGTAACTGGGCCACAGGCCCATTTCTAACCTCTCTGAGTTCAATTGTCTCAATTCTCTTTTACTGTTACATGATCTGCCCACCTGCTCCTGTTGTGAGGAGCTCTGGAAATTCTACAGGAACCAGTGCTTTGAAAATCTGTTATTTTGGATTGCCATACTAGGAAGAGCAGTACTGCCATTACTGTGATTTTGACCCTCAGGGGCCAGTAGCACCAAAGCTGGCCATGGGAAGGAGCCAGCGTACACCTCAGGAAGGCAGGAGAAGCCTCTGAGAGAGACTTGGGGTGAAGAAGCCTCCTGCTGTGAAGCCAGCACTTTTCCCCACAAATGGTGATTCCTTAAGTTTGTTTCCTGCCTGTCTCAGTCCTTCTGAGTGACCTTCCAGAAGCATCCCTGGAACCTCGTGAACATTGACTTTTTAAAAAAATGTCCTACTAGGAACACGTTCCCTAACAGGGTTTCCTTCCACTTGTACACAAACCACCCCTCCCCCCCAAAAAAAATGCTTGCTGAATTAATGAACCACTTCTCTTATCTATTTTTCCTGTTATCTAATTCCGAGGGGAAAGCTGGGAGCTCCGAGGGAGCTGGGAGACGCAGCTCACAACGCCTCCCTCCCACCCCGCTGAGAACAGCCTGGAATCCCTGAGACTGAGGGACGGAGACCGTTCCTGAGAGTCTGCCTTGCACTCGGCCGCGGGGAGCCTCTCCCACCGTGGGTGAGTCCTTTCCTGGCCTTCCTGGGGGACCCTCCGTCGGGGGAGAGAGGGGGATGCAGGCTACCAGGAGGCCGCCAGGAAGGCCGAGAGCCGCTGGGCGCTGGGCGGAAGGAATAGATGGTTGGTGGGAGCGCTGAGTCGGAGACTGTGGGGAAAGGGGAGGTGAAGGAAAGGGGGAGAGAAAGGACCTACCAGTGCGTGCCTGAGGATGAGCAAGAAGCCCTCAGTCTTTTGAGGACAGGAAGAAAGGAGGAGAATATTGGTGGGCCAGGCCATGGGCCAGACAAGGCTTCCTTTCCCACTTTTTCTCTTTCTCTTTCTCACAACCTGGTAGCATTTTAGTTTCTCCATTTCCGGGTTCAGCCTCCCACTCCAACAATCAGAATCGATGGGAATGGTCCATCTCCTAAGAAAAAGTAAACAAATACATACCACACAAACAATTAAATGCATTTGACCAGGTGTTGGGGGCGGGGGGGGGGGGGGGGCTCTTGCCTTGCTTCCCGGGACACACCCAGATCACTAGCCTTCCCCCTCACCCAGGGGTACGTGCTGCTGAAGCTCAGTCTTGAGAACCCCTGAGAAAACTAAGGAAAACCTTCCTGACCCATGTCAGACCTGTCCGGTATGCTTTCAGGGCAGAAAGTCTCACCAGTGTTTCCTGTTGGCTTCATTGTTTAGATCGTGAATAGGCCTCAGAAGCTGACACTTTGCTTTGCCTCTTTACAGGCCAAGGGTCAGCCAGGATAGGTGTAGGGTTTAATTTTTCATTTATTCTGGAGTCAGGTATATAATGGGAAGGAGGAGGAGTGGTGGGTTTTGCAACTGAACCGCAATGATTGTACAAAGCCCACGTCGTGCTTTGAAGAGCTTGGCTGCATATGCTTTTGCTCCCAAGTCAAAATTACCTCTGCTTCCTCTAAATCCAGAGTTGGGGCAAATGAGCTTTGAATTCTATCTGTAGCAGAGAAAAGGGCTGAGTCCAAAAGAAAAGGACAGATGAGGGTAAAGACAAGAGGAGCAGCTTTGAGAAGACACAAGTGGAGAAGGAGAAGACTGGGAGTCACAGTGAAGCATTACCTGACAGCTAAGGCTCTGGGAGAATTCAAAATCAACTGCTTGTCTGATATTCCTTCCCTTGCCCAAAGGTTGAAAACAGACCATGGCATATTTTAACTCTGTAGGTTTAGGACTAAGCAAGTGCTAATTTGGAATTGGGTAGGATTTAGTGCAAAGTTTCTTGGTGTCTGCGCACTGGCTACAAATATTAGCAGAGAATGGAAAATTGTTCCTTCATGTTTCCCTCTCCCGAAGCCTTGCTTCCAGCAGGATAAATTAAAAAGCTGTTTCAAAATTTACACTCATCTGCTTTACTTATCTTCCCCCTGCCTAGCTCCTGTTCCCCCTCCCTCTCCCCCCCTTCTCTTTTCCCCCTGTGCAGACATTCTCACTCTTCTGCATATTCGCCAAAATTAAAGGAAATTGAAAGGTCTTTAGCTGCGCAAGATTAAGGAAGTGCTGATCTGAAAATAAGGGAAAACCTTACTGTGAAAGGCTGCTAGAATCTCACAACCTATCATCACAAAATCGGTTAGGTTTGTTTATTAGTAGTAGTGATAATTCTTTTGTTTCTATTAGTCTTACTTTGATAAATCGGCCTGGAGTAAATGGATATTTTAAAATTCATTTTAAATATGAATTTTTTACAGAATACATTGCAGGTCATTTTTAGTGACATAGACATTTCCTCTGTCTTCTAAAGAATTTGTCTGTGAAAGTGATTTTGCCTTGGCCCGTTCAATGCAGGGGGGAGGTAAGACAGTTTTGTGGGGTTGGTATTGAGGAAATGGTAGTACATTGCTCTTTATCCTTGTTCTATTTTTCAAGCCCAGTAAAATATCCATTTCAAATGACTTTTTAATGCCTAGTTATATTTGCCAAGCGATTTATAAGACGTAAACTTATAGTCTGTATGTCTAAACCCAGAGATGTTTTAGGGCTGGGGACAGTAGAGAAGAGGGTGTTGAGGGCTGAGGTAGGACAGATACTGAAGAAATTCAAACGATCAATCTCCAACTGTCTAAACACAGCACCAAGTGGAGATTCGAGACAATTATCCGAATAATTGGGAAGGAGGGAGGCACTTTCACCTGCCTTATCTAGATAAAAGGGCGACACGGGAAAATGTCCGTGGCCCTCAAGGCTCTGCCTCGGTTCTCTTCAGAATCACAAGAATCAGGTGATTTTTCTGTGGGTTCTGGGAACTGAGTCGGGATGGGGTGGCAAGGACAGGTTTCTAGAAAAACTTAAGAAGGGCTCCCACCATGCCTCTGGGGTTGGGGGTTAGGGGGTCGTGCGCCGCGGGACGCTCGGCCGGGGTTGATAAGCCCCGCAGCCGATCTAAGGTCAATAAACCCGGCGGCGTCAGGCTCTGGCGGAGGGTAGGAAAGGACCGGGGAGGGAAGGGAAGGGACAGCCCTCTTAAGGCTGCCGGCGGAATGAAAAGGAACCCCGGACTGCTGAGTTCCAAGTCTGGGCGCCAGCATCGGGCGCGCAAGGCAGGAGCCCTGGGCCACAGTGCGGGAGGCAGCCGGAGCCGGGGAGAGGGACCCGGTCCAGCGGACTGGGTGGGGCCCAGAGGGAATGACGACCTTGAAAGTGTCCCGAGCAGGCCTTAATGGTCCGGGTCTGGGACGACCAGTCCTAACCGCGTCGAGAGTTTGGAGAAGGAAATGAAAAATAACTTTCTTTTAAGGGACAGAAGAGCAGGGAGTGGGTAATGGACACTCCCAAATAAGGTGAACACTCAATAAAGATTCAGGGACCCCTCAAAGAGGCGGAGAATTGCCCCTAAAGCAAAAAAAAAAAAAAAAAAACAAAAGGAAAGGAGATGGCCGTATTAATTAGTGATCAGTTTTAAGCCCTTTTGGATGGTGCTTCAAAGTTTACAAATTCATTTCACATCGAGGTGGTGTTTCTCCCACACCTCGTTTGACGGGAAAAGTTACTCTGCCCAAAGTTACATTGCTGGGGTGTCCCGCAAAGGGGCTCAAATCGAGGACTCCTCATCAGAGACGACCTTGCCAAGGGCAAGCCCCAATGAGAAGTATGCAGCCGGGGATGGAAGCCCCAAAGAACGCTACTGTCCCGTCGGGTGCGTTTAACTTCCCGAGCCTCTGGTCCCTCCGGCTGAGCCTTCCGTACAAAGCCCGAGTGGCCTGGTGGAGAAAGAGGCGGTGGTGGTGGAGAGGGCTCTTGTAACAACAGAAGGCTCAGAGGAAACCCTGAGCGCGCGACACTACCTTCTTAAACCAGCGGATCTTTGCAAATAAACAGCTAGACCGTTTGAGTTCCTTGCCACTTAGCAGCGGAACTTCCTCTTATCATTTCTATTCCTGGCGAGGCCGAGGTTACATTGGTTTGAATGCCTTCAACCATTACGGCGCCGCATAGGTCAGGTCACCT
Source organism: Enhydra lutris kenyoni (assembly GCF_002288905.1). Classification (NCBI taxonomy): domain Eukaryota; kingdom Metazoa; phylum Chordata; class Mammalia; order Carnivora; family Mustelidae; genus Enhydra; species Enhydra lutris. The sequence goes on from NW_019154087.1 coordinate 75,484,341, forward strand.
CAGACGGGGATCGCTCCAGCTGTCTCCGGGGTCTCGTCTCCAGCCCCAGGATCCAAGCGGGATCCAACGTCCCCGAGCAGGGCTAATGGCCGAGAAAGCCCAGGCCGCACGCAGACTGCAGAGTCCAGGTCTCGATCAGTCTTGTGACCTCGGGCCTGGCCCTGGTACTGCTCAAAACGTGTCCCTGATCGCCCTTTCCTCTGGAGCCCTTTGGCGGAGCTCAGAGCCGGGAGGATGCTCACCGCGGAGATGGACCCGGGAGCTGCGGAGAAGGGGGACAGAGCATCCACCCGCCTCCTGCACGCGCCTTTCCAAGTGCGCGGGCTGGCGCGACCCTGGACCTGCTCGCCCCAACGTTGTTGCCCCCATTCGGTCAGGGCAGCAAGGAGGGTAGCGAAGCCGCGTCCCTCTGCTGTGTTTCCAGGCGCTACCGCCCACGTAAGGTTCCAGAAGAGGCCAAGAATTACAACAGGAGTTTCATCTAAACGGGAATTCCTTACACGCGCGTGCGCGCCCACACACACACACACACACACACACACACTCCCCACCACTTAGGCTGCTCGACATTTCAACATCCCTGTGCAGAGAGACAGCTCCTTCCCACCCTAGTCGAGGGTCGCAGCGAATCCGGCTCGAGTCCGCAAGGCACTGGTTCAGTCCTTTCTCAGAGGGTTACTAAGGGGCGTGGATGGCACCCCGAGCTCGAGGGCTTAGTGGCTGCGGACAGAGTTCAGAGAGTCTCCCTCAGCCCGGTTCAAAGAGCCTTAATATTTTCTGTCTGTCCCCGGCCTGCGCGGAGGCCGGAAGTAGCGATTCTCGACGCTTCGGGACCTGGGGCTTGTGCAGAAGCCACTGGATTCCCAGGCCTGGGCAAGCTGGAGTTCTGGCGAAGGATACTGTCTTTTTTTATCATTTCTCGGCCGCAAACTTGACAGTTCCCCAGCACCCGTCCTCCGGGTTTTAGGAAAGACTGTCCGCAGACCCTTCCCAAACCACAGTTCTCTAAGCCCAGGGGCAGTGGCGGCAATCCCTGCAGCAGATGCCCCGCGGGGGGCCGGGTGTCCAGGCTCCCGGTGAGGCGTTCGCAGGGGTCGGTGTTCCGCAGCGCGGAGTTTGGAATGGCTGCGGCTTTTTCTTTAGATACTGTGATGTGTTGTTCTCTCTCATCCAGCCTACGCAGGGGTCTTAGGGATTTTCTTTCTCCGTTCAGTATTGTCTTAACTTTCCTTGTTTTCTTCTTTCCTTCGTTCATCCTCACCCACCCCGGCCTCCCTCTATGATTCTCGTTCTCCTCCCTCTAATTCAATTCCTGCGTTTCCTTTTCTAGCTTAATCAAAATCCTTCCCCCTTACTTTGTTCTTTATCTATAAAATTTGCCCTCCCTTTCTTTCTTTTTCTTTCTTTCTTTCTTTCTTTCTTTCTTTCTTTCTTTCTTTCTTTCTCTTTTTCTTTCTTTCTTTCTTTTAACCTGAGTGCCTTTCAGTTTCTCCCCGTCCTTGTCGGCTGCAGACCCTGCTGATTTTAGCGACTGCGGGATGATCCCGGACACACGTTCCACCTTTAAAATTTCCAGTGTCTCGTTTGTTCTTTTCTCATCCCAGTTCTAGATCATTACTCCTCATGGTAAATTCGTTTTTATTAATTTGGATGTGCTGCTTCCATGTAGAACTTACTGGATATAGATGTCTTGTTGGGTGAATGAGAAGCCGTCTTGTTGGGTGAATGAGAAGCCGTCCTGTTGGCGAGTTTTTTTAATGTCTGGATATTGAACTACACAGTAGCTGTGTGTTTGCCCTTAAGAAATTTCTTAAATTCCCACCTCTAAATAAATAACACACTATAAAATCATTTTCCTATGACTAGGTGGATGGCTAACAACACTAATTCACTAAAAACAAAAAACAAAAAACAAAAACAAAAACACGATGCAGGTTTTTTTCTTTTAATGTAGAAACATTACATACTGAGCCAGATGATTTGTCCTGCCACACCATTTATTATGGCTTTTCACTAACTGCAAGATTTAACAGGAAATTGATATGGTATAAATAGATAACTTTCCCTTGTTCACTGGCTAAGATTTTATTTGCTTTCTGTTATATCACAGTAATTCTATCATAATAACGATAGAACAATTAGTATATCCTTGTAGATAAATAATGATTTTGAGCATTTGTCATTGTTTTATGTAGAATTTGTTGTTAGAGCATACATGAAATTTTCTTTTTATTAAGTGTTGATAAATAGATCTTTTTTTGCTTTTAGATAATAACTGGAGACAGAAAAAAATAACTCATAAGAAAAAAACTTAAGGTTTCCTTAAGACACTTAAAACTCTAAAGAAACTTTTCCTTAAGAAACAGAGTCATTGGGGCCCCTGGGTGGCTCAGAGGGTTAAAGCCTCTGCCTTCCGCTCAGGTCGTGATCCCAGGGTCCTGGGATCGAGCCCCACATCAGGCTCCCTCCTTGGCAGGGAGCCTGCTTCCTCCTCTCTCTCTCTGCCTGCCTCTCTGCCTACTTGTGATCTCTGTCTGTCGAAAAAATAAATTAAAAAAAAAAAAAAGAAAAGAAAAGAAACAGAGTCATTAACAGGTAAAAACTTGAGCACAGAGAATTAGGAAGGGAGATCAGAAAGGCAGCTACGCTTCCTCTGTGGTAACTTAAAAACAACAAAAAATTTAGGAGAGATACAACCCTCCAGATGTAGTAGTCGCTGTGCAAATGCGCCTCTCTGATATCAAGCTGGGGGGGGGGGGCAATGTCTTCCAAGTGTTCCTAGCTTCTTGAAAGTTGACAAGCAGAATTCAGGAGTTACTGTCTTAGTACTCCCTAGAATTCAGATAGTAACTACTGACCACATCAGATATCTGCTTCCTTAAATGCTATGGGAGTGGGTACAGGATCGAGGGTCCTGGGCAAGTTCTGAGAAGAGGCTCTATGTGGAAACAGCCTTGGGGCCCCAGGATTTGTCAGCAGCTCTCTGCTCTCCCTTGGCCTCTGGATTCCCCCAAGGCTTCTCAGGGCTGCCTTAGAAAGCTCTCATCGTAGTGGCCGCCGGGGTTTGCTCCAGCCGCGATAACGAAGGGGCTCGCTATCTAATCTGGACAGCGGCTTGAACAATCCATTAGACCTGGGCATTTATCGGGGCGGGGGTAGAGGGAGGGATGCGGTCTGGCTGCCCCACCCTGTTCTGGGAGGCTTTGAGTTGCCCCATTTGGCGACAGGAAGGATTAATGAAGTAGAGAATTTTGTGTGGACTCAAAACTGACCGCTGCATGGTATGCTTCTTGACACCGGTAAATAAAATTCTACCCATTGTCAGTATAAAGATGAATTAGAATCCCTTTGGGTTCAGGGGATCGCGTTTCCTTTTAAGAAGTTCAATATATTTTATATTGTCTCTTTCAAACTCCACACCAGTCAAAGGGCACTGGAAGAATCCAATAGTCACCAGTATTCCTCGGGACTTGAGAGACTTAAATCCATCCACCATTCTTTCGTTCATTCATTCAGCAAACATTTACAGAGCTTTCCTCTGCACCAGGCATTGTGCCTTGTACTGACAGGTTAAATTATTTGCCCAAGATGAGAACTCCACTGGCGACTGGGGTGGGACCCTAAATCAACTATTCCAGTCCCGTGACTGCTCACTTCTTTACTCCAACACATACAAATCAGAGACGTCGGGAGCTAGAAGGGCCCCAGAGGTTATCTGCTTCAGCCTTCCATTCAATGCAGGAATCCCCTCCCCAGAAGGCCAGCAACAGTCTCTACCCTGGACTGGCTCAGTAATAATCACTCCTGCCTGGGTTTTCCACTTGAAAGTGACTCACTGGACTGGCAGGTCTTTCCCTGAGAGAAGACCATCACTGCCTGCCCACACCTAAGCGCACAGTGCTAAGTCTCTCAAGCTGCTGCAACCCACAATACCCCAAGAACCCAGCTGTGCCACTTCCCCTTCAGACTTCTCTTGGGAAGGGAGATCCCAGGTCCTGGACACCATCCCCATGAAACTTTAAGGCTCTATGGGTCTTAGTTAATCCTCACTTGTCCAACAGAGGATATCTGTTAGCAAGGGAAACATTATAGGCAGTAGCCCAAGAATCAACACCAGAGTCTGTTTCTGGTCCCAATGCAATCACCTGCAAACTGGGTGACATCAAGAGAGTTATTTCTCTTCTATTTCTGGCATATGCAAGAAATAAGATGTATGAATGTGCTTTTCAATAGTTGAGAGCTACCTTCTTCAAAGATAAACTTTCCCTTTGTAGATAATCTGAGATTATTCTCATTTGCTGGTTAAAAACATAACGGCTACAAAAGGCAATTTCTGGACAATAAGCTCATGACAAAGAATGTCAATGGAAACTTTAGATCTGATGAAACACTAAGTGCAAATTGTCCCTGGGTCAGAGGTAAAAGTTTGGACTCCAGTGTTACAATAATATGATTTGAATCCCATCTGTACCACTTATTGGCTGTGTTATCTTCAGTAAATTTCTTAACATTTCTTTTTCATTTATGAATTCCTCATAAACTTTACAGTACAGGGCATGTGGGTGGCTCAGTCCTTTAACATCTGCCTTCAGCCCAGTCTGTCCTGGGACCAAGCCCTTGATCAGACCCCCTGCTCAGCAGAGAGTCTGCTTCTCCCTCTCCCTCTGCCCTTCCCCCATTCAGGCATGCTCTTGCTTTCTTAGTCTCTCTCTCTCTCAAATAAGTAAATAAAGTCTTTAAAAAAAAAACAAAACAAAATAACAACAAAAAACTTCACAGGACAGGCAGGACCTCTCCCTGGTCCCTGAAATAATCTTCATAGTGGGATTCATTCAGCTAGGCACCACCATTGGTTTCATGTGGTTTTGTTTTGTTTCTTATACGTAGTCTCAAAGCCCTTCAGAAATTAAATTTGTCTGGTAAAGGATGGAAATTTGCCTGACAAATTGATAAGTATATTTTTAAGTTATCTTACCCAAAATTGAGTGCTGCTGGTGGTAATGGAAATTTTGGAAGCAACATTTCTAGAAGGCAAGTTTGCGATATGGATCCAAAACCTAGTAAGTGTTCATATTCTTTGACCCACTTTTCCAGTAATAGAAATTTACCCCAAGGAAATAATCAGAGGCTTATAAGGTGCTCTACTTACCAAAATTTATGTCAGTTTGACAAGGATACCTCAAACTTCTATTTATTATAGCAAAAAGCAGAAAATAACATGAACTCTAAACAGTAAGAGCTTGTTTACATAATGCAAAACCCATAGTTAGCCATCACACTGTTTCCTTAAAATACTTAATGACATAAAAGGGGCACTTGGGTGCCTCAGTCAGTTGAGCCAGCCTTGGGCTCTCAGTTTCAGCTCAGGTCATGATGTCAGGGTTGTGAGATTGAGCCCTTCATGGCAGTGGGCTCCATGTTCAGCGCCCAGTCTGCTTGTGCCTCTCCCCCTGTATTCCTGAGCACAATCTCTTTCAATCTCTCTCTCTCAAATAAATAAGTAAACAAAATCTATAAAAAATATTTAACGATATAGAAATGTCTCATATTTTAAAAAAATAAAACGAAGATTGCAAGAACACTATGTCGGGTGAAACTGCTGGAGAGAGATGGGGGAAGGGAAAACGCTATTGTCAGTGGGTGAGTGGTGAGGGATAGTTTTTCTTGTTCTTAATATGCTTTCCTGTATTTTTCAAATGAACTACAATGAGTTCCTGTTTCTTTGAAATTAGAGAAAGAAATGTTTTGAGAGGGGTGGGGAGGATTGATCAGATCCAACATATGTCTCTTCCTAAGGTTTCATGACTATTGTGCTTACAACATAAGTTTATCTATTTTAGAAAATTCAGAGTTAGCCTTCCTAAAACTCAATGGACTCAAACTCCAAGAATAGTTCTCCACTCTTGATTCCTGGCTGAAGACATTTACAATTGGTAGGAGTGATTTTTCCACAAAGAGGTCTCCCCTCCCCCCTTTAGAAAATGTTTTCACAGCTATCCAGATTGTCTCAGAATTTCACTTGTAACCTTGAGTGTTTCTGAAATTGAAAACATAGTCTAAGTTCTTGTAACTTTTTCTCTTCTCAAAACTCCCTTTGCTGGCAGAAGGATGTGCTGGAATGTAAGGCCAGGTGCTGGTCCAGCTGCAAATAAAAGCTGATTATTCTGGGAGAAGGGGAGGAGAGTTTGAACAGGGGAGGGAAGACAGACCTTTAGGGGTGGCCCAAAAGCTGGAGAGGGTGTTCAAAAAGAAGACCTTTGTGGAAGCAAAGTTAGCCGCTAAGGATGGGATTGAAGACAAAATGAGTTACAAGACAAGTTTTAATGAATGTCAGGTGCCACTATTGAACTGAAATAGTTTTAATTTGTAGGTAAAGGAGTAGTTTATAAGGATGAAGGCTGCTTTCCTCCCCCTTTATAAGCAGAGTGTGAAATGGGGTTGGGGGGGGGGAGAATGGTAACAAAAAGGAACAAAATCCCACCGTAAACTCAAGGAACCTTCTGGATGTCTGGCAGGCTCAGTGGGTGGAGCATGCAACTCTAGATCTTGGGGTAGTAAGTTTGAGCCCCATGCTGGGTATATAGAGTTTCCTTAAAAATAATAATTATAAAAAACTTCGAAAGACCTTTTACTGAGACTTTTAATTGAATGTAACACATTTGGTCAACAGAAGATAAAAGTAACATCAAACTAGAGGTCTGTTTCATTGTTGTTAGTTAGCCAATAAACATTTAGCAAATAAAAATTGTAGTCTGAGTACAGTAGGAAATATAGACTTGAAATACCACTCCTATTCTCTTTCTCGACACTTTTTTTTTTAACACCGATGTCAGCCTTTGTGTGTAGGTTTAGTTGGCTGGTTGGTAGTAAGGGAATACGAATAGAATTTTGGTGGAACCACCAAAATTAGTTTTTGTAGAATTACACTTTCATAGACTATTCATCTCTTCCCTTCTCCTCTACAAGGCAGCAGGACCCAGTCAGTCACATTTATCTTCATGTCACATTTGCTAGCCTCTGCACATTACAGACATGGTGGTAGTTCTGTCTTGAAGAATAATTCTCATAGGGGGGATGTTCCAGGCACTTTTGCTGACTGAATTCCCTACGACAAAAATCTTCCATAATTACTGTCTTCTCCACACTTGTCTCTGAAGGAAATCAAACCCAAATCCGTGGGCAGACCTTATGTATACTCTTGACATGGCCAGGGTGCATCCCAAACCAAAGGGTAGGAGATGTGAGGAGAACCAGAGCTGGGAAAGGCACATATTTTCAAAACCTTTGGAAAAAGCTTTATTTTCTACTAGCTGGGAGTTCCTAAGTCTCTAGGCCAGTAAGATATTGACTGATTTTCTTACCACTATGACTATCCCAGAAATGTCCCATCAGACACCAGTTTTTCTTGAAGACTCAACCTTTCTATATTTTTTATATAAAGATTACATAATCTCCATATAATTTTTAAATAATTTCAATATGTAATCAAGGTAGAGTAAGAGAAGTCAAACAATTCTTTCCTTGACCCTGCTACAGACCAAAGGGTACCTCAAATGGTTCTCTCATATGTAAATTTGGGGACAGTGAATAACATCTATCAAAGTGCTTCCACATACAGGTCACACTTATCTTCACAGTTGATTGCTCTCTGGAGTAATCCATGTATTATTGGAGTATTGTGTCCGTTTTATAGATGAGGTCACTGAGACTCAGAAGTGTTGCATTGCCAAAGGTCACAGCACTAATAAGTAACAGAATACAACTGAAAATGCCCTGTTTTAACTACCAAGTGCTGCCTCCCCCACCCACCAGGGATATGCCAAGGATTCATGGGATAGTCCATATAAACTGATTTGTAATTGCTCTAATAGGTGTTCCCAGGATCCCTTAATTTCCTCATTTGAAAATCATGGAATCAAGGAATAAAACAGCTGCACATCTCTTAAAGCTGATCTAGCACACTGCCCCCCCTTGCCACCGTACCCCCCTCCCCTGCCTTCATTCTGCAGGTGAGCCCCAAGGAGGTTAAGTGATTTGCCAAAGGTCATCCCATGAGTTAGTGGAAAATGACCAATGCAATTTTTAAAAATTAGTTTAAAAAACTGCCTACCAAGCCCATTTTTATGGCTTATTTTAAGCAGGTTAATAAGTATACCAGACATAGCTTTAAACCCAACTGAGTAAATGCTGACACTAGTTTATAGATTTAGCAGATAAGTAGCAATAAGGAATTATTCATCTCTCATTTATCATCCAACCTCTCCAAGGTGCAAGGTATAAAGTGAAGCAAATAGCACTTTAAGAGCCCCCACACACGTGAGATTAAAACAGTAAAAAATAAAGTGGTTTACAAAGTCATACGTTTACAATGTGGCTGTGCCTGAAATGTGAAAAAAAAGAAAGAAATTGAGGCCAATTTTTGCATTTCACAAATAGGCAATTTCTTATACAGAACTCCAGATTCAGACTCTAGATTTCCTCAAGCATTAATTCCTTCTTTTAAGCATGTACTGAGCACCTACTATGTGCAGGGCATTGTGGGAGATCTGGAGAATTACTATATACTCTTCCAGCCATCAAGGACTTCTTAAGCTTAATGAAGTGACAAAATAAAGCACACATACACATATACACACGCACTTGAATTTCGAAGGGAAGAGTCAGTGGGTGTAAGGGGAATGTTTATATGGGAAAAGGAGGAAAGGGGAGACTGCTGACTGCTGGGGTAGCCACAACAAGGAGCACACTGAGGTGGCCTTGCCACAATCTTGTCCCCAACACCATTTCTTTATCATGAAAACGGGGTTGTGAAACGTCATGGGCAGGGAAAAAAAAAAAAAACAAAAAACAAAATATGAGACAGTGAATTGACTACCCCAATTAAGAACCATAGCAGAAAATCCTGTCTCTTCCCTTTGGCTGGACATTAAATACAAACTGGTGGGGAGATGGAAGAAGTACTCACAGGGGGCCAAGAGCAATTATAATATTTGTAACATATGCCAAAAATGAATGAAATTAACATGATTTGTTCATTCGGGAAGTGAGCTCTAATGAATTCTCACAAATTATTCAGAAGAGCTGGTTTATTTTATTATTTTTAGTCAATCCCGGTTTGTCAATGGTGAACCTGAAGCCCAAAGTTCAATGTCAATAACAGCAATCACCAATCCATAGGTGACTTTGCTCTCAGCTGCCCAGACAAAAGAAGCTACGAGGGTTCTCTTGAGCTCCACAGTCATACAATTGAAGCATTTTCCAGTGAAAAGAAAACAAAAGATATTTACTCAAAACCCTTTACTTTGTAGATGGGGAATTGAGGCTCAGAGAGTTCAAGTGGCAAACTGATTATGCGTGCTACTAATAATTGCTCAGGATAGCAGGCATAAACTGGAACATAGGATCACTCTGTGAAATGATGAGACTCAAAACTTGATCGTTGGATCAAGTCCAGAACCCTGCCCATTACATGACCTCCAACATTGCTGTCTTATTTTCTTTCTTGTGAAGCCTGGAATATTTGTAAGTCCACAGGGTATTTGGAAGATACTCAGTTTGGAAATGTAATATGTATTGAGAGCCCCTTTTGTCTTGATTTATCCTCAGTCAAAAAGAGGCTTGGAATGACTGGAGTTTGAATGTCTATGATTCCTTGAGACCCTGGACCACATCCTCATACCCCACTCTCCCCACTGCGGCTGGGCCAGACTCACTCCCCCTTCCTGCAAAGGGCAGGCCCAGCAGTGCTACCCCAGAGCTCAGGGCTGCCTTATCGCTAATCTTCTCACCCAGGTGATTGTATCAGGATGAGGAAAGTGTGGCCTTGGGGTTCAGATTTATAGAAAGGGCAGATAACAATTCCTACAGCAGCATGTTGAAATGGAAGAATAGGGCACATGACCTGGGTCTCAGAACTCCTGTTTCCAGTCCTGCCATGAAATAGCTGTGTGACTTTGAGTAAGTCTGTAGCCCTTTCTGAGTCCTTACTGCCTCATATATTGAATGAGTGGTTTGGACCAGAATCCCTGAGATCCCCTGCAACTCCAGCATACCACCTCAATGTCAGTGTCAGAGAGAGGCTGTCCTGTGACCAATAAGTGAGCCAAAGGTACACACGTGGAGCCATAGTCACCTCACCAACAGGTACCCCAGGCATCTCCTGTACGTGAGTTTTTTCTATGTTTGCACTCAGTTGCTCTTCTTCAGTCATAAAGGAGAGGGATTTTACACTACGGAACAACAAGTTGAAACTCCAATTTTCCCAGTTTAACTCAACATACCTCTTAAAACACCAACTACCTGTTAGGAACTATGGAAAATACAAAGATATCAAATACAGGCTTTCTGTCCTCAAGAAGAGTGAAATTTGGGGGAAAGGGGGATGTGGAGGCAGGCCAACATGGGAGATAGTAAACTGAAATGTAGTGTGTTAAAGGTTGTGAAAGCAGAGGGAAGAAAGGGATTGATTCTGGGAATAGACATTTAAACTATTTAGAAAAAAAATTTAAGAAGGATATATAAGGAGAAAGCCCTTGCTTTTTCCCTTCTGTGTCCCTCACAGTACCAGTGCCTTGTTCATATTGACGGTGTTTGAATTCTGAAGGCAAATTACTTGCCTGTGAATCTTGGCTCTGTTACCTATCAAGCTGGATGAGTTAATAGTTTTGTGCCTCAGTTTCTTCATCTATAAAATGGGGGAAATGGAGTGATTGTGTGGGTAAAAGAGCTAACCAATCCACACAACAGACTTGGCACCATGCCTGGCATATAGTAACAGCCCAGTGTTAGCTGTTACTCAATAGCTGTTTGCCTAGTAAATGGATTGAAGTTTTCCTCTGCAGTCCAAGCCTTTTATCATATACACTCAGACGGGTCTCATATTTTGGGTTCCTCGCTCAACGCGCTCATTATCTGTGGCTAAGATTAGGTTTAGCCTTAGAGGCCTGGCATACTCACCCTTCTCCTGTGCAGGATCAGGAATGAGCCTCTTGGTATCAAATCTTGGGGGGGCACAGAAGGGCATGTTTTAGTGATCTCTACTCCAGGAGCCCCTTATGTTTCAAATGTTGATGTAGGAAGGGGTTCAGTCTCTTCATCTTATAGACAGGAAATTAAAGCTTGAACAAGTTATGTGATTTGCTGCAGTCTGGCTGCTCACTGGGTGGCAGTTGCCCGATTTGAACCCAAGCTTCAGGACTCCCAGATCAATGAGCTTCCACTACCTGCTGCCTCGACCTTGCTTGACCTTGGCCTAAGGGGCACACTCCAATGACTTTCTTGGGCCACATCAACCTCTGCTCTCTCTACTGTCCCGTAGAGAAAAGACTACCTGTTTTCCAGTTCTTAGGTCACATCTAATCCAGAATTCGGGCCATTCACCTGTCAGGCTAGTCCTGCCTCAAGGTGGGGAAGACAACAGCTTGTGCCCTTTAGCTCTTCAGGTTAAGTTGTCTCCAGTGTTGACTGACTTCTTTAATTCTCATTAGCTGAAGGTGCTTTGCAGGTAGCCTGTCCATGATCTTCACCTTCCTGACAGAGAAGGTGGCCTTGGGCGCTTTCACTAGAAGGTCGAGGGTCTAGGGCAACCTGCCCCTGTTTTGCAGCCCGTCAGGCGCCCACCCAAGAGCAGGGCAGGCTTTTTTCTCTTCTGAAAGGGCAGTGGGAAGAAAAGGAGGCAGAGCAAGACGGAATAAGGAGGGAGAAATGAAGCCCTTGGCCTGAGAATGAACTAAGCTCGGTCGTATCACAAGGAGAGCCAGGGAAACGTCTTTGCTGTTGTAAAAGAATACTTGCTCAATTAGAAAATAAGTGTACAAAACATGGGGGGGGGTGCCATGTGGGAACATTACCGTCTTTACGTGTAGATGTACTTACTTTTATTTATCTCCGTATCTTCTTATCTATCACTGCATGTATGTCTAATGAACTCTTGGAATATTCGCCGGCGTCCTGCCTTCTCTCCACCCACGCACGGCTTCATTGCCATGAAACTGACCACTCGCCTCCTAAATTGTGTCGCCTTTGAGACGTGTGGCGGCGGCCGAGTCCCGCCTCGCTGGGCGCGGCCCCTCCGCTAAGGGAAAGCACTCCACTCCCCGGGCCGCGCCGGCGGTAACCGCGGCCTCGGATGCCAGCGCCGGCCTCGCCGCCCGGGGTAAGAGCGGAGGTCCGGGCACGGGCGGAGCGGGAGAGGGGGCCCCGCCCGGGAGGTGCCGGCTCCCAGACGAAGCTGCGGCCGCGGCCCCCAGACGAAGCTGCGGCCGCGGCCCCCGAGGGCAGGCGCGGGCGAGCGGGGGGCGGGAAGCGAGGCGACCGCGAGGAGGAAGCGGACCCCGCGCTCTGGGGCGCCAGGCCCCGGGAGGCGCTTCCGCACTGGCCGCCCCCTCCGCGGAGCCGGGCCGGGGCGCGCCGGAGGGGCCGGCGCGGCCGGCCGCGGGCTGACCCCGAGCGCCGCCGAGTCTGCGGCCGCCGGCCGCCCAGCGCTCGCCTCCTGCCGCCTGGGGTTACGCGGCGGCCGTCAGCGCGCACCTCATCAATAAGGCCTGACAGGCCGCCGGCTCCGCAGCCATCCATCACGCCGGCCCCGCGCGGGCTGCGCGGGCGGAGGCGCAGGGCACCCCGCGCGGGGGGAGGGGGCGGGGAGGCGGTGCGCGGGGCCCGGGAGCTGGCGCCCCCCTCGGAAGAGCGAGACCCGGGAGAGGCCTGCGTTCACCAGGGGGCCGGGCGACTCTGTGTGCGCCCCCGAACATCCCCGCGTGGCTCGGAGGAAGCATTTTTCTATCAATCAACAAATATTTGACTTTATTCCACCTCTTAATCCTAGTGTCTTTTAAGGATGTGTTCATTTGTTTTTAAAGAGCTGCAAGGGAGCTTAGAAATGATCTAGCACAACATAGGACATCTCACAGATGAGGAAACTGAGAGCCAGATGGGAAGTGTGGTGGGGGGGCTGGGCATGTCTGAGGTCACGCTCCCAGGTGGTGATGGAACCTAGAGCCCACATCTTGTGACCCCGACTCCCAGCCCTTGCGCTGGGGACACTGGCACTGTGCAGGAACCATGTCGATATGCATGTTTGACGTCAAATGTATGAAATGGGTGAAGTCGTGCACCTTGGAAGTTTTGGATGTGCCTGTCAGTGCATGAATTGTGCTGGGTCCTCATAATTCCTACTCCCAATTCAGGCCACCGCGTCCCTAGGTCTGGGAAGACAATAGTTAATAAGGAAAAGTATGGGGGGGAGGGGAGAGACACCTACACAGACAAATAATACAGCTCCTTGATTCATTCACTTCCTCCTCCCACCTCCTTTCCTCCCACCTACAAGGAGTTTACATGGTTTCTCTTCATGCACTTATCTGTTTCAGAACTTTCTCCCGTTGCCTGTTTGCTGGACTGTTTCTCACTGATCTGAATAGTTCGAATATAGAGGCTTGTGTTCATCTTTACATCTCTCCAAAGTTTGCAGGGTGCCTGGCACATAGTAAGTATTCAATAAATGTTTGCTCTATGAATTGCAACATTTGTAAGAAAATTCAAATAATTCAGGTTCAGAAGACATCGAGGCTGAACGCTCTATCAGATCATGGTGTCCGATTTCATTTCATAAGAGGAAGACTGAGACCCACAACCCTGTCCTTGATTTACCCAAGGCCTCCCAGGGGGTAAGGTCAGATCCTTAGTGGTCCCCAGGGTTCCTTTCGTTGTTTCCCAGGAAGTTGCCTGCCCTCATGCTCTTCTAGTTGTGATTCCTGCATCCATTTCACATCTTTCTTTCCCTTCCCACCTTTTGGTTCTTCCACTGATTAATTAGCAAGCTCTGCAAGGATGGGGATGAGAGTAACAGGGAAATAGACAAAGCCAAACTGTTTGCTTTGTTTCTAACAGGAAACACAGTATTTTGTGGGGTTTTGTTCTGTTTTTGTTTATGATGGTATTTTGTTAGTGTTGGTATTTTGGTTTTTTAATTCAAGTGAAAAGGGTAAGATTAAAGCTAATGACCAATGTGTGCCTGTTAACCTTAACATTCATTTTCCTTCTGTGACCACAGTGGTTTGGGAGTTGGAAACAATGATATTATCAACAACTCTGGGAAAGGGTAGAAATCAACACACACACACAAACACTCTCTCTCTCTCTCTCTCTCTCTCTCTCTCTCATATTGAGCAGGAAAGGTAGCAGAGCCATCCTATGGCCCAGGCAATCAGTGGATTTTGGGCTCCCCTGTGATGGCCACTAGACTATGATTTCTATAAAATACCTGTCCAAAGTGTGGTTTTATCTGCCACAGGCCACACTGTCTTCCCATTACCATCCACTCAATGGTTGCCCATCCCTGTGCACTTCCTAAATTGTAGTTGAGTGTAATGACAATGGATGTAAGAATCAGAGTCAGTATCACTTACTCCGCAGAACTGTTGTGTGGGTTGGGTAGAATCGTGTACCAGAAAGGCCATGTTTCAGCAAATACTTTTCCTTTAGTCCATTCAGAAATATAGTCCTACTCTCAGGGGTAAATTCATTTTTTTCCAAGGCCACGCCTTGGCTTATTCTTGCCTCATGGGAACAGCTGGACAAAACCCAGTCTCCCTAGAAAGACTGGGTTCTGGCCAGCTGGGTCTTCTGCTCTCCATCCTCCACTGTCTGCAGGTTCCCCGGGGAATGGTGGTGTTGCTGAAAGTAACTTAGCAGTTTCTGAGCTTCTGATACCTAGCTCCAGGACTCTCCAGATGAGAGAACAGAATAACCCTCCCTCACATATCACCCTCCCTGCAGCCCATGGTGAAACATGAATGCTCGCGTGGGACATGTGTGAAACAGGCCCCAGAGCTGTGTTCAGGAGAGACCACTGTAGAATTTCCTGCTGGCGTCCAGGAAGGATGAGCAGTAAGGAGGACCAGCCTTGGAAACTGGATCCTTCTGAAAAAGATGCAAAGCTTTCTATTGTATATAAATCACTCTTCTGAAGTGTTTTAGGTGGGAGTTGAACATGTACCAGGGATGCAGAGTCTTGCTAAGGACTAGGGATGGGTGCATGCACAAGGGTGAGGGGGGTGGGGAGAGAGAGAGAGTATATGGCTGAACAATCTTATCCTACCCCAGCAATACTCGATTTTGCCCCTGCTTTTGAAAAATCTGATTTATTGAGATGAACTTTCCTTACAGTAAATTCACCCTTTTTAGTGTACAGTTCTTTGAGTTTTGACAAACATGCAAATGATGTAACTACCTTCACAATCCAAATACAGAATAGCTCTAGCATGCCCCCAAGTTCCCTCCTCCTCCTTTGTAGTCACCCTTCCCCCCACCCCCTGCCCCTGGCAACAACCTCTGATCTGGTTTCCATCCCTATGGTTTTACCTTTGTGGCAATGTCATATAAATGGATTCATTTAGTCTTTTGAGTCTGATCTCTTTCGCACAGCCCTAGTGTGTTTGAGATTCATGTGTGTTGCTGTGTGCATTGGCATTTCATTATCTTCTGTTCCTGAGTAGTATTCTGCTGTATGGACGTATACCCTTTTATCTATTTCCCAGTTGAGGATTGAAGGTCCTGAGACCAGTCTCATATTTCCCAGTTGAGAATCATTTGGTGGTTTCAAGTTTGGGTCAGTTTTTGTAGGTTTTGAAGATACCAGCAATCCTCTTTTATAGATTAAAACACAACTTATGTTGAACTTTTTCTTATCCTGAAGCAAACTGCAAAGAATACATCTCCTGAGCAACCACATTCAAAGAGTTTGGGGTGAAGATATCGGAGTCCCTGACAATAGTCATATATGGAGGTTGGGGGGAAAGAGAGAGAGAGAGAGAAAGGTATGAATGAATGAATCTGGGGAAGAGTGACTGTGTGCTAGCTGCTGAACCAGAGAGGGGTGGAGAGAAAGGTGGGGGGGGGGATGATAATTTAGGGCTTTTGAAGTGGAGTGAAGACACTTCTCACATAGGGATTGAGAAATTGATCACTTTTGACTGATGAGGCTCTGTCTTATACTATCTGCTCTCAGCCCTCCAAGCAGAGTGTGGGCTTCTCTGCAGACTTTCTGGAGGGTGAGTGGGAGATTCTTCCCCTCCCCAGGGAAAGGCTCCAGCTCTGGAGGCGAGGTGGCATGAGATGGGCGGAGGGAGGGTAGGAGAAGGTTAGCAGAAACTCCTGGAGTTAGCTCCGCACCTTCATGAGTGAAAAGCTCTCCTTTATCTAGGTGCTGATTATTCATTACATTTCATTCAGACCTTGGCTTCTTGCTTTGTCTCCCAGTACTTCCTTGCCCTATGGCAATTTGCTGTTTATTAGCACCTCTGCAGAAGAGGCCCTGGGGTTGTGGAAGAACGCAAACTTTAAAGGTAGAGCACCCCTGTCTTTCAAACACTCAGCTACACAGCTGAAGGCGCAGGAAAGTTGAAACTGGTGGGAAAGAAATGGAATGCCAGGGATATTTCGTTCTTCTTATTCTCTCAGGTCAGAGTTTAGAACATAACCTTGGAGAGAAATATGTCCCTCTAGTTGTTGCAAGCTCCATGCCCCCCTTTCCTCCAGCTGGTGCAAGAAACCAATTATTCCCAAACAATAAATACCTCCAAGCCGGGATGGGTGTTAGAATGAACAGGCCACTCTCTACGGGCACCTGCTACAACTGTGGGGTGGTGGCGTGTGAAGCGAACTTTTGTCCGTTACAGGAAAACCCAGGCCGGTGTGGAGTGGGTCCTCACAGGCGTTAAGGACCTCAAGGCCTCCAGCCGCCAGCACCCCCTGCCGTCCCTGCCTCCTCCCGGTACCCGCCCCCCTCCCCGCGCTGTTTTCGCACTTGGGCTTCTGCTTCCTTGACACTTTCCTGTCTCTCGCTCTGCCGCGCCAGGTCGCGGCGCCTGCCTGGGCGTCTTCTCCAGCTCCGGGTCACCTCGGGCTCCGTGGCCAGGGGAAGGGTGCCGGGGCTGGCGGAGGAGGGGGCGGCCTGGGCGGAAACGCGCGGGAGCTGGCGATGGGAACATCATGTGTTCTGGTGGCCCCACAAGTCCCCCGATATGTGTATCGGGGTCTGACGACTGGAAGCGCTCCAGCCGCTGGTGTCCTGGTCACCACCACCGCCCGCGCCGGCAGCTGGGCGGGGTGGGGGTGGGGGAGCCCTCAACTCCGGATTGACCTCGTCCCTATCTGGTCCCCCCACCCCACCTCCGATCGAGCTCTGGCGCTTTCCTTCCCTTTTCTCTTGCTGGCTTTCTCCTCTCCCTGGGGGTCTCGATCTCTTTCTGTTTCTGTTGCCACGTCTCCTGACTCCTATCTTGATTCTTTCTCTGAATTTGTGTTTTTTTCTCCTATCTTCCCCCGTCTCTTTTCTCTGGTCTCCGTCCCTAATTTCTCTCTCTGCATGTCCATTCCCTGCTGTGTTTTTCCCATAAGACTTCACCATTTAACACTACAGATTTGACTTTTTTCTTGTCTGGCTTCCTCTTATAGAATGTAGTCTCCTGGAGACAGAATTTTCTCTATTTTGTTCCATGCCAAATCCAAGCTCCTGGAAAGTTCGGGGGCACAGAGTAGGTGCTCAATAAATAGAGAAGGAACGAAGGAAGGAACACATGAATGATTCCGTCCCTCTCCGGCTTTCTCAGGCCTGTCTCACTCTCTACTTGCTCCCTAGTTTTTTTTCTGTCCTCGTTTCTGCCTGCCTTCCTCTGTCTCTCCCTTCTTCCCCTCCTCTTGTTTCTGTCTCTCTCCATAAACCCTCTCCTTCGTTTTTTCTCAGTCCTAGTGTTTGGCTGGCTTCCTCCATCTTTTCAGAATTTATGGGTCTGGGCTTTCCGTGCCTGGGGAGACGCCGCACCTGGCGTCCTTTGTCAGTCCTTGGTCTCTGTTCTGGGGAGCCCCGTGTCTCCCTTGCCAGCTGCCGCGGTCTCAGCGCCTAATCCAGGTTGTCTAGGCCAATTTAGCTTCCAAAATCCTGACTGCATGCCCGCGCCCAGAAATCCCTTCTTCTGCACACTCCAGAGCCTGGGGACTCCAGGGTCTCCTTAGAGGCAACCTAGATTTGGGCCGGAGACTTGCAGTCCGCCACGGTGGGGCTGAGCTGTGCAGATAAACGCTCTTGAGTGGCTCAAATCTTGGTGTCTAGCCTGGGCTTCCGTGTCCTGGTGGTGACCCTGGGCACCTACTGTGTGCCAGGAGACATATTCCCCTTGGAGGGGAGTGTTCCATTCTCCAACTCCCCTTACCCCTGAGAGATACCGTTAGCAGTCCTTTTTGTAATTTTAATCCTTCAACAAACATTTATTGAGTATCTACTAAGTGCCAACCACAGTTGCTGCCCTTTTGGAGCTTACCTTCTGAGGTGCGTGTGGGGAGTGAAGTATATAACCAACCACAGATAAACGAATTTATAATTCCAGGGAACATAAGGACTATGGATAAAGCAAATTAACATTTTATGGATGCCCAGAACATTTATGGAGTTCTTGCTCTAGACCCAGCATGGCCAGAGCTGCAACTTCTAAAAGTCCCTGACAGGGAAGGAGGAGGGAGGACCCACAAGTGAACATACTCCAGCCCGGGTCACCAAGAGATATCCCGGAGGTGACAGTTTTCGTCCGCAAAGAGTAGGTGCCCTCGTAACACTTCCGAGAGTCTGCAGGCCAGGAGTTGGTCTCCCCACAGCTTGGAGAGCAGAAGCAGGAAGCTCCCGTTTGCTGCAGTTTTCTTAAGGTTCTTGGGTGAAGAGGGAGAGAGGGAGCTAGGCTGGGAAGGGGGAAAGGGGCATGTACAAGAGTGTCAGTATGGCCACAGCAAGCTGAAGTTTCCCTGCTCCGCACCCGCTGGCCCAAGTGTCTGGACTTGCAGGTGCCGAGGCCAGGTTTCAGTTCTGTCCTTTGCTGCCCCAGGACTGAAGAGCGCGCTCCCCATTTAAAAAGCCTCTGGCATCCTTCCCAAATTTAATGAAAATGTGGAGCCTCCTTTTTGCTTTTCTTTCCTTTCTCTTGGGCTCTTAGATTATGAGACACGTCCTGCATTATTTTAAATGGATTTTAATTTTTTAAAAAAAATAGGGAACAGAATAGCTTTGGGATGTATTGTTTTTTTTTTTAAAAAAATATTTTATTAATTTATTTTGACAGAGAGAGATCCCAAGTAGGCAGAGAGGCAGGCAGAGGGGGGGCGGGGAGCAGGCTCCCTGCCTAGCAGAGAACCCGATGCAGGGCTCCATCCCAGCACCCTGAGATCATGACCTGAGCCGAAGGCAGAGGCTTAAACCACTGAGCACCCAGGTGCCCCATGTATGGGCTTTAAAAAAAAAAAGATTTTATTTATTTATTTGACAGAGAGAGAGAAGGTAAGAGGGAACACTAGCAGTTCTGTTAGGCATCCTCATTAAAGGAAATTTAGAGATATTTGAAAAACGAAAGGCAGGTTTAAAAAAGTGTTTCAGGGGCACCTGGGTGGCTCAGTTGGTTAAGCTCTTGATCTCAACTAGGTCTTGCTGTCAAGGCCCTGAGTTCAAGCCTCTCATTTGGCCCCATGCGAGGCATGGAACCTACTTTTTTTTTTTTTTTTAAGATTTTATTTATTTATTTGACAGACAGAGATCACAAGTAGGCAGAGAGGCAGGCAGAGAGAGAAGGGGAAGCGGGCTCCCTGCTGAGCAGAGAGCCCGATGCGGGGGCTCGATTCCAGGACCCGGGATCATGACCTGAGCTGAAGGCAGAGGCTTTAACCCACTGAGCCACCTAGGTGCCCCAGAACCTACTTTTAAAAAAATTAGAGAGTCGCCTGTGTGGCTCAGCCGTTAAGCTTCTGCCTTTGGCTCAGGTCATGATCTCAGGGTCCTGGGATCCAGCCCCGAATCAGGCTCCCTCCTCAGGGAGCCTGCTTCTCCCTCTCCCACTCTTCCTGCTTGTGTTACTGCTCTCACCATCTCTTTCTCTGTCAAATAAATAAATAACATCTTTAAAACAAAATAAAATTTAAAAAATAGAAAAGCATTTCATTATAGAAACTCAACATTAAATAAGAATGGAAAAAAGAACTAAGACTCAGGAATCTAAATCTGAGACCTACTGTCCAATGAACTGGCTTTGCCACCTCAGAAAACTATCTTAACCTCTCTGGGTCTCTGAGTTCTTGTTCCTATGAGATGGTAACACCGTCTCTTCCTTCTTCTAGCTCCCCAATGTTGTTGTTTCCTCAAAAAAAAAAAAAAAAAAAGAGTTTGAGAGTGTTTGGTAATTTGGAAATGACTATAAAATATTAAGGGGTGTGCCAAAAACTCGGATCCTTAGGGCCAGAAGCACTGAGGAGCTTTAAAGGAGGTCTGTGAGCAAGACTTTGGCTTCACTTTGCAACACCGAATAGTATTTTTAAATTATTTTATTTTTAGAGAGGGGGAGGGGCAGAGGGACGGGGAGCGAGAGAATATTTAGTAGGCTCCACGCCCAGCCCGAAGCGGAAGAGGGACTCAATCTCAAGACCCTGTGATCAAGACCTGAGCGGAAATCACGAGTCCCAGGCTTAACCAACTGAGCCACCCAGGCGCCCTATGGAATAGTATTTTTAACAACAAGACAGAATAAAAAAGCGTTACTGCCTTCTCTCCTCACATCTGCCAGCGGGAGGCTGATAATCACTTCCTGGGGTGCTGAGCTCATTTGGGTGGTAGGGGGAGGGTGTCTCTATGTCCTCGATACCCCCAACCCCACGCCACAAAGAATTCTGGGTGTTGAAACGCCCGGCACAAGGAGGGGGAAAAGGTCTACGTAGTCTAGCAGCTTAATTCATTCTCCAACTTTGCGGGAGTTGGAGACTAGCCCGGGGACTAGCGGGGGACTAGCCCGCTCAGCAATTCGGTTCTCCCAGCTCCGCCCAAGGCGTGGGTGGCACAGGGGGCAGGGTGAGTCACGCGAGTGAGGATTAGGAGTGGCAGAGAAGGAAAGCCCGGGCCCGGTGGGGGAATTCGAGGGCCGTGTGGGGACCAGACCCAGCCTACGTTCAGCGCGGGTCACTCTGCGTGTCTGTCATGAGCCCTTGCGCCCAAGTCCACAGAGAAGCGTCTACATCTCGGAGAATTCGTTACGAAAGACTTCCTAGTCCCTAGGAGGGACTTCCTAGTCCCCTCTCTGGTTCTTTCTCTCTCTGGGGATCTCTTGTTCCGATTATAAGACTTAGCGAGCTCCGTGTTTTTCCAGGCGTTGTTGGCTTTTGTAAGGCGGCCACGGAGGCCGATTTCCGCATGGTGCTGAATGGCTTTACCAACCCAAATCTGAGATTCTGACACCTAAGGTTGCGCTGCGTTTACAATAAGCTGGCTCGGGTCCCGCCAGGAAATCCGGTTACCCCGCGAGGGGAGACCCTGGCTGGTGTCTCCGTGGCTTCCATCGTCCACAGTTTATTAACTCTTTTGTTCAGGGAACTAGAGTTCAGATTACTCTGTACACCAAGTCCAGTCTACAGTTGCGATTTTACTAGGGTATGGACCAGCTCAAGTCCCCAAGGCCTTAAGGGAGCAAAAAATGCAATTTATTCTTGTATCCTGGGGAGGTTTTTTAAAAAAAAGTGTGCAATGCATCTAAGTAATTCTTATTTGTCTAAAATTTCATGCCGTGACTCTTCATTAGACCAGGCCCTTAGTAAAAAGAGATCAAAGATTTTTACAGTATTAAATTTTCCCTGTTGATTATGGGAAAGAAAGGAGGAAAGAGGACGTGAGTGGGGTTGGGCCACCATCCCAGGCCAGCCCAGGGACAGGTCCTTAAAAATAGCCAAGAATCCGAACCTCAAAGCACCCCCCCCGCCCCCACCCCCACCCCCGCCCCCCACCCCCGCTTCCCAGCAGCCTCCTGAGCGAGAGAGAAGCCTGGGAACTTAGCGGCAGCCGATAAACCTCCTCCAGCCGGCGGGCCAGGGAGGCCTTGAAATGCTCCGTGCTCCTGGCAACAGCGCGGCAGACGCGGGGGCTATGTCTTGCCCTAGCGAGGGAGGGGGCCCACCGAAACACGGAGCGAGGGAGCGAGGGAAAATCAAACACCCGAAAAGAACAGACCGTTCGCCAATCACCTTCTGGACAGTCTTTGAGCTAAACGCTTTGGGAAGAAAGTTGGGGCGCTGGGCCAGAGAAAAGAGCCACAAGAAAGAGACACAAATTTCTCTATCCAGGCGCATTCCTAGAAGAAGCGAATCTCTCAAGGCTCCCATGCCTCACCCCACCTGAACTGCTCCAGAGTGGGGCGTGGATAAAAGGGCTCTGTCGGGTCCCTTGCCAGAAGAGGACTCCCGGTGAATCCGGGGTTCCTAGCAAGCGAGCGCATAGAAAAACCAGGCTCTTCCATCTGAGGTCTCACAACAGCCACTTAGAGCAGGCAGGGCCTGTTCTGCGCCCCCCCCTTCCCAACCCCCCTCCAGGGAGGAGGAGACTAAAGTTCCGGGAGGCCTTGTGTGGGGGCAGTAGAGGGGGGAGGCTCGTCCCAGGGCACCCAGCTAAAGCGAACCTCAGCACACACGCACTCGCGCCGCGGGCCATCGGGCACTGCTAGTAGAAGCCCTCCTGGGAGTGGTCTGTGTCCTTGGCTTTGGTGAGGACGCTTGGATGGCCGCTCCATCAGATGCTAAGCCCCAAGCCCTTGGCGTGTTGCTAAGAAAATCTTCAGGGCACAGGCTCAGCTCTGAGGGTCTCGAGTGGAAGGCGGATCTGAGACCTAGGGCTTCGCTGGAGCCACAAATCCCCACCGAAAACAGAGAGGCTAGAACATCTTGCCGCTTGTCCAAGCCCACACGTTTAATTCTCCAGAAAGTCCTCATAGGCCAGTGGGGATGTCCTTTTAGACCAAGCAGGGGTCGCGTACCCTTAGCTGCCATTCCTCTGAAAGTGCGCCAGCTGAGTGTCCTCCACAAACCTCTCCAGCCTCCCTCTTAAGTTCCCAGACTTCTGGGATCTGCCAGCGCCAAAATCTGCAGAGGCGCTGGCGAGGAGTTGAAGGAAGCTGGAGCAGGGTTCCTAAACAGACCGTCCCAAGTTTCCGGGGCGCGAAGGGGCCTAGGCGAGCAGGTGCCTGGGGGTTGGGTGGGGGCGGCGAGGGTGCGTCCAGCCCGGACGCAGACCTTCGGCAGCTCGGCGGGGCGCGCCTCAGTTTTCTCTCCTGCCCTCGGGCCCCTCTGATCCTCCGCACATTTCGCTCAGGAAAAAGAACTCCCCGCGCAGCCGCGATCAGTCCTTCCTCCGGGATTTTCCTGAGAATCCCCACGAGTTGGCCACGATCCCTTTGGGGTTTTCCTTCCAATCAGCCCCGCGTACTAGTCTTGTCCTCTGCGCCCGGGTTGCCCTCGAGCAGGCCAGGAATCCACTGCTGATTACCAACAGCGGAAGCTGGCGTAACCCCTTACCCTTCCTTCGCAGCGGCACGGGTTTCGTGTAGGGTGGTATCCCGGCCCCCTCCCGACCCCTCTAATTCGGTATGAAAAACCTGCTCTTGAGAGAAAATTCGGCTTTAGAGGAGGGAAAAAAAAGTTTAACCGAAAGCGTGAGAGCCATCGGCCGGCTGTTATCTGGGGCTGAAGGCTGCGGTAATCGATGGGTTATTTTTACGCGGTAATAGGGCCCTGTGATTGCTCTATTAACCTTTAGACCTGTCTGAGGGACTCTCCGGCTCGCAGCCCCGCTGCGCGGGGGCCTCTAGGCACTGACGCTGACTCCAGACTCAGGCCTACCACCCTTCCCGCCCCCAACTCTGGGTGTGTTGGGGGGGGGGTGGTGCTGAGCTGCCTGGAAGACTCCTGGTTTCCTAGGGGACTGCCAAGCTCCCCAAGCCCCTGCCACGTCCTTTGGATTGGTGCAGCCGCGCGGCAGGCTGCAGGGAAAACGGAAAGGTCTGAAACTGAGAGGCCATAGGAGATGGGAAGCGTCGACAGGAAAGGGTGCACGTTTTGCATAGATACATAAAACTGAGGGCTGCAGAGGCCGCCTCGAGGACTCCCCAGGCTGCTGAGAAGGCGAAAGGGAAGCTTCCGTCACTGCGTTCTAACTTCAGTGGGCCAGTCCCAGGTTTTGTGTCTTTTCCCCTAGCAGTCCGAGGCTAGCAGGATCCCCGCTGTCCACTACCTCCCGGAGACTCGTAGCCAGCCGGGCTCTCCTGGTGACCCGGTGCTCCACAGCCGATTAGGGGTCTCTCTCAAGAGGTCACCTTTCCTTCTATCAGCCCCGCCCCTTGTCCCGCGAGCCCAGGGCTGCGGCAAGACCCGGACCACCCGGAGGCGCGGGTGGGGGATGGGGTGAAGGGAGGAGGTAGGAGAAGGGAGCTCCTGAATAAAGCTGACCCTGGGCAAAATTGCAAACCGAATCGACCTCAGGCACGGCGGTGGGTGAAGCCCCACGCCCCGGCAGTGGCACTTTAGCATTTTCCGAGATCCGTGCGCCTGGACTTTGCCTGCTGGGGGAGTTTTTTGTACAGCCCCGCAGCCCGGCGCCGAGCGGAGGTGCAGCCTTGCGGCGCACCCCCGCCCCCCGCCCTTGCACGTGACTCCTACAGGCCAGTCAGCGCCCGGGAACGCGAGCGCAGGGGCGAGGGGACCCACGCTGGGAGCTGGGGGAAGCGGAGGCGGCCGGCACAGTGGCTGCGAGAAGCACCGCTGCTGCCGTAGCTCCCGGGGCGCCCAGGGGAGCGCGCGCCCGCCCTCCAGGAAGCTCAAGTCCCGGCAGGTACGGCTTTTTCTTCCGTCGCCATGCTCTCTCCCGCAGTCCGCGAATCCAGGGCTCCTCTGCGCTGTTTGCCTGGGAGTAGAGAGGTAACTGGTGGATGGAAAGGAGATGTTGGTCACCCCCTCCGCCCCCCGATTGGTCAAAGACTGCTCAACTTCGGGCATTGGCTTAATAGCGTCTTTATATCAAAGTAAGATTTGGAGGGAAAGCGAAGAGGGATATTCGAAGTGCTTTTGGGTGTGTGTGTGCGTGTGTGTGTATGTGTGTGTGAACTTGAACGTTTTTAATCCCCGCCCCCGCGTGTATATTCTCCAGCCCTTGTTTCTGCACTTCTCAGGCAGGTCCTGGATGGGGATGATGGCCGTGCGAAATCACACTGACCAACTGACCCGGGACAGGCCGCACGGAGGGGCTCAGACAGAGCTGCGTGGCTCGTCGGGACTCCCGGGACTCAAGAGTGGTGGTGGGAGGCAGCGCGACTGGGCCTCGGGCCCCAGGGAGGCGCTTCCAAGTCGGGAACGGCTACTGAGCGCCTGGACCTTTTATGCCCTTCTGGTCAGCCTCCTAGCCCTCCTCACTGGGGTCCAGGGAGTCAAACACAACCCACGAAGCTAACAACCCCACCCACTCACACTACTTCTGGGCAAAAGTAGCCGAGGGCCGGAACCCGGGAGGAAAGCAGTGACGTCCCTCCTCCAGCCACGGCTAGCTGCCGCGTCGCTTGGCTTTGAGCTGGGGGTCAGGGGGTCCTTCACGGAGAGCAGGATGCCTGGGAGGTAAATTGCCACCAGGCTGAGGGAAAGAAGAGGCTTTTCGGTTTGGAAACGGTGGAGAGGGACCCAGGGCTGGTAGGATTTGGGGCAGCGCGGTGACCCTGCGGGGAAGGTTGGGGAAGCGCCGCAGGAGAGTATTTCCTGGGTTCCTCAGAAAAGGAATAGACAGCCAGGAACAGGTTTCAGGCTTTTAAAGAAAGGTTCCATTGGGATACCCCCCGCCCAACTTCTGAGTCTTCACCTTCCCCAGCAGCGGCCAACTTTATTATTGCTGGCGAGTGTGGTGCGTTCATGTGTGACAGTTTCTGCGCAGCAGGCCGAGAACCGAGACGCGAGCTGAGCTGAAAGAGCTGGAGTGACTTGTATATAAACGGGGACATTAGGGCAATCTTTCAATCCTCCCGCAATCAGAAATAAATCGGAAAAGGGCTGTGAGCTAAATCGCTAAGAAAGCATTTCCTGTTTGGTCTGTGAATTTGAGGTGAACTGGAATGCGTGGCCAGGAAGGGAAGAAAAACCGGGAGCAGGCCTGAGCCCCCATGGCGAGGCCCGACCTGCCATTCTCAGTAGCTCGCGCTGCTACCTCCGCGGATGCCTGAACCGAGGCTTAATAATAGAAACAGGCAGAATGATTTCTTGTCTTTCCAGAAAGGTATTGAGGGGTATTTTCTTCACCTTCTGTTGTTCAGTAATCCAACGCCCAGGTAATGTACCAGCCATTTAAAAAGGCAGAGCATGTAATAAAGACAAATGCTAGATTTATGGCATTTTTAGCATTTACATTTTAAAGCTTGTAAATTAGTGTCTGTATGTATATTGGAAGTTGTCTTACAAAATTATAAATCTTCCTTTCCTGCAGTTATGTGAGAAAAAATTATGATGTTATGTTTTAGAACTGCAGAAGTTGAATATTAGAGAAAATACAATGAAATAGAAAAACTATTTGATGTAAAAATTAAATACTGAATATTTTATCAAAATAAACCTAGTTATCAAAATAAACCTATGTATTTACTTATTGAAGCCCAGAGATTCCTATGAGGTACTATTTTTTTATCTTCATTTTCAAAGAGTGAAGTTAGTGATCTCAGATCAAATATTTTTTTAACATTTTATTTTTAAGTAATCACTACACCCAACCGTGGGGCTTGAACTCACAACCAGGAGTTCAAGAGTCACATCCACGGACTAAGACGGGTACTCCTCAGATCAGATTTTTTTGTATCCACTGTCTAGCCAGACTTCTTACTGGAAAGAAATGTCCAACAAAACAATAATTTGTTGTGTAGTTTTGAAAGCAAATAACAAACCATCTCAGAGTTAACATGTGACTATAGGATACAGTGGTGTTAACTCCATTATCATTAGTGATGTTGCAAAAATGGTTAAAAACATTATATAACGTGTATTAGAAATTCCATTTTCAGAATTTTTTACAATAATTAAGATGCCCATTATAGTATGATTATATCTGAGGCACTGTCTTATGGCACACTAGAAATCTGTAATAATAATGGCCAACAATTGTATAGAACTTTGTGCCTGTTATAACTTTTATAAAAACCCTGTTATAAGTGCTTTATATATATTAACTTATAATCCTCACAATCCTCAAGTGACTCTACAAGATAGATGCCTTTAACATTTGCATTTTTTCAGATGAGGAAACTGAGGCACAGAGGCTAACTAATGTGTCTAAAGTCATCCATTCAGTAAGTGATGGAGCCTGGATTTAGTGTAATAAAGGTCAATTAATATCTTTAATTCTACTATTGCAATGAAAAAGAAACTACTGCTAAAAGTGACTACCTCATCTTAAGGAGAAAAGTGGGAGTGTTGCTGTCAGGCTCAAACCCTGGAGGCCCACAGATTCTGTCCCTCACTCCCCTTAATTGTATTTTGATCTTTGACAAGTTTCAAAACTTTCTAATGATGCTTCAGTTCTATCTTTCGTAAATGGAGGCGACACACTTTTCCTTAGTGGAGCTGTGACAATAAGGACCTGGAACAAAGCAGGTGCTTCAAAACATAAAGCCTTTATTTTATCAGAAAAAAATGGCTTGGGAAAATAAAAACACAGGATACAAGGATATAACCAAGTCCCATGAATGCTTCTTCCCCCTCAAGCAGTGTCATTGGTGTTCTGATTCCCTACATGGGTGAACCAGGGATTCTATATGGAAAAACCCATTCAGTAAATCCAAATAGCCCAGGGAGTAGTTCTGTAAAGTGAACTTGGACATTCCTTTCACATTTCTGGTTTTGAAACCCAATCTGCAACATTGCTAAAATATAATTATTTGCAGGAAAAATATCTTGTCTGATTTGACTTCCACATGGTAAAGTGTGTGGATGGATAAGAATTTTCACAATCCTTTTCACAGAAATTCAGCAGACACTGTGCTCATATATAAACATTTAGACTCTACCTCTACTTAAAAAAAAAAAAAGATTACAAAGAAAAATTTCCTTGGTTGCTGGTTTTTATAGAGTTTGTCTTTGTCTTTCACGGGCAATCTAAAGTTTTTTCACAGCCTGGGACACTTGGGGTTAGGTGGGACAGAGACTAGCGATATTTCTTGGGTCCCAGGCAGTGCCCTGGAAACCCGAAACCCTTGAACTTAGAAAATACTGTGACAAGAATATGCTTGAAAAATAAGACAAAATTAAAGTCGTTCCTGACAAGCAAAACAAAAAAAAAAAAAAAAAAATGACCTGGGTCACTACCCATAATTACATGTCCAATAACCGTGAAGCCCCATGTCCCTAAAACTGCCCTCCCTAGGCTTCCACGAAGCAGCCAGACAGACCCCCGGGCCTCCGCACGACAAAGACCACAGCTTCCTTGGGAGCCGCAGGCTTCTTTGAGAGAGAGTGACGTTTTCCTGGGTTAGCAGTTCGAGAGAAGCAACCTCGAGCATAGCGAGGCTCCTGATGAACTTCCTCTTTTTGTTCCCCTTTTAGGACCTGTAGAAGGACGCAGCCGGTCCCTCTGCATTGGAATCAGCCTATTGCACCCAACGCCGGAGTCTGCGGGTGTCCTGAGGACTGTGCGCGGCGACGGCCGCAGGCGTGACCCGAAGGCCCGTGCCCCACGCAGGCGCCCAGGCACCACCCCGCGTCTTCTGCCACTCGGGACCTCTAGGCCCAGGGGTAGATTCAGCCCCTCCTCCAGCACCTCCAGGAAGAACCAAAATTTCAATTTGGGATTTTCCTATAAACAAGAGCCTAGAGTCGTTTTTGCTCGATGCTGGATTTAATACGTGTATATTTTTGAGAGATTTGTTTTTCTTTACTTTTGATTTTTGATCTGCGTTTATGTGACAGACTCTCACCTGTACATTATTATTATTATTATTATTTTTTCTATCATTATTATTATTGTCTCTCCCTGCATCGCGCCTTGACTCGCGAGTGACGGGACTCCGAAGCGGAGAGCTCGCGGGGGCGATGTACCAGAGCTTGGCCATGGCGGCCAACCACGGCCCCCCTCCCGGGGCCTACGAGGCGGGCGGCCCCGGCGCCTTCATGCACAGCGCGGGCGCTGCGTCCTCGCCAGTCTACGTGCCCACGCCGCGGGTGCCCTCATCTGTGCTGGGCCTGTCTTATCTCCAGGGCGGAGGCGGGGGCGCCGCGTCCGGAGCCACCTCTGGCGGCAGCTCCGGTGGGGCCCCGTCGGGTGCCGGGCCCGGAACCCAGCAGGGCAGCCCGGGCTGGAGCCAGGCGGGAGCCGAGGGAGCCGCCTACACCCCCCCCGCCGGTGTCGCCGCGCTTCTCCTTCCCGGGAACCACTGGGTCCCTGGCGGCCGCCGCCGCCGCCGCCGCGGCCCGGGAAGCCGCGGCCTACAGCAGTGGTAGCGGAGCTGCGGGTGCGGGCCTGACGGGCCGCGAGCAGTACGGGCGTGCGGGCTTCGCAGGCTCCTACTCAAGCCCCTACCCCGCCTACATGGCCGACGTGGGCGCGTCCTGGGCCGCGGCCGCCGCCGCCTCCGCCGGTCCCTTCGACAGCCCGGTCCTGCACAGTTTGCCCGGTAGGGCCAACCCCGCTGCCCGACACCCCAATCTCGGTGAGTACTGAGCGCAAGCATCCGGTCTGTGTACTGGAGCAGGCTGTCGTGAGCACTGCTGGGGACATTTAATTTTTCACCAGTGTGCGTTGTAGGGTGGCGGGCGGTAGGGAAGGGACAGAATGCGTGAGTTTCAAGGAAGACAGAAGCTGGAGGCTCCGAACGCTGGCGGCGGTGAAAGTCACAGCCCCTGAGAGCCCAGATTCTGTTAAGCGGGAACGAGCCTACTCTCTGGTGCTTTTCTAAAGAGAGAGGACTGCAGGGTGGCAGGGTCTGAGTGTGTCCCCGTTAAGCCCCAGACGTCGGGTTTGTGTGACCCCGCCAAGCCCATCTATAGGTGACTGTGGGAGGGTGACAGGCTCACTGGAGAGCTGGGAGGGGCAGCTCCGGGAGCCCTTGGTGGACAAGCGTTAGTGATCGCGGGGTTTCTGCTCCCATTTCCTCTCGGCCCTCCCTTGGTGTCCTCAGCAGGGAACTGATTACATTGGCGAGGGCCCAAGATCTTTTGGGCCATTTGGCGGCCCAGTTGGAGGATCCTTCCGAGTGGCAGATGATTCTCCTGTCGGGATTTCACACCTGGTACAAAGGAGGGACTGGAGCAATGGAGATGGGTTGAACTGGGGCTGGCACCTTATGGGTGCCCCGGGGCCAGAGCGCACTGCGCCCTGCGCGGGTCTGCGGTGGCACGTGTGCGGGGTGTATCGAAAGCGCATACCTGATCAGCGTCCAGGGGAGCCACGGGAAGCCCAGAAGGGCTTCTCTATAATGCCTGACTTAAATGGAGATTTTGCAGCAGTTTCCCTAAGTTGAGCGTCCTCTTGTCCTGAGGGCTGAGGTTAGAAATAACAATCCTAATGGGCACCATTGAATATTTCCTGTGAAATGGAAAAACTGGGAACTTACTGCAAACCTGCGCACTCTGGCTCCGATTTACAGACTGAACAAAATGAAGTCTGAGAAAGGGTCTGCTTGCTTTGGAAAGGCAAAGTAAAGGAAGTGGGAACCACTAGTTCAAAATGCAGACGACCTATGGCCTGTGGAATTTCAGGAAGGGCCAGGATTGGGTTTGGTTGGAGATGGTTTTTGCGGGGGAGGGGAAGCCCAGACCTGAGAAACAAAGTTAACATTTATTGACTACCTACTAAGTGCTAAATCCTTTCACATTTGTTCTCACTTTGAAGAGTAAAGCTTGTGGCTCCCAGGTTTCCAGTCTTAGGCTGGCTCTGAGAAGGGCCCTGGCTTTGAAGGGCTTTTAAATTATCCTCTGACCCTGGGTGGCCAGGGAAGGACCCCAGGGGGGTCCAGCCAAATACACATCCCAGGTAAACTGATTAACCATGGAAGTGGCGCCGGGGCTGGGTCTGTGGCTCCTAGTTTCCCCCTCCCCTTCTCAGGGGAGCCAGACGGCACCCCCCAGGGGAGGAGGGGCAACTGGCTCTGGAGCCTCTCCTAGGGCCTGAGCCAGATAGCTTGCTTGAAGCATCTCCATACAATGGCAGCTGGGAGTGGGTAGTTGGGTGTGTGGGGGGGTGGGGTGCGGAGGGGGTGGTGGTGTGAGCTTTGGCTCTATTTCCTCAGAACTCTCCGTTGCCTCTAGAACTCTCTCTCTGGACATTATGTTTTAAAATAGGGAGAAATGGCCCCAGAGTTCCACTTCTTTTAACTTGTGGTGGGAGTGGAAAGGTTGCTTCCTAACCCCTGTAACCTGGAATGAGAATTTGGTGTTTGGTTAGGGAAAAAAAAGTTCAAAGTCCAAAAATGGAGCATATGCTTTTCTGGTCATCAGAATTACAACCACAACAATGTTTTAAAAAAAAAAAAAAAAAGTGCTGGGTGAGTGCACACAGTATTTAAATTCTAACATGTAACCCATACTATTTAGGAGGATGCTGGAGTAAGTAATGTTTCCCAAATTTCAGGGTCAGCAGATGACAAGCTAACCTCCAAGGGGCACCTCCTTGCTGAGAAGTGTGGCCTGTCTTCCCAGTACTCTGCTCTGTTCCACTAGTTCAGGAAGTCCCACCTGGTGTAGCAGCTGGATTATCTCCTCTATACAGAGCCAAGTGTGTTAAATGGTCTTCATGAAAGCTTCCGTGTTATCTTTGTGAGAGAACGTGAGACATGTGGAACCTGTTGGCATTCCCATCCTCAGCATGTTCTGTAGGTGGCACTTACCTAAAAGCAAGTTAATTACAAAAACGGTGCATGTAAATAAATATATATTTTTTAATCTTTTCATCCTATCCCTTGACCCCTCCTGTAAATGCCTGCTAACTTTATCAAGGATCAGCTCCGACATATTAGCTGATGCTGAGGGATAGAAGAAACATGATGACAAGTGATTACTGATTCCATGATATTTATTGAGAGCCTGTTGTTTGGAGTTGCCACTGGGCCCCCAGATGGCAAGACAGCATGGTAGTATGACAGGCAAATGTTCATTCAATCCCGGTAATCCTGTGATCTTGGGCAAATTACTTACCTCTCAGTCTCCCCTCTTTTTCTGTGAAATGGGATAATCCTAACTACTTTCAGTATTGTCTTATGTTAGAAAAATAAGGCAGTGTTTGCGAAGTTGTTGGTTTTGGCCCATAAAAGATGGCTATTTTGTTAAGCAGCTACTCATGATCATGTAGAGTGACCTATTTTTTTCTGATTTTCTCAGGACTGAGGGGTTTCCCAGGACTTGGGATTTTTAGTGCTAAACCTAGGGCAGTCCCCAATACACAGGGATGGTTGGTGACCCTAAACAGACATGAAAATGGGTAAATGACCCAGTAGCATGTTGCAGTAATGAGCTAAGAGGAAAAGAGAGAAAACAGAAGTGGTTCTTTCTTCTGTCTAGGAATCTGGAAGTCTTCACCTAAGTGGTGTCATCTGCATTTGGTCTGGAAGGGTAAGTAGCAGGAGGTGGCCAGGAAAAGCATAGCACCTACAATTAAAAGAAAGAAAGAAAGAAAAGGACAGGAAAAGTTAAACTCTTCATTTGCCATCACATTTTGTGGTACTGTGAAATGGTACAACACAGCTTGGCTTTCGTGTAAATAATATATTTACAGCCATAGGTAAAACCACACAGACTAACACACTCTTCATCACAGAAACTAGTTTCAATTTTAGTGAGAAGAAAGAAGAGAACAGCTTTATTTTTTATGAAGTATTAACTGCCTTGTTTTTAACAATAGTTAATATCTTGCCAGAGTTCTTATGTTGGTTATTGGAAAAGACAAAAATCAAAGTACGAGAAGCTAACAAGGGCCTCTGTAAGGCCGTGCACTTAGGTTGGAAGGAGTGAAACCTTGACCGCAATGTGTATGAACTTAAGTTCATTCCAAGTTCAATATGAGCCTGACCCTGAAACAACCATTGACATCATTAATTAGGCTGCATTAATGGAATTATGTGACCTTACTGAGGGCAGGTAGAGTCTTAGTCATATTTAAGTGCCAGGCACATGCTGGGCACTTGGCAAATATTTGAGTAGAGATCTAGGAGGTAATTGCCACAGTACTCTGCCCAGGTCAAAACACACAGAGTGGCTGCTTTAGAGGCCCACTGGGGAGCCTGGGGACAGAGGGAGCAGGCTGGGAGAGGGTTCTGGAACCCTTAAGTTGTTTTAGGTCAGTTAAGAGGGAGAGAGAGAATGACTGTGTAAAAATAACTGATGGGGCGCCTGGGTGGCTCAGTAGGTTAAGCATCCAACTCTTGGTTTTGGCTCAGATCATGGTATCGGGGTCAAATTGATTGAGCCCCATGTCCAGCTCTGAGCTCAGTGGGGCGTCTGATGGAAACTCCCTCTTCTTCTCCTTCTGCCCTTCTCTCTCAAATCGATCAATCAATCAATCAATCAATCTTTAAAAAAAAAAAAAAATCTGAAAGGCAAAAGCCTACATACGTCCTTTCAACGTTGTGTTGCTCCAGGTGAGCGAACATTAGGTTTGGCAAGAACGCTTTCTTATACATGATTGTAGTTGTTGAGTTGGAATATGGAATATGGCTTCTCTTAATAATAACCCCCTGGGCACTGAGAGTGCTTAAGGGGATGTGGGTTACCCTCTGCCAGCGGAGCTGGGCAGGGAATTCTTGCATTTCAAGGGCTAGAGCCCATGTTTTTATGCGCAGGAGATAGCTAGAGGGGGGTAGGAGAGCTGTGTCTCCTTGTGAAGGAACCAATCAGAGTGGTTGCAAAGGTATATCAGTTTGTCAAAACTCATGGGAATGTACTTTTAAAACAGGAGTCTTTGTATGTACGTTATAGCACAATAAAGTTGATTTTTGTTTTATTTAGTGCCTGCAAATACTTAAAGCAGAAAAGGAGGCCGTGGAAATGATGTATACATATGCCACGAAGGAAATAGTATTGTAACAGATGTGACTGGAAAAGCAAAGAAAATATGCTTTATGATGCAATAACAATTCTTTTTGGGTAACAGAGAAAAAAGCAATTATAATGCTGTCAAAGGATCTCAAATTTTTAAAATAATTTTAAGGGTTGATTAAAAAAATAACGCAGTCAAATACATGTATATTATCCAGTGTCTGCGGGGTGATCTCTTTAAAAGCTTTACTTCATTCGCGGGGTCATGAGAGTTTGTTTATGGTACAGGTCAGTGGAAAACTCTCTCAAGTGTTTTCTGGATCTTTGGGGAACTGCTTATCAATGAAGCCGTTTTCTTTCAGAGCCGGTTCATTTATGTAGGGAACTTTGTGAGATCAGCTCTGAAGTAGCTTGTTTGGCTAGAGAATGATTTGTCAGTCTCCGAGAAAACCAAAGTTGTTTGACTTTCCGGTTACCACCCTGACCAGGTCAGTCAGAGCTGGGGCTGGTCTGTGGTGCTAGACTGAGAACCAATGAAGTGGGGCAGGCGTGTGCGGGGTGGCCAGGGGTGTGTTGCTGCTTCCAGTGAAATCTGTCACCAGCCCAATTGTGTCCCATCAAAAGGTCAGGCCACATTTGCTGGGCACTTTCTAAGCACTCAGGTAGAATGATGCACAGGAGACAGTTTTAGATAACACTTTCTTCTGTATCCCTTTCCATTTTTTTTTTTTTTTCTAACTTAAATGAGCTAAGAAAACAAACATACTCTGGGATGTGGGGAAACAGGAACTTTGATACCTGTTGGGGGGAGTGTAAATTGTTACAAACTTTACAGACGCCCTCAGTGATATCCAACAAATTATAAAGTGGCTACCCTTGATCCAGAAATTTAACTTCTAGAAATTAATTCTGGCCCAGTTGTGGCCCAGTTTGTAATAACAAAAATTGGGAATAATCTAAATGTTTATTATCAGGGGACTGTTTGTATACACATCGGACATACAATAGGATATCACGTAGGCTTAAAAAATTGGGAAATTCAGGGGCTCCTGGGTGGCTCAGTCATTAAGCATCTGCCTTCAGCTTAGGTCTTGATCACAGGATCCTGGGAACGAGTCCCTCATCAGGCTCCTTATTAAGTGGGGAGTCTGCTTCTCCCTCTCCCACTCCCCCTGCTTGTGTTCTCTCTCTGTCAAATAAAGAAATAAAATTCTTAGGAAATTCATTGTATGATGGTATAGAGTCCTCTCCAGAGATACTTATAAGTACAGGATATGTATATTGCAAGTTACTTATGCTGAAAGAAAGAAAGAAAGAAAGAAAGAAAGAAAGAAAGAAAGAAGCAGGGTGCCTGGGTGGCTCATTTGGTTAGGGTGTGACTCTTGATCTCAGGGTCCTGAGTTCAAGTTCTGCGGTGGGTTGTATGCTGGAGCCTACTTAAAAAAAAAGAAGAAGAAGAAGAGAGAAGAGTATATGTATTTGAAAATATTTAATTTATCTCTGGAAATACAAGGAATTTGTATTGTCAGTTACCCATGGAGAGGATAACTGGGTAGGTGAGGATAAGGATGGGGAAAACACTTTTACTACATATGCCTTAGAACCTTTTGATTTTTTTTTTTTTTTAAAGATTTGTGTATTTTCATTTAGAGGGAGAACAAACAGTGGGAGGGCAGAGGCTGAGAGAGAATCTCAAAGGGGAGGGGCAGAGGGAGAGAGAATTTCTTTTTTTTAAGATTTTATTTACTTATTTATTTATTTATGTATTTATTTGTCAGAGAGACAGAGAGCACACAAGCAGGCAGAGTGGCTGGCAGAGGCAGAGAGAGAAGCAGGCTCTCTGCCAAGCAAGGAGCCTGATTGGGGACTTGATCCCAGGACTCCAGGATCATGACCTGAGCTGAAGGCAGCGGCTTAACCGACTGAGCCACCCAGGTGTCCTGGGAGAGAGAATTTCAAGCAGACTTTATGCAGAGCTGGGAGCCTGTTGTGGGGCTTAATCCCATGACCCTGAGATCATGACCTGAGCCAAAACCAAGAGTCAGACGCTCAACTGCCTATGCCACCCAGGTGGCCCTGTAGGACCTTTTGAATTTTTAAGCAACTCAGCATTTTTAATTTTTATTTTTTAAAAAGATTATTTATGTATTTATTTATTTGAGAGAGAGTGCAAGCACACGAGAGCACAAGCAGTGGAGAGGGAGAAGCAGGCTGCCCATCCAGTAGGGAGCCGGATTCAGGACTCGATCCCAGGACACTGGGATCATGACCCAAGCTGAAGGCAGCTGCTTAATGGACTGAGCCACCGAGGCACCGCTTAACCATTTTTTCCCCCTTAACCATTTTTTAAATAGTCACTTCTATGCTTCTTTATTAGCTCATTAAATCATAAAATACTTTTATTTTATTTTTTTTTTTAAGATTTTATTTATTTATTTATTTGACAGAGAGAGATCACAAGTAGGCAGAGAGGCAGGCAGAGGGAGAGAGAGAGAGAGAGGGAAGCAGACTCCCTGCTGAGCAGAGAGCCCGATGAGGGACTCGATCCCAGGACCCTGAGATCATGACCTGAGCCGAAGGCAGCGGCTTAACCCACTGAGCCACCCAAGCGCCCCATAAAATACTTTTAAAATATAAGGAGGTTAAGGTTAAGTTTTATTCAATTTTACTCTTTACCATCTTAGCCATTTTTAAGTGTATAGTTCAGTAGTGTTAAATATATTCATATCAGGGGCGCCTGGGTGGCTCAGTGGGTTAAAGCCTCTGCCTTTGGCTCAGGTCATGATCCCAGAGTCCTGCTCAGCAGGGAGCCTGCTTCCCTTCCTCTCTCTCTGCCTGCCTCTCTGCCTACTTGTGATCTCTGTCAAATAAATAATAAATAAATAAATATATATTTTAAAGATTTTATGTATATAATATATATAAATAAAATACAATAATAAATAATAATATATAGTATAATAAATAAATAAAATAAAAAATATATATTTTCATATCATTGTGAAACAGGTTTCCAGAACTTTTCATTTTGCAAAACTGAAACTCTATACTAATCAAACAACAGCTATTTCCTCCTCCCCAACCCGTGGTAACTGCCATTTTAATTTCTGTCTGTGTGAATTTGACTACTTAGGTACCTCATGTAGGTGAAATTGTATAGTAGTTATCTTTTCGTGACCGGCTTATTTCACTTAGTGTAATGTTCTCAAGGTTCATCCATATGAACCTTGAGGTAATATGTCATATGACTTCCTTCCTTTCTAACACTGAGTAATAGTCCATTGTATGTATATATCGTATTTTTTAAATCCATGCATCCATCATGAATAGTTGAGTTGTTTCCACCTCTTGTGAATAATGCTGCTGGGAAAATTGATGTGCAAAGGGAGCCTTTTGAATTTTGAACTGTATGAATATATTACCAATTAAAAAAACATATTGAACCAATTAAGTTATTAAAGAGACATACAGCACTCATGAAGTAACTTCTCCCTCCCTCTTTTTGTTTAGAACAGCTTTCTATATTTAGAGTTACGGATGCACAGGAAAAGTACTTTGTAGTATAAATTGTTGTTTATTGAATTTAGCTTTTGGTTTTTGCTTATTTAACAGGAGATTGCTTTACCAAGGGGACAAAAAACCTTTATCCTGTGCTCAGTAATGTCTGTGGGTAGCACATCTCAGCAATTGTCAGATTGCTGGCGTTGGGGGCACAGACACAGGTGCCCTTTCCTGGTGTGGCTGTTGTCCCTCAGGTTGTACTGGGGCTAGAAAAAAGGGCAGTGAAAGGATGATGTTAGAAAAACAAATTATCTTCCGCCAAGGCAAAGTAAGTCTTTTAACCAATTTTTTTCTGCCTGTCCTTTTTTTGTTCTTGTTTTGTTTTTTAAGATTTTATTTATTTATTTGAGAAGAGAGAGTATGAGCAGGAGCAGGGGGAGAGGGAGAAGCAGGCTCTCTCCACTGAGCAAGGAGCTCCATTTGGGGCTTAATGTGGGGCTAAATCCTGGGAGGATGAGATCAGGACCTGAGCCAAAGGCTGCCGCTTAATTGACTGAGCCCCCCAGGAACCCCTCAGCCTGTCCTTTTAAGGCAATTGAGTTGTACTGAATTTAGAGCTGAAACCTGTTGCAAATGTTGCTGCTTTTGTTTGCATACGAAAGAGGAAGGACTGCGGGTTTTTCCATTGCCTTGCTTGAGAGGCAATTCTTGGAGGCCTCTGGATGCTGCTGCTTTAAGAACTTGAAGGAGTCTTTTTGCCATCTGAAAGTATTTGTCCGCTGGTGACTTTTTTGATCTGCACATCCTGAATAAGGTGCAGGTGATAAAGCCTTCTTATGGTTTCTACTGACTTTCTATGGTCCATGACATGGTCTCATGTAGCACAGTCCCTGAAGGATAATTTAAACATTTTATTGGCTATCTGTAGAGCTATTTCTTTGTCTCCTTCTAAAACACATAGGGACAGGGACGCCTGGGTGGCTCAGTTGGTTAAGCAGCTGCCTTCGGCTCAGGTCATGATCCCGGTGTCCTGGGATCGAGTCCCACATCGGGCTCCTTGCTCAGCAGGGAGCCTGCTTCTCCCTCTGCCTCTGCCTGCCATTCTTGCTCTGTCTGCCTGTGCTTGCTCTCGCTCCCTCTCTCTCTCTCTCTCTGACAAATAAATAAATAAAATCTTTAAAAAAAAAAAAAACACATAGGGACAATAATATGGGTGGGATTATAATAGGAGTAACTTCTGATCTGTTTTAGTTTACGCAAAATGTATTTACAAGTTTGGATACATTCGTGTTGGGAAACTAACAACTTTTTAGGGACAGGAGCTTCTATCTTGTGCTATATATGTGCCTGTATCTTGCTCTCTGTAATGCAATTTATATATAGCAAGTTAGATCCTTTATCAAGGGTCAATGGGGAAGTTGTCAGGTGATAGGGACTTTTTAAGTCCTTCTGGAGAGGCAGATATGATCTCCATTTTGCAGGAGAGGTAACTGAGCCTCAGAAAGATTAAGTAGTCTGCCCAAGTTCCCAGTAAGCAACAGCTCTGGCTTAGAACCCAGGTTAAGTTCAATTTCCAGGACTTCCATGCTTTTCTTTCATTTACCTCCTTTTGCCTTTGCCAAGCTTAAGATGAGGACACTTATCCCTTCAGGACCATAAGGTGCAGGGTGTTTGAAAGACTCAAACTTTAGGATTTTTTTAAAAAAGCTTTTATTTATTTATTTGGCAGACAGAGATCACAAGTAGGCAGAGAGGCAGGCAGAGAGACAGGGAAGCAGGCTCCCCGCTGAGCAGAGATTCTGATGTGGGGCTCCATCCTAGGACCTCAAGATCATGACCTGAGCCCACGGCAGAGGCTTAACCGGCTAAGCCACCCACGTGCCCCTAGGATTTTTTTTTTTTTTTTTTAAGATTTTATTTACTTGATAGCAGGGGGGAGAGGCAGAAGGAGAGGGAGAAGCACACAGCCTGGTGAGCAGGGGGCCTGCTGCTGACTCCTTCCCAGGACCCTGGGATCATGACCTGAGCCTAGGGCAGATGCTTAATGACTGAGCCACCCAGGTGCCCCTTAAGCTTTAGGATTTTCTATTACTTGGTCTCCACCTGCTCCTTCTCCCCAGTGTAGTTTTCCCTCTGTGTTCCTACTTCCCACCAATGCTTCTTCAGGTGCCCTATTCTCTCTAGAGGTCTTCCATCTCATTCTGATTTTGCCCTCCCTGCACTCCGTGAGTAGGACATTAGGAATCCCTGCCTTGCTTCAGCTTCCTTTTCAGCCTCCCGATTCTGCTGTGCAGCGAATTAAAGAGAGGCTTCCCAGAATTCAGACCCTCCAAGCTAGAGGATTCTTTAATTCTGGGGGGATTGCTGGCTGCAAAAGAAGGGCAAAACCATATGGCTCTATCAAAAAATCCTTTTCCTAATAGAAACCTAGAATCAGCTTTTCTGTATTCCTTTCCTCTGAAAATTCATATGTATCTGAGGTAGGAGCCGAGAAAGGAGGGGAGAAAAGCATTGTAGTAATTATGGTTTTAATGAAGATGAGAATAGGGGTGTGGATGTGTGGATGAGGATAGTGACTGAGCCCCATGGAGTTGAGCTGAGCTGAACACAGAAGCCATGGATGGAAGCTTTCTTGTTTCTGGCAGGGGGCCTATGGTTTTATCTATTACTGCTCTGTAATCAGAATTGAGCCAGGATATTCAAGCCTCTTATCTGAATGAAGGGAATTTGGTTTTCTGGCCTTCAGCATTTTGCAGCAGTCTCCAGATTGACTTCATGGCTCTAAGTATCTTTTTTTCCACCAAAGGAAGAATATAATCGAGACAGGTAAGCCATTCCATACCTTTAAAATCATGGAAAAGCCTCTGCGCGTGGAACGTGAGGCTGTCTTTCACTCTGCATCGAGTAGTCACAGATCTGCTTTGTTTCGGAGGATGAGAAATGAAGGAGATACCACCACAGTTTGGTGGATTATTTAAACCAGAGGCTTTGGGATTCCCTCATTGCAGATCTTCAAATGGAATTTGATTCTTAAATTACTTTTGTAGCCTTCCTTTTTCCCTTCCGGTATAAGCTCCATTTTTACTTCTAGAAATCCAGTCAAACTTTATCACCTCTATTCAGAATTGATCAATAGCAACTGGTGAGCAGGTTAATTATAATCGCAGAATAAACGCCGAAGTCTCAAAGTTCACCACTTCTGCAGTGTTTCCAAACCCCTCGGGGACCGTGCCAAGAGACTCTCATTGACCCATTCAGAGCAGGTGTGGGAGTTTGAACCAGGGGCAGACAATCGGATCTGATTCAAGACAACTCACTTTGGTTTCTTATCTGCAGCTTTTCCTATCTTACGATGTCTGTCATTTCAGATAAAAAAAGTTCAGTCAATTGAGCTGGGAAATGGCAAGTTACGTGTTCTTCTGATAGAAGTTTTCAAGTTGTTGTTTTATCAGATTGGGTTGAAATTGTATGTTTCTGTCAAGGTCTGCAATGACCTTTTCAGATATTTTATCAGGTATTAGGTGGGGAGACTTTTTTTTTCGTTCTCTCTTCGACCTAGCAAAGAATGACCTGACTTCCAAGATCATAAATCAAACCAGGTAAAGAGAGGCAATAATACAAGTTACCCCTCGAAATTGACTAGGTGGGGAGAAAACAAACAACAAATAAAACCTTTCCCTAGCACATAGAAAGAACTTAACTTGACCCTAAATAAAGAATGTGGTTCTCACAGAGTACACACTTAATAGGAAAATACTGCTTATTTGA
Source organism: Enhydra lutris kenyoni (assembly GCF_002288905.1). Classification (NCBI taxonomy): domain Eukaryota; kingdom Metazoa; phylum Chordata; class Mammalia; order Carnivora; family Mustelidae; genus Enhydra; species Enhydra lutris. The sequence goes on from NW_019154087.1 coordinate 75,525,441, forward strand.
AAAAAGAAAATGTTTTCCAGGTCAAAGATGGCTTCAGAAAAGCAAATAGTATTTTTTTTTCCCAAATAGTATCAGTAACACTTAATTATCCTTCTTTTATTAAACTCCACGTATGTTTAATATGGAAAAAATAAAACTCATATACACCAGTACACAAATAGTTGATAATCTTACCACCAAAGATAACCACGGTTAGGCATTAATCCTTGACTTCTTGGTTACCATACATTTAGAGGCATGCGTATATGTATATATTTAAACAGTCGTAAATGTTATTGTTTAGTTATTTCAGCACCGAAGAAAGTTTTTAAAGATCAGTGACCCAGGCTGGCTCCTGAAGTTAAGATCCCTTAAGTAGAGCGATGATGGGGAATTGGCAGGAGGAACTGCCCATAATAAATAGCCAATCAGATGGGAGAGTTGTGTGTAAAAACTCAGTTTTCCTGCCTTTCAGTTTATTGTGTATATAGCCAATTTAAAGCTAGAACATATGTGCGTTTGACGTGGTTCCCCCTCAAAGGGAGGCAGCCATTGCAGGGTATGTTGGTTTGTGAGCCCTGAGCAGTAGCTTTTAGCCCACTTTTCAGAAAGGGAAGTCAATGAGGTGAAGGACCCTGTGCTCTCCTTTTCCTGCTGCATGACTTTGGACACCTTAGCATGCCTCTCTTGGGTCCAGGGCAAGTATTTGTAAGGTTCAGATGCCCATCCAGGAGCAGAAATGGTAAGAAGGGGGAGGGCTGCTCCCTATAGGGACCTTTGGGGTATTTAAAATCCAGGGTATTATACATCTTCCAGGATAATAGTTCATGTTGGCTTTGTCTTCCCTCATACCAAAGCTGTCATAGTAACTTATAACCTTTCTGGGCTTGCCTGAGCATCAGACTCAAATTCGTGCAGTCTCTGTAACGTTGGTTTCCATGGCCACCTGCCTCATTTGAAGCAATGGTGTTTGTGAGATTTGGGGTTTGATGGGCAGTTTTATTTTTTATTAGACATAATAAATTACTTAGCTCCTAATATGTAAGAACAACTTTTGGAAACCATGGGTTGTGTTACCTCAGAGCTGGTCTCAGTTTATTGTTCCTTTGGTTTTGCTTTTCTGTTATTACCAAATCCATTCGGTGTCTGAGTTTCTAGGAGCCTGTGGAGCTCCAGTCCAAACGCCAGACCCAGAGACACCATTTGTTTTGTCAGTTAACCAGCCAAAAGGTATTTTTGCCTGCCTCCTATGAGCTGTGTACTTGTTAGGCTTTGGAGATCAAAAATGAACAAGATGGCCTCTCTATCCCAGCAGCTTACAGCGTGGGAGGGGAGATGAAAAGTGAATGTGCCCTCTTGGTGCAGAGAGGGCGCTGGCAGGGTAAATCTGGGTTCCACGGGAGCCCTTAGCATACTTAACTGGCCTGCCACCCCAGACCAGGCTTCCTGGTGGAGGAAATTCCTATGTTGTGTCCACAAGGCGATGCCTGTCTCCCCGCTGTATTTTCACACCCATTTTCCCCAGTCAGAGAAAGAACTCAGATGGAAAGGAGGCCGCATGCTAGAAGGATGTTTGGGAGGAGTTAGCGTATGTGTGTTAGCAGTAAGGCACCACATAGCTGTGTGGTTTGCATCTAGGCTGAGGTGGAAAGAAGAGGCAAAATTCTAGGCCAACCCTAGTTCCCACACCAGATCTCTGCCCTAGGAAGAAGAGGGACCTGGTTAATCCAGGAGGTGGGGTCCTACCTTGTTTTGTAATCCCACCTGCTTCTGGCACTGCCTCTCAAGGTGAGGTGGGTGCCAGGAGTGGCATCGATGAGGAATACAGATAATTATGGGGGGAATTATGGGGGGAAAATACTGTTTATGCAGGTGTGCATCCCTAGACCCAGAAGATGGATTAGCCAGAGCATCTACCTCCCAGGAAGTTTAGAGGTGAAAATAAAGATTTTAAGTTCAATTCTCTTCATTCCCTAGCTTCAACAAATAGCAACTCATGACAAGCTGTTTTCATCTATATGCCCCCCTTCCGCCATACTATGTTATTTTGAAGGAAATTCCAGAGAACTTATCATTTCATCTGTAAATATTTCTGTATGAAAAGATACAAGGACACTTAAAGATATACATAGCTTCAATGCCAATGTTACTCTGATATGAATTATCACTCCTTAATATCATTACATGTCCTCAGTGTTCAGATTTTCTACTTATCTAATTTTCTTAGATTGTTTGTCCAAACCAGGTCCATATTTTGCCTCTGTGGAGTCATATTTTCCTCTGTTGATGTGCCTCTCAATTTTTTTTTTATCTATATGTTCCCTTTTTACCCTTCTTTTTTGTTGCAATATATTTGCTAAAGAAACTAGGCTTCTCCTGTAGACTTTTCCTACCCTACAGCCTAGATTCTGTTGATTGCATTTCCTGCATGACATTTAACATGTTCCTCTGTCCTGTTTTTTTTTTTTAATGTAAATCTGTAATTGGAAAAATAGAATTAATCACATTGAGCAGTCATTGATGGACATTGCCCAGATCCATTATTCCATTAGGGGTTGCAAATGGTGACATTCTAATGATCTCATTTATTAGCTGAAATATATCCATAACAATAAAAAATACTTCAGTTACCAAATATTTGGTTACCCTGAGATACAGTTTGTAAAGGAAAGGCAAGGTGAATGCTTGCTGCCTTCACCTTACTTTCCAAAATAATGAATTCGTTCCCTGACATCCTTCAAACATTACCAATGACATTTTTTTAGTATGGTTAAGAACTCAGAGATTTAAACATATATGATGTGTTATAATCCATGTAGCTATTATCCTGTTTGAAGCTCAGATTGTTCTGTCTTTGCCAGTAGGAACCTGTCCAAGTTGGCTCCTGCGTTCTTTTGACAAAAATCTAAGTCTGATCCTTTCCTGCTTTCCATGTGACAAAATATTCCAAGCTCTTCTTTTTTTTTTTTTTTAAGATTTTTTTTTATTTATTTGACACACACAGAGAGAGAGAGAGAGAGAGAGGTCACAAGTAGGCAGAGAGGCAGGCAGAGAGAGAGGGGGAGGCAGGCTCCTTGCTGAGCAGAGAGTCCGATGCGGGGCTTGATCCCAGGACTCTGGGATCATGACCTGATCCCAAGTGCCCCTATTCCCTATTCTTAGCATCTTCTCCTCCCAGAAGCTAACTCTGCTAGCTGTGCTTTTTGCTCTTGGGTTAGTCATCCATGTAGAGTGAGGGAAAACTTCCCTATCCCACCCAAAGATAAGATAAAAGACTTCATGTGACAGTACCACACTTCCCATTGAAATTTAGGACTCAAATGCTTTTACTTTCCTTTATGTATCTTTTTCTTTTTAACTGTGCTAAGATATACACAACAGAAGATTGACCAAATAACTATTTTGGTCAATATTTTGTACAGCTCAATGGCATTGAGTGTATCCGTATTATTGTACAACGGTCACCTACCATCCCTCTCCAGAACTTCTTCCCCATCTGAAACTGGGTATACATTCCCCCTCTCCCTAGCCCCTGTCAGCCACCCTTCTCCTCTCTGTCTCCATGAATTTGATACTATTTACTTCACGTAAGTGAAGTCATTACAGCATCTGTCCTTTTGTGTCTGGATTCTTTCATTTAGCGTAGTGTTCTCCAGGTTCATCCGTGTTGTGGAGTGTGCCAGAATGTTCTTCCTGTCAAGGCTGAATAATATCCCATTGTATGTGTAGACCACATTTTGTTGATCCATTCATCTGTGATGGACCCTTGGGTTGCTTCTGCCTTTTGGCAATTGTAAACAAGGCTACTGTGAACAGGGGTCTCCTCAAAATCAGTTTGAGCCCCTGCTTTTTGTTCTTTGGGGCATATACCTGGAAGTGGAAGTGGAACTGGATCATATGGTAATTCTGTGTGGTTTTGAGGAACCACTTTACTGTTTTCCGTGGAAGCTGCACCTTTTTACATCTTTCATGCATCTTTGCAGCTATAAATCTTTCATCCACACCCAAAATTACATTCTCAACAACCCCATCATAATTTCACATTTGCTATATGCCATAACATCTATAGAGTCTCCAAGAAACAACATCAACACTCTGACAAACAGTCTGTTACTGAAACCAGTTTTGTGTGTTTGTTTTGGTCATTCCTTGCCTTTTGATTTTGGGGTTACTGCCAGTGTTTCCGGCTTTTGGCTTTGTATTCCTCTTCTACGACATGAGCTGGGCTACTTCTGGTGGCAGCCCCTGCCTCTTGCCTCTTGATGTGGTGCTCCCCCTCAGATGGCCACGTTGGGCATTTTGGATGTTATCACCCATTTCTCAAAACTTTTCCCAGCACACCAGCAGCCTGGTTCCATTTCAGGGATTGACAAAATTGACATGGCTGGGGACAGATATGCAGGGCCTTGAAATCGGGCAGAGGAGTTTGGGGCTTTATGAATAAAGGGCAAACATAATGAATCAGTAAATTGGGAATATGTACACCCAGAGAGGTAGGTGTGTGTGTGTGTGTGTGTGTGTGTGTGTGTGTGTGTGTTTTGGGTGGCTGGCATGGAGACAGCAGAGGCTCAGTGTTAGGCTGTCAGAAGTATTTTCTAGTCTGGAGAATGAGTAAATAAAGTGAAAGGCATGAAAGGAAAGGCAAGAGAAAATCACCAGGACAGATTGGCCAAAGAAGGGCATGGGTGAAAACCATGGTCATTACCTTTCTTTTGAGTCTCTACAGCCTTCATTTGAGGACAAAGTGGTGTGGGAGGTATGTGGATGACTACTTTCATACACCTCTCATCCCCCCAGTTTACACAGGCCCAGGGGCGGTCATTCTGAAGCTGCCCACCTGGAAATTGCATTCAATTTGCTTCATTTCTTTTGGATTTTCAGCTGTTCTTCTATGTTGTCATGGAGAGTGAGTCCTATTGTATAGCTCTCCTGCTTAGCTGATAATCTCCTGGTGGCAGTGGAGGTGGGAAGGAGGGGACACACAGTAGCAAATGGGACACAAGATCAAGGCAGGAGCCCAGGGTTGGAGGCCTCACATCACTGTCCACTCATGTGGACCAAACCAAGTCATTTCTTCATTCTGTGGGATTCCACTTCCTATCAGGAGCTCATAACCTCCCCGCCCTCCTTTTTCCTTTTGGTCCACTACCTTAATTTCCTGGATTGAAAGAATCTGGAATAACTTTTGAATATGGAATTGAGTAAATTGGTAAGTACATTTTCTCATCCCACATTCCCTCCATGGCCTAGGGACTAGGGAATCTGATTAATCACTTTCCCCTTCTGCCTGGCAGCCTCTGACTGCTGGATCAGCCTGGAAAATAAATGGCACTTCTAGGAAGGGCACCAGGCAGGAACTGGGAGTCTCTTATTTGACTGCTTTCCTATGGAGGGAAGAGCACATTCTGTATTTCTGGAAAGTCCCTTGGGTTTTACCGTTTAGGCTCAGTGGGTCTTGGTCTTTGACAGGAAGGCCAGGGTAATTGGAGCTTCCGAATCTAGCTCTTGACTCCAGAGGGGAGAGTTCCTGCTGTCTGTTATGGTGGTGAGGAGCGTGGACCCTGGAACCCTGCACACTGAGTACCTCCTGATTATTACCCAGCAATTATTACCCAGCACCTTGGCAAACTATCTAATATCTGATGGTCTCAGTTTTTTTCTTTCTACCTTAATAATTCCATAATGGCCTTTTTATGCAGATAGCTTTTTTTCTCTTGTTCTCGCTCACTTGACTGTGGAAGAATTGGAAACAGACACGGAAGAATCAAAGAATACACGATCACACTGCCTCTTGGTATCAAAGAGGGAGCAGAAGGTGGATCTTGTGAAAGCAGGAAAGTTGGAATGGGATCTTTCATTGGAATCTCTGCAGTGGGCTTATCTCTGCAGGCAGCCTTTGACATAACTCCAGGCAGAACTCCTGAGAATCAAACAGGGCCAATGTTCTCACTATATCTTAAGGTGCTATCTTTTTCTTATAGTTCCAGTAGACTGGAAGTGTTTTCAGGGCATACCTCATTCATTTTGGGGTTTGAGATACGCTTACATCGTAAATACTAAATAGATGTTCATTATCTGAAAAGATAAGGCCTGGAATTCATCCTAAAGTATATTTATGGGTCCTTGGGCTCCTGTACTCATACCTGCAGTCTGGCCCTACTGAGACATTGAGGGGGAGGAGAGGATGCATCCTTGTAAGAGGACAAACCAAGAGACAGAAGTCGAGGGATGACTGTGTCCCCATCCATGAATGGTTGTACAGGGAGAGAGACCCAGCATGGGTTGGGGGGAGAAATGAGGAGATTGAGGGGTTGTAAGAATCTCGAAAAGACAGCCCAAACCTAGAAGGCAGGAGGAGAGAGAAGAGCAAGGAAGACCCCAGGGGTCTTCTCAACGGTGACGACAAGGAAAGAGGCAGCTAAGGGTGAGGGACATGCAGGTGAAGTTTCCAGGGCACAGGTGGCATGGGCTTGAGTCTGTAGGCTCATCACCCTGATAGAAGCCTTGGGAACAGGAGAGAGCCCCTGGTGTATGGGGGAGAGTGATAGGGGCAGAGGAACTCTGCAGAGCTGGCCTCTGCTGAACGTGGGGGGCTGGGTGTGGGGCAGTCCAGGTAATAGAAGCTGGGTAAGAGGAGCCAGGAGAGGAAGCTAAAAAAAATGGTTAGGTGCCCTCCAAGTTCTAGCTTGTGAAAATCACCTGGGCTCATTCCATGATCCTATGGTGCTCTGCTGGGCCCTGATGGTGCCCCCGTGGGCTTCCTAAGCACCACCCGCAAAGTCTTCACATCCTATCAATGTTCTGGCCTCAGAGCCAGATCGATTATAATCTTTCCCTACTAGTTTACAGAAATTTGTGGAATTTTGCTCATCGAGTTTGTCCTTTTCTACCTATGGAGTGCCCGAATCCACTGTTTTCCTTCCTCCACACTTTGAACAGATTCCCAAGATCCATCTTAGAGAGCCTCTTGAGGCACCAGGGAGAGTTTTGTGTATACGAGTTACTGCCTCTCAACCTCATCATAACAGACAGGCTCAGGAACTCCAAGAGTCTCTGTAGAAACAAACTCTCCCGTCAGACTCTGTTTAAAGGGTATAAGTGCCTTTTGATTTGGGTAGGAGGCTGGTCTCCCCCTGCTTGAAGTGCTTCACAGAGGTGACAAGACACTCTCCTTCAGGGAATGTTGATATTAAGTTTCCTGCCCTGTGTAAACACAGCTCCAGGAATGGCATTAATAAAGGGGACCCTTTCCCCAGGGCTAGGCAGAAGGGGCCGTCAGGGGGAGAAGGACGAAGAAGACGGATCTGCTGGGGAGGGGAGAGCTGACCATCTCACCAGCTGTTCATGGTGAAGGCAGAGCGCATTAGCCAGACTTTCTTCCATCATTTTCAAAACTTTTGCTTCTGTTCCTTGGGACCTCCAAGTTGGGACCTCCAACTTTTTACTATCGGGCAGCCGATAGTTGGAGGCGCAGAAGAATTTTGTGGTTGAGATCTGGAGTCAGCACCTGATTTATACTTCTAGCTCTTCTTGTGGTGTTCCCCAGTTACCATGTGCACATGGTTGACCAGAGCCTACTTCATAGCGTTAGTGTGAGTAATAGGAAATAATGTTCATCAACCATCGTATTTGACATGCTGGGAGTTATTAGCCATTAGTCCCCTGTTGATAAATGTTCGCTATTACCATTAAAGGGATCAAATAGGATCTGTTTGGTCCCACTAATAAAGGGCTAGCTTGCACAGGGTTAGGTTGCTACCAAGTTGAATTGAATGAGGGTTTTAGAATTTGCCCTCATTCCAGTATCAATCTACATTTAAGGACAGAGACCCCACATCCAACTTAGGTGTGTCTATAATTCCTTCCATGTAGGGGGGCGTTTTACATAAACAGAGGCTAATTGGGGTTGTAGATACCCGAAGAATAACTTTTGTCATAAGTTTAGAATATTTTAAAAATCCTCCTAAGGGGGTTGGAAGCAGTTGTCTACCTCCAATGAGATCCAAACAAAATGAAAAAAAAAACAAAAACAAAAACAAAAACAAAAACAAAAAAAACCCAAACAAAAAAACAACGTTGAGTTGTGCTCAGAAATAAAAGGTTGTGTGGCTATTAGCCATGGAGGGGAGTGTGTGTCCTCTGGGAAAGCTGTCATGGGGTCTGTCTCTGGGAATCTCCAAGAATAAGTGAGACTCCCCCACCCCCTTCCACCGTGAACTGCCTCCTGGAGTCTCTTCTAGGGTCTGAATCAGATAGTATTATGGTTAACGTGATCATGGTGCTACCCTGTGTTTGCTGAGAAGCAGGGGGGCCAGTCACTTGGATTGTGGATTTCTGCCAGGAAATGCATCGAACCCATGGGGGCTGCCAGACTGTGAGGGTTTGGAGAAAGATATGAAGAAAAGGAGGAGTTGCTTATTCTTTCATTTTGCAATTGATCTAATAACCCAGTGTATACCCCTGCCTGGGCATTCGTCTCTGACTGATAGTATGGGCTGGAGTCGGGCCATCGGTCTCTTTGTGCCTTTGCCTCGCCGAGAGGAGTGATGTGGACTTGGTGTCCCATCCCGCCTGTCTTCCCAGGAGTGTTGGTGGAAGCTGCACACTGTCCAAATGGGCTTTCTGGGCTTCCAGTTCTTTGGCAAAAATGAATGAATGGGAACAGGAGGGTGAAGACTTGTGGGAGTGTTTTAATGACTCTGCTGAAAACAGTAGAAGGTGAAAAATAGGAACAAGTGAATTACTTGTGCTACAGTAATCAGGAGCAGGGCCTTTTGTCTGGCCCTCCGTTTCGGACCGAGGACAGCAACTGGTTCGAAGCACAGGCCACGAAGAGGAGCATGGAGCCTGAGTCTGCACTCACAACCATGCCCAGCCTGGCTAGCCTCCAGGCACTTTGGAGAGATTTGGTGGCAGCGTTGAGGCCCGGCAGGCACTCTGAAAGCATACGGTGTCACTGCTCTCTTCTGTCATTGTTTCATTATTCCCAATGCCTGTCCTGCGGCCAGGAGTTGCAGTGTCCGTTAGCAGGGGAGGAGACTGAGGCTGCAGGATGCCCAAGGCCACAAAGGGGCTGAGGCTGGCGGCCCTTGGGTCAGCCTGACTTCCGGGGCCGCTGCCCATCCATTCCTGGTGGCGTTGGCTGCATTGATGGCTCACGCCCTCCCATTTCAAGCAATTGTCCATGCTGAGGCCACCACAAGTGCTCCCGAGCCCCTCTAGCAGGGCTGGGCCACTTGGGTGGTCTTCCTTTCCTCAGGTTCTCACTGCCACAGGATCTTCCCTCTCATCCTGGCTTTTCTGTGGCTACTGCTGCCTCTGAGTTTCTTCCTGGAAGAGCCTTAGGGAGATCCTGCCATGAGGACTTTCTCCCCAGCGGGTTCCTCTTTTTTGTAAAGATGAATACATTACTGACTAAAAAGAGAGAGACACAGTGGCCAAAAGGTGGGAGCAACTCAGGTGTCCCTAGATGGGTGAATGGGTGAACAGAACATGGTATAGACATACAGTGGAATATTTGTTCAGAAAGGAAGAGGATTCTGACATAGTCTACAACATAGGTGAACCTTGAGAACATTATGCCAAGTGAAATAAGCCAGCCACAGAAAGACAAGTTCTGGGGCACCTGGGTGGCTCAATTGGTTAAGTGTCTGATTCTTGATTTCGGCTCCGCTCATGATCCCAGGGTCATGAGATTGAGCCTCATGTCGGACTCCACACTCAGCACCGAAGTCGGCGTGAGATCGTCTCCCTGTGCCCCTCCCCACCCCAGCTCACACACACTCTCTCTCTCTAAAATAAGAAAAAAAAAAAAAAAAAAAAAAAAATTCCATATGATTCCACTTATATGAAGTGCCTAGAGTAGTCAAATCCGTAGAGACAAGATGTAGAATGGGGGTTACTGGGGCTACTAGAGGGAAGGGAGTTCTCTAACGGGTACAGTTTCAGTTTAGCAAGATTAAAGAGTTCTGGAGGTGGGTTGCACAGCAGTATGAATATACTTAACACTATTGAACTGTACACTTAAAAATGGTTAAGTGGTGCTTCTACGTATCTTTACTGTAATTGAAAATAAAAAATAAAGAGATGATGTGAAAGCTTAGCGAATAGAGAATAAACTGTAGAACTTCTCTCTTCTCAAGACCACATTCTGTATCCTTCTCCAAAGGCATGAGCAGTATGAATGTCTTAGTTGGTAGTCCTTCCTGAGTTTGCTGTATCATACTGCTTTTCTGTAGTAGCTGCACACTTTTCCCTAGATGTCTGCCAAGTAAGCGAAAGTTGTGAAAGGATGCATTGAACGACTAGATCTTTGTCATCAAATATGCTTCAGGAGCACTGGGACTCAGCTGTAGTGTTTTGGATGGGAGGAAAAAAAGGCCCAGAGTTGAGGTCTCCACAGCCTCCATGCAAGGAATCTCCACTTCTAGACTAGAGTGCAAAAGGAGAGAGAAGATAAAACCTACCCAATAAACAAGGTGTGAAATATATCCTGATCTCTGTGTGCTTATAATTTGGCTTAGGATCAAAATGTAGTTTGGTAGAAAAGAATAAAGTAATGCTGAATGATCTAGACGATACTCCATGACAAGGATAAAATAGGTAATTCAGTATCAATGTGATTAATGGTCACGTAAACCCATGGAAGCCCTGGGTTAGTGTAGGAAGTCTAGTGAGCGGAAAAGAGCCAGTGATAGGATTTGAGAAGGATGTATTGTGAAAAAAGGGGTGGACACTTCATGTGAAAGAAGCTGAGGAAAGGTTTCCCAGGCCTCCCTGAACACCAACAAATCAGGTTAAAAAAAAAACCAAACTGAACCCCCCAAAGTAAAAATTTCATCCCCAGTGAGAGTAGGAAACAACAACTACCCCATCTACAGAAATACTATCAAATACAATGGAAATTCAGACCCCATTGAGGATCCAGACCTCTCAGCTCTCCAGCAGGTTGTAAATTTCCCAGGTAAGAAAGTAAGTGGGATTGGAAAGAAACAGCCAAAGTTTTCATTATCTGCAAATGAGAGAACGGTCAGCTTTGGTAAACAGATCTGCAAGATTGCTATGGAGAAAGCTATCAAAACTTTGCTAAAGGATGTCAAAGAAGACATGACAGAATGGCAAAAGACACTAAGTTCTTGGATGGAAAATATAGCAGTTTTCTTTCTTCCAAACGCCACAAGCATATCCAAGAATTTAATGCAGTCTCAGCAAACATCCCAACAGGATTTGATTTTCCTTCCTTCCTTCCTTCCTACCTTCCTTCCTTCCTTCCTTTCCTCCCTTCCTTCCTTCCTTCTTTCTTTTTTTAATTTTATGTATTTATTTGAGAGAGAGCAAGAGAGCAAGCAGGAGTAGGAGGGAGGGGCAGAGGGAGAAGCAGACTCCTCGTGTAGCAGGACACCCTACCAGGGCTTGATCCCAGGATCCCAAGATCACTACCTGAGATCATAACCTGAGCCTAATGCAGCCGCTTAACCAACTGAGCCACCCAGGTGCTCCCCAGCAGGATTTCTTAAATGCAGCCTGTCAAGCTGATTGTCAAATTTATATGGAAAAGTTATTGTACAAGAATAGGCAAGATAATTTTTTTAAAAACGATTATTTATTTATTTATTTGACAGAGATCACAAGTAGGCAGAGAGACAGGCAGAGAGAGAGGAGAAAGCAGGCTCCCTGCCAAGCAGAGAGCCCAATGTGGGGCTCGATCCCAGGACCCCGGGACCATGACCGGAGCAGAAGGCAGAGACCCCAATCCACTGAGCCACCCAGGTGCCCCTAGCCAAGATAATTTTTATAAAAAGGACAAGAAGGGAGAAGTTGCCTTATCAGAAATCAACAGATGAATATATCCTGGATCAGAAATTGTTGCATTGATGTTCATTACAGCCCTCTGTGTGCAGTAGTGAAGAACTGCCTGCTGAAATAGGCCAAGGTGTAAGAAATGGGGAAGCTGTGGCATAAAAAGATGGCCTTTGATCACTGGATCCTTTCAGATACCAAAAGTACAGTGAAACAACTGTGGGAAGTAGGGAATAGAATGTAAGTGGCATGTACCTTGTTTTGTTGTATTTTTTAAGTGAAGTCTACACCCAGCGTGGGGCTCCAACTCACAATCACAAGATTAAGAGTTGCATGCATCACCGACTGAGCCAGCCCTGTAAGCATCATGCACTTTAAAATGTAACTAATAAATCTTCTTAAAAGAGTGAGGTAGATCTGTTTGATATGGGAGGATGTCTAAATGTGCTTCCATGAAGAAACTGAGCTGCAGAAGAGTTCTTATGGTATGATCTCATTTGTGTTTAGGCAAATAGCACTGTTCTTCTCAGAAGCCCCTTCCTGGGGGAGGGTTATATCCTCCACCCTGATCACACAAACTTGCCTGTGGTACCTGCTTTGATTAATGACATGGGACTAGAAGTCACTTGTACAGCATCCAAGCAGAGGTTTCAAAAGCCATCATGACATAACTTTTTTGCCCCCTGCCATGAGGCTGGCAAGACCCAGATAGAGGTTAGACCTTTAGCCTGGATCTCAGGGTGAAGCACACACATTGATAGAACTTCAGCCAATTTGCAGCTGACCTGTCCTGTGGAACAGCAAAATGTAAATCTTTAATATAGTAAGCCAGTGAGATTTGCAGGGTAATTTGTTTTAGCATAACTTACCAAAAGCTGACAGATACGTTGTTAAACAGAACCAAAACCAAACATAAGTGTTTTGTAAATGTATTTTTGAGCATGTCTATAACACATCTAATATATCCTAGAGAAACTTTTCTTAAGTATATAAACAGATATGAACAGGGATGCCTACTGTAGCATTTACTACAGCAAAAATTGAAATCAACCTGAATATACATCAATAAGGAAATGAAAAATTAAATGATGTGTTAATATAGTGGAAAACTATAAAAACAACTCAAAGTACCTCCCATGTTTATCACCATAATTAAAACTCAGAAACATAATAATAGGCAAAAATAAAACTTGCATGTTATTTCTATGAAGTTTAAAACACACAAAAATATTACATATTGTTTGAAAAATACATATATTGCAAGAGTAAAAACATTCACATGAATCATAAACATGACATTCAAAATAGAGGTTATTTCCACTGAAGGAAGGAAGAGGCTGGGATGATGGGATGCACAGAGGAATGAACTGTATTTGCAATTTTTTTTTTCTTTAAAAATATCTGAAGCAAGTGTGGTAAAATATTAAGATTGACAAAGCTAGGTGGTGAGTTTAAGAGTGTTTTATTATTTTTTTCTCAATTACTGACACACTTCATATTTTTTAAAAAGTGAATTTGTGAATGTGATGGACAAGTGTGAAGGCATTCAAGTAAACTTAAAAAACAAAATCAGACTTATGATGTTCAGAGGTGCAGATACATGTGTGTAAAAATACAAAAATGAATTGGAAGGATATAGTCTAAGTTCAAAATAGAGACTGGATAAGAGATGGTGACAGGGAATGCAAGGGATAATTATTTTATTCTTGATACTTTTATGTAATTTCTAAATTTCTAAAATACAAATTATAATTATTAAGATACAAAATGTCTGAAAAGATAGAAAAATTATTATCCACCATTGCCTATAAGGAAGTTTGATATTGGGGTGCCTAGGTGGCTCAGTGGGTTAAAGCCTCTGCCTTTGGCTCAGGTCATGATCCCAAGGTCCTGGGATCGAGCCCCACATC